>NC_134290.1:2400000-3029775 GCF_949628215.1 Phalacrocorax aristotelis | reverse complement strand
TCATTCAAGCAGCTGCAACTTCACAATTCTTCCTGGCCCTGAATCTGCTCTGGGAGGATGTATCAAGGCCAGCCCCTCCTCTCCATTCACTCTCAGGAAGCTCAGGCTGATTTCTGAGTATGCTGAGCTTTCTGGCAGCTTGAGTTTGACAGAAGCCTTGCTGCAGGCTTCTGTCTTATGCCTGGAGAAAGCCAGGAGGAGTTGCAGTCCATGCTTCGAGCTGGGTGCCAGCCCTCCCACCCGCCAGACCCCTGCCCAGCTCCCACCGGCATTTCCCACATAAGCCCTTGCTCATCCAGTTGTCGTTACAAAAAATAAAACAAGGTTTAGTGACAGCCTACCTGTTAAAGTTGAGCCAAGTGTTGCTGAGAGAGTGTTGGCATCTATTTTTTTTTTTAATAGGAGGATTTTATTTATATCTATTTGGAAGGAGCAGGTTAAAAGCAAAAGTCAATGATAAGTTAAAGCGTGCATGAAAGAAATAAAAATAGCCCAGATTGGACTACGTGAGGAGAAGAGGAAGTTGCACTATTTCCATTAAAAATGACATTGAATGGAGGGTGAGCTTGAAACTTGGACAGGACTGTGTACACCCCCTTTGGAGACCGTTCCTGCAGAGCCAGGGTGGCATGGCTTTCCCTCCTGATGATCACTTGCTAATTTGTGTGCCCTTTTTGGGTGTGGGAAGAGTTCACTGAAAAGGCAGGTCACGGGATATTGTCTGAAATACTCATATTGAAATCAATCAGCTCCTACAGACAAAACGCTCTCCTGTTGGAGATCTGGTTTGGGAACTAACTGATGTGCTGCTCTTTGTTCCACTCTGTGAGAAAAAAAATATTAAAGGATGTGCTCAGGTGCCACTCCTCTTTCTGAAGATGCCATAGGGCATTTGCCTGGACTTTAATAAAGCTCAATTCTACCTGCTGAGCCTCAAGGCCAGGTCTGGAGCACATCCGCTGAGATGCGGGTCCCAGATCACTGCATGGCAGGGCTGGGACTGTGCCCCTTCCCATGGGGCCTGGCCTTGCCCCACACTGCTGGCTGTAGAGGGTCTGATGGGATGTGAACGGCTGCTTCTCCTTCCAAAACCACTTGAGGGAAATCATACCAAAATAGTCACGGAAAGGCTAAAGAGTTGAGCAGAAGGAAAAGAAAACCAAAACAAACCTCCAGAACCCTACTGCCTTCCTTCTCTCCATGATTTTTGTTGGGTGGTTTAAAGCAGTGAGAGCTGTTTTGACTCAGCCGAGCAGGACCATCCTGCCACAGCGGGGCAGAGCCGGGTCCATAGCCACAGGCCCTGCACCCCGGGGCGGCTGAGGTGGCTGTAACCCCAACCCGACAGGCTTGGCCAGGCCGGGCAGAGTCCTCGGCAGGCATTAATAACCTGGGGGAAGGTTCATGTTGCTCTGGCCAGAACAGGCCTCGCTGTGCACCAAGCCCCAAGCCAGTCGTAGGGGTCAAGCTAATGCTGACACTGGGGCCTTTGATTGTGTTTGATTCATGTGCGTACAGCACTGGTAGGTCAGATGGGCTGTTAATCCCCAAGTCCCTTCCCCCTTCCCCAGGAAAAAAAAAAAAAAAAAAGAAAGAAAAAGAAAGGAAAATGAGAAATAAATTTAGCAGGAGACTTTCCGGCTCACTTCTAGGCTTGTGATCCAAGCTGGCTGCAAGGTCTGGGTGTTCAGAAATGTTTTCTCTATGCTTTGGTGGGTTTTTTTGGTAGCCTGGTGACTAAAATGCATTGGAGGGGGGGGGAAAAATCTCAGCTGATGCACGGAGCAGAGCTGGGGCTGGCGGCAAGATGGTCGTAGTGTGTTTTGGGGGGACCCAGGCTCCCTGGGAAGCCATGGGAGAAAGGGGGTGACCCTGTTCTGCTGTTTGTATTTAATCCCATGGATTAAATTTCCATTTAATTTCAGCACCAGGTGGGTTGGATGAGGCAGGGTCAGTGCAAAACTGTGCGTCTCCACTCGTTACCCGTCCGTAGGAGTGAGATTTTGCCCTGCTTGAAGGCGTATTTGTATGTGATAGGGAGGTTTTCTCCAGATGGTAAAATGTACTTGGTGTCACAAAAAAAGACCTAATAAACAGTTTGTGGGCACTCTCAGCCAAGACACGGAGGGTGGTTAGTGGGAGCAGGCTGCGGGGTGATAAGCCCCCCTTCGTGGGCAGTCCCGAGGGAATGATTCCTGCGGGGGGGACGGGGCTGGCAAACTCTCCCCGAGGCCCGATCCCCCCGGGGCGTGCGGGGGGCCGTGGCGGGGCCGAGCCGGCAGCTCTGCCCTTGTCCGGGGATGCGGCGCTTCCCCGCCTGCCCCAGCCTCAGCGTGTGCGGGTGGGTGGGAAGGAGGGGAAGCGATCGCGGAGGATGTGGGAAGGGAACAGCCCCGGGAGCGGGGGCCCGGGGCCGCGACACCCCCTTTGGAGGCTGAAAATAGCGTCTGCCTGGCCCCGGGCTGGGGGGAGGCTGCTGTGGGCAAATGACCAATTAGGGAATCTTTGTCAGATTCAGGAAAGCCGAGATAAGTCTCTTTTATCAGCCTATAAAAATACCACTTTCACTTATCTGGAGCTACCTACGCCGCCCAGCTGCGGGAGCCGGGAGGGGGGAGCGGGGCCGCTCCGCAGGCAAAGGAGGAGTCAGGGATGTGCTTGACAGCGAGGGTTTTTTGGAAAACCGTTTTCTGCTGGAGAACGAGCCCTCTCCCCTCTTCCCCCTGCGGCACAGCCGCTCCCCTTGCCGCAGCCTCCACCCGTAGGACCCGCTCCTTCCTAAAATCTTGCCTTTCCCTCTTATTTTCCACCCTTTTCCCCGGCGTCGTGCAGAAGCGGTGGGGGCTCGGCCAGGGGACAGAGAAGCAGATGAGTTATTAAGGTAACGCCGATGGCCTGAGCAGGGAAGGAGCACCCACGGGCACCGATGGGTGCTGTGCCCACGGGTCTGCTTAGCGTGAAACCACGGGGTGCGGACAAATACACCGATGAGAGTGGGTAGAAGTTGGCTCTACCCCTATTTGTGCACGTATCTTCCCTCGTTAAATCGAAATATTCGGATCCAGGCAGCCATCCTCGCCCCGAGGCCGTGGGCTGACACATCCGTGGGTGTTTTCTGGACACTCAAATGCATTCTGCATCTGTGCAGGATCCGCCCTGAACGCATCTCCGTCTGGATACCCACACGCAAACGGAGGATCAAGACGTGGAGAGAGTGCTAACATGCATTCCTACTGTGGGAAAACATGCTGCACTTTGATTATTTTGTCTGTGGTTTCCAGTCTATTTGGGCTGTAGGAAAACGATCAGATAGAGCGTGGAGGGGGGAAGAAAAAAAAAACGCAAACCCAAAACAAAACAAAACCCAGCCCATCAGACAACCTAAATCAAATAAATGTTTTCTGGGTTTTTTGGGGCGTGCTGGTGGAGAGAAAAATGTGGGGGAAAATACGGTTTTCGTTAAAATACTCCAGGCAGGTTTGCTCGATGGGGCCTCGGGGTGGGAGCAGTGTGGAGCGGTGGCGGCTCAACCTCGGCCCTTGTCCCCCCAAGGTCGAGGTCCTCAGGAACACCCCCCACCCCGCTATTTTCTTTTTTTTAAAGGCAGAACAAGTAAATCTGGCTGGCACGAAGTTAGAGCCTCTCGACGAAGCTTTAACCCACACAGGATGACGGCGTTTGCTTAAACCTTGGCTCTCGTGGGTGGGGATCGACCGGGGGCTAAAGTGTCTCTCTCCGGGTTTAGGCAGGCAAAGGTTTGAACCAGAATTTTTTTCTGGCGTCGTTTCTCTTTCGAGGAATAAACACGCGCGCGGGGAGCAGGATGCTGCCACCGGGGCGGCCCCGGAGCGTGGAGAGGCTCAGGGGAAGGGGCAGCCCCCGGGGCCGCCTCTCCCACCGGGCCGGTACCTTTCGCACAGATTTGCTGGAAGAGTTTCCAAATTCTTTTCCAAATATAGCCCCGGGGCGGCCGCCCGCCTCCCCCGTGTGCCCTTCACGGCTCTGAGCCGCAGCCGAGGGACAACCGCGACCCGCCAGCCGTGCCCGGCGGCAAGCCCGGCGCGGGGAGAGTACTCCCACGCAAAACACGCGTGGGAGCTGCGGGTCCGAGTCCAGGTGCCTCCCGCGGCTGCGCGGGCAGATCCCCACCGCCCTCCGCTTTCCCGTCGGGCTTTTTGGGGAGGGAATGAGATGTTTTGGTCCCTTCTACCCTGCTGTCAACCCCGGTCCCTTCCCAGAGGAAGGACCCTCGCCGCTGCCCCGGCACGGAGACAAGAAGGGCCGAGGATTCCTGCTCCTGCCCACGGGGCCCAACCCAAACCTGGGCATTTGCACCCAAAACACCTCGCGGGGGGGGAGGGCAGTGCTAGTGGGTCGGGTTATGCCCGAAGGAAGCGCTCAGCTCCCATGGGGACACGCACACCCCCCTTTTGGGAGAGAGACCCCCTCCCAGCATTGCCGTCTCCGAGAGGAACCTGGGCTGGGGGAAGGAGGCAGAGGCCGGGGGGGCTGGATACCCTCACCGGCATCTGGGATGGGGGGACCCCTCCCCGACGAGCCCTGGGAGCTTTCAAAGATCATTTTAACAGCGACAAATGTGATCCACCCCCCCCCCTACCCCCCGCCACTTTCCATTATAAAAGGCTCCGCCTGGAATATTTCTCTCCCATCACGTTTTTATAGCGAGATCAAGGACAAACTTGTTGCGTGGTGGTGGCGGGTCCTTGGGTTTTGGGTTGGGTTTTTTCTTTCATTTTTTAAATTTAATTATATCCCCCCCCCCCCCCCCCCCCCCGATCTTCGGGCTAAAGCTCGGCGAAATTTGCAGTTCTCCCGTGGCAATTAAGAGGGAGAAGGAACGAGATCTTGATTGCTTCTGCTTGTTCTGATCGCTTCGGAGGTGGGGAGGGAGGGGGGCGACGGGCGGGAATTGATTTTAGATTTCTCTTTTATGTCGGGTCTGGTTTCTGGTGATTAAATTTCTCTCTTATGTGGACTGAACCTAGGGATAACTGATTAATAACATGCCACTTGGCGCCAACACGGGGTCTCGAGGCCTTTAATCGGCAAGATGCACAAGAGAACAGAGAGAAACACAGAGCAGGACAAAACTCCACCAACTATTTTAGCCTGCTGGTCTCTGCCTCGGCGGATTTTTTTTTTCTTCATCTTTTCAGTATTTCCTGCTAAACTCGTAAACTTTATTTGATTTACAGCTATTTCATGAACCTGCTTAAACTAACATGTGTTCCGTCTTGTCCAACTGAATCATAAAAACCAATCTTGGATCCAAACGAGATTTAAAAAAAAAAAAAAAAAAGAAAGAAACGAGTTATTAATGACAGAAAATAGGCATTGTCTTGGACGGCGGCTACCCCGGCCCCCGGAGCGGGGAGGCTGGCGGCTCCTGCGCCCGGCAGCCGGGGCGGGGGGAACCGGGCTGGGCCCCGCAGGTACCGCCCGGGCTCCGGGCTCCCCCGAGGGAGGGTTTTGCGCGGAGATTTGAGGGCTCCTTTCCCCTAAAAAGAATTATTCGTTGGAAACAAACGATTTCCAAGCGTACAGTACCACAAATTGTACTCGCAAAGGCATTAACCCCACTGCCCCCGCGCCGGCAGCCTGCAGACGCGCACCGCGGCAGGTAAACACGGCGCTCTCCAAAAAAAACCAAAAACCAACTAGTCAGGCACGAAATGAGCTCTTAATATTTTCTCAAACCCGTGCAAGCACGATTTTCTGTGCCCACAACCACTCCTCCACCTCGAACAAAACAGACAAGCACGTATCCAGCGCGAACCCTTAATGTACGTGGAACAGGTATAAACCCATAACGATGTAGATGGGGGGCACACAGAAAATCGGGTTCACAAAACCGAGTGCCGACACCAGCATTTATTCTCATCCAAACGCTCAGCCCCGTTCCCCACCTCTGTTTGCGTGGAAAAAAAACACTCCGGGAAAGCTACCTGCAACCCGCAGAGTCAGAGCCTCGGCGCTGCGGGCAGCAGGATGCGGCCGGGCCCGCGGCTGGTATTTCCCCGCACCCTCGTGGGGCTCTGCCCCTGGGAAAGAGATTTCTCTTCCTAAGACTGCGGCCTCATCTAGCCCTGGCCCAAAAGGCAAGTCCCTAGAGGTGGGAAAATGCTCTCTTTTCTTCCGCCTGTGGATATTTTTTTGCACTGAGTTTTTGAAGACAACAAAAAAACCAACTTTTCAGGACCTGTTTAGGTGATTCACATAATCTGTATGTCGCCCCTCCCCGATGTTTTTTAGGATGCCCGTGACACCCGCACGAACCCAGGTTAACGCGGTTCCCGTCCGCGGAGCTGGGTTGCGGGGCGCAGCCTCCCCCGCCCCTGCCTGCCTGGGAGCGCCTCCGGCTCCCGAAATTTGTGGTTATCCTGTGAATGTAAAGGATAATACGGTTATAACAGATCGGCCGGCCTCGGCTGAGCTTTCACTCTCCGTTATTTAGGGGAGGGGAAAGAAAGGGAACGGGGGGGGGGAAGAAAATAGAAAATGGGGGGAAACGGGAAGGAAGGAAGGAAGGAAAGAAAGAAAGAAAGAAAGAAAGAAAGAAAGAAAGAAAGAAAGAAAGAAAGAAAGAAAGAAAGAAAGAAAGAAAGAAAGAAAGAAAGAAAAAGAAAGAGAAAGAAAGAAAAAGAAAGAAAGAAAGAAAGAAAAAGAAAGAAAGAAAGAAAGAAAGAAAGAAAGATGATTGAAAAGAAAGGGAGAAAGAAAGTTTGCCGAGCTGAGGGAGCTGGGTGGGTGCCCCAGGCTGCCCCCTCCCCTCTAAGGGCTTGTCTCTCCGGGGCGGGGGAGAGAAATTACAGGTGTCGCTTGTGCGGCCTTTTTTCAGCGATTTATTGAAAACCTTTCGGTTCGGGCTCCTCTCCCCCCCCAGGCCCCCCCCCCCCCCCCCCGCTCCATCCCGCCCCCCAGCTCCCCCTTCAAGGTCATTGCAAGATCACTGGCAGGGAGAGGAGCGGGGCGCTGAAGACTTTCCCCCTCTTGCCCCCATTAGCTTTCTTCCCAGGGCGAGAACGAAGGCCTTATCTGCTTTTATTTTCTCTTTCGGGCCGAGATAACGCCCTGATTGACACCCTGTTTGGCAAAGGCAGATTAGCCTTCCCACTCCGGCATCGACAGCGCGCCCCTCTCCATCGGGAGCATCCGCCATTGCCCGGGGGGGGCCTGGCACCCTGCGCCAAAAGATCGCCTGGACTGGCTCCCTGAGAGGGGAGGAGGGCAAAGAGAAATGTAGCCTAATTCCCCCTTGCCCTGGGCAGCACTTGTGCCCACGGGAAAATCTGGGGAGGGGGTCGAGCCCCAGCTCCCCCGGGCTGCAGTTAATTCTGGGGGAGATGCCTTTTTGGAGGCAGGGAGGGGTGAGAGAATAGATCCCTTTTGCTCCAGGGATGTCCCTAGCTTGGCTTTGGGAGCCTCTCGTCTCCACCCCCCTTGCCATCTGGGAGAAGAAGGGACTTCCACCCCACGGGCACGCGTGGGAGGCTCCGAAGGACAGCGCTCTGCCGCCCTGCCTCTGCCCGGCTCCTTATTTTTCATTTTCGTCACCGGTTTAAAGCCTGGAGTTCGCCTGGGAAATTAATGGGCTGGAGGGAGCGGGGAGCGAGTTTTAATTGCAAACTTTTTTTTTTTTTTAAGTAGTCAGAAGGGCGGGAAAAAAGGACCCGAAACCACAAACTTTAAAAGAAAAATGCTGTTCACCTGTAATTAAAAAAATAAAGAAAGAAAAAGAAAAGCTCGACCCAGGTATTCACCCCCGAAGGCTCGTCTAAGTATACAAATTCTAGACCACTAAATGCAGGGTTTTGTAATGGAAATACTGACGGGATGAGAACTGTATTGGCGTTACTTTGAGACAAACATCTTGCTGATAAACCCTCAAATCAATGCAGTCAGTCGCTGAGCCAGCAATTTAGGGAAAAATAAATTAAGAAAGAAACCCCACCAACCCAAACCCCAACAAGTGAACGGACCAGTATTTAAAATACTTGTTTTCTCCCAGGTGCATATTCCGCCAAAGCGGGTACGCGGCCAACAAAAGGGAGATAGAAATAAAAGAGAACTGGTCGGAGAGGGGAAATAAATCACCTAAAAATGGAAGGGGGGGGGGAAATATACCCCTGCTATGGGGGAGCTAAATACTGGGGGAGGAGGCGGGGGGGGGGAAGAGGGCTAGAAAGCCCCAAATGCCGAAGTGTGGATGCTCTCGAAGCCGCGGGCAGCCTGTCCCTGGGCAGGGAGGGTGCCGAGGAGCCGCCGGCTGCCGGCGGAACGCAAAAAGCTTTTCGATTTGGTTCAGCCGCCCCAAGAAGTGATTTTTAAAGGGTGTGCGGGGGCGGGGGGGGGTGGGGGGGTGGGGGGGAGTGAGTTCATGCTCGGCACTATTTCTTTCTGCTGACACCTCGACCCCACTGCGAGCCAGCACCCCGGCCACCCCCCCCTCCCTCCACCTCTCCAGGGTAAAATCCGTAAGGAGAAACCTCCAGGGCGAGTGACACCCTCCAAAGGTAGCGAGAGGGCAGAGGGGCTGCACAGGGCTCCGGCCATGCGGCCCCCAAAAACGGGGGCTCCCCGCGGCCTGAGGCCCCCGGGGTGGGCGGCGGGGGCCGGGCTGCGCGGGCCTGATCCTGCGCTCCTGACTGCTGCGAGGAGCTGAGCAACAGGGATCGAGCCCGGAGGGGCGGCGGAGGGCTCGGGGTGTCTTTGCAAGCAGCCACGCACCCCCACACCCACGTAGGTAAGTGCCCGCCGCGTGGGTGTTCGGGTCCGTGGCTGCTGATGGACATCCGGTGTTTCTATGCATGCGGGAACTTATATATAATATATATATATATGTGGCGCACGGCGTATAGGCGGTGTGCGCACACGTGTCCCCTCGCCCGGGCTTTGGGTGCGCGCAGGTTTGCACGCACCCGCACTGAGCTGGGCGGAGGGTGGGGGCAGATCCATGCTCGTGCGCACCCAAAACCCGCGCGTAGAGCGTAGGTGAAATGTACGTGTTCCCACGCGCGTACCGCGGGCGGGGGGCGGATGGCTGGCGCTTGCAGAGGTGCTGCTCTGCGAGGGTGCGGGACCATCTCATCACCCGCAGATCCACGCACAGGCGATTTTGTGGCGCGCGCGTGTGGCTGCGTAGATACACGTATATGAACAGGCACGTATATCGCACGCGTGTCTATTTATCTCTGCGCTCGTGCGTTTATGTTGCACGTTCACAAAACTTGCTTAAACGCTTTGAGCAAGGAGAAGGCATCGTGCGTGTGTGCGCGTTTGCAAACTGTGCGTGTGTCCAGACTCACATATGTGCGCGTATGCACTCCTACGCCTATATCGACCTACACATCTGCACACACACGTGTGCTAGCCTTCCTCCTGCTCGTCCTCCTCCGTACCGGGCGGCGTCTGGGGCCCAGCAGCGGCAGGACCCCGGCGCTCCTGGGCTCGGCTCGGAGGCCGGGCGAGCGGATCCCCGTCCCCCGGCTGCAGGCGCCTCGGGGGAGCTCAGGGGGCACTGCGGGGGGAATGGGGGTCGGGTGCGGGGAGAGGCTTTTATTCCTGATTTTGGTGCCAGCCTTCAGCCGGAAGGTCGTATCCTGCTCTGGCAGCCCCAGCAACCCCGGGCAGTCAGTCCCAGCCTGGCTCCCCGCAGGAGAAAGCGTTGCAAAGTGCACGGTCGTCCTCCGTGGAGTTTTTCCCGCCACCCCGGCTATTTGGGGGGATCCTGAGCTGAGAGGCACGGCCGCATCCAGCGCTGCACCGGGGCAAATCAGAGCAAAGGGGGTGTGTGTGTGCTTTTTCTCCCCAATCCCCCTCTTTTTCTTTTCCCCCCATGCTTGCTGGTGCTTTTTGCCAAGGGCCTGGCTTCTCCTGAGTGTCTGCAGAGCTCGGTGGTGGTGGGGAGAGCTCAGCCTGGGGACACCGGGTAAATCCAGGCAGTGCTCCGGGAGGGGAATGCTGCCTGCAGCCCCCTGGGCCGGAGCAGGGCTGGGGGTCCCTGCCTGGGAATACTCACCCTCCGCAGAATCCAGCTCCTGCAGGAACTTCTCGCTCTTTCTTAGGTGTTGCTCTTTATTTTCTCTCTCCCTATTTTTCCTCCTCCTCTTCCTCCTCCTCTCTTTTTCTGTTGGAGGAAACAACGTTTTTAGCATCGGGGTTTTTTTTTTTCGGGATCTTTCTGCAGCGGCCGCGGGTGGACCCCCAAATCCCTCCAGGTTAAGGGAGCGCTAGGAGAGAGGGGGGGAAGGTGCTGGGACGTGGGGAAGCGCTGGCGGCTCCTCTGCAGCCACGGGCTGTGCTTGGAGGGATTTGGGGGGTTGTTTTTTTTTTTTCCTTGTCAATCTCATTTGGCAAATAATCGCCTCGATTTACTACTTTTTTTTTTTTTTTTTAATCAGAGCAAATAATTGGTTCCCGAAGCACACTTGAATCTGTGCAAAGAATCAGGTTATCATTTACTATATATAGCCGGGCGTGCTTGCTTCCAGAGGCGCTGGAGCCTTCATCTGACAAGTTTCCTGCTCACCCTAATAACATTATTAAAAAAAAAAAAACAACCCACAACAAATTAAGCTGAGAAATGCCAATCCCGCTGGATTAACTGGGCAGCTCCCCGTGAAGCGGGAGCTTTGCTACTGGTTCCCCCTTTTCACTTCCAAGAAAGAGTGGGTTTTCCTAGAGTTCCCAGCGATTCCGCGTCTGCTTGGCTGATAGCCGCTTATACGATATATACCTCCTCGCACCCGCATATATACATATGCGTTACGTGTCTCGGCGTGTGAATATATATATTTACGTGTATATATACACACACGCAACTGTATGTAGATAGTGGTTGCACGCACAGAGCCTCGCTGTATTTTGCATTACACGGAAAGGATTTCTTTGCGGGGGGAGGAAAAAAAAAGTAGGAATCTTACTGATAGGGCTTTAAAAAGAGAATAATACAAATTAACCTTCCATTACTGCTGCAGTCAACCATGACAGAATAGGCCAGTTGCGTGGTTGGTGACGTCTCCGTGTCCTATAGGAGCAAAGCTCGTGAGATAGCAGCTATCGCCTTGAACTCTCTTTATTTTATTGGAGTATGGCTGGTAATAAACAGTAATATTTAATTTGTCTGAGACCACAAATCGGCTTCTAGCTGGAAGGCTCCTTCACCTTGACATTACAGTCCTACAGAGCCGGGACTTGCCGTCCTTTTCCCAGCCGCCTTTTTTTTTTTTTTTTTTTTGTCCTCCTTCTTCACTCCCCCCCCAACCTGCAGACGGAAATAAATTCGATTTATTTGCATCGTTTTCAACTTGTCTTCAAGGTGTTTGAGAGCTAGTTTGGCAGTGGAGAGGTGAGTGCTTTCCCAGGCAGCGGCCGGGCTCGGGTTCGCTCTTACAAACTTCAGAGATTTTCACTTTTCCCTTTCTTTCCGGCGAGGGGAGGGAAGCTCGTGTTCTCTCTCGCTAGCAGCTGCGAGGAACCTTTCTCCTCGCTGCTTTCATTTAGTTTTTGAGGGGAAAACCCTCTTCTTTCGGGCGACCTGAACGCTTTGGGGGATGCTGCCCGGCACCCGGGCGGTGCGGGGCAGCTGCAGCCACCCGCGGCCGCGCTCGGCGGTCCTTCCCCGCAGCGCCCAGCATCAGCAGCACGGTGAGCCCCTGCTTTATTCTTGAGGGGTTTCCTCCCCGATTTGCACTTTCCGGAGCAGCTCCTGCGCGTTGGGAAGGGCTTCGCAGGAGCCGCCCGCTGCCCGCTCGCCGCAAGGCTGGGGCCGCCGGGGCTACTCCCGCCGCCCGCCGGGGAAGAACCGCCCGTTTCCCTCGTTTGTCTGGGTTTGGAAGGGCTCCACGGCTCTTTTCCCCTCTAAAAAATAATGAAATATGGGACGAGCTTTCTTCTGTTTGTTTAAGTAGCGTTCTCTGGCTTATTCTCTGCGGCTACAAGTGCAGTTATTTTATTATTCTTATTTGCAACCGTTGGCTGTTTCTTCTCAAGCGGCTGGTCGAACTGGCGTGCACATGGAGAGGGGCTGGGAGACGCCAAACTACACCCACACGCCGCACCCCCCTCCCCGATCCGCCGCTCACCCCCAGGCTTTTCCCTTCCTCATCCTCAACCTTTCAGAGGGCTCCGGTGTTATCGCGCCCTGGGGGAGCTGGGGGCACGGGTGGATTTGCTGAAAACTTCCGCGAAATGCAAGAGAAATGACCGAAAGGCAGAAAAAAGCGAACGATTTGTGGGGGGGGGGGGACGACACGGACACGCGATGGGAGACCGACGAGAAGAGGGGTGGGGGCAGGAGGAGGAGGAGAAGGGTGGGCAGAGCAGATCTAAACCATGCCATTTATTCCTTATCAAAAATCCGCCTCGCCAATCTGGTTCTCTTCAGCCTGCAGAATGCGACAGGGAGGCTGTTTACCCTGCGCTGACCTATTCAACTTTACCCTCCAAATAATACATTAAAAAAAAAAAAAAAAGGGAGCGAGAGGGAGCGAAGGAAGATGCAGATAAAGCCACATCCCCGCTCTCGCTGACGGTTTGATTATTTGAGCACAGCAAAAGAGCTCCGGGGGGCTGCGGCCCGGGGCCGTGGGGCAGCCGAGCCGCCGGCCGGGTAGCGCTGCCAAGGGTGAGGAAGAGGATGAGGAAGGGTCGGGGAAAGATCCTGGATGCTTCCAGAAGCGGGGACAAGGGCCACAACCCCATGCACACACCCTGGGGTTCACCTTCCCTTGGCTTTCAGTCCCACTCCCTTCCGCCCCCCAACGTTATACCCGTTAGGCGAGTCCATCTGGGGGGGATCCCCCCTCACCCCCCCAATAAAAGGCCTCTGTGAGCACCAGCAAATATAGAGCTGGGTTTAAATCCACACCTCTAGACTGCCTTTGAGGGCGGGGGGGGGGGGGGGGGGGCGGGGGTGGTGCGAGGTTACCGGACCCAACGATTTATTTAAAGGGGTGAGGGAGGGGAGGGGGTGTGGGGATATTCCCAGGCGCTGAATTTTCTCTTTGGTTGGGAGAGATGGATGGAAGAGGGAGGGAGGGAGCAGGAAAGGAGGTAGGGGAGAGGGGGAGGGTTGCTGGGGAGTTTGATGATTGTCTTTGTGCCTTGTTCTTGTTTGCCGGCCAGAAAAATAGGCTGGAAAAGGAGGGTTTTTTTGGGGGGGAGGGGGCGGGGGGGGGGAGGGCTGTATGAGAGTGAGTCTCTCCGGAGCAGGATCCCAGCTGGTTGGGCAGTGGGTCCCGGCACTTGGCGAACGGAGCTGGACGAGCCCACGTCACCTCCGCGCTCCGCTCCGCGCCCGGCTCCGCGCAGCCACGGCGGCAGCGCCGCGAACCTGCCCGGAGGAGCGGCGATTGCCAGCCCGCCCGCCCGCCCGCCACTTTTTTTTTTTTAATCTTTTTTAAATTTTTTTTTAAGGGGGTGCTGTTTTCTTTTTCCTCTCTTTCGTCCTCTCCCTCTTTTTTGTATTACTATCATTATTTTTTTATTTATTTTAAAGTGGGAAGTAGGAAGAGTGGGGTGGGGAAAACTGTACCTTCCAGATCAGGCTGAGAAAGGGGTGGGGGTGGGGGCTTTATCTTGGTCTCAGGATCCTTTCTAGTGCGTCTGACAACCTGGAAGTGTTTGGAGAGAGCAGGGCAGAGAGAGAGAGAGAGAGAGAAGCAGGCAAGCAGGCTTGCATTGGATAGATTTTTTTCTTCCAGGCTGGGTTTTCACATGCTGATCCGCAAATAAATAAATAAAAGGAAATATGCACACGAGAAGCCTGATCCCATTGTAATTTCCATTGCAAAGGGGGAAAATATAGACATATATTATATGTATGGAGATGCATTGATTGCATGGAATTCAACAAGCAAGGTAACAGCTCTTCCGTTGCCATGTATGTCCGTCGGTGTCTGTAGTCTGTGTGTCCGGGTGTGCTGCCGAGGAGAGAGAAAGTGGCTGTCTGGGGGCATTGTTAGACACAAATCGTCTTTGCCGAGGAGCTGCGAGGCCTCGGGAGACGTGGGGTGCAGGGGAAAGGGGGGGGCTGCTCTCCCCAGAGCTCCCGCGGCGGTGTGTGGGGCTGGGGGGGCCGGGGCGAAGTGGACAAAAGCAGGGGGTAGGGGGTTTTTATTTTCTCCCACCCCCCCTTTTTTCCCTCCCCTCCTGCAAACCCACTTGGTGCTACTTTAGCAAGGCAAGATGCATTTTTCATACGGCCACCGCGGCCTGGTTCTGTCAAGCTCCATTTCTTCTCAGAAGCTCTTTAAAGGGGAAAAAAAATTAGAAGCCACGGATCGCCAATTGCTCTTAATTGTTGAGTTATTTTTTGCCTTCATTCCCCCCCCCTTTATTATTATTATTTGTATATCTGCTTAATTATGGCTCGAAGCGGAGGACATCGGGGAGGCTCGCTGGAGCGGGCTGCCATAGCTGGGTCCCTCTTTGTTTTAATAAACACGCTTTATTTTTTTTTCCCCCCTCCTCGCCCTCCCTCTTAACTTTGCCAGCTCAGGGGGAATAACAGCTCCAAGCTGGAGGGAAATCGATTAAAAAATGAATAACCGGCACTTTCCAAGCTGCAGCAAGGAAAAAAAAATGTCCAGGGGAAAAAAAAAAAAGAAAAAGAGGAGGAGGGGAAGAAAAAAAGCCTTAAATGGTCCCTGGAGCTGCGGCTCTGCCCCCGCGGGCTGTGCCCGGGCCCGGGTCAGCGGCTCCCGCAGCCCCCCCGCAGCCCCGCTCCCGCTCCCCTCGGCGCACTTTCCGCGCTCGTAGCGGTTTTGCTTTGCCCCTCAGCCCCTTGGTGCCAGGCGCCTGGCTGGTGCGCGGTGGGAAAAGAGCCTTTGGGGAGGGGCGGAGGGGGGCACGGGCCCTTTCTCTGCACGATCTTTTGCTCCAGAGGTGTGGACCTGGAGTCCCTTTGCTTTTTGTCCTTTTAAATTATATAGACGTATATGTATATATTCCCCACCACTAGCAGGGAAGATAATTTTCTCTCCCCCCCCCTTCCCAATTTTCCTCCGCATTTAAAGGAGAATCGCCTTTTTTTCCCCCTCTTTTTTTTTTGTTGTTGTTTAAACGGCTTTTAAATATTGTTGCGGGGAGAAGAACTCATTTCAAAACACTCTCATGTACTTAAAACCAATATTGCCTCCATATGGTTGGCCTTTCAAAAATGAATCCTCTTCTTTGAAACATGCAAAAGATATTTTTTTAAAGCTACTAAAACTCTAAATTCCATGAGAACAAAAAACTAACAGATAATTCAATTGCTTTTATCTTTTTTTTTTTTTTGGTGCTGCTTTGAAACTTTTACCATTCCTGATACAGCCGTTAAAGCTACGTTAAAATACTGCTTTTAAAACTTACTGTGGTTACTCGCATCAGATGTAAACTGTGTATTTTTTAAGCTCGTTTTCTCTGCTGGTGCAGTTTGACTCTAAATGTTACGGCTCAGCTCACTTCAGCCCCAATTCCAACCCCCGGTTCACCAGCCTGAGTGTGTGTTACCTTGCACAGTGTCTCGACTGACTGATTTATTTGCACTTTTATATTTTAATTATCTTGTCCATCCTTTGCTTTACTCGCAACGGTCCGGGCTAGGGGGGAGAAAAAGCCTTTTTCTTTTCTTTTTAATTTTTTTTTCAGTAGGGGTGCAAGAAGTTGAATTTTCTTTGAAAATGGGGTTATACAGGGGCCCTCGTGTGTCGCTGGCGTTGGCCTGGTTGGAACTGGAGTGGGGTGAAAGCTCCCAGTTCCCTGGGAGAAAAGCGGGGGGCTTTCAGCCCCCTCGGCCACAGCGAGCCCGGGGGAACTGGAGGTGTTCAAGGCTGGGGGGGAGGCTCTGCCTCCCCCGGACCCCTGACCTCCAGAGTCACTTGTGTGATAAGTTGGCCGGTCCACTGTCCCCCGGTGCTTTGCTCCCCGTCTCCTACCAGACAGACCTAAAATACGCTGTTTACCTTTTCCGAAAGATGCATTTAATAATACCGCCTCCCCCTCTCCTCCCTCCCTCCCCCCCCTCCCCCCCCAAATCCTATCATCCCTTGCGGGCTGCGATAATAAATAAAAGTCTTTATTTCTCCCTCTCCCAAAGTTAAAGGGCCTTGTTCCCTCCCCGGACAGCTGGAAGTGAGTTGTGGGCAGTGCGGGTTTGTCGGACAGCCCTGCCTAGCGCCCCGGCTCGCTCCCCATTACATATGTGTATATATATATATTTATATATATTTTATTAAACGTCAGCATTGACTTATGCGTCTCTTATCTCTGCTCTCTCCCCGATGTGTGCCTGCAGTGGGGGATTCAGCGAAGGAAGCTCGTAACATGGCGGATAGCGAGGAAGGCTTTGGGCTCCCAACCACACCGGCAGACTCGGAGGCCAAAGAGCTCCAGGCTGAAGCCAAGCAGGACACTCCAGCTGGGGGCCACCAGCAAGTCCCCCACCTCGCCCCAAGCAGCCTTCACCCAGCAGGTAAGGACCCATGCTCTACTTTCTCTCCCCCTCCCTCTTTTCCTCCCTTTTTCTGCGTTTTCCCCCCAAAATACCAGCCCAGCTGGGTGCCTGCTGCTGCTCTGGGTGGTGATAAGTCACTTTAGGCCCCACAGGAGTGAAAAATCTCACCTGACCGTGGGCCTCACCCTGCTTCAGTGTTATCTGGGGTCGTGTTCAAGCGCTAAACCTGTGGGGAAGCACACGCGTGAATATTGGGGTGCATGGAGGGGCACGCATAGAAAAGCACCCAAAACACCGCAGAGAGGCACCCGCTGACGCGGCGGCCGGCGCGCACCCAGACGTCCACCCGTGAGTGTGCAAATGCACACGCGCACGGACAGCTACGCGCGTGTGGATATATTTGCGATGCCCGCGCGTATTTGTGTAAGGTATAAATATATATACGTACCCCTTGGACACGCGGGCGCATGTGTGCCCACGCAGATACAGCCCCACTCATGCATACGCAGCTCTGCTTGCACCCACGCAACGGGCCCTGAGGGCAGGTGGGGGTGTCACGCGTGGGGCCAGGCGCGCCCTGGAGTGCCCTTCATACCCTCCATCAGCCCTCACCCCCCCCCCCCCCCAAAAAAACCCCGGGTGCCGCGTGTTGCCGGGGCACGCGTGGGCTCCCATGCGGGACGCGCCGGCCGCAGCTCCCGGCGGACCTCCGCGCTGCTGAGGAGAGCAGGCCGCGGCGGCAGCGGGCCAGGCCACCCCTCGGCTTCTCCTTCCCCGCCGCCGGGGCCTTGCCCAGCCGGGCCGGGCGGTGCCGGGAGCCGTCCCACGGCGCTCGGCCCCCGCCGGCTCGGGGCAGCCCAGGAGGGAGCGGGGGGAAGGCGGGCAGAGGGGCTTTTCCACCGAGATCGCTTCGCCTTCAGCGGCTGCGGAGCCCCTCCGGAGAGCCCCGCTTGTCCCCTGGCAGGTAAACCCACGGGGGGAACCTCCGCCTGCTGCGGCTGCCACCCACGGGGGTGCGGGCTGGAGGCACGGCGGGGCCGGCGTGGGTACCGGTACCGGGCTTGTCCCGCCGGTCCTGGGGCTCGGGGCCACCGTGAGCATTTAGAAAATACACCCCCACATCTCCCACCCGCCCCCGATGCGTTTGGCGGGGGTGCTTCGGCTCCATTTTCAGTGGGGGGAATATGGGCTTGACTTGGGGGACTCCACCGTGCTCCCCCTCCCCACGGTGGGGGGGTGTATTCTCCCCGCCACGGCCTCTGCGGGGCCGGGCGTGGGGCTGGCAGGGCCCCGCTGCCAGCAGGCCTTGTGGGGTGTGGGCCAGGGGGGACAAAAGGAGCGGGCGAGGGGAGCAGGGGTGACACCCCACGCCGCTCCAGCCCGCAGAAGCGGAGCCGGCGGGTGTAAATGGCTCATCGGACGGTGTAAATCTCCTCCGGCTGGCTCTGGAGAGGAGCTGGGCCGAAGCGCTGGGAGGGTGCGGGCTGGAGCCGGCTCCGGGAGCCCCCTGCTCTTCCCACGCCTTCCCGGGAGCCCCGAAACCGGCAGGATCCTGCCCCGGGCCCCCCCTTGACCAGCATCCCCGGGCTCCAGCCTGAAATCCCATTTTCCCCGGTTTTGCAAATATACAAGCGGCTGGATTTTCCCGGGAATGGCCCGAGCTCCGGCCCCCATCGCCCGGCCCTTTCCGTCCCAGCTCCCCGCCGGGGCCGTGGGGTCCCCGCCGCCCCCTCCCCGGCTGCCGCGCACCTCTCGGGGCTGACGGCGTGTGCCTTCCTCCCTCGCAGGGCATGGAGGGGATCAAAGTGTTTTTGCACGAACGGGAGCTGTGGCTGAAATTTCACGAAGTGGGGACGGAGATGATCATAACAAAGGCCGGGAGGTAAGAGTGGGGGGGGCACACGACCCCCGTCCGCCTGCGTGGCTGGATCTGCCTCTTTTATGCGTGTTTGTGGGGGGGTGGGGGGTGGGCGGCCGACTGCCTACGGGGAGGGGGGTGGGACACGCGTGGGTGGGGGTGCGTGGCCGCGGCCCCGCTCTCCCTGACATTGGTACGGTCATGCCTCTTGTGTGCGAGTCCCCCCCCGCCACGCGTGTCTGTGTGCCAGGGCCCCGGGAGCGCCCGCAGAGCCCTGCCCGGCGATGGCTCGGCGGGGCCGGGCGTGCGGAGAGCCCTCCCTGCGAGGATGAATTCGGAAGAAATTGTTTCTTCTGGCTTCTTTCTTAACCAGAACAGTTGGATCGTTAATCCCAATTTCAAGGCCTTTGGAAACTCTCCAGGCGAACGCGAGTTGCAGCCGCTTGGCCAAAACCTAACCTTGTTTAGAGCAGCTCGCTGGGCGATTTCGTTGTTGGTATTATTGTTATTTACCATTACCATTATCATTACTTTAAATTAAAGGAGCAGCTAGGCCCTTTTGCAATTTTGCAATGCCTTCCGCAGTTTACAGCAGTTCATTTATTTTGCTCACACTGAAGCGAATATATCCAGAACACCCACACCACCCCATTTAAAAGTATATGCGGTCTTAGGCTACTGGTTATACGCTGATAGCAAAGCTGTTTAGCTGCATAGATGGATGTGTCCGCAAATAAATAGCACGCGGGTCTAACAGCGTCCAGACACACGCTTCTATATGGGTGTGTTTGCGTGGGTGTGTAGAAAAATATACAGCCTTGCAAATCCAACTTTATTGGGACTGGGCGTAATCGATTCCATGACCGGCTTAGTAAACCCGACCCGTAGATGTTTATATGTGTACGCGGGTATATTTGAGCGCGTTTGAGGCGATTTAACATTATCCTTAATATTAATACGTTGGAGGATTAAATTGAAGAGTGCCTAAGCCAGCGAGAACCAGTAAAATAGCCTTTCCAGTCCCGTCAGCAAACTGGGGGCGGCCCGAGAGAGGCTCTTTTCGTTGTGATTTTGAATTAAAATTCTCGGAGGAAGGAGGGGGGAAAACCCCTCCGCGCGTAGAAATAGCGGTAGCTTTAGATTGCGAGGGCACAACAAACAACGCGGAGTCAAACTTTCATTTTGCTCTGTCGTCTGGCATTTGTTGTGGTCTTCCAAAATTTGCCTGAAGAGGGAGAAAAAAAAAAAAAATCGAGCTGGTTGTATGAAGTTTGCAGCGGATAGATCGCGGCTCGCTTTCCCCTTGAACCTCTTTGCTGCTGGAAAAATCGGATTTAAAAAGGGTTTTGTGTCCGGGACGACGTGGTACAAAGTGGGGGGGCTAAAGTGTCCGGAGGGAGGGAAGCTGCTGGGGGTGGGGGTCCTGCCGACCCCCGCAGCCCCATGCCGGGACACGGGCTGGGGAAGCAGAGGGACCTCCCGAAAACCCGAGTTCACAGGGGGAAGGAAAAAAAAAGAAGCAGCGCACGGAGGGAGACATAAACCACCTTGCAGAAATTTCAAACAAATATCGCGGTGGACAGAAATCTCATCTAGAGAGCAATAAAATAGACATTTACAGTGCAGGGGCTTTAGGGGAGATACGGGATACGTTTCCTTATTTATATAATTCCCCATGTTGGAAAAGTCCGTGTTCTTGCTGGTCAGGTGTTTTCGATGGAGTTACAGATCATTCTTCAGGTGGAATTTGGTTTCTTCTCCCTTAAAAAGTTAAAGTTAAACCCCCGCTTCCTTCGTTGGTAGCGGTTTTTTTTTTTTTTCACACCCCCATCCCAGCTTTTTACGACTGAATTAAAACCCCGCCCGGTGCCCTATCGCGGAGATAAGAGCCCAACCTCGGCGTGCCGTATTTTTAGAGGTGTGGAGTTTTTGTTTATGCGTATTTTAAGTCCAGGGATACATTTTCATCTGCTTATTTTTAAATATTTGGAAAGCTCAAACTAAAATAACATCAGTGTTTTAAGTCCCTGCCTTGCAGTAATGGAAAATATTTCGAAAAGCCCCTGTCCTCAGTGTGTATCTGAGAGTTTCCAAGTATTTGTCAGGTGTATTTGCTGATGTCTCTGTACCCCGTATGGCTTCACACAGACTTGGTGTCACACCTGAGTGTGCGTAGGGATTTTTTTTCATATCTGCACATAGAACCATTGATGCACATCGGGATGGTTGAAATATATGTATTTTAAATATATATATTTCTATAAATATATATTTACTTTTTTT
Organism: Phalacrocorax aristotelis; assembly: GCF_949628215.1. Taxonomy (NCBI): domain Eukaryota; kingdom Metazoa; phylum Chordata; class Aves; order Suliformes; family Phalacrocoracidae; genus Phalacrocorax; species Phalacrocorax aristotelis. Next base: position 3,009,175 of record NC_134290.1, on the reverse strand, counting down.
TTTTTTTTGGCAAACTCCCCTCCTGTTCCAGCGGTTTATGTAAAGAGGGAAGTAACTTGCTTCCAAAAGTCCTCCCGACCAGATTTGTTCGAAGAAGGGAGAGTCAAAGTCTTGACGAAACAAAATAATAACAAAAATACGAATAGAGGAACAGGCATACGAGTAGGTGAATAAAAACCCCGCCAGCCTCGTAATTACGATTCTACCTCGATAAGTCGGCTGTTTCACCTCAGCTGGGACCCGGAGCGGTACCCTGCGGCACCCAAACCTCTCCCGCACCCTAGGCGAAGGGTGCACCCCACCTCTGCCACAGCCTTTCGGGAAGGTCCACCCGAAAGCGTGGCGTTGTCCTTCTCTTAAACGACAGCCCCCACGCCCTCCCCCCCAAACACACACAAAACCACCTTGGAAAACTTTCCTTTCTCCGCTTTTATATTTATGTGTATATATATTTTTTATAGGCGTATGTTCCCCAGTTACAAAGTGAAGGTCACTGGACTCAATCCAAAAACTAAATACATCCTGTTGATGGATATTGTACCAGCGGATGACCACAGATACAAATTTGCAGATAATAAATGGTATGCACGCGTGGGGGAAAGGGGAGGGAGGGGAGCTCTGGGTCGGGATTTCGGGGCTGGCCAAACCCGGGCAGCGCAGGTTGGGGGATCCCCTTGAATCAGCGGTTCGGCCGCCTTTCCCCGCCCTGCTGGGCTGCAGGGGCTTCACCTGAGCCTCTCGGGGGGCTCCCATTGTCCTTGGGGGAGAAACGCATCAAGAAAAGGAGAAAAGTCTTTCGCAATTAGCTAAAGATAGCTCTAATTCTGCTTGATGATGAGATTATTGATTCTTGTGGAGCCGATGGTTTAATTATATTAAGGAAAGGAATATCTCCGGGCAGGAAAATCTTTAAGGATCGGTGTGCTGGTCCTTTGCTCCTGGCTCGGCTGCCGGTAATTAGGGAGGGGGGGAAGGATGGGGTTAAACGGGGAAACAGCAAGAGCCGTCTCCGACGGGAAAGGTGCCAGAGAGCTCAGTTAATTCCCCGAGCGGGGTTTGTAAATGCCTTTTCTCCCCAAGCACGGCGTGACCGTCCGGCACCGCGTTGCCTCCGCCTACGGGGATCCCTGAGTGGGAGGGACCCCACGGAGGTGTGTGGATGTGGGAGCAGGAACCCACGGGAGGGACCCCGCTGGGGGGGGGGATGGGGTGGATGGGAGAGCAGGAACCAACGGGAGGGACCCGACTGGAGGGGATGGAAGGGGTACAGGAGCCCACGGGAGGCCCCCCCCGCCCGGGGCTCAGTGCTTCTGTTCCCACGCAGGTCGGTGACAGGGAAGGCAGAGCCGGCCATGCCCGGGCGGCTGTACGTGCACCCCGACTCCCCGGCCACCGGCGCGCACTGGATGAGGCAGCTGGTTTCATTCCAGAAGCTCAAACTCACCAACAACCACCTCGACCCTTTCGGACATGTAAGTACCGGGGGAGGGAGAAGGGCACCGCGCCCGCGGAGGGCTGCTGGGAGGCCCCACGCGTGCTCACGGCCCTCTCCCACGGCGTGGCCCTCACCCACGCACGGCCACCACTAAGGTCATGGAAATGTCATCCATCCCCAAATCCGTTGTGTTGGTGGGGTGTTATCTTCTTCCCTGAGAGGGTGGGAGGAATCGCAATGAAGGACACTCCCCCAAAAAACTGAAGAATAAACCTTAAAAATGGGCTATTTCGCAGGACTGTGTGCGAACTGATCGCAGACCCCCGGGGCCTGGAGCCCGCGAGTGGGCCGAACGCCCCGGCTTAACTGAGCCGTTAGCTACCAGGCTTTAACCTCATGGCGAGCCTCGGAGCGTTAAAACCTGCTCGTTACCTCCGTGAATTTGGCTAACAGGTAAAAGCAATCAGGAGTAATTATTCGAGGAATAGGACCCAAACCCGTGTGGATCCCTCGACACTGTCGTCCCCCCCCCCCCCCCCCCCCCCAAAAAAAAAAAGCAACAATAATTAAAGACGATAAAAAATTGAAATCCCGCTAGAGCTTCTTGGGCATAAAAAGGTCTTTGCTAGACTCGTGGGGCCGTGAAAGCGTGTGTGAATTCTGCAGCCAGAAGCAGCCCTCCTTCGAAGGTCTCCAAAGATGTCTGTTCCTCTGAGCAAATATATATGTGCATGTATGAATAATATATATATCTATTAAAAAAAATATATAATTACTTAAGCGGGTATGCGAATCCAGATCCCGCCATCCCTTTCCAAGAGCGTATTTTTCTCCAGTCTGGTTTCAACACCTCAGTTTCATTTTTTCCCCAAGTTCCTTTTTTTTTTTTTTTTTTAAATTCGCTTTTTAATAACAAATCTTGTGCTATTAAACCCCCGCCCACCTGGTCGCTGAGAAGCAGGGGGGGCTGCAGGGCAGAGCAGCCAGCCGAGCCCCCAGCCCACCCCAAAGCTGAGCATCTTTTTATGAGGGCTCCTTTCCCCTCCGGTTGCGGGGGGTTCACTGGGTTTTTTTCCCCCTTTTTAATAATTTTTATTTTATTTTAATATTGCCTTGAGCTGGTGGCAAAGCAGTTCGCCAGGGCTGCTTTCCAGGGGTCAGGACCTTCCCCGCTCCCCTAGGAAGCGGGAGGGGAGAGCGGGGACCCGGCAGCAGCACAGATGGGGGGGGATCCTTCCCACCCCCCGGGCTGGTTTTGGGGAGCAGTCCCGGGGCGGGGGGATGGGGAGGGGGGGAAGAGGCATCCCCCGCTGCGAACAGGCGGCTTTGGGGAAAACTCCCTCTAAACAAACCAAAGGCGCTGAGGGGACAATAAGGGACTTCAGAGGAGATGTTGCACCAGGAGTCTCTCAATTAGAGTCGCTGTAATGAAATTAAACCCCATTAGATCGTTCACCGTTGATGTCTACGATTTTCCTGGATGTCAAAGCAATTTGCTTAAACCCCCGGGACGGGGGAGGCGGCGGCGGGGCGTGCTGCGTCTCGCTGTCGCCAGGGTCCGGCAGTCATTATCGTGACCGAGCGGCCCCCCGCCGCCCTCCCCCGCCACCTTCTCCCGAGATTAACCGGGTACCGAGCAGGGACCGCTTTTTATCTTGACCACAGCGCTTCCCCTCCCCCCACCCCGCACCCTCCTCTGCCATCCTCTGGCTGGTGGTGGGCACACGGAATCCCCCCGGCCCTCCCCTTCCATCCCCCCTTCTTGCCCCTTTGCCCTCCTGGGAGGGGGCTCGAGATGCCCCAGCCACCGTGGTGGTGAGCTGGGAGGTTCTGTGGGCTTTGAAGGGCCTGGAAAGACGGAGACCCCACCACCAGCAGCAGGTTCAGGGTCCCAATGCAGGTTGGGGGAGTAGCCCTAGTGTCCACCACCCCCCCCCCCCGCCCCCCCCCGCCCCGGCGGCGTTGTGGGGGACCAGCAGCACAGCCCAGGGCTGACAGAGGGTGGGGGGGCAGCAGGTAAGGAGCTACGATTCACAGCATCGCCTGGCCCTGATGGGCTCCTTGTTTGGAGAGGAGGTTTTTTGAGATATGTCCCCTCACCCCAGCACCTAAACCAGCCCGTCTGGGGGAGCCCTGAAGAGGGAGAAGATTTTGGGGAAGGGGATTAAAAAACCTGTGGCCCCCTGTCTTTTCTTCCTCTTCTCCCCATCCCTGGGCAGGGGGTGGGATGTTGCGCCGCGCTGTGCCCCCTCCATTCCCACGGAATGTCCTCTCCTTCTGCCCTTGCCCAGATCATCCTGAACTCCATGCACAAATACCAGCCGCGGCTCCACATCGTGAAAGCAGACGAGAACAACGGTTTTGGGTCCAAGAACACCGCCTTCTGCACCCACGTCTTCCCGGAGACTGCCTTCATTGCCGTCACCTCTTACCAAAACCACAAGGTGAGGGGCTGGGCCCTCATACCAGCAGACATCATCCCCTCGCCTTCCCTTCTCCTGAGGGCCTCGGCTCCCCTTTCTCCTTCTTTTCCTCCCCCCCCTTTCTCCTTCTTTTCCTTCCCCCCCTTTCTCCTTCTTTTCCTTCCCCCCTTTCTCCTTCTTTTCCTTCCCCCCCCTTTCTCCTTCTTTTCCTTCCCCCCCCTTTCTCCTTCTTTTCCTTCCCCCCCCTTTCTCCTTCTTTTCCTTCCCCCCCTTTCTCCTTCTTTTCCTTCCCCCCCCTTTCTCCTTCTTTTCCTTCCCCCCCCTTTCTCCTTCTTTTCCTTCCCCCCCTTTCTCCTTCTTTTCCTTCCCCCCCTTTCTCCTTCTTTTCCTTCCCCCCCTTTCTCCTTCTTTTCCTTCCCCCCCCTTTCTCCTTCTTTTCCTTCCCCCCCCTTTCTCCTTCTTTTCCTTCCCCCCCCTTTCTCCTTCTTTTCCTTCCCCCCCCTTTCTCCTTCTTTTCCTTCCCCCCCCTTTCTCCTTCTTTTCCTTCCCCCCCCTTTCTCCTTCTTTTCCTTCCCCCCCCTTTCTCCTTCTTTTCCTTCCCCCCCCTTTCTCCTTCTTTTCCTTCCCCCCCCTTTCTCCTTTTTTCTCCTTTTTTCTCTCCCTCCCCCTTCTTTTCCCCCCTTACCCTTTCCTCTCACCACACACCCATCCCATCCCCTCTGTTATTCCTGGCGACACAGACAAAGCGTCTAAAGACAGGGCTTAGGGCGAGCCGAGGAGGAATTAGCTCAACAGGATGGTTTGCTCAGAGAGGAGACGACCAACCGAGGAAATTGGCTTTATCTTCTTTCCCCCGCATCGGTCAAAGCCTTGTAATCTGGAGAAGGGAGCCCGGCGCTCCCCTCCGCGGCCGGGGCGCTGATAACCCGGGCTGGCCGTGCTCCGGCCCTTTGTTTGGGGAAGGCCTCCTGCCCCGGCCGCTCCTCAGAGGGCCCTGCGGGGAGGTCGGTGGGGGGCTGCAGGGTTGGCAGTGAGGAGGCCCTGGAAGGAAAGGGAGGCTCTGCACCCAAAATCAGTTCCCCGCCTGCCCAAGCAAAACAAATACATATCAAATAAGTTTTTCTTGGGAGGGCTGCTGGGTGGACACGCGAGGGTTCCCGCTTTCGGCCACCTCCGCTGCCCACCTGGGGGGACCCCACCGCAGGGCTGCTGTCCCTCTCCTTTCTTTGCTTGGCTTTTGGGCTTCCCCACCTAGCAAGGAGTGAGGAGGAGGAAGGCTCAGGGCTGGGGTAGGTCTCAGCAGATGTATTTAGCGATGCCTTTCACTGACTGCCCCTCACCACTGCCCGCAGACCCCGATAGCCCCTCTCTAGGGCAGAGCTCCATGAAAAGCCAATTTTCCTTTGGAAAAAAAGCAAATTCCTCACGAAATGGCATAGAAAGCGATTGCTACGAGCTTTTACTGGTACTTACGGGCAGGTAGGATGGCTCCTTTGCGCTTGACAGAGTGAAATCATGTGCTAGTTTTTTCAAATGGAGAAAGGTCATTTAACACCCCGGACAAATCCGGGATGATTTCCTGGAGGTGTAAGTAGGAAGCTCCTAAACCTGTGCGAAATGGATGCATTTCCTCCATCCACCAGTTGGCAAGGGAGACGCAGAGAGCAGAGGTAGGCTGGAGAAGAAAGAGTGTTTCACCGTAACTAGGGAGAAAAGAAAATACTTCCCTGCCCTTTAAAATAGGAGCTGTTGGCACAACCAGGACAAGCAAACTGAATCCAAATTGAGTCCTCGCCAAATTATGCCTTAAATTATAACTCCGCTGTGGATGCTATAAAATCAAGCTTAACTTCTGCTTGATGGATTCGGAGAAAGAATATAATATTAGTAGAACTGGGAGTTAATAAAACGGGACACACTGCTCGCTTTAGAGGCATTTCCCTATGAGAAAACAGACCTGAATTTAACTGCTTTCCTTTGAAGAAAAATAGGACTGTTTTATAGAAAAAAAATTATCATGCAAATAAAACAAATGCAAAGCAGAAAGATGTAAGTACAGTAGTTTGGGAAAACTGCCATATTAGGAGGAGCAGGAATATTTGATTGTAAATCAACAACATCTGGTTGATAAGAAATGACATCTGCATATCCGTCTCTGTCAAAACATACGCACTGACAAACGCATGAATCCCTACAGACACACATGCGCTTGCATCCCAGCAGACACATGCACCCGCACACAGACACCGCTACACATTTTACACACCCCCCTACACATTTTACATAGATTTACATCCCTTCCCCCCTCCCCAACAGACACATTCCTCCTCTTGCTGCACTGAATCGTTGGGGGAACAAATAAAGAGTGGCTGTAGCCCCAAGATAAAGACCCAACTGAGAAAGATAGAGCCATAAAAATAAACCAGGGAATGATCTACCCTAAATGGCATCTCCCTCCAGGGAAGGGAATAAAATTTGTAGCTTGCCCCAGCGCAGATGGATAATAATACCAGGGCTGAGGCGATGTGCAGCTGATGCTGTTGCAGATGCTGGCTGTGCAGAAGGGGTAACATCCTTCAGCTGAGTTGAGTGGCAAGTGGGGTCTTTTCCACAGGCAGAAACCTGAGTTCAGCTTTCACAGCTGAGATGCTGCTTGGCAAAACATATCTTCATGTTGCAGTGCAGACTGTGCTTCCCCTTGCCGTGAATGATCGTAGTCCCGCTGGTGTGTGTCTGTCTGCATCGAGCTCCCCAGGGAGGCTCTGCCTGTCCATCCCCACGTCTCTTTGTCAGTGCAGTACCTATTTTTTCACATTTACAGCCATCTCTCTCTCACTTCCACCCATCACCTGTAGCATATCCTTCATGAAACTCTTCCTACCAGCACAATCACACACAGTTTGTATACACCAACGTATTTTACACACAGTTTTTATACACCTATGTATTTTAAACACACATGCATACATATACACACACAAACAAATTTATATGTCCATGTGGTTTAGGTTTCAAGAGCTATGTATAGGTGAATTATATTACAGTATTAATTGCATGACTTGCCCACAAATGCATTTGAGCCTATGCTTACACAGCTTATAGAAATACCTGCCCGATTTCAGATCTGTCAATGTATTTCAATAGCACAGCTGCAATCCCAATGTACGGCTTGTGCTTATTTCCCCTGATATTTTAGACAGCCTGAAAAGGTATTTAAGCACATTGGGATCCCCCCTTTCCCGGCCCTACTCCCCAAAAGGAGGCTTAAGCTACGAAGAAAATTTTCGGTAAAGTTTTCAGTGCAGTTGTCAGCAGCTCAGTTGACCACCTCCCCCCTCTCTGCAACCCTGAAAAAATGCCCCAGAAATATTGAGGTGTTAAAATAGGTCACATGCACATTTCATTTCCTTGCCATTTACACAATGGGTGCTTGCAATCAGGCTGATTCCCAGATATTAACTTCCCCTACAGTTAAGTACCATTCTGCTGTAGCTTAAATCATTGTGCTACTAGCTCATATTTATTAGGTACTAGCTCTCTGCTTAGGACCAGGAAATGAACCCTAATAGACAGAAATAATTAAGGTTCTGCCCTCACGAGGGTTCTTTCAAAAGCAAGAATTCACAACAATTATTCTCATTAATTTTTACAACCTACTTTCCCTGTTAGCTGGACTTGGGCTTTATATTAGTTTTTCCCCCTCAGGATATCCAGTTTTTTGCTGATATTTTTTTGTCTAAGTTATTTAACAATTCTTGGTAGCCCATATTCTTTTAAGGAAACACCAGCCCCAGATGGGATGCTATAGGCACCCAGAAATGCTACGTGCACCGTAGAGATGTGGAGAGCCAGGGAAGGGCTTGGCTGAAGACTAATCTGGTGCACTCCCAGAGAGCCAGTGGGCACAGAGACACATGCTGGGAGGGTTTTCTGAATAGAAAGGTTCATCCCAACCCCAGAAAAGACCCCTACATTAAAAGAGCGCTGTTAAGTTGGCCAAATCAACCGGTGTTCTACCCTGCCAAATTTTGGAGAGCTGCCTTTGTGGCTCTCCTCCGAGCATGTGGCCTTTTGCCACTCTGTCGAGGCATCTAGCAGGTCTGTGTAGGTGTAGCTGCTGCTGGAAGCAGACAGGTCCTTGAACTTGGGATGTTTTTCCCTGAGAGCTCAGTTCGCCTTGTCTTTGGTTGCAGGTAGCCATCTCCATCATTTCAGCAGAGGCCACCAATGTGTGGCTGGCATCCCATGGAGTGCCCCTGTGCAGAGACTGGACCTGGGCCAGTCCCCCAGAGCAGCCCTGCAGGGCTGTGTCCCCCACACTCTCCCTGCCAGCCTGGGGCCATTGGCCCTGTGTCTTCCCACCAAGAAGGGGCAGCCTCTGTCCTTGCTCAGGGCAGGCTCCTTTCCAAAGGAGGGTCCCCCAAGCACTGTGCGAGGTAGGGCTCCCTGGGCTAAGCGAGACCATGTATCTCCTCTTCATCACCAGGACTGGTGGCTTCTGTGCAGTCCTTGGTCGTTCGGGGACTGCAGGGAGCTCTTCTCCTTTCACTGACCCTCTCTGGGCCTTCTTGCATCTCTACTCTCAAATGCTTAGTCCTCTCCCAGGCTTTGGTGGGCGCGTGTTTCCTTCAAGAGGTCTTGCGTCCTTCACAGCCTGTGTCTGAACCAGGCCTGTCTCCCTCTGCCCCTTTGTCCTCAGTCTTTTCCCTGCCTCCCTGCCAGCCCCGGGACAGGGTGTTCAGCCAGCCCTGAGCCCCCGGCCCCTTTCAGTCCTCAATCCAGACCTCCCTCCCCAAGCTCTGCAAAGACACCCTATCTCTCCCCAGCCTCAATCCCGCCTCCTGAACCTCCTCCTTCCCCCCACCCAACACTGTGCAAAGTCTGTCTCTTCTCATCCTCCGTTCTTGTCTCCCAGTTCAGCCAACAGCCTCTTCAATGAGCCCCTCTGTCTCACACCAGTACCTCCAACCAGCCACTGGCTTTCAGTCCCTCCCATTTCCTTCACTGGCTTCTGGGTTCGGCATCTTCTCCCCGCTGCCAGCAGCCCCCCCTTCCCCTGGCCTTTAACTTGGGCTCCAAGTTCCCGCTCCCCATCCAGCTCCTCTGCTGGGCCCAGCCAGATGTATGTAGCCTCAGCAGGCACCTTGTCTTCATCTGTTTCTTTCTTTCCCACTGCTCTGGTTTGGCTTCCTCCTTCACGCTGACTTGGTTTCCACCTGGGGTACGTGAGAGTGCAAAAGAAAAAGGCTCTGTGCTTTCAAGCCTGAAGCCCGGCCTCCCAGTTGCTCCCAGCACAGCCAGCTACAGCAGTGGCAGGGGTGCTCCTGGCCCACCTCTGCCGCGCTGAGCAGGATCACGGTCACCTGCAGAGCAGGGACAGCATGTATCCCCACAGCATGGGGAGGCCCAGGGAGGTCCCTGCGTGCTCAGCTCAAGGTTAATCACCCCAACCTCTTCATCACTGAATGGGGTGACCTGAATGGTGATTTTTTTTTCCCCACTCAGGCTTTTAAGTTGTCCAAGTGGGGCAGATTTTCACAAGAAAAGAGCTCGGAAACTAAGGATCCCCCCTTGCAGAACATGAAGCCCCTTTTCCAAAATGCCCAGCCTTTAGGACACAAAAGCCCAAGAGGGTCAGGGCGGTGTGTTTTCCCTTAGCTGAAGTGCTCAAAAAAAGTGGGACTGATTGGTAGTAAAATAGGTAAATAAAAAGGAGCCCAGGACATACATCTGGTGTGGAACATTTCAGCATTAACAAAGTTTTGTAAAGTTAGAAGCAATTGAGAAAAATCTTATTATGGCAAGTGCTTGACAAAAAGTGATACTAAGCGGTAGTTTTGACCCTGGCCATAACAGTATTGATGCATGAACCTGTAGACACATGTACCTGTATAAATACAGGGCTGTGCAATAAAAAAAAAAGTAAAGTGTCTTTCTTCAACCTAACTGGATGCAAAGCTAAATTTTATCATGCTGGAGCTAAAGATGCCATTGGAAATGTCTCAGCAGAAGTGCTTTGTGGTCAGTTAGCCCAGAGAAAGGACTGCAGAGGAGCGGTGCTGAGATTTCATTGGGAACTGTCGCTTCCCGTTAAAGTGAAGATGAACCCTTAGGTCAGACAAGCCCTGAAAAGTGTAAATCTGGAAGGCTTCACCCTGGAAAGCTCTTGTCTCAGAAGGGTCTGCAGCAGCTCTAGGAATCAGTGGGCAGAAGCAAACTTTGCCATCAGTTTCTTTCAGTAACAAATACATAACCAAAGCCCTACAGTTTTATTGAATCTGTGCTATATAATCTAGCCCTGGGCATTCTGTCTTAATGACCTTGCAGGACGTTGTATTTTTTTTATTTTTCATGATGTGATTGTGATTTGACTTTCTGACAGCATTTCTCCCCTCCCCCCCCAAGAGTTACCGTCAATTAAACCGAGTTTTGTTATGGCAAAGTTGATGCAGAAGAAGGTTATTTCCACCCATTCATTTGCTTTTCCACCCCTGAAATAGTTTGTAAGTCAGACAAAAGCTGGCCAAACAAAATATCTTCCACAGGTTGTTTTCTAAAGCAGGGATTCAGCAGCTTTTTCTCTATTTTCTGTTTTGTTGTGTACGGTTTTCTTAAATCTGGCTCGGACTCTCCTGGCTCAGTGCTAGGGCTGATGCCATGACTTAACCTCTAGGGAAACTTTGCTCTGAAAGTTCCTGCTGAAATCCATCTGAAGGATACACCAGAGAGCTGAGACCTAATTTGAAACCTTCTGTAGTCCCTGGTTTCTAGATGCCTTTAATCTAGCAGATCTCTAATTTTAAGGAGGCTGAAGTTAGCCATGTTTCACTTGGGGCTTTCTACCACCAACACATATGTTAATACCTTTGCTTGTACGAGTCTTCCTAATGAGGTTTAGGGGACTTCTCTACTCGTAAAGCTATGTATTTGCAAGATGAGGTCCCATACGATATTTTGTCCAACATTTTGTGGGTGATTAAAGGCTTGATTCATCAAACAGGGCATTCATCTGAGGTCCTTAAATTAGGGGCTAGCATGCTGATGGCTCCTTCTCTGGTGAACGGAGGGCATTGGGGGACCTGTGAATGCAACGCTACCCACCTCAGAGCCCCAGTGCCCTTTGGCAGTTCCCGTCTCCCTCCATTGATTCCAGCAGGAACGCTGGGAGATGAGGTTCCCAGTGCAGGCACCTTGGTTAAAATGCCTTCGGTTAGGTTGGGATGAATCCGGCCCTTGTACGTTTGTGTGCTTGTGCCAATACTGTAAATCCTTACTCAGTAAAGGACCTCACTTATGCAAGCAAATATTGCCATTGGGTTCAGCAAGTGAGGACAACTCGTACATTTAGTGTGCTTCAGAATGCAAATTGCATAGAAACATTCAAAAAGTTGAATAATGCCTATTATTCATTATAGCAGTGCCACCACCTCTCCGGTGGAAACTGGTGGGAAGTTTCTTTGCAATATGCACAGGTGGTTGTCTAATCATTCAGGGCTTTTAATTATAAAACTTGCCCCCATTTTACCACTACAGAATGGCTCAAATGGCAAATTGGACCAAACAGATTGTTTGTTCTCCCTTCTCTTTGAAACCTGAAATGTGTGACAAAAAAAGCACAATGCCCTGTTTGCGTATTAAGTTAGGTTCTGATTTAATAGGAATGCCCCATGGGACAAGCGTAGTGGTGATGGGGTCTTTCTGTGAGATTTGGGGCTGAATTAGGCAAAAATGACAAATAAACAAATGGCCTTTGGAAAAAAAATATGCTATGAGACAAGAAAATAGCAAAATAATCTGGTCGTGCAGACACCTGGCGGGGTTTGCTATTGACACTAGCTGAGCCAGATTTTTCTCTTTGAATTTTGGCAAAGAGGTGGCTCCAGTTGTGCGTGCTTGACTTGGTGAACATGAACCTCTCTCTGTTCTCCCACCATTAATCTTGATCTCTTTCCTTCCCGTTGGCCAACTTTCAATAGGAAGGAAGGAAGGACAGTGTTTCCATAAAATGCGGTGGGCGCGTGAAGTTCCTCCCACAGCAAACACAGGGTTGTCTCTCCTCCTGGGCAAATTCAGGTGGCTCTCCTGACTCCTGGCTGAGGGCTCGGACTGCCAGGCAGTGGTGGCGAGAGAGAAGAAGGGGATTTATCGCCTCTTCTGCCTGAATATTAGGGCACTGCATCTAGATCACAGCTGATCCAGACTCAGGCTTGCTCTGCAAAGACACCAAAGCATTTGCATTAAATTCGGCATGGCAGAGTGAATTTGTACAAGATCACCCGGGCATTTGAGGGTGTTGCAGGTCCACAGTTAATATTTGCTTAAATGACAACCCCTGGCTTGAGAAAACCTACTCCCCTAAGCCCTCAGGAGAGGTATGTGGAGGAGAGGGTTGCACCTCTCTGAGCAACACAGTTGCTCTGGCTAAGGGTATGTTCTGTACAGCAGCTGCTTTGAATGTTTAACTTTGATGTTGTAAGAGGACCAAAGTTAGGAGTCTGAGGGGGATTCATCCCAGCAAACTTTTGAGGCCGAAGGTAACCAACTAAGCGAGTGAAGTAGTCCCTCTTAATTCCTTCTAGAATTAATGGGGAGACAAATGTTCCTCCAGGGCACGATGGTCAGTGGTGGAGTTGTCCTCCAAGTACCTTAGGTAAGTTAGTCCATGCAGTGCTTACAGGCGTGTGGCTGGTGAGGGAAGGATGTCAGATGCAGAACACCTGGGGTTTAGCAGGTAGGAAATACAGAAGGCGTGAGCCTTATCGGTCTGAGTGAGAGGATCCAGGGTCTGAGGGGTAAGGTTTTCATCATGGCTGGACTTTGATGAGCAAATATTTGTTGGTGTCAGTGGGATTTGTTCAGACAATATGACTTCCATCCCTGGCCCTCTGGCCGGTGCAGCCCTTTCTGTCCCAACAGGAAAAAGAAAGTAAGTAACTCAAAGTAGATTTCCTCCAGAAAGAAATTTGTGTGTGTGTGTGTGTAGTCCCACGTGTTAGTTATGGGACAAGCCTGAGAGAGGCGAGAGGTTGTTGAAAGGAGATATTTCTCCAGTGGAGAGATCTAGAGGAAGGCCCATCTGGAGTGGTCAGTGCCTGAGCTGAAGGATGACTTGAGTTTCAGAAAGCTGTGTTTTCCCCCCATATCCCTGTTGGCTTGGGTTTAATAAAAAATATCCCCTCTCTCCCAGGCCATGCCTTGGACTTGCGATGAACCCATTGCATTTCCTCCCTTTCAGATCACCCAGTTAAAGATTGAGAACAACCCCTTTGCGAAAGGTTTCCGCGGCAGCGATGACATGGAGCTCCACAGGATGTCCAGGATGCAGAGGTAATGCTTGCCTCCGTCGTGGGGACCCGCTCAGGACCGTGAGAGCCGCCTTTGCTTTTGGGCTTTGCTTTGCATGTCACTTGTGGCTGGAGCTAAGCCAGGACTTAGTGGCAACCCCTTCTCTGGCACCTGCTTACGCATTTTACATCAAGCTGTTGAAATATCATCAGGACGTGGGGCCAAAATGCAGGACTTCCCACCCCAAGGTCAATGCCTTAACTGCTGGTTTACAGAGGCAGGATCTCACTGCGGGTTGTCCTTTTGGCAGCAGGGACCTTGTATTTCTTTCTGACATGTCCCTATCCACAACAACCTCTGTCTTTGTGCTAAACAGATGTCTCTGCGGCCGCATGTGGGCTTAAACCTGTTTAAAGCAACAAAAGGCTTGGACTAGCTTTCAGAAGCTCTGGTCATCAGGCTACTGCAGAAAAGCTGTTGGTTATTTTTTTTTCCCCAGGTGGCAGTACTTTAAAGACAAAGCTCACAGCCTTGTTCAGGGAGCAGGTTTGCTAAGCGTGCTCCAGATGCCTCTGGAGATCTTGGTGTAGAGACCTGTGTTGTGCTGGTTTCTGGCTTTCGGAGGGTCTTTGGCAGGAGGGGATTGTTTGCCTGGTTGGCTCTGGATGTGCAGAGCAAGGGCATAGGTGTGGTGGTTTCAGGTTGAAGAAGGAAGGTATTAGAAAATATTGGGATCTTCAGGGCCAGGCGGCTGAAGAGGTCTTTTTGAATCTCAGTTTTGGATGTAAGTACTTAAGCTGAAAACCAAGCCTAAACGCTGTTTAAAGTCCTTTTCTAAATGTCAGGTCCTGCTGGTAATTAACTTCATGCCTCTCACTTTACTTGGAACTTCATCCATGTGTCAAGTCGCTTCCTGGTGCAAATGTTTTGCAGGAACAGTGCCATACCCATGATTATACCTAAGACAGATGTAGGTGCTCAATATAGCATTTTCCATCCAGGAGGGCAGGAGTGACTCAGATCCCTTATTCTTCGGGCCCAGCAGAGCTGGCTCTCAGTGGAGGGCTGTAGGGACCTGCGTTGTGACCTTCTGCTGGGAGGGGTCTCTCCGCCGCCCGCCCGGGAGCCACCTGTAGGCGGTCACTGCAGCCTGGAGTGCAGATGCTGGTGCAGATGCAGGAGTCTCTTCTGGTTGCCGTAGCTGGTGACCTGAGCATGGCTCTCCATAGACGTGCAAGTCACGCCGGCGGGTAACAAATAATGCCTGTAATCCTTGCAAGCGCTTACACCCGTAACCCTGCTCAAAGGGGCAAATGTATGTCTGTGTACAAACATTTTCAGGCTCAGACCCAGAAAAGCATATATATACACACACATATATAAAAAAATATAACACTTACTCAATCTAAATAATCTCTGTGGTCTTCTGAATGTGCCCTGTGTTCCCTGCCTGCCCTTTCCAATGACAGCACAGATCCTGGCATAATATGTCAATATTTATTTATTTACGGGTGCACTACCACTTGAAATAGCTTTTCCCCGCCTCCCTCCGTGCCAGCCTCCCAACCTCTACTGGAACTTGAGTAATGATGTACCCCGCACATTTTTGCTGCTAAACTACCCTTTCATTACAGTCAATGGAAAGATTTGAAGGTTTACATTCATCGTGGGTTTTCCCGGAGCAGGGGGGGAGGAGGTAAAACAGTGAAGACTATTAGAAGGGCTTCATGCCATATGAAGAGCATGGCATCTAGCCATGCTGAGCTTGTGCTAAAAATTGCTTGGCATTTTATATGCGGGCCTGCGGCCATAGTCGATGAGACAGTGAACAGAAACACTTGGAATATATAAATACACTGACTTAGAGCTGGCAGGGTCAAAAGGGTTAAAATCCACGGCATTGTCTTTTCAGGATAACTTCTGATGCTCACTTCCTTAATAACTTCTCCTCTGTACTGATAGCATAGAAATGACCGTACGGACCTTTACAAAGATGTAATTTCTTAAGGGAAAGCAGGATAAGATTATTATAGTAAAATAAAGACCCATTCAAGGTTGAAAATATTAGACAAATATGCACCCACCTTTGTGGTTTTTTATATATATCTGAATATATAAAAAATTACATAACTATGAAAACATATATAAAATAAATGATATATAAAACCCCCAAACTGCACATATAAGATAAAGAGCCATTCAGGATTGAGTATGTTAGAGAAGTATGACCTACCTTTGTAGATTTAGATAGGCTTAACATACAAATCTATATTAAAATATAATTAAATATATTTTAATATATAAATAAGTGTGTGTGTGCATAGGTAGTGAAATTGTTTCCCAGTGACAGACCCACTCCCCAGCTGGCACGTATAAGTAAGTCTATCTCGGCTTTATGGGAGTGATGTCTTTTTATGCCCTTGGAGAATATGGTGGGACGTATTTTTAGTGCTATTCCTTCCTTATAGAAAAAAAGTAGCTGGAAAAAGCACACTTTTTTAAAACGGTGCACAGCCTTTTGTACCAGAAACTGGTGACCTGACATTCATCAGGTCACTGATCATCTCATTAGGGGCTATAGCCATGGGAGGAATGAATTTGTCATGCTGAGGAAAGCCTCGCCACCTCTATGTTTTCTTTATTTTAATCTCAAATATTTCTTAATTCCCTGCGTAGGGCTGTTGCAGAGGAGCATCTCCTAGCTGAAAGCAGCCCTGGGTGGGGGAAGCACACCCCAGCAGACAAGGCTGAGAGGCAGCGCTGACCCAGCCGGGTGCGCGAGCTGGCTTTGGCACCCCATTTTTGGGGAAAGCTGGCCCCAGCTGTGGCCAAAGCATGTCTCTCTGCTCATCCCCCTGCACCTGCAGTGCCTCGGAGCAGCCTTGGCGGCCTGAGCCCTGGTGAAGATGTGCTTCCAGCACTAAACCTTCATCTCCTAACTTGTTGCGTGGGGCTTGGATCAGATGGGAGTAAGTGTGTGGTGGCTGAAGATGCGGTCTAGAAGCGGTGTCCCCAGGCTGGGCTGGTGTCTAGGCTCCCTCTGCACAAAGCAGAGCTTGGTGGGCACTTTCGCAGAGCAAAGCTGTTTTCCTTTGAGAGCGCAGCCCATGGCTAGCAGGGTGGGTGGGGAGCCCTCCCCACTGCCTGGCTCACCTGCAGAGTCTGAATGATTGGCTTAGAGTAGATGCCTGCCTTTTGAATAGCTAAAATTACATGAGATAAAGCCCATCCTCATAGAAAGAATTGCCACCTGGCCCGCTCTGGTGGTGTGCTTTGCACCTTTGGCTGTCAGAGCATGGCAGGGAGACCAGTGTGCTGGGTTGAAAATGATTTCACTCACCTCAGAGCAAGTCTTGCAGTGGGGTGAGGTAGGATTAGGTCTAGGTGCCAGTGGAGACTTGGCCTGATGATTCTCCCCTTGAACACCTACCCTTGGCAAATGGTTGTGACTGAGAGGAAGGAAGATGAGGCAGGGAAGAAAGACCATTTCCAGTGCCAAAAGTGAGCTCAGAGTGAGGTCTCAGGTGCCTTGTTGAGGACTCTCCCTCCATCTCTGCTTGCCTCCGTATGCTCTGGCCAAGCACGAGCAGCGCGTTGGCCTGAGTGGCCTCCGGGGACAGGGGCTTTGCAGGGTGGATGGGGATGTCTCTGCAAGTCCATCCCTCTCTGTGGCTTTCTCCTACACAAGGCCTCTGAGTTGGTTTTTCTCCTCCTATTTCCCAGAAGAAAAAGTTAATAAGCCGTCCAGGTAGGAAACTTAATTCAGTAGTGATATTAAAGACTTTCAGCAGCCGATGATTTCATTCAAAAAGAATAGCCATGAGCTCCAGAGAGATTCAAATTCCAGTGAACACAGACTTCTGATACATGTTCATTTTCCCTCCATTGCCTTTCTTTCCTGAGACACACGGGACCACTTTAGCAGTTTCTTTGGCAGGATGAGTGCTCTGGGAGAAAAGGTTTTTAAAGTTTTCAAGTTTTTGAGCATGAAATAAAATTTGTTATTTCCTTGATTAAAAAAAAAAAGGGAGGAAACTAGAGGAAAATGTGTAGAGGGATGTGAGTTATACTGCATCTGTATCCTGTGGTCATGCTGCAATTGAAAAACATAAATCAGGTAAAAATTATGTAGTTGTGATGCTGGGAATTTTAGGCAAAGTATTCCTTTTGGATCTCTTGCCCCTCTGTACTGTAAAAATTCCTTTTGTCTCTGCTTAGAACTTCCACTTGTGCCAAGAGGAATATGATGTGGAGAGCAAGAGCAAAACATGCAGCAGAAATCTGCAGAGGGTGAAGCTTATGCAGAGGGATGATGAGATCTGTATTGCAGATGCCAGTATTGGGCTTTGCCCTTAAAATTCCCCATGCATGAGAGTCAATGGAGCCGTACTAATAAACCATAGTTATTGGGTGACTTGGGGGGTTGCATGCAAGTCATAGCTTTTATTTTTTAATCTGTGACTGCCAAAAGACAGCAGGGGAGAAATGTTTGTGGGTCTGGGGCTAGAGAACTGTAAAAGAGTAATTCTGTTAAGCCCTTTAACCAGTTTTTCCTGATCATCTGCAACTCCCATTGTCTTCAGTGGTTATTATGGGTGCTGAAGGGCTTCTGGAAGTCTCAGACCCTAGTTACTGTTCGTTCAAATTAATGCAATTTAGTCCTTGAAGCTTCTTATTGGGAAAGCTTTTGAGAGGAAAAATGATTACGTGAAAGGGTGGCTCTTAGCTCCCTTGATGAGTATCATGGGCCCTTTCAAAGCGAGACAAAGATCCAGAATGATCCACTTGACAAAGAAGAGTGGCAGTGTATTTCGACATTATGTATATGTTTTCTCCATCAAAGATCATGAGCTGTAGTTTGCTGCCTTTGGCATTAATCCACGGTAATCATCCTGGCTCCAAAGGAATTATTCCAAAGATTGCCTGGTGTAACTGAGAACAGAAGCTGGGCTGAACACAAAACATCTAAAATCTGTACCATGATTCAGAGCTGGCATAATGGAGAAGACAGTGCGTTTTGGGGTGTCAGTAGGATAAAAGAATGAGCCTCTGGGCTCCAAAAGGGTTGTCTACCCTGGCATGCTGACAACATGTTGGACTGATAGGCATCGGTCTGACTAATGCAAGTAGATCTTGGTCCACTGTAAATGACCTCGCTCCGCTCGCATCTTCTCATTGTGTATTTACATCCACTTTCATCTCCCATGTTCGCCACTGAAATATCCCAAGAGCCACATGCTGCCTGAAACCTTTTCAGTGTGAGACTTAGAGTTATAACATCTGTTGGAGAGATGAGGCTTTCCTCCAGCAAATGTCCTTGAGGAAAGTTTCCTGGTCAAAGCCCCAGTGGAAACCTCTTTTAAAATGAGAAAGTCAGCTCAAGAAACACTGGGTAGCTGTGATTTCCTCCGTTGCCCCTTCTTTGGGGGATCTGTCCAGCAGGGCCCGACCTACAGAAGCTCAGCCCAGCATGACTGGATGCTGGTGCTGTCTCTGTTGGCCGACATCCATTCTCCATCTCCTCTCATGTTGCTCTTACTCCAACAAGCACAACAGTATTTCTCTGTGGGAGTCTATCTTTTTATTTGCCTGATAATGATAGCTCTGGATGTCTAGGTGGTTCTTTTCACTGCTGGTTCTCAGGTTTGTTGCAGTGATCTCTTCGGGCTGCAGCGCTCAGATGAGTATTAGGAGCACTGGTTGTTAACATGCCATGCATGCACCCAAACCAGGGTTATCTGACCTCTTCCCATTCTGGCAAGAAGATCAGGACATTCGATATACTGGCAGAGCATGCTGCAGTGAACAGCCTCCTGTATTTCTCAGTGGACATTTTGACTTGTATTACTAGGCATCCAGTATAGGGTATTATTTTCTGTGGGGCTGGCCTGCAGTCCCCATGCAGAGAGAGCTCATATTTCATCTGAGATAAGACTGAAGGAAGTACTCAGGAGTTCTTCTCCCACTGAGTCCTTTCCTGGTGCAGTTTATCCACTTTAGACTCTCCACTCTTGAGAGTGGTTCAATTTTATTTCAATATGCTGGAAATAAGCTGAAATGAATGCACATTAACAATCGTTTTCTGGGTTATTTTTTTCCTGCGAGATGGTATATTAATTCCAGTCACTTTTTTTCTCTTCCTCTTTCTGTATCTGTTATGGCTGTCTTCCATTTATTTCCCACTCTAGAGTCTCAACAGGAAGGACAGCAACTGGTGGCCTGGGAAATATAAACCCAAATACCTTTGAGTTATATTTGCACATCTGGAACTGGGGTTCGATTCTGCACCTCTGTATCCACGGGCACTGGGTAGGTGGAGGGGACAGGACTGATAGGACGGCAAACATTTGTCCTTTCAGAGTGACTGGCCAAGGAGGAGTTAAAACCTGGCAATTTGGAAAGAGTGGAGGGGAAACACCGTGTTTGGCCACTGATATACCTTTGGTCAGGCTTTAGGCTAGGAATTGCCATCATGAACAAGATCTAGACATTGCCTGGCTCAGGGGTTTCGGAGAATGCTGGAAGAACATGGCAGCAGCTAACCACAGGGAAATCCTCTGCTGTATCGTGCCTCATCTTGACCTTGAACAGGCATCAGTATGACCCTCAGGGCCTGACATTTAATAGGTCTTTTGAAGCCTTGTTACCATGAGCTACAGCAGCTCTGGAGAGCCTTGGTATATAAGGCTTTGTAGTAGAAATATCAGAAGTATCTTCTAAAATAATTTACTTAGGGCCAGTAGGAGTTGGATGCTTTGGTGCTTCCTGGTTATAAACCGTGGATCTTAAAAGAGATTTTTAACAAGTTTTTTGTCTGGCAGCTGCATTTACTAAGCATTGGCTGGTACCTCAGGAATCTTCAAGTCTGCACATGTAAATACATTGAAAATTATTACTCTCTTACAGTGTAGTGATAAGCAAGAAAGTGGACTGCTCTGTGAAGGTCTGTATTTATAATTTTTCCACAGTTTTTATTAGTTTGCAGAGACCAACAGGGTTTCCAGCTCTGAGATTACAAAACCTTCTTGAATTTGCTCCTTTGAATCCTTCGCTAGATATGAATTTGTGGCGTAAGTGGTCTTACAGAGCCCCTAAATTTGTCATGGTGAGGGCATTGTTTGGCCAGGGGAGAGGGAAGATGTCATGAGATGTGAAAACGGGACCAAGTTTGCTAATGGCACCTGGCAGAGGCCTGAGTTTGATGGAAGCACTCACAAACGCAAGAAGGATTCACTTGTAAGGCCTGATCTGTAGGGTTGGAGTTATATGATGAACTCTAAAGAGGAATGTGTGTGCTATTAGGAAACAGCAATGAAGAGCTGGTGTCCGCTCCTATGGGTCTGGGAAACATCTAGCCAGGTGGGAGTTAAGAATGGAGTCCAGACTTCAGGATGGAGCGCCTTCGCTATAGAGTTGGACCTCGTCCCTGATTTCTTCCCCCAAGCTCTAATGAAAATCAAAGTAATATTCTCTCCTGGTGGCCCTTCAGCTGGAAGCCTGATGGTGCAGAGACTGTACAGCACCTTCCTCCATGTGGGTCCCCGCTTCCTCCCAGTCCCCCTCTGCTATTGTAATAGACCCGCTACAGTAACTGAATATTCATCATTAGCCTCCAACAGACTTTAAATAGACCAATGACAGCTTCCTTCCTTGTAAATTCTTTCCCCAACCAACTTTTTTTTTCTTCTAATTTTACAATTTTTAATGTAAAAAAAATGTAATCCATTAACAGCCCCATGTAAAACTGTAACTCACATTCTGGCCCAGGAACAAAAGTCTCTTCCTTGCTGTGTGGACAATTTCCTATATTGCCAGCATAAGTCAGACTTTAACACTTTTTTCCCCTCCTTACTTCATTGCAATTTTTTTGGACAGCAAAATTTCTGGACGCACCAGTCATTTTGTGCCAGTGGTGAACAAAACCTTTCATTCCATTAAACTGTGGCGCGGGATTATGACCAGCTATTTTGGCAATAGTGACTTTTAGGCCCTGAAAAAGAAAAAAGAATCTGATACATTTTTTAAAGACTGAAGGACAAACTAAAATGGTAGCTGTGTACGTACACTGCATATTGAGTGGGCTCAGGAAACAGTATAAATATTTCAAGACGACCGTTGCTTTACAAAGTACCAAAGATATTTCTTTATTAAAGCTCCGCTTCTATAAGGAAGTAAAAGGTAGAAACACAGAGATAACAGAAACAGAGATTGTTTATAGGAAAATGGCAAAGTGAAAGAAAGATAATATTTTGGATATTTAGTTAGAAAATACTTTCCTTCCTCTCCCTCCTCAAATAGTTGATTTTTTGGCAAAAATAGCACCCAATGTGTTTTGACTGAAATGGAAATATTTCAGTCTGGAGAGTAGTCATTGCAGTACCTCCTGGGAACTGCTGGTTGGAAACTTGGTGTCTCCAACCTGTTCCCTCCTGCGTGTGACTCCCCGCTCCTGCCATGTCTCCTGCAGAGGACCATGGTCCTCTCTTATGGCCATGGAGGCTGTCATGTCCCCTGGGAAATGCAGTCTGAAAGGAATTTGGTCCCCAGTGTGCAACAGGAGTGTGGGATCCTGACATCACCTGTGCTGGCACTTCAGGGTAAAAATATTGCTGTTTCAAGCATACAGCGCCCTTATGGAAAGGAAATGTTATTTAACAAGAAAAACCTATCATGTTGTTAAATTTTCCCCTTCTGAGTTCTTCATTGAGACACAGAAATTGTAGATTCAAGTGAGAATATCTGGGATGGGCATTGCTTTTTAGTGTTTGTGTGGTGCCTTGTACAGTGAAGGTCTGATGTTGATGGGGTCCCTCTGAGCTACCCTGAGAACTTACTGTAAGAAACCCTCACACAGATCTAATCCCATGTGTGAATGGGGAGACGACGATACTCCCAAAGAGACGTCCAATTCTTTCCCCACTGGAGCAGGGAGAAGCTGTGACAGCAGTCATCTCTACATCCTCCAAAAGAGCCACAGAGAACATGATGTGGCATCATGCCATGGTATGTCCCTCCTCCTCCTTCACCATAGCTCACAGGTACCCTGCTGGAGGAAAAAAAAAAAGGCTCTGTCATTTCTTGGAGGAGATGGAGGGTGGAGGCGTTGGACCTGAGGAAGAAGAAACCAGCCAATCTGTGCAGCAGCCTCTCACTAGGGAGGAGAGCTAAGGGCAAGTTCCATGTGTCACCTCCCTGTGGCTTGTCTCCTTGGAAGGGAAACATGGTGGGGATGCAGCTTTGGGGTGTCATGCTGGTACTATTTCCATAACAATCCCTGTGTGAAGGTGGAGCATGGCAGGAGCAGGCAGCTCAAAACTGGGACCTGGTAGGGCTGGGAGACTCCCTAGAACTTAGAAGGTTTGAAGGCCATAGCTTTTGATGTTCCTGAAAAGCCACCAAAGCTGCCCTCCAGCAAGAGCTCCTGGGGTGGAAAGGCTCATGCTGGGTGTCCACAGGTAGAGAGGTCCTCTGAAGCTCACCACCTACCCTAGTGTCCATTGCTGTCTTGTGCATCTGAGGGATAAGTCTCTGCTTCCTCCCAGTCCTGCTCTCTTTTTTTTCTCATGCACATTCTGGACTTCAGTTCTGGGAAACTTGGGGTCAGCCAGCCCAAGTAGGTGGAAAGCCATGCTCCTGCTGGTCCTGCAGGGAGGAGCTGCCGGGCTTCCAGGGGAAGAAACCCCACCTTTGGAATAGCCTCTGCTTGGCAAGCTACCAGTGCCCAGGGTGTGGAAAGCTTTTGTGGCACAGTGAGAGACACATTTACTTGGTTTTCAGCTCCTGGGTGAGTTTTGCCTCCATTACAGCTTGGTCGCTGATGTTTCTGGCAGCCACCAGAGCGATGGTTTGGATGAAAGCTCCCTGCTGTGAGTAGGTTTATATAATTGGTATTGTTAAATTTCATAAATAAGTTATGAGTTGCTACAGTGATAGATCCTCTCTAAGGGGCGTAATTGGAGATTCAGTGCCCCTCCTCCATGTGTAAGTGGCCAGGTGAGCTTGTTGATGAGGTTTAAGGATCTGTCCTTGCTCCAGCATAATGATTTTGGGAAGGTGAGTAGGATACCTCAAAGCCAGCTTGCTCCAATGGTTATAGCCTCAAAGAAACAAGCTTGTGTTGGAATCTGGGCTCTGGTTTGTGGGGGCTCTCAGCCTGGTGGCACTTTGTGAGGTGCTGCTGTACTACCTGTTCTTTATGTGTTTTAGCAACTCCTTGGGTTCAGGGAGTACCCAGCTCCCTTTCTTGGAGACAGCCCAGGAGGAGGCTTGCACCTCACCTGAAATCTCTGAGACCCCCTACTAAGCTTCCATTCTCCCCCCTGCAGAGCAGGAATCATCTTGTCTGGCCACATTGCTGATGTGCTTGGAGAAATGTCTCCAAACCAGACTGTAGGGTCTTGTAGGAGAGGGGTTTTCCAGTCCGTGTTGGCAAAGCATCCCTGCGTCAGACCAGATTTCAGAGCAAGGGAACAAACCACGCTTTCCATCAGTGCTCACCCTCCCAGCCTGGCTCTGCTGAGGCGCGCGGCTCTGGTGTGCATCAGGTCTTTCTCTAAAGAGAAAGTTATTTATTTCTCTTTTCTGAGCACTCTGGAGTGGAGCTTGCTCTCTGGTTCAGGGATCCCCCATCCAGGACAAGCAGGGTGGCAGACCCTGGGGAAAAGGAATGGGGACAACTACCATAAGGGGAAAATGTAGACCTAAATATTTAATCCATCTCCAAGTCAGCTTGGCAGAAACGAGGTTTTTATTTGCATGCAAATGCACATCCGGATATGCAGTATAAATAGGATATAATTAATAAATGCTATCATGATAAGTAAATATAAATCTTGTGTATTTTGCTATAACTGCATATATCTGTTTGATGTATGGGTGTAAAATAGCAGTTGTGGTGGAAGAGGCACGAATCTAAAGGGAAAGATACTAAAAGGAAAGTGAAAGAGTGCAGCACCGATAAAGAGTGACAGGGCTGCAGCCTCCTGGGAGGGAAGTCTCTGTTTCCCTGAAAGTCTAAACAAACACCATGACACTAATGTGCTGCCTTCATTTATTAATTCACTGATCTATTTATTAATTGATTGCTTTTCTGTCTTGTGGTTTTTTTTTTTTTTGTTCCTTTGCTTTTAGTAAAGAGTACCCGGTTGTTCCCAGGAGCACAGTGAGACAAAAAGTGTCCTCGAATCACAGCCCCTTCAGTGGCGAGACCAGGGTCCTTTCTGCCTCCTCCAACCTGGGCTCCCAGTACCAGTGTGAGAACGGGGTGTCGAGCACCTCCCAGGACCTGCTACCGCCTGCCAACCCCTACCCGATCTCCCAGGAGCACAGCCAGATCTACCACTGCACCAAGAGAAAAGGTCAGGCCTTGGCTGCTCCCCGCTCAGTGCTTGCTATTTGGCTTTCCCCTTCCTAACATGACTGTCAGCGTTGTTTTCTGATGTTTCCCCTTGCCCACAGGCTGGACAACCCCAGCCTGCTTTATGGTGACACTTGAGGATGAGCAAGGGATGAGGGTTTTGCGCTGGATGTGGGCGGTTCCCCCAGGCTGGGCTGGGAAACTCCTCTCACCTCAGCTTAAAACCCCATCTCTGCTGCCAGGCTGGGAGAGAGCTGTTTGGAGAGGTGGCAGTACCTTCCACCCAAATTGAATCCACATTCAGAAAGATAACTGGTGCTGGAGATAAAGATGACTTATCTGTCTCCGTAGCCCCACAGACAGGGTTAATCTCCAAGTGGAGACACCTTGACAGCTTGGATTTTGCAGTTTTTAACTGAGAGTCTCACATTTGGGAGACAGTTGTCTGTATGCAGAAAGCAGTTCCACCTAAATGCTCAGTCTGATGAACAGGGCGTGGGATTGAAAATCACGATATCCACGTTCGTTCCCCTCTGGTGTGACTGACCTGCTTTGACAGAGCTTGAGGGATAAAACTGTGAGGACTTTACACTGACAGTTCAGCTCGTCCTGGTGCGAAGAGCCCCATGATATTGATGGGATAATTGTTCTCAGGTGGGAGTGAGCAGTTTGCAGTCTCTCCCTTCCTCTCCCAAAGCAATGGGAATGATGAGGTGCAGAAACACTTGTAGGACTCAGGTAGCAATAACCTCAGATCAGCTCCACCCCAGAGACTTAGAAGAAAATAAGGAATTTCCGGGGCTGAAGGCAACCCCCTAGGGTGGGCAGGAGATTTTTACTTCCTACCCCTCTTCCCTTTTCTCAGGATTTAGTCTACATTGCATAGGAAAAGCTAACAGGAGTCAGCATGCACCATGGTATTTGAATGCACCAAGAATTTCCTCAGCCCAGTAAACTCTCCCCACAGCAGGTCCCTCCTGCTTCCCTGCATGGTCCTATCAGTCAGCTGTATGTCATTATTTTTAGTAAAGGAACCCCTGGGGCTCTGGGATGTGCAGTGTAGACACACAGTCTAAGGTAGCGGAAGCTGGGAAGTGCTGGCAGATGAGGCAGGAGGGCAGTGGAGAGACCTCCTGCATCCTTGGTGAATCCCCTGAATGTCGTAACATCACGTGTGCTATGTACAGGTATATAAGCGGAACAAAAAAAGTTGATAAATCCTGATGTGAGGTTGAGCCAAACAGCAGAAAACAGTGGTGTCATTTTCTGGCCATTCCAGCTGTGACCAGGCAACCCTCGTGCTCGTACAGAGCGCAGTAAAGCTGTGATTGGAAATAGTGATGCTAGACTGGATGCTAGCTGTAAGGCGGGGAATAAGGAGTTGCAGTGGCCTCCCAGATTGTTCCCTACAGTCAGAGATGGGGTGTGTGACCATTGCTACCCCCGTGCTGGTGCGGGACTGTGGCTGTGAGGCTTTGGGACACAGCTGGGTTGCTCCAAAGCCCCGCTGTTGGCGATGGCAAGGCAGGTACTGTTCGCCCTTGGCATTCCTCAGCCTGCGATTCGTCCTCGGTGCTCCTTTGCCCTGGGAGCAGAGCTTTCACTGCTCCTCTTCCCCTTTGCAAGAACTAACCAAAACAAGCCGGCCCAAATGGCAACAAACCCTTTGGACAATCTCTGACCGCTTGCGCGTCCCCGCACTGGAGGGCAATTCATCATTCGCCTCCACATTGTAATGTGATAAGGAATCAGCAGAGGTTTCCTTCCAGTTTTGGGATTCCCGCTAAGTGGTGTCTCCATGGGTGGTTTCCCTCAATCCCCCAATTATCTCACTTCCTCTTATTGTCACAAGAGAGACGACTATCTACCCTGTAATAAGCTCCCCAGCCCCTTTTGGCCTGCGTGGCCCTTGCGAAAGTGCAGGAGACTGGCAAAGCAAGTCCTTGTCTGTACGGCTGATGGCCCCTCATTATCTCTATGATGGCTTGAGTGGCACAAGCAGTTAAGGGTCTTTTATCAAAGCCGCCAAATGCTTTAATCAAAGAGAAGCAGTGTCCTGTCCGATACCACCGGCTTCTTCCGTGAAGCTGTATGTCTCGGGAGCCTGAATCTCTGCTTTCCTCCCTGTGCCTTTTACCCCCTCCCCATGCATCTAGTAAATCGAAAACAGCCACCAGGGCTTAAAGAAAAGAAACACAAAGTTAATGGGAAACAGAGAGCCACCATAAGCTGCCAAGCAGCTCTTTGCAAAGTGAAATTAATTAAAAAAAAAAGTCACTAGAGATGAGCAATTCTGTTCAGATAAATCAGAATGTGACCCAAGGTTTCATCTCAAACTCAGACTGAGCATGGCACTTCCTTCTAGCACCAACCAAGGATCTTTACTGAACTTGGGAAAACAACCTTACCTAGAATATCCCCCTTTTTCTTCCTTTTCCAGCCTCTCCTTTCTGAGTGAAATATTAAGCTTCCCCTCACAGCTTTGCTGCTTTCCTACTTCTCTGCATAACTTTTAACAAGCCTCAGCATCTAAGAAAACATAAAAGCAAGAGCATGCTCACTCCTAATGCACCTCTGTCTGTTTTCTGGACTGGAAGTATTATTGATTTAGTTGGATCATCAACTCCTCAAACATTGACTCCTTCTCAGTCAGTGTAGGGTTTATCTCAAATGGATTATTTCCTTTTCTCAAGGCTGCAGTTATGGATAAGTGCTCACAGGGGCAGAGGGCAATTTGACTCCGTTTGAGACCAGCTGGTGTCTGTACCTTCTGTAGCAAATACCACCACTCTTTTCCAGGATGGTCCCTCAGATATGGCTCCTTCCAGCTTTCACATCTTGTGATGTTTCTCTGCATCCTTTTTAATCAGGAGGTCAAGTCTTGGTTTAGGCTCGGTTAAGAATAGGTCTCTATTTGAACAACTCAAAGGCACCTTATTCAACTTCTACTTCCTTGGTGACCTAAGACAAAGATTTAGTTCTGTGGTTGACAGTGTTGTTCTTAGCTGTCAAGTCAAGATGGATTCACTCTGGAGATCTGATATGGAGTTACATTAGGGGAGAGCAGCAGGCCTGCAAGGGAATGTTATCTCTGAAGGCTCCTCTGTTTCAGGGAGCTGATGCTCTTCTGGGTGGGGAAGGAAGGGAGGACACATCCCAGAGTCCCAAACCTGGCAATTCCTGATGCCTGGGCAGGAGTGCAGGGTTGCAGCATTGGGAATGGCCCCAGCGTGGTGCAATGGGGTCGCTGCTCCAGGCACCTTCTGAACATGCTGAAGGCTGGGGAATGGCAGTCCTCAAGGCAAGAATCATCCTGCGTTGTATCCCAGCTCCACACTGAGATTGCTTGTGGTATTTCACAAAGACATTGGTCTTGACAGGGTGGATTAACTCCAATCCTGTATCCTACCAAGAAGTGGCCTCTGTTCTTGATGTGGATTTTTAGGCCTCAACAAAGACCAGTTAGAGCTTTGCCTTTTTTCTGGTTGTTGTCCACCTTTCCCTCTCTCATTTTTGTGCTTGGAGAAGCCCAAAAGGACTTACCAGCAGGCAGCTTAATTTCTGTCTTTCATTCTAGCTCCACATCCCAGTTAGGGCACTGGGGCTTGTTTTCCCTTGTGTTATCCTCCTCTCTCAGACTTCCTGTGAACTGAAAAGCCATCCCTCTAAACCTCTGCTCCTCCCAGCCTTACACAATCTCAACCACTTGGCAGATTTCTGGGATGCCTGTGATGCTGAACAGGAGGCAACTGGAACAGCCTCTCCCTGGGGAGGTTGTAAAAGTTGTCATGTTGGCACTCAGAGGGAGAAGAGGGACGTGGCAAAATCCACCGACTCCAACCAGTGAGGATCGTATCCTTCAGCCACCTAACTTGGACATGACCCTGCCTGTGGGAAAGAATGTGTCTTTCATCTCCTTCCTGCTCTGCTGGGGTCAGTGGAGATACGGAGATACAGCAATGCCTTTCCCCCTTCTCCACAAGAACAGGTGCTCTTAGGGTGGGTAGACCTCTTTGTCAATTGAACTGATTTCTCCCTCATCCCACCCAGCTTTTGTTTCACTCAAAGAATCTGTAGGACAAAAGTCAAACATGGGATGTCTTCTCAGAGGACATGCTGCTCATCCTGCTGATGTTAGGAGATGTAACGGGTTGGCCAAGGCTTGAGCTATGCTGCAGCTGGGGGTGTTTGCAGCTTGGGCAGATGTAGTGGAACCCAGAGCAAGGCGGCTGCTGGGGCACTGACGGTGAAGAAGATCCTGCCTGCATGGTGGGGAGATACTCGGGAGGCTGGTGTGCACCCAGCTTTTGCTGTGCAGCCACACTGCTTGTGGCACTGTAGTTTCAGCAGCTTCATACAAGCATCCTGCTCTCCCATCAGAATGTGCCTCCTGTGCCTCCGCAGGCAGTGCTGGAAACTCCCTGCCTCTGGAAGAGGTTCCAGCTTTTGGTGTTGGGTTGTCTCTGGCCCACACCCCTTTCTGTCGTGTTCCCCTGCAATGTAACACAGCCATATTGCAAACTCTGCGATTGCTGAAATAACTAGCATGTCTTAGGTTTCATGTCCTAAGATGTACATCTGCTTTAGGGATGCTCATTTTGATTGAATCTGCCTTTTTCTTTTCTTCTTTGACAACCCTCGTCAGTTTTGCACGCTGTGATTAGCCGTTCAAGCTCATGTTAAATTTGTACTAAAAACCAGACTGGATAAAACAACAGTGTTGGTAATAATCACCCATTGTGTCTTCCTCACAAAGTCAGGATGAACCTATTGCAATGCCCTGGAAGTGTGGGTGAGCTTTAAAAACTAAAACAGTTGGGTCCCGTTCTTCATTGCCTTCTGTCCTGGGGAGCTGACTGTAATGAATTGGAAAGGAGCTTTCCTGATTTACACCAGGGGCAGAGGTGAGCCCAGTGCGCCCTGAAGTCCGGAGATTGTACATGTTTGCATTTCATTCTGGATGGTCCTAATCTTGGAATTGGGAAAATTCCATTTAAAAAGCCATTTGTGTGGTATTTACAACCCAGCTGGAAGTAGTAAATACCGGAAATCTTGGAACCGCTTATGCTCTCACTCAAGCTCCTTCATTAGATAGATCATCAAATTCCTTGTGAGGGAGCCAGTTTCCACCCCATTCTGCAGGCTCCGTTTTCCTTGGATCCACTTCGGAGCAGCTTCTCCCAAGTGCTGGCAGCTTCCCTCGCTTGGCAGAACTTCTTGCTTTTTGAGGTTTGCTCAGTATTGAGGGGCTGGTCACAAGAGTCGATCGCTACTTTTGGCTTCCAAGAACAGCAACAAACGTGGAGGATGGTCAGCACCTCCCAGAGGTGCCCAGAACCTCCTAAGGCTCAGTGACAACAGGGAAAGGACAATGAAGTGCTTATCAGGAACCAACATCAAGAATCAAACCCAGACCAGACCAGATGGTTACCTCTTATGTTCTCCTTATGCTGATGCTGAAGAGGTGAGAGGACCCTCAGAAAGAGGTTTATGGCCTTGGGACACGCTGTCCAGGCTCCAGAGCAGGTGGGGATGACTTCACCCTGCAGCCTTCAGGACTGTGTGAGATCTCTGTCTGACATGTCCTCCTTTTGCCATTTTCTTACTTGAAGATGTCCCCTTCCCGCCCCCAGATCTGTTTTGCGCACCATGGGGATGCACTTCACCTGCTCTGTGCTCTCTGGTCTCCTCTCCGAGGCGTGATGGGGCAATGCCAGATCAGACTAGAGAGCCTGGACCAGTGTAAATTCATCAGCTGGCACCAGCTGAGGATCTCTGGGCTGCATCATCCCATCTGACGATGAAGATTGACTGCTTTCTTCCCTCTCCAGCACTTTGAGGTTACATAGATGGCAAAATCATCAGGAAGAGGGACCAGAGGGCAGGCAGGAGCCATTAGGGCAGGCTGTAATCCTTTGTTAGTGACTATTTCCTCTTTGGAGATGGGTACGGTGTCCTTACACATCTAAAACCTGGCGTGATGGTGCCCTTTCCGCATACACCACCAGTGAGCCTGGCTGCAGAGGCCAGCAGAGCGATTGCAAGAGCTGACAGAAGGAGAGGTGGCACCTATAGAGTTTCCACTGAAATGCCGATTGTTTCTGTTTTTCTCTCTTCACCTGCAATCAATTCTGGAAGCGGATCCGTAACTGCGGCTCTACTTGGCTGGGCTGTGGCAGGCAGTGAAATGTCTGGGCTAAATGGAAAAATCAACAACCTCAGGTTGTAAGTCAGGGGCATTTTTTACACAACGGAAAAACAGGGTTTGACTGTTTTGTGTTGTATATTGAAAAAAATAAATATAAAGTAAACAGTCAAACCCCAAGCCAATGATTCCTAGTGCCAGCAGAGTAATGCGGTTTAATGCTGAAAACTTTATTAGTAGAACAATGCTTCATTTTACAAGACATTGTTTTTCCACCCTAGTGTTCTTATTACTCAGTGGTGGGTTAGGGATCCAAAACTTTTAGGCTGTCCGTAAAAGCTAGAGCTCAGGCTGTTCTTCCAGATGTACCTCCTGTGTTAGACCCGTGCCCAGGGGGAAGCTCAGACCTGTGCTTCCAGCTTTTGTCTTTCAGGGGGCTACGTCCTCTCCACCTCTCCCGTATAAAATGATCCTGATCAGGATGAAGGAGAGTGCTGCACTTTTGCCTCCGTCGGCTGTTTCAGCTGTTTTAAAGATGTGATTGCATTGCTTGCTTATCCCATCCTACTTTCTGTCCCCATTTAAGAGAAGGCAGAGGAGGAGGAGGAGAACTTTATTATCAGGCCTCTGCACTGCTGGGACTGAGGAGCCAGGTTCTGCTCTTGCCAGGAAGAAAACATGAAACGGAACTCTGCCTCTCCAGCTGAATTTATGGGCAGCTGCTGTTACAAAGTCAAAGGACACCAAGGGGAAAGTCCCCATGGTGTGTACTTCAGTAACTGATGTTTTCTGGGGTTGTCAGGTGAAGAAGACCAACAACAGCAGTTGTTTCAGCTAGGCTTGGTAGACACCTGAGTGGGAGTAATGGGTTATTTTACAAGCAGGGTGGGTTCAGCTTCTAGAAGAAAGCACATGGCTTTTTATAGTAATAAGGGTACGCACATGTGCATGTTTACGAGAAACAAAAGGTGCCTGCACTGCCTATCTGTACCTCCTGAAGGCGAGACGTGGGCACTGGCATTGGAGCAGCAACACCTGTGTTTTTGCAAGTTCTTCTTGGGGGCCAGATGCTTTTAGTCCTCTTTTCCGTGGACCTGTTTTATTTTTTTTTTCCTTTGTATTCTGGGGTTGAAAAAAATTGCAGGTCGAAACATGTTGGTTGAGAACATTTGAAAAGGGCCATTTCTTGCAGTATTCTTTCAAATTTTACCCTTTGAAAGGGTGCAGCCAAGGGCACTTTAAGCAAAGTGGGATGTTTTTCTGCCTGCACCAGGAATCTTGTTCTTGAAGCAGCAGCAAAGTTAATCTGGGTCAGAACAAGCTCCCCTTCCCTTGCCTCACTGTCCTTAAAATCTCTTGGTGAAGTGCTCATCCCTGGGAACTTTGCCATCCATTCCAGCAGAGCTGGATTTCATTTGATGACCCTGCAAACGAATAAATAAGTGCATATTCATTTATTCATTTTGATTCACCCTAGAGATTTCACCTAAATTGTTTATCTCCTTCCCTCTGTTGGCTTGGAGTGCTGCAGGGAACAAAAGGCTCTGCAAGCTGTGCTTTGTTTCTAGCTGTGAAATTTACTTTTCTTTGTTACACTTGGCTCCAGCACAGAGCACACAGCCCTGCCTGGATTTATGTGCCCAGCTGCCTTGGCACAGCTAAAGAACGGGGCCGTAAAACTCCAAATCTGATTGTCTCAACTGTGCCATCGCTGATGCTCTCCCAGAAGGATTTTTATTGTGATCTCCATTTTTGTCTCATTTATCGTGAAAGTATATCACTGTAAAGGCTTTTAGTTAAGAGCATTAGCCCTGAGCCTCTGTGTTGGGAGTGGGGACCTCTGTTAGGTGCACTGTATCTGCAGGCAGATGTTCCTTCTCTCTCAAAGTACAGGCAGCAGAAAGGACAGGAGGGTGTTGGTGGTGTGGGGGTGTGCAGTGGGTATCAGCAAGCAAGCTAAGCCCCAGGATCCCTCCAGCATCTTATAGCCTTGGTTTTCCTCCCAGAGCTCCTAGCTAATGCCTTCCCCAGCCCAGCAGACAGGGCCAAGTGCAAGACTTGGTTTCAGCAGAATCGATTCAGATCAATTCCAAGGGAGGGATCTGGATTTACACTGACATAACCACGAGAAGTGCCCGGATCAGCTCTGTGCAGACTGCGTCCTCGGTAAAACAAAGATTGTGGAGAGGGAGGTTCAGCCGAGGGCATAGTATTGTTGTTCGCTACCAGGAGTTTTCTCTCCCAACAGATGAGGAATGTTCCACCACTGAGCATCCCTACAAGAAGCCCTACATGGAAACTTCTCCGGCAGAAGAGGATCCTTTCTACAGGTCCAGTTACCCCCAGCAGCAGGGACTGAACACTTCGTACAGGACTGAATCAGCCCAGCGCCAAGCATGTATGTATGCCAGCTCTGCTCCCCCCACGGACCCCGTGCCCAGCCTAGAAGACATCAGCTGTAACACGTGGCCGAGCGTGCCATCCTACAGCAGTTGCACAGTGTCTGCCATGCAGCCAATGGACAGGTTACCCTACCAGCATTTCTCTGCCCACTTCACCTCGGGGCCGCTTATGCCCCGGCTCAGCAGCGTGGCCAACCACACCTCCCCCCAAATAGGAGATACCCATAGCATGTTTCAGCACCAAACCTCGGTTTCTCACCAACCCATCGTCCGGCAGTGTGGACCTCAAACCGGCATCCAGTCCCCCCCCAGCAGCTTGCAGCCCACAGAGTTCCTGTATTCCCACGGCGTGCCTCGAACCCTTTCGCCCCACCAGTACCACTCGGTCCACGGCGTGGGCATGGTGCCAGAGTGGAGCGAGAACAGCTAACAAGGTGGTCAGAAAAGTGCAAGAGCATTAGCCATGAAAAAATAAAAAAAAGGGAAAAGGAAAAGGAAAAAATACCGTGTCGATAATAAAAGCGAGAGTATTTTGCAAGACTCCTTTAACTGAATGTTCACTGATAGCACTCGAGAGGGATGGACACTGGTTGAAACCACAGATGAAATAGTCATCGGCCTTGGTGTGACTTGCTCCCCCCTTTTTCTTTTGTTTCGAAAGAAAAATCAGCAGATCGGCACACTTCTGCCCCGCCACAGTCCCGACCCAGTTTGTGTTGCTGCCACCGCCAGCCCCGAGCCCTCGTCCCCCCGCTGCCCTCCTGCTCTTTTTGATCTCCAGGGGACACGAACCTCCTGCTGCCTTTCTCAACACAGACAGAGTGCTTGAACGAAAACAACTAGGATGTTACTTTTTTTGTGGTGTTGATGTTGACGATGTTATATAATAAATAATAATATATATATTTTCTTTCAATTTTCTCAAAAAAAAAAAAAAAAAAGACACCAACCCTTTTTTACCAAGGGTGGATTTTGGAGTGGTGTTTCTTTTTTTTTTTTATTAGTATTATTGTTGTTACTTTTCAACGGAAAGAGGTATTATGAACCCACAGATAAGAAAAGCAGGTACCTACCTCGCCCAGAGTGAAACCGCTCCCTGCAGGGTGCCGTGTTTCCTTACAAATGCCCCAAAACACATCTCTGCAGGAACAAGCCCCATAAACTCATCTCCTTTCCCACTTGCGTGTATTTCTCTAGCTCTTCTTTCCTTCCCATCTCCCGGTCTTTCCCGGTCCATCAGCTGCCTCTCATGGAAGCGTGGGGTACCTTTCAAACTTGAAAACATCCACAGCTTGTCTCCTGCTGAATTTTTACCAGCATGTGGAAAGCGAGGCTCTGAGCCAGCTGCGAGGGGAGGAGGGGTGGGGGGGAGAGGATGCAGACAGTGAAAGGAAAATCTTTGCTCATAAAAATGATGATGACGCTTGTTTGCAATCCTAGACTTTCATTTTATTGTGCGTTCTTTTTCTTCCTCTCTCAAAAAAAAAAAAGAAAAAGGGATACTGGTCTGGGTGTGTTAAGTGAGATATTAAGTAAATGTGTTTAAAAGGAGCAGAAAATGATCATGGGAGGCTGGGAGTGGGGGAGGCGAGAAGAGAAGGAAAAGCAAATGTCTGTAAGTAAAAATGTCCACTGCAGAATTTTTCAGGTGTAAAATTTCCTGGTACTATTTATTTATACATGGGAGTTCGAATAACTCATAGCATGTCACAAAGCCAGCAAAGCAGCTGATTCAAAGGGGTTAAAATTTTTATGGAAACAGAAGTTTGCTTTCTTTTCTTCTTTTTTTTTTTTTTTTCCCTCTCCAAGCTGTGCACACTCTATATAATTTACATATATTTTTAATTAAAAGTAATTCTAATTAAAAAAAAGAGGTATACCTGTGTGTCAGCAACTGAGAATGTGGGTGTGAATGTGTGGGTATGTGTGTGGGAGGGATTATAGTTAGGTGTCCAAAGCTGTGTCGCTAAGAAGAAAAAAAATAATCCCTACCTAGCTATGCTTTCCTATTCTTGTGTGCCGATTTATGTCTAGTAAGTACCACATGGCCTCAATGGCAAGGGACCCCCCCCACCTTTTTTAAAATTTTATTTTTGATTTTGGGGTTGGTTTTTTTTTGTTCTTTCTGCTTGATCTCCATAAGTTTGATTTAATTTATTTATGGTGTACCACAGGAGGTACAACATCCCAATGGGGGAGGCTGTGTGGTGGTGATGGGCTGAGCTTGAGACGGCTGTGCCTGGGACTGTGTACTTCTCTGCTACAGAACTCTCTGGGTCCCCCAGGTCCTTCCCACCTGACCCGTCTCCAAGGGAGATGCTCTCTTGGGGCCACTTTCTCATTGAGGCAGATTTAGAAGCGACCTTGGGAACGCAGGGGGGTGCTGGGGTGGCACCGGAACGCCCTCGTGGAGGTGGAGCTGCCCCCCCGTTCCCAGGCAGATGGGGTCGGTGGGGGATGTCTGGCCCAGGAGAGGTACGGGGCCGTGTCCCAGTCTCAGCGAAGGAGGGGAGGATGCGGATGCTTTGCAGATTGGAAACAAGATGGATAAATCAGCTCCAGCGAAATAAAGAGATTGCATCTGGGAAGGCCAGCAGAAAGGTCTCCTCCGTGTGGCTGGTGAGCCACGGCCACCCCAGGGAGCAACATGGCCAGGTCCTGGGCACGAACTGAGGAGGTATCCCCTGACCGCCTCACCAGCAGCCGCTCATCTGGCTGCAGCAGCGGCACTGCCAAAGCGTGGCTGGCAGCGTTGGCGGCCTCCTGTGCACCAGAGAGCTAGGGACACCTGCAAAGGGGCAGAATGTGAGTAGGATTAGTAGAGTCCCTTCACAGGTGATGCTCCCAACTAGCCGTCCCACGGGTGGTGGGACCCGGGGGATGGTATCTGCTGTGGCTACCCCAGTGCTGTCTGCAACGCAGCGTCCTTCCTTCGGCTGTCTCTGCTTTTATTGTCTTCTGCTTGCAAGAACTGAGTTTCATGAATACTGGGTTAGACACAGCCAAAATGGGATGCGGTGCTACCCTGGGAGCTCACTCTGGGGATTGGCCGCGTTTGCAGGCAGGAGGAGATGTAAGCATCGTGTAACTCTTCTGTGGGTATGGCTGGGACCTCAAGTTTTATGCAAAGCTGTTTGTCTTTGTGGAGCCACCCTAGGGAGTTACTCAAATATTGCATTGCTCAGTAAATCACATGCTGTTCCTCCAGAATATAGAGTTGTCCAAGATTAATGACTGAGTAAATTGCATTTTGAGTTAAGGAATAAAAAAATTACACTGTGTTTAGCTGTCAATTACATTGTACTTTCCAGGCTTCATTATCCCACTGCTAATCATGTGATCATCTTATCACTATATGGTAATTTACATGTAATTAAATGGCCAGTGGTTACTCTGTAAGTAAAGAGGTCTTACCAGAAACGTGTGCCATGCATCTCAAAGAGTATTAAGGAAACTAAACCCACATGGTAAATAATTTCTCAAGCTTTGAAAGGAAAGCCTCAAGCTTTCATAGAATCATAGAATCATTTAGGTTGGAAAAGACCTTTAATATCATCGAGCCCAACTGTTAAACTAACGCTGCCAAGTCCACCACTAAACCATGTCCCCAAGCATCGCATCTACACATCTTTCAAACACCTCCAGGGATGGTGACTCAACCACTTGAACAGGTGGGCAGCCTGTTCCAGTGCTTGACAACCCTTTGGGTGAAGTGATTTTTCCTAATCTCCAACCTAAACCTCCCCTGATGCAGCTTGAGGCCGTTACCTCTCGTCCCATCGCTGGTGACTTGGGAGCAGAGACCAGCCCCCCCCTCACTCCAGCCCCTCTCAGGCAGCTGCAGAGAGCGAGAAGGGCTCCCCTCAGCCTCCTCTTCTCCAGGCTAAACCCCCCCAGCCCCCCCAGCCACCCCCCAGCACACTTGTGCTCCAGACCCTGCCCCAGCCCCGCTGCCCTTCTCTGGACACGCTCCAGCCCCTCCAGGCCCTTCTTGTCCCGAGGGGCCCAAACCTGAGCCCAGCATTCGAGGTGGGGCCTCCCCAGGGCCGAGCACAGGGGCCCCATCCCTGCCCGGCTCCTGCTGGCCACACCAGGGCTGACACAAGCCCGGGGGCTGGTGGCCTCCTTGGCCACCCGGGCACTGCTGGCTCATGCCCAGCCGGCTGTCAGCCAGCACCCCCAGGGCCTTCTCCGCCAGGCACTTCCCAGCCCCTCTGCCCCAGGCCTGGGGCGTTGCCTGGGGTTGGTGTGACCCAAGGGCAGGACCCGGCCCTTGGCCTTGTTAAACCTTGTACAGTTGACCTCAGCCCATTGATCCAGCCCATCCAGATCTGCAGAGCCTTCCTGCCATCGAGCAGATCAACACTCCGCCCAACTTGGTGCTGTCTGCAGACTTACTGAGGGTGCACGCAACACCCTTGTCCAGATCATTGACAAAGATATTAAACAGAACTGGCCCCAACACTGAGCCCTGGGGAGCACCACTTGTGACCAGCCACCAGCTGGAGCTAACTCCATTCACCACTCTGGGCTCAGCCATCCAGCCAGTTTTTTTTACCCAGCAAAGAGTGCACCCGTCCAAGCCATGAGCAGCCAATTTCTCCAGGAGAATGCTGAGAGAAATGGTGTCAAAGGCTTTACTAAAGTCTAGGTAGACAACATCCACAGCTGTTCCCTCATCCACTAAGCAGGTCACCTTGTCATAGAAGGAGATCAGGTTAGTCAAGCAGGACCTGCCTTTCATAAACCCAAGCTGACTGGGCCTGGTCACCTGGTTGTCCTGTATGTGCCATGTGATGGCAGTCAAGATGATCTGCTCCATAACGTTCCCTGGCACTGAGGTCTGACTGACAGGCCTGAAGTTCCCCAGATCCTTCTTCTGGCCCTTGTTTTAGATGAGCATTACATTTGCTAACCTTCAGTCAACTGGGATCGCCCTGGTTAGCCAGGACCATTGATAAATGGTGGAAAGTGGCTTGGTGAGAACTTCTGCTAGCTCCCTTAGCCCCATTGGGTATATCCCACCTGGTCCCATACACTTGTGTATGTCCAAGTTGGGTAGCAAATTGCTGACCTTTTCCATTGATTATGAAGGCTTCATTCTGCTCCCTGTGCCTGACTTTGCAGCTCAGGGACTGGGTACCCCAAGAAGAACTGATCTTACTGGTCAAAGAAGGCATTACTTACTGACAAAGAAGGCATTAAATACCTTAGCCTTATCCTTTGTCACTATACTTCCCCCCGCATCCAATAAAGGATGGAGATTCTCCTTGGCTCTCCTTTTGCTGCTAATATATTTATAGAAACATTTTTTTATTATCGTTAGACTTTCAACTTGTCTAATTTCCTCCGAGCTCCTCGCATTTTGTTTTTTTAGCTCTTCAGAGAAATGCTGAGGCTCTTTGGTGGAGTCTGTGATGCTGCAATGAGCTCTGGTTGCTGGGGTTTGGCTGCTGAAAAGCCAGGTATCTCCCCAAGGACGCAGCCTTGTTGGCATGGGGAGCCATGTTGGCATGGGGAGAAAGGAGGCCATCAGTGGCAAGAGGATGGACCTGTTATATGAGCAAAATCTGGGATGAAGACAAAGGTGCATGGGAGGATGCAATACAGCCTTCTCCTCTTCTTGCAGCATTTGTTACTGGCTACTACTTCAATGTGGCATTTCTGAGCTTTAGCCTTGATAGAGCTCAGTTGTGCCATATGAGCACAGCCTGCTCTTCCGTTTGAATGAATAAGCCTCTGAAGAGTCAGATAGGACGTGAAACAAAAAGGTGACTTGTTCAAAGGCCTGTGGCGATGCCCAGCCTGGATGCGAACATGCCTGTAGACCAGACCACGTTGAGCCTTGAGAAACAGCTTGTACTTCTTCCCCGCTGGTTCAGAACAATACTGGGAGCTCTCAAGGAGGAGGGTGTTCTCTCCCTTTGGTTGTGATTTTAATTTACAAAGAGTCTGAATTGATTTCCTTAATTTATCTTCTTACAGACTTATTCCTTAGCAGAGTATGATAATGATGACACTAATAATAAAGAAGGAAAAAAAAGGGGGGGGGGGAATTATATAGGAGTTACAGTCATTGAAAGAATTGGACAAAAGAAGTTGTGGAATTCACCCAATTCAGAGCTAAATTGGCAGTTCACCCATGAAACTTGAGGAAGACCATGCCAGCATGGTACAAGGGACGAAGTATGGCCACCGCCAGCCTTTCCCTTCTTGTGTACAAGTCCCGGGAGCCATAAAACAATCCTTGGCATTCCCTGGTGGTTTCGAAGCACCGTAGATATCACTGAGGATGCTGGGGAGTGGGCTAGACCTGGGGTGCTCCTGCCATGGGCCTGGGGACAGGGATGGTGGAAGAGTCCTGGAGAACTGGACTTGCCAGTCCCGGTTGCTGGGAAGTGACCTAGAGGGTGAACCATGTCCCCAGGCAAGGAGGGAGATTGGGCACCAAGGGGAGCCCTGCAAAGCTGGTGGAGAAGGAAGGTGGGTGTGGCAGGTGGAGAAGGCAATGGTGGCCCACCCTCCTCCCTGTGGGCAGGGGACCTTCCTCACCACAAACCTCCCTCTTTTGGTGACAGCCTTGGAGCAAGCTCACTGCTCTGGCAGTGTGGCAAATAGCTGTGAAACATCACCAGGCAGAAGAAAAACAGGGCTTTATATATGAACCATAATAAATAAGTGCAGGCTGTGCAATTTCTTCAAGCGGAGAGGAGAGAAAGAAATCCAACCTCGGCTAAAAACATCTTTTAAAGAGTGAATGTGAATTCCCAGGCTGTGGTTGCAATGCTGTTTTTTCAGCTGCCTTCCTGGGCTAAAACACTCCCTGCAGCTACGATGGCTTGTACCTGGGGAGGCTGCAGATGCCCTGAGCAGGCACACAGAGAGCTCTTTGTTTGCCCCTATCAGCTTGCCGCCGCGTTTCTTGTTTCAGCAGTCAGGATGCTGAGTGTTTTTGGGAGGTGGCTTTTCCCTGCTGTTGTACCTGCTGGCATCGGCAGCTCCCAAACCTGCATTGGTGAGTTTTTTTTTTTCCTAAGGACAAAGATGCTTGAGAGGGGCAGAGTCACCCCTCTCCTGCTCAGTGCTGCTCCAGGCTGCATGCCCAGGGCCAAAACCTGCCTTTGTGCCTCGAGGACTGAGGGAAAAACATATTCCAAAGCCTCAGGATTCTTGCCCATAAATCTAGCCCACAATATCATAGGTTTTATGGTGCTGCCAACTCTGACAATTTTATGATGGGTCTCATGCGATTTGCAGAAGTGTGTTGTGTTTCTTTTTTTTTCTCTTGAAGTTTCCAATTCCCAGAGTCCTGTGATTACACGAGACTCTCAAGGGATTCTGAGTCTTTCCCCCCACAGCCCCGGTTTTTTTGGTCTTTGTTGGGTTTTAGGATATATAAAAGAATTGGAAATTTTACTGGTCAAGAAAATGAGGCAGAGTTAAGAGATTATTTGTCTGGTGGTGGGACTAGAACTCATCATTGGGCAAAAAATATTTTGGGTTTCTTTTTCTTTTTTTTTACTTAACTCTGGAAAAGTGAATGCCTTTGCTGCATTTTTTTTTTTTTGAGTAATAAGAATTTCAAAGTTTTAAGTGAACGGAAAATGTTCAGAAAGTGGCTTGAATAAATTCCCACCCCCAAAAAGGAAAAATGTTTTGTTTACATTTAGAAGATTTTACTCTTTTGAAATTTCAAAGGAAATTTTTCAACCTGAAGTAATTTCAGAGTGAAATACTGACGTGTTTCACTTGGAACCCACCGTACCCAGTGGCTCCAATGTCTTCTGCTTCCTTTGTTTGGTTGAATCCTACAGCCTCAGTGACTGGTGCTGCCCATGCTTTGCTGTGGGTTCTGCAGGATTTACCCTGCACCTGGGAAGACTCAGCTACAGTAAAATGTAGTTAAAAGTCAGCAAGTGTCTGCTATGGTCCTTCTGTGAGATAAATAAATGTATTTAGGTGCCACAGCTCCTGCTGTCAATTAGAAGGGCTGGTGATGGGGCGGTGCTGCTTGTTTAAGCCTCCTGGCCAGCTGGGCTGTTAGCATCACCCCTCTCCTGGGAATACCTGGGCAATGCCCGTTACTGCCCATCAGCAGGAGGAGTCCTGCGTGGTCTGCAGCTCCCCTGAATTAGGCAGCAGAAGCTGGAGATACTCCCCAAGGCTTCCCACCAGCACCATTTCCACCTGGATGAGCCCTCACCATGGGGATTAAAGGCAGAGACAAGAGCAGGACTGGGCTTTGCCGTGGAGGTTTTGCGTTGGCAGCTCCTAGTGATGCTGTCAGCTTAGCAGCACTGCTGCTGTTTGGAGCACATTTAAGCACAAGTAAGTAAAAAAAAAGGGGCTGTGATGAGGAGAT
Organism: Phalacrocorax aristotelis; assembly: GCF_949628215.1. Classification (NCBI taxonomy): domain Eukaryota; kingdom Metazoa; phylum Chordata; class Aves; order Suliformes; family Phalacrocoracidae; genus Phalacrocorax; species Phalacrocorax aristotelis. The sequence continues at coordinate 2,967,767 of NC_134290.1, read as the reverse complement.
AGAAATTGGTCCCTGTGAAGGGGTTTCTATGCAGCCTGTGCAGTGCTCTCACTCAGGGGTGTATGATGTGCTACTAGCCAGGGGGGTTTGGTCTCTACTTAAGACCTAACAAATGACTTGTAATCAGCCTTAAGGCAAAGAATGTTGCTTGAATTGTGAACAGAAAGTGTAGCCCTAGACTGGAGGGGGGAAGGGGCAGAAACCTGCTACAGTGCATAAGTGAGCACTTTAATAGCAAGGGACAGAGGCCTCTGGTAGTGCTTATATCCATAAACGCTGGTGTTGAGAGGTTTTTGTTGTATATGGCTGAAAACATATAGTATTATTTTTATTATCATGATGATAGTAAAACTGCTGTTGCTCTTCCTTCACGTTGTGTGATCTGGCACGTGGAGAGCACCATTACTAATATGTGTCTGTATTGCTGTGGGGCTTTGTGCTGCTGTGATATTCCCATTGCTAGCTCCAAGGATCCCAAAGTCATCAATATTTCACTTCAGCATTTACTTGGACCTTGACTGTGATGAATCAGAAATCTGTTTGTTGTCCCTGGGGTTTTCAGGGAACATTCTCATCAAAAAGTAATAAGGTGGTCCCGATGGAGTACTGTTTCCTCTTTTCCTCCTCTTGGTGTCTGGACTTCTAATACATTCTTTATGATCATGTCCCTGGACCTACTAGCTATGTTTCTGCTCATGCAGCTTAGGGTGCAGCTGATCTTTGCTACAAGGCTGTGTGACTGGCTCCTGTTCAACTTGTTCACCAGGACCCCCAGGTCCTTTTCTGCAAAGCTTCTTTCTAGCCCCAGCCTGTCCTGCTGGATGGGATTGTCTGTGCCAGAGGCAGGGCTTTGCCTTTGAACCCTTGAAATTCATAAGGTTCCTGCCACCCCACTTCTCCAGCTTGTTGGGCTTCCTCTGAGTAGCAGCTCTGCCTTCCAGTGTATTGGCTGCTCCCCTGGTTTGGTATCATCTGTGGGCTTGGTGAGAGTGTGCCCTGTCCCATCATCCTCGTCGTTAATATATTAAGGCAGTAAAGAGCTTTGGTGCCTATACTGATCCTTGAGGGATACTGCTCATAGACAACCAGTGACTGGAATTTTTGCCGCTAATAGTCACAGAATGGTAGGTCTTGGAAGGGACCTCTGGAGATCATCTTGTCCAACCCCCTGCTTGAGCAGGCACACCTACAGCAGGGGGCACCCACATAGACCACCACGTCCAGGTGGGTTTTGAATGTCTCCAGGGAAGGGACTCCACAACCTCCCTGCGCAGCCTGTTCCACTGCCCTGGCACCTGCACAGCAAAGAGGTTTTTTTCTCATATTTAAGTGGAACTTCCTGTGTTCCAGCTTGTGCCCGTTGCCCCTTGGCCTGTCATTGAACATTGAACAAAGAGTCCAGTTCCATCCTCTTGACACCTGTCCTTCAGATATTTATGTGTTGATGAAATCCCCCCTCAGCCTTCTCTTCTCCAGGCTGAACAAACCCAGGTCTCTCAGCCTTTCCTCACAAGGGAGATGCTCCAGTCCCCTGATCATCTTGGTAGCAATCCGCTGGACTTGCTCAAGCAGTTCCACATCCTTCTGAAACTGGGGGGGCCCAAAACTGGACACAGCATTCCAAATATGGTCTCACTAGGGTGGAATAGAGGGGGTCAATAACCTCCCTCGACCTGCTGGCCATGCTCCTTTTAATGCAGCCCAGGACACTGTTGGCCTTCTTGGCCCCAAGGGCCTGGTGCTGGCTCAGGGTCACCTCGCTGCCCCCCAGCACCCCCAGGACCCTCTCAGCAGAGCCGCTCTCCAGCAGGTCCCACCCAGCCTGTGCTGGTGCGGGGGGTTGTTCCTCCCCAGGGGCAGGACCCTGCACTTGCTCTTGCTGAATCCCATGAGGTTCCCCTGGGCCCAGCTCTCCAGCCCGTCCAGGACTCGCTGGATGCCAGCACAGCCTCTGGTGTACCAGCCACCCCTCCCAGCTTGGTGTCACCTGTGAACTTCTGAGGGGACGCTCTGTCCCTTTTTCCAGGTCATTGATGAATACATTTCACAGGCCTGGCCCCAGCACAGACCCCTGGGGAACACCGCTAGTTACAGGCCTCCAACCAGACTCTGCCCTCTTGATCACGAACCTCTGAGCTCTGCTGTTGAGCCAGTTATCTGTCCACCTCACTTCCACTCATCCAGCCCACACTTCCTTAGCTTGCCTGTGAGGATTCTATGGGAGACAGCATCAAATGCCTTACTGAAGCCAAGATAGACACTATCCAATGCTCTCCCTTTGCCGACTCAGCCAGTCACACCATCACAGAAGGCTATCAGGTTGGTCAAGCATGATATCCCCTTGGTGAATCCATGTTGACTACTTCTGATAACCTTTTTATTTACGTGCCTAGAGATGACCTCCAGGATGAACTGCTCCATCACCTTTCTGGGGATGGAGGTGAGGCTGACTAGCCTGTAGTTTCCCTTTTACCCTTGATGGTCCAGCCAGTTTTCCATCCTCCTTGTCTATTTATCAGTCCACACATCATCAATTTGGACTTAGACAACACTATGTGAGACTGGCAAAGGCAGTTGTAGGTCCTGATGTTCATCAGAAACTTAGGCTGGGGGTGCCCCCAACATTTTCCATCTCAAGATCACTGTGAACCTGAGGATGTCTGCATGTACCTTTTTCATCAGAGCTTTTAACTAGAAAAGCTGTGGCCCACTAAGACACAGGATGGTTTTTGTGGGGCACATATCTGGGGAAAGCAAGCCTAGCTGAAGCCTGGTTGAAAAGCTAGGCCAGCGTGATGTATTTGCTGCTGTTCGAGCAGTGTTGGCTGCCCTGCCTGAGCTTGGTGTTTGGCGTGCCTGGGCAGGGAAGGAGCGCTCTTAATTTAAGGCAGAGGGTCAATGGACCACGGATGGTCCATGATGCCGTAACCAGTCTGGAGCTGGTCAGTGAGTTATGAGAGCGTGTGCCTGCACGCAGACACTTTAACAGCCTCACTGAGTGACAGGCACCAATATTACTATTGGGTTGATGCCAGTCAAGGTGGCGATGACAAACCCAGCTTGGCAGTGACTGCAGCACTTGCCTATATGGGGAGCAAATATTAAAACTCTGTTTTGGTTCATTTCCAAGTGTCCTACAGTGAGACTGTGTAGAAAGGGTAGGAGGCAGCACTGCACAGCCGGGGTCATGGGCCACAGGTAAGGCAACTTTGCACTGCTGGGTGACCTTTGGCGCCTCCAGAAAGACTTTGCAAAGGAAATTAAATACCACTATTGGACCAATGTGGGTAACTGCTTTTTCTGGATGTATATAACCAGCACCAAGACACTGCTTAAGCTTGAATGACATAATTTGCTTAGTTTATAAAGAAATAATTGTACTTTTCCCTCCAGTTTTAAACAAATCACCTGAAACAATAAAGTATTTTTCTACAAAAAAGCATCTCCTAGAATAGAAAACGTCAAAGCTTCTTAAGCTTTGACATAAAACATTGCTGCTGGGATGGGAGGTGAAGGTAGTTTTTGTAGCGGTTACTGAATCTTTTTGTTAAGACAATTTGATCTAATCTGCTTTTCTCTTCTGTGGAAAAAAAGACTATTCTCACCTTATGCCACCACACCATCCCAAAATGTTGCTCAGCTCTAATCAGTATTCAAAAGAAAAATGAAACATGACAAAGTCAGGACTAGGGACCAACAGGGCCACCACATTCCTACCTGTCCTATAGCATTAAAAAAAGAATCTAAAGTCTTAAATGTTTTCTTAATATCTGTCTTCCAGACCTTGTGGTTCACTTTATGTTAACATTTGAAGACTCTCGTCTTTAAGGAAGTGAGCTCTTGGTCTGAGCAGGATTATCACTGTCACAGGGTATTGCTGATTCTTATATGGGATTATATTTAATGTCAGTTTGCCTGGATTTTACTCATATTTACACAGCTGTTAATAAAGTACAGGAAAGCTGTGTACTATATCTCCTTTCTCACCTGATTGGGGCAGTTTTTAGGATGACTTTAACAACTTGATCAGTTATTGATGGATGGGGCAAGAATGCTCTCGGTTCATTAGCTGGGTCCGGTTGGTAGCACTGTCTCCTATTCCTGCCACTTGGCAGGCAGCTGCTGCTCTTTCCAGGAGGACTGACTTCCAAGAGCAGGAGAGGTGGCCCTATGGCTGAGAGGTGCAGCTAGCTGAGATGTAACAGTAGCTATATATAACCTAAATTAGGACCTAATCTGAAGCCAAATCTGGAGGTTCTGTGAGCCAGGAAAAGTTTAACAGGTACTATTTAAAGAGTGAACTAGCTTCAAATATTCTTTAAGCTCAACATCTTCTTACCGAGGACCCTCAACAACATTCAACCTGAAATTTTTAATTTTGTCCTTTTGTTGAGGGTGTTTGAATTTGGCTTATGAAGTTGAAAAACTCCCATGAGACACCTGCAGTGATTTGATTAGGCTCATTTCTTTAGGAAAATAAGCTGCAACATACTCTCTGGACCATCTAGCCCTTAACCAAAAGGCACTATCCATCAGTCTTGTCTGCAGTGGGGCTGCTATTGGGATCCTGGTAGGAATTTTCCTGTAGGCAGATTACGTATGCGCCCATGCAGGGTTAGGCTGGAAAAAAGGTCTCGTGGTTTTTATTGAGCTTGAGCCATCCTGATAAAGTTCAGTGTAGTGGAACTGTCTTAATCGAATCCCGTGCTGTTGGGAGTCTGTCCTCCTGCAGGACAGATGAGTGGGATAACTGGGGCGATAAGTTATTTGTACATTAATGATAGTAGAAAGTGCAGCCATCATCCAGACCTCGCTTGTGCAACTCATTAACTGCACTGCTTGGGATTCAATCAAGGACATGATACTTGCCTGGAGAAGAGGAATTAAATGACAGGACAAAGAAATTAAAGTGGAAAAACCAGGAAACTACCCTGCTGCTCCAGACTCTAGTAAAAGACAAGAAAACACTGCTTTATTCTCACCCTTTGGAGTGACCCCAACAGCCGGCAGTGCCGGTGGGGAGATGCTCCCTTGCATCTCAACCCTTCTAAAGCGCTTAGTGTGGCTGCTTGTGGCAAGCAAGCAGCTTCTCGGTGACAGAGCCCTGAGCTGTCCTTTGCTCCCATTGCTCATACTAGTGCTGAAGGGCCTCTTGATTAGTGTCATTGATGACCATGACCTTTCTGTTCAGTCTTTGCTAGAGTTCACAGTGCTCCCCCATGCTAGGGAGGGATCGGGCTAGGAAACCTGGCAGTGCTGCTTCACCATTCGCCTCCTGGCTTTAGGTGGGATGGAAAAATCTTCAGGCTACCTGCCTCCATTTCTTGAAGCAAAGGAGATGAGGGGAAATGGAGGAAAACCCCTTACATTGCTGTAATTTTTGAGATATAAAAGCTTTTCTTTGAGAGCAAATCTTTTTTTTTTTTTTTTTTTACTCCTTGTGGCATTAGGGTTCAAGAAATTCCTTGGAAAATAATTTGTCAAGGCCCTGACTGATCAAAGACGTATATAAAAGGACCCTTTTTTTTAAAGGGGAAAAAATCCCCCTCTGAGCTCAGAATGAATTGGCAATTCATTTACCAACTGTCAGATAAAGTAGCTCAATCCCTATCACGTCTTTAGCTGGAGCTGTGGCCAGAAGGAAGCAATTCTCGGCCCACTGTGCGTACATGTTTGGGGTATGTTAGTGATTAGGGTATTCCTGCCTGGGGGATGCAGAAAGATATGACTCAGATTCGCAAAAGAGCCATAAATCTCCCTCCTTTTATTCAAAATGTGTGTTTTATAGCCATTTCCTGGCCAATTTCTGCCTCGAATAAATATGTAACATATCTCTGTGTGTATAGGTTTTTTAGGTCCAAGCGTTGGGCTCCCTCTCAAGAGCGAACAGTTTGCTCAGGAAAAGTTTGAACATTAGTTCTCTGCCATTCTTTCATTCCTACAAAAATCCCCCATTGAGCCTTAAGTGCCTGAACGGTGTCCTGGTGGCACCTGCTCACATTCTTGTTCATCTGTGGTGGGGTGACCTGGAAATGGATCAGGTGGGAGATGTGATTCAAAGGACCCCCAAAAGGTCATCTAGGCCCCAAGGCAGGATCAACTAGATTGAGAATTGGAATTTTTGGTCTGAAGTCTGTATTTTGGTAATCCCAGCCATGAGCCAGGCCTCACACAGCATGGGATTTAAATGTCAGCAGCACGTGAAGCTCAAAACCTCAGTAGTTGCTCTGCTAACGTCCATGATTGGGCTTACTGTGGTGGTGGAGCCCACTAGTCTCTGCAGCTGAAATCATGAGTAGTTCTTAATTTGTAGGCAACAATATACCTCCAGCCCATGGTACCTGTGGAACTGCCTTTCCCCACCTCAAGAACAGCATAATTCATGTAGCGTTCCCCTCCTTAGCCTCCCACCCCATGTCCCTTCCACCAGCTTGTTGTCTCCCAGTTTATTCTTCCACAGCCTCTTTTCCACTTGTTTCCTAAGTGTCATCTCTGTCTGGGTGATACAGAAAGGACAACATAGATCTGTAGGAAAAGGCAGGAGGAGGTGGACAGCAATGCAGGAGGGAGTAAGGGCAGGGCTATAGCTGTGTTCTTAGGTCCCTGTCACAGGCTGCACAAGTAGAAATGTCCAGTGTCTTTTAATCATGTTACCATTTTGGCTGTAATTCTTCATTGAAATGAGCTGAAGTTTCTGGGGAGCATTTCTCAGCCAGAGACTGAATCATTTGCTCTTCTCAATGTTTAGCCAGAGGATGAGTGCTGGGAAGAATAACAGGAACAACCCTGCTCTCAGAGAGAGGTATCACTGAGTTTTCCATCAGTGTCCTGCTCTTCCAAGTCACGCAGAAGGCTGACTCCCCTCAGTAAAACAGGAAAACCCATCCTCTTTGTAAGGAAAGCAGTAAAAGTTTGGGGTCTGGCATTGCTGGTACTTTATTTTTAGCTCTTCCTTCTAATCCCTTAAGCCGGTAGTTCCTTTCTGTTTCCTTTTCCCCTAAACCAGGAGCTGCAATCATTTGGCCCTGATTCAAAGTCTCAAAGCCAAAGACAAGCCTCCCAGATCCTATGCCAGAGAAGTCTGGTAGGGGCCTAAGGTTTATCTTGTAGAGAGCTTGAACTGAAAGCTGCTGAAGCTGGTGGAAATCTTACCACTAACCCTGAGGAGCTTATTTTACCATGCCCTTACACTGCTGGCCAGACAGGCAGGGTATGTTTATCCTGAGTGTACTTGTTATTTAAAAATAACATGTGTGGTTGCAAGAAACGGCCTCCAAAAGCTTCCTAAACTTTGGTCCAAGATTAGAATTGATCTCACATATGCAAAACCAATGTGTTACCTTGAATAACGAATAAACCAAGAAAGGCATGGCAAAGCAATGACTGGGGATCATGGGAATTTCTTCTAAAGGTAGATGGCAGAGGGCAAAAATCACTCATTGGAGTGAAATATGTGTATATGCTTTGGATGTTCTTCGGGGGAAAGGCACTATCAGGCTGCCCTTTCTCTGCTGCTCTTCGCTGCTTTGCCGTAATCTCTTTTGGATGAACATGGGCTTCTCATTGCAAGTTTAGACCCTTCCATGAGCCATTACCAACATGTGAATAGTCCTGTGACTCCCAGTGCCAGGAGACATTTATTTCCTTCAATTACTAACCTCTTTACTACTGCTATGACCTCCGCATCAGGCGCTACTGTTACTGGCATCATTTATTAGCAGAGGAAATGACTTCTGGGGATCTCCCAGGTGCTAGGTTTAGTAATTCTGTACACGGGGAGACAGTTTGATTTCAAATCAAGAACCAGCAGATCAGAAACCCTCCAGACAAGTGTCTTTCAGATCTGGCTGCAGCTCTCAGCTTCCTCCCACCCCCCTACCCCCTGCCCATGTTATCTCCATTTAAGGTCCACTCATGTAAACATTTATAAGCACATGATGGTTTTAACAATGATTCATCCTATTAAAGTCGAAGTGGCTATTCACAGGATAGTTTCCAGAACTAGGCAATAGATATAAAAAGGGCAGGGACCATGACTTTTCTGTGCTATCTCAAGTGGCTAACGCTTCAGGCTCAACAGGCTTGATTTAAGAGGAGCTGGTCTCCCTTGGCTGTATATTAAAGCTGCTTAGAAATATGATTCCCACCCCAAGAAATCCTTTGTGTCCAAACACCCCAAATAGGCTCAGATTGTTGGGGCAACCCAAAGTTTTCAGGCAGCTCCAGCGATGGTTCACAGCAGTGGTCTCATGTAAATGGTCCTGGGAGGAGAGCGGCATGCGGCTTTGCAAGCACTGCAAGCCTTTGTTATCAGCCAAAACAAAAACATCAAGTTGAGACATGCCAACTTTTCATTTTTTTGACCCAAACAGAGGACTTCAGGGAAGAGAGTTACCACTTTGAAAACCTTTTTGTTTTCCCCTGACTTGTGACATTTCTGTTACTTGGCCCCAAAATGGAGCCGGTGGAAGGGCTGTGGAGGGATGCAGCTGGTCCCCAGCTCAGCACAGGCGTTTGGGAAGCTGCTCGCATGCACGTCGGGAGCAGCGGCTAACAGTGGCGGCAGCTCCCGGCTCTGCGTGGGGACCACGTGAATGCCCTGCAGAAGGCACTTAGCTTTCCGGGCTGTGTTCAAGCACTTCAAATACCACTGTGAAGTGGCCTGTGTACCCAGAGCAGCTCTGTGCCCCCTGGCCTGGGAACCCCCGCTCTGGCTGGGAAAGGCAGGTTAGACTAGCTCTGTGCTGCTGTAGGCGTGCCGGCAGCGATGCTCATGCCTGGTGGAGTCACGCAGGGTGTCCCACCTCTGCAAGGGTTCTCCAGGAGCCTGACAGGAGGTAGGGAAAAGCCAGGCAGGGCAGAGGAGAGGCAGCCCTGGACTATTTCTTAGCTCCTGTTTGTGAAAGACTATCAAAGTTATCTCAGGAATGAGGCTTTTTTGATGCCTCCCTGTGCATTTAGGCAGCGAACCTCAGAGGAATTTCAGGGGATGCTTATGTGGTCTTTTGCAAGCAGACGTGACCTTCTCTGTCCATATCCTCAGCTGGCTGGACGTCAGCCAGCTCTGCACTAGAAGGCATGTAGCTCTGTCAGTGTGGTGCTAAGCCTGAGCTATTACCAAAAATAGGAATTAAAAATACGTTCATTTTTTAAAAAATAGGGTTTTTTTTAAATGAAAAGTAGTAGAGGTTTTATTAGCAAACAGTATGTTTTTCATGCAAGACTTAGATGAAAGCCAAAAAAAAGGTTGTCCAAACCCAAAGCTATGGCAAAATTAATCTTTTTTCATTACAAGGTGATTCAATGCAGAGACATGTTTAACTTTTTTAATGATTTATCAACTGTCTTCAAATATATCAGGCCATTTAAGTTAAAAATTATCATTATGTTGAAAAATTACATTTTCTCTTGAAAAAAAATATTTCAAGAGAAAAAGCTTTCTCTGGGTATTGGTGAAGGGCTCCTGGAGATATGTAGCTTCGTGCTGTGGTAACAGGGAAAAGGAATGAAGTGGGTTGGTTTTATATATTCATAAAATATTTTATATATAAATACCATATATATTTATATATAAATGGCAAATACAATATGCAAAAGGTATTTGTAGGGTGTCTAGAAAATATTTTTAATCTGGTGGGCGACCAATTGCTGAGGTAGAGGTGCCAGTGCAATATCTCTGTGGGAGTTACAACCTCATTAGCCATTTGAAGATGGTATCTATGGACCATTGAGACTTCTGCAAAGAGAAAAGTGGTAACAGGATGTTACTAGGGAGAAAACACAAAAGCCAAAGGCCCTAAGTATGGCCAGGGTGTTGCTTTACGGAAGGAAAAAAAAAAAAATCAGAGTTGCCAGGAAAAGCCTCAAGATAATCGTGGTAAGGTTGAGTGAGGGAACACCTGGGTAAGATTGATTAAGAGACAGCCAATGTGCATGTGTGATTTATGAGGAGTGGTCCTGGCTTTAGTATGAGTTCTTTGGAGATATTGCTGCTTCGGTGCAGGACAAAAAACTCCTGGATGCAATATAGTTACTGGATTGTCAAACATCACTTGATAAGGTTCCACAAGTGAGATTATTAGCTTAACAAGGGAGAAACAGAATATGAGGTCAAATAAGCTGTGGGGCAGAAACTTGCTTCAAGAAACTGCAATTCTCTCTATGCATCCAACTCTCTGTGCGTGTATATATATGCATATATGTATCTCCGTCTGTCTGTCTGCCTGTCCATCTAGTTATTTACTCAGCTAACATCAGTCACTCCTGTTCCTCCTTCCTGGCAGCTGGGAGCACTTCAGTGTGGTGGAGGGAGCTGGGAGAAGATTATTTCAAGGACTCCAAGGATGCCCCTTTGGACTTGAGTTCTCTCCTGCAAGGAGAGGGACTGCTCTCCTGTGTGTTGGCTGATGGAGCTGAAATCAGGGGGATGGTGTTTGGAGATACAGCAACTGGTGAGTAGCACTTTGGGCTCTGGGCAGTGGGCACGTGGGCTGGGAATCATGCAGCAAAGTTGGGTACAACATGGAGGCCTGTACCCCCGTGAGCGTGAGTTCAATGACTCTCTCTAGTCCACTGTGGCTTTGTAGGTCTCCCCTGGTGCCCATCCAGACTGGCTCCCCTTGAAGTAAATGCAATGGCAGAAATTACATTGGAAATGAAAGAAAACACAGCTGGGCTGTACTCTCATCCCATCTTTGCTCCTCTCCATCTCCCGAGGGGCTTCCACCCCCTCCTTTTTGTCTTCCACTACCATCATTTTGATCAGCTGTCTGTCCAGAGTCTCTGAAAAGTTTCCCAACGTAGGGGTAAGCTTCAAGCCCACTGGCACCAACTCTTCCCTTTGAATGTAAGCCACAGAAACCCCAGGGAACGATGGCCACAAGTGGAAAACCATGGCTCTGATAAATCTATCCCTCCTCATTTAAGTGATTACACTCTGCCCCAGGCACTGAAGCCTCCATTTTAAGATCTGATGAATAACTAGACCACGTCTGAAAGATGGCTAAATGAATACAGTGTTTTCCAGCTGGATAAAGACAGGGGAGCAGATAAGAGAAGTTGGATAACTTTGGCTTTTGGTGTGAGCGATGACCTCAAGCTATGTCTTATTAATGTTGGCAAAATGAAGGAGTTTGAGCATCCCTGGAGCTTGCAGAGCCTGAGGGTCTGGAATATGCAGCCCCCTATATACGCTATCTTTCAAATGCATCAGTAGAGTTTTCTGTAATGTAATCTTTGGGTTTATTTGTTTTTATGTCATTTTGAATTCTCTAGGCAATAACAATGACTGGGCTGTGTTCCCTCTCCTTTGATAAGGTTGTAGCTTTTGGAATTTCACATTTGGAGGTGAAGCTTTGAAAGATGTGTCCGAAAAGGAGTGAGGCAGAGAGGCAGATAGCTTTATAGACTTTGCTTCTGCTCTTCCTCAAGACAAGGTACCAAGTTACTTCTTTCTGTTCTGTTGTCCAGAACCTAAATAACAACGTCCCTTTCATTCTGCTCAATAATCACTCTTCTTGGCCCAAAAATGGGCACTTCTGAAACCGTACAATTAGACACCAGAATGCTTTCAATGGCATATCGAGAAGCCAGACTGTTAGAACAAAAGAGAAAGGAGGAAGGTGTAAAGCCTTCTCATAAATCACAGAAATCTTTTGATGCCTTCAGCTCTAAAGCTACAATAGGGTAAAAAAAACAAGCTAGAAAAAGAATATGGGACATTGGGGTTCCCTGTAGCAAGGAACCAGCAGGTTGATGATTACATCAGCTGGGTGCAAGTACAAGATACATCTCACAGGCACGTTTCCCCAGAAAAGCTGGGAATTTAGACAAGATGCAGTTATGGCATCACCCTGGGAGAGTGATTGTCCTCAAAACAATGTGTGCTTTCACTTGTGCTTGTAAGGGAAGGAGGTTACTGTCCTATGGATTGGGGCAATCAGGATGAGTCCAGGTCCAAAGCGTACTCTTTGTGGGGGGGAGCCTGAACCCCGAAACTGAGGTTTTCCAAATTAGGAAGGGACTGAGCAGCGTAAATGGCTCGTACTGGGGAGGAGGTTCAAAGTCAGCGGGGGCCACTGTCTGGCCATTAGTAAAAAGGGAATTCCAGATAAAGCTTTTCCCTGACAAGGCAGTAAAATGATGGAGGCAGTTGCCAAGAAGGCCACAAAGGCCTTATGTGCTTTTAAGACCCAGGTAGACATTTTTATAGAAGAAGAAATGTGTGCCAGGAGCTCAGAGGGAAAGGAGTGAAAGTAAGTGAGGAGGGGGATGGGATGCAATAAGTGGGAACAGAGGGTTGTATTTTGGAGATCACAGCCCTTTTTGACAACTGTCTGTAGGACTGTCTCCTGTCATCTGTGTCTTGACCTGCCTAATGCTGACCTGAAAGGGACTTTTCCAGTAAATTCCCACTCTGGTTTGTTGTGTATGAGGCTGCCTTGAACCAAGATCTGGGGAGAGCAAGTCCAAATGGAGCAAAGCCCATAAGCTTTTCTGGGGGAACAATCCTGTGAGCTGCATCTTGTACTTGCACCCAGCTGATGCATGTTCCTACAAGCGCTGTAATCATCAACCTGCTGAAAAGGATACTAAACCACCAAAATATACTTGGGAGCCTTTACCTTGCATAGACTGTACTAGCACTTGTAATACCCTGGCAAGTGCTGCCTCTGTCACTCTTCCAGGGCAGAACGGGACGGCTGGCAGTGTAACCCCATCCCCACATATGCTTTCCTTGAAAATTAACTCTATCCCAGCCAAAACCAGCACAGGAAGAAAACTCTTACATATCAGAGAGAGCAGCTGTTCTTGCAGTCAGGGGTGGGAGTCCTCATCATCTAATTTTAGCAATTTAAAATTTAGGCATTGAATCTAAGCTATCCACCCAGGCTTTTCTTTAAGCAACATGCATGTCCTTTGGCTCCTAGGGACACTGCAGGTCAGTACCACAGCAAAAGTACGAATAAAGTACGTGGTTGTAGGGATGCCCCAGCAGTGCGAGACGATGCACTGGCTTTGGGTGAGGACATGACGTTGGCACAGAGTCTGATTTCTGTTCTGAGCCTCTCATATGCCTAGACAGAAAGATAAATAGAAATGGGAAACAGTGGCTGGGTTGAGAGAAATGCAGCTTCCGTGCTGATATTTGCTCTTCGTGGTGGTTATATTCTTTTAAAGCAGAGACAAAGTCGACAACAACACTATAATAATCACAGCAACAACAGAAAATATCCCCACTAGGCCTGTTTCCTAACTCATGCTTTGGCATGGACTGTCTGCTGCTTGCTTCTTGTGTTATAGCGCTGCTTGGAAGTGATAAGAAGCACACAACCTCCTGTACTTTAAAGTGCACTAGAAATAGAAAGAGAGATACAGTGCTACAAAAGGAAACCGACTGGCTTCAGGCTTTCCCCGGGGCTGACTTTGTGATTCAACACCCAGGAGCCTGATGTAGCATTGCAAATCAAGAACAAATTTTCCGTTCTCTTTGACGGGCAGTAGGTCAATCTGCCAGTCAAAACTGAAACATCTCTGCTTTAACCAAACTTGCTGGGATCGATTCGTCAGTGAGGTAAATGTCACACATACCATTGACACAACCATGCTTTGGCTGAAGCCCTTTGGTCCAGGACCTCCTTTTCATTTTAGGTATAAAACATGGAGTTCCCAGTGTTAGAAAAACGATGGATTCTTTAGCAGAAAGTTCCATGGATCACCCAAGGATGACGATGATGATAAAAAGACAGCTGCTGCCTCCTCCTGTTTGGAAGGCAGGAGCTTTGGGCAGCTTGTGGCTGATCAGATGTGGCCCGTCTTGGGCTCCTATAGTTCTTCATTGGGCCCGTTGCCTTTTCTTACTGTTCATCCCACAGATGGCAAATCCCTTCGACACCAACATCTAGAGAGACTGGCAAGCATGCTAGGTGACGGAGTGGGGAACTTTTCCAGTAGATGTGGGCTTGGGCTTGCAAGACCAATGGAAAGTGCCAGACTCTGTTTTCCCTGTACTTGGTGAGGTATGCAGGAGAGAGAGGTGGCCTCTGTTCAGCCAAGAACTTTTCCCAACGACCAGTCTTAGGGAGCACTTGAATTTCACCAAGCCTTAGACAAGTAAAACACTGTAATACTTAACATCAAACACTTGTTTAGATCCCTTGACCTCAAGGAATCATCCAGCCTTTGGCCACAAGATACATGAAGGTGAGATCATGGTGTTTCCTTGCACTAAGTTCAAACCACCTCTGACGTTGGGCATGTGCTGAGCTCACTCTGCTGCACCTTCACCAGTGCTGTTCTCGTGCTTGATCTAGCACATGCTCACCACTCATTTTCATTATTCAGCAGTGAATTTAGTTATACACCTGCTCAACTGTTTTACAGAGGTGGACCCAGGGGATCAATAGCTGCGTGAGAATACCTAATCCCCGTTTTCCACCCCACTGACGCATATGTTCTCCTGCTCTCCAAAGCAAACATTTCAGCATGCAAGAAGATGAGGACTGCTTTCCATGAATAGTTTTGCTCTGTTCCTAAAGAGGAGACTTGGGAAAATCTGTGGAAACTTTCTTGCTGGCCCAAGTGAATTGAGAGAAAGAAAACATTGCTTCAGTCAAAAAGTAAAATGTTTTTGTTTTTTCTTGTGTTCAAAGATGAACATGAAAGGCAATTCATGAGGGAAAGGGGAATGGCTGTCTGTAGAAACCACAAAAAAAGAAAAAAGCTTTCTAGGACCTGGCTCCAATCTTGCTGTGCTTGGATTAATCACTGGTTTTACAACCTGGATGTCAACAAGAGTCGTGCATGATCAGCTCCTCGGCAAAATGGGCCATGCACTGTAGGACAGGGGTATATCAGTGAAAGTCACTGTTGGACAGGCCAACAACTAGGCAACTGGTGTCTGATCAGAATTAGTTCAGTCTGGATCTGTGCTTGCTAATCTCTGCTAAAATCCCAGCCTCGTCCTTCCTCTTGTGCCCCTCCCCAGCTTAAGGAGGGGGGAATAAAATAAACGGAAGTGGTTGAAAGAGTCTTCAAAGAGGAAATTCTTGTCTAATTCTGGGACATGGCAGGGGCTGTATATTCTGCATGGGGAGATGATAGAATCTACCATGACTGGAAAAGACATTGGCCATTTCAAATCTAGCACTAAAGACTTCCTTCCATCTGGCCCTGAAAAGGGAGGGGAAAAAAAAAAGTGGTTTTGTACATGGAAAGGGTGGCTCGTTACACGGGAGGAATCATGTCCTGGCTGCTTGGGGAGGCAGGATGTCAAGCTCAGAAGGCCAAGGGTTTATTTTGAAAAAGAAAGCTCCAAGTTTCTCATCTGTACATGGATGTGCTTCACCTCCCTCTCCTCCTCCAGCTCCCTTCGTCTTTTGTGCCTTTACAGCCACTGTTGCTGGGAGGAAGAGGAGCTGTGATCCCAGCCCTTCTGGTGGCCCTGTCCCCCTGCTGGGGCACGGTGTCTCTTTGTCTCCCGTTGGCAGCAAATCTCCTGGCAGAGGTGGGTGAAGCTGGAGGCTGGTTTCCTCTTCCCAGACTCATGGTGCTGCCCTGCTGGGAAGCCTTGGCTTCTTCAGTTTCCCACACTTCAGCTCGCTCGGCTCTTCCGTGAGTTTCCAAAGTGCTTTGCAAGAAGCCAAAACACCTGCTCTGTGAACCTGGATCCTTGGGGGAAGTTGGCAGAGATGCTCCTCCTGGACTGGTATGATTATTTAAAAATTGCAGGTAGATATGATTCCTTCTTTCTCTCCTGAAGCGTCTGGCACACTGCTTCGTTAGTTCTCTCTTCCTCCTCCCTTGCCAACAGCATCGCTCCCTCCCCTTCTTCCCCATCTGCACTTTAACTACAGAAGTTGCAGTAGATTACCTGTGTCAGAGGTGTCAAACTGAGCCCTCTCTCCTGGCTCCGTGAGCGTGCCATCTCACCGCCAGCAGTTGTGTCGTGCCTCCAGGAGGTGCCTGCTGTCTACCAGCCAATGTCACTTACAGAGCTCTGCTCTTCCCGCTGGATGAATAATGGCATTGCTTGGCTGTGCCAGCTCTTATTTCTGCCTAATGTAACTGTCTGAAGTCAGTCCAGGAGCCTGATCTTGAATTAGAGAATGACAGCAAGGACTTAATCTCATGTACAATTAGTGGTCAAGACTCAGCTCAAGAGATACAAGCGAAGAGTCGCAGCTTCTGTTATTTGCTTTTTCAGCAACAGTCCAATAATTCTCCAAATCCAAACTTCGGATTGCTCGGCTATTATTTTGGAAAGAGGAACAAAAATAACATAACTAAGCCTGTTACAGCCCCTTGAAGTGGACTCAAATGGAAATAAAAGCCCTTCGCGGAGTGAGCTTTGGATTGATTTTTAATTTCATGTCCAAAAATTACTTGGAAAGATCATGTCGGCCAAAGGCCAGGGTCTAGTCTGCGTACCTGTGCTGCTGTCCAGATGGAGAAGAAAAAGAACAGATGCATGGAGATGAAGAGAAGGATTTCAGAATGTGTTTTCAAAGCCTCCTGTTCGCTGAAAGGGCTGGAAAGCGATTTAGAAAACATATCTAGGGTTTCCTTTGAACATAAGGAAAAAATTGACTTGGACAGTGCTAACATGGTGCCTTTCCAGGCTTACCGCAGTGGGGAAATGTCATTTGCTTGCTAGGAACTCAACTCAAATTCTCCCTTAGGTCAGCTGCCTCTCTGCATTGACCAGGCTGGTGTGGGGGGGAGACAACACATGGGAAGTTGAATGAGACTCTTAAAATACTTGACCCTCCTATAATGGAGGTTAAATTTGGCAAATGGTTTGGTATTTTTTTTCCTACGACTTTGCCCAAGTGTCCGAAGAGATCTGTGATCGTAGTGCTCCCACAGGTTCGTTAGTTAGAAGCAAAAAGAAGGAAAATGCTTTGGCTGGCCCAGATTTGGCTATTCGTAGAGAGGGTTAGCTGAGGCTCCCATCCAAACAGGGAAGCGAAGCAGTTACACCCACCTTAGATGGTGCATGTGCTCTGTTGGCTGGTACAAGTGGGATCTTGCTTTCTAGACCTTCAGTGATTCTACACCATCTCTACCGAAGCTGCCCTCTGCCAGTAGCCGCAGCGTCTCTCTTTGGCCACGGGCAGATCTTCCACCTGTTCCCTCAGAGGCCATGGTTCTGCCTAGATCCCTTGTCTCTGGATTCATGCAAACATGGATGGAGAAATGAAAATTCTGCACCCAGTGTCCCATCTCGCACAAGGCAGGCAGAGGTGCAGGGAACCAGCACCTTCTTGCCCTAGTTGCAGCATCAGTGTGGCTTCAGATCCTGGCAGCCGACTACCTTGGACCCTGGACATGGAAATCAGACTCCCTTCCTCTTCTCAGTCTTCTAGACATATTTGCTTTTCCACTACAAAGAGAGAAATTTTGAAAAACAGGGATTCACATGTTTCTTCTTCTACTATGTGAACTGTAGGCACAGAAAAAGCAGGCATTTAGACTAGCATCAGCAATGATTTCCATGGAAACCATCGGCTTTTTTTAACAACGCTGAAGACTGATGGTGATGTATGTTCACTAAAGGTGAAGTTCTGGCAGCTGGAGCTAATGCTGAAACCAGTGGATCTAACATGGGAATCAATGTGGGACTAATGTTGAACTTGATGGAAAAACATGGAGTTCACAGTGAAATGCTCCAAGGCCAGCCATACGAATCAGATAAAGCTAATATGGAAGAACACATCAAACTTGACCAAGAATAACCAAATGGAGGGCTAATGTCCAATCTCAGATACATGGACATCAGACCCTGTTTTCCATTTATAGTATTGCTTTACAACCTTCTGGCAGCATTCCTTAGCCTGAAAGTCATATTCAATTCCCTTCACTCTGACGGTCTGTGTACTCCACCACTGTGGACTAAGTTTTGGGATAACAGAGAACAAGTCTTAATGTGTCCAGAAACCGCATACAATGAGAAAAGCAGAATTGACAAGTGTAAAAAGTCTATTTTTACCGAGTCCAATGATGTATTTGAGCTGAAGCAAGCTGTCCAATGCAATGCGGACTGAACTGGTTCAGACTCTAGCCTTTGTTGTGGCAAGTTACGGCATTTCTTCACCTCCTCGAAAGAGATCCTGAGGAAGAGGCACTGAGGTCTAAGTAGGTCTTGCAGCATATTTAGTCTCTAAGTTTTGCTGTGATTCTTCTCTGAATGCGGGTTTAGGGACGTCGTCCTTCATCTTCAGCTTGTCTAACATGTGTGAATGAGTTCATGCCTGAACCTGTAAAAAACAAAAGAAGCAAACCCAAACCCCTCAAAACAAACAAAAAAAACCCAAAACAAAAGCCCCGAAACCCCTGAAAACGTGTGTCCATCACTGAAATCATCCAGAAGCTTGAATGTCTAATGAGGAAAGACCTATACCTTAGATGTGGAGCTGGAAGTGACGGCTAAACAGAAAAGATTTCTGCTGTAGTGAGAGATCACAGGGGAAGAGCAGGAGAGATCTTACTCTTTCTTGCTCTTTGGGGCTCCTCAGCAGAGCTATGGATGTGTGAGTCAGGGCTTGGGGTGGCCATTCCTGATCTCTGCCCCAGGGCTGGTTTTGGCTGCAGCATCTCCTTGGAGCATAGTCTTGGCACTGCAAAAATACTGCCTTCTGGCGCTGTTACTGGTGTGTTGATGTGACCTGACAGAGGAAAGTGGAGCTAAGAGTTCGAACCGGTCCTACCACCTTCTAGACTTCTCAGGCTAGTGGCGATCTTGGAGGAGCACGCTTCTATCACCACTAATCTAGAGAGCCTCGCTTTGATGGGCTCACACTCCACTCACCATGAGTCTGCGAACTGGTACCCTGTGCTGAGAAAGGGGGCTGGAATAAACCCTGAGTACGGTGCATGTCTTCGCATGGAAGAGAGAGAAAATTCCTCAGCTAGATGCACAGCCGTGGTAGACTCATGCATGGAAGGTCTGTGTCTGAAAAACTCTCTGTCTTCGGCTGTCATCTAGCTTAATAAAGGCAGGATGGAGAGGGAGTAGCTTTTTTTACCTTCTTAGACCATTGCAGCTACAACAGCACTACAGCTAAACTGGATCAATATGCAGAGAAGGAGAAAAAGTTGTCTCTTTATTTGTCTGTCTGCTTGTCTCTCTAGACAGCTAGCCAGATTCTTCTGTTATATGCATGTAACTCCAAAACTATTAAAGGAACTATTTGTAACCAGGAACAGAATCAAAGTGCTGGCGTAGTTCACTGTAAAAGATTTTCAGTTCAATCTTTGATGGCATTTTAATAGTAACAGCTACTCATCAGCAATGTCAGGGTTAAATACTCCCAGCATGTGTGCAATTGCAGAAATACCCCAAGAAGAACCAAGGAAATATTTCCATCTTAAACTGCGATAAGGAGTGAAAACGTGCAACTCGTTCCATATGGTGGCTGAGAGCCCTGAGCCAAGCGGAAAGCCGCGGAGTCTGCCAATGCGTAAGAACTTGCAAGCCTGATAAATGAGTGTGTTGCTTTGGGAAAGCCAGAGACAAAGTCACACTAGAAAGAAGAAAACAGAAGAAAAGTGAGGAGTCTTTTTAATAAGTAAAAAAAAAAAAAAAGCCAAGTCCTACCCATTTTTCTTGTTGGATAGCAGCAAGAATTTCTGGAAATGTTTTACATGTCAAAGATTTAACCAAGCTGGGATGTTTGTGGACAAGCCATTATGCAATGAATAAATCAGAAAAAAAGCAGGGGGAAGAGTCTATCTTCTGTCCTGCTTTACAAAAATGAGCCTGGACTGAGACTGGGGTACTCTGCGCAAGCCGGGATGAAAGTGCTCACAAGTTAGAAACAGATCATTCTCCAATTTCTCCAGCATTGACATGGAAGACAATGCTGTGCTTGGTCATGCAGCAAGGAGAGAAAGGGCACCAGGGGAGAGTCGGAGGACAGCTACGGCCAGGGAAGCATCCGAGCACCGGGCATCTTTCGGCAGCAGGACGCAGGCTCCCAGCTGCTCTCCACGACCGCAACCACCCCCAGCACCAGGCGTGGGTGCTTGGCCAAACAGAAGTGGGGCTGTGTCTGGCACCTGGGGTCAGGGAGCAGGGGAGAGCTGGGCTGTGCTGGAAGGGAGCAGAGGGTCAGAGCAGATTGTGCGTCTCCTGCTCAGTGCCTGAGATTTGACAGGTCCGCATTCTTGGCTGAAGGGATCTGGCTGTACAATCGATTTCTGGAGAGTAGTGGGTAAATTCACAGCTTGGCTGCCTGGAGGAAAGGCTCTGCCTTTGAAAAAGTCTTCTGACAGTTAAGCAAGTCACCTTCTATAACCTGAACATACTCCCACTTTAAGTCAAATCAGAAATAGAAGAGGAAATCAACCATACAAACAAAATCAGCTCCCCCGTTCCTTCTCCAAACAGGGATTTTTCAGTCCAGGAGCTGCTTTGAAGCTGTGACTACAGAAGTATTTAGGTTCCCTGCAATGGACAGCAATAGGAAATTTTAGCTGGCTCATTTGCCTAAGCAAATTTGTTGTAACGAAACTGCCCCACGACGCAGGCACTTCTACATGGGCAGAAAGCACTTTGACCTGTGCCAGCTCGGTGACTTCACCTAAACAAGGCGTGCAAAGCCAAGAGCATTTTGTTAGGCTAAAAAGAGCAAACCCTGCAGGTTGTAAATTGCTAGGCAAGGTGATAAATGGTACATGAACTGGCCAATATAATCTGTCTGGAAAGTTGAAAAGAATCCGGCCTTCTCATGAGCCTAAAATATTTCTTTTTCTAGAGTACCTTATTTTCCAACTATGTGCCACATTCATTCGTGTGCCAAAATGTTGGTTCTTTAGTCTGTGCTTCTGCCTCGCAGCTGCTGACAAAACTCAACTCTCAAAATCTCCTGGCAAGAGGGAAATAGAAGTCTCCTGTGTTTGGTGTGCTCTGCTAGGGCAGCTGTGTCTTTACGGCAGTGCCTGGCTGTCCAGGTTATACCTGGGCTACAAATAGGGGTGGCCCATTTGCCCAGGTGTGCTGGAGAGGCAGCAGCCAGAAGCAGGTAGGTTTGCTGGGCCGGAGGGACTGGTGCGGATCAGCTTGGCTGCAGCGGGCTTGGAGGGACCTTCGCGGTATGGGTGCTCAGCTGAGGTCAGGCTGGGGCAAAGTCCTCAGCAGAGGAAAGGTGTCCCAGCCCCATGTGGACATGCAGAAGGTGAAGCTGTGATGGAGCTACAGTGGTGGAGCAGAAAGGTGTAGGGATTTAGGAAACTTTATTTTCTGATTCAGGGGTGGTGTCCTAGACCATGTAGGGCTTCTCAGGTCTGTCTGTTGGTATATTAGCAAATGTCTTGAACCTGCTTGGCTCTCCCAGGGGGCTGTTATGGTCTTGATTAAATCAACAGGCTGTGCTGAGACTTACTGCTCTGGTTGCTGCTAAACCAGAGCAAGACACTAAACCAGCCTGCTCCTGAGCCTGTCCCGACTCCTTCGCCAGCCCTTCCATCTGCAGGGTAACTTCTGTGTCATTCCTCCCCACTCAAGCTCTGGCAAGATGCTCCACTTTGGCCACAGCTGTTGTCCACCCTCTGACTTGTCCAGCTTCCCCTGCCACTCTGTGCTGTGGCCTCTCCAGGGCTGTCACCTCCCCTTTAGTGTTGCCTAATGTGATGTACATGCTCCCAGGCTCATGGCAGGGAAGTGCTGTATAATCCCACCCCTCCGTGCCCACAAGCCTGGCATTTATTACTTGCTAAGGCTTTCTTGAGCCACCCAAGGCACTGCAGTGAAGTCCTCTCTGGGTCGGGTCTGGCCAAAAACTCAGTGGGTGGAAAATCTTCAGAGACTAAATGTTGAGACTTCTCAGATGACAGTCCCTTTGATTTCCATTTAAGAACAAGTTAAAGAGCTAATTTTGATTATGACATCTCCCTGTCCTTGCAAAATACCCCACTGCTAAAAGGCATAGGCCTGAATCTAAGGGCCAGATTTTCCTTTGTATTTTATTTTGTGCCATCATTTGCAGCTCTGAATAATGCCTGTAAATACGCCCAATTTCACACTCTGTTCTCCTATGCAGCCTTTATGTGGCTGAACAGATCCTGTCAAAGATCTCAAAAGCTTTCAGGCACCTAATTTTCACCAGTGGGAGTTAGATGGCCAAACACCATTAGGTTTGGACCCAGCTTGCTTCACTTCAACCCTGTTTTTATTACATAAGAGAGTATCTGTAGTGGCTGGAGAAGTCCCTGAGCAGAGGTCTGGGAAATTCCAGATGTGCTGTTCTCCAGCTGCTGCTGAACATTCACCATGGGGCTTGTGCCATGCCGAGGAGCCAGCAAGAGATCTGTGCTACCTCCTGCACCAATGCTAATGTTAATCCAATCAAAGGCGACTGCTGAGAAATCAGCCTCATTTTCTAGCCGTTCGTTTCAAGCAGATGAAGTTCCAGCTCGCTCAAGTACATTTATGGGTCTTTTGAAGCACTGTTCAGTGTGAATAGCTGGTTCCTCCAAGGCAAAGACAGCTGTCCTCTCTGCCTAAATGCATAACCTTAATGTAAGGTAGACCTTCACCCCCTGCCCCCAGCCCCAGCCAGATGTCAGGGCGAGGTTGTTCCCAGCAGGTTTCTAGTTGCTGCATGGATATATTGCTTTTGTAGGAATGTGGATCCATTTGAAATATTGCTTCTTGCCCTGTAAATACTTGATCTCTTTGACTTAATGAAGTATTATGAACTACTGCTTCACTTTAAGAATAATGCTTAGGCCTTTTTCTTTACCATCCCTTGGAGTGACTCTCTACTACCTGTGATGGCGCTTCAGATCGCCCGTGATAGCAGGGAATGGGACTCCAGCACCTATCTGGTAGCCTGTGCTCCTGCAAAACCAACTCAAACTTCTGCTATGCCCTGGGGGTTTCCCAGCAGGTCACTGATCACAGGAAAGAAGGTCTGAAGTTTTGCCCTGTTTAATGTACATCAAAGTGTCACCAACAGTGGAGATGCTTTGAAATAGGTATTCTAGAAGCAGCTCTTCAACTGGTATGAAAAAGCTTTGTTCCCTTGATTTATTTCTGGCTGTGTCAATTCAGTGGAGCAAAAGGCTCCGCTGGATTGTGCTTCAGCTGCTTTCATTGAAATTGAAGAGGTTTCCCCCTAAAGTTACACTAAGTCGATGAGCAACTCTGTTAAACTGACGTTTTCCAATGCAGCGTTTGCCCGGGACAAGGTAAAAACACCGCCACAAACTAAGACCAAAGGTCCATCGTGCTTCCCCTCAGAGGGGAACTGTTTCATGAATCCTGCAAATGCAGGGGACACACCTCACCTGGGAGGGTCGTCTCCCCAGGCTGAAGCTCATCTTTTGCACTTCGGCTCTGCTGAACCCTGCCATCACCACAATTATGGGAAACTCAGCCGTGCGTTTTGTGAACTGGGATGATGTTCAGGTTCTCCCCCAATATTTATTTTTTTTAAAGCATTGCCAACTTAGGCAATCAGGAAACTGAAGCAAATATTGCAACATTTGTTTTTCAAGGTTTTCTTCCTAGTCATAGAAAATTCCTTTATGAAAATTCCCTTCTGAAGGACTTCTTGAAACTGAAGCTTGGAAGATGTGCCAATCTCCTGACCTGAGGTTCTGGCTCAGCATTCTAGATGGAGAAGATACAGCTTTTAAGTCAGGTCTGTATCTTGTGGGCCTAAACCACAATCTAGACTTGTCCTGGCCTAGTGCCTTTTGGAAGGAGTAGATCTGTTAGAGGTCGTGCTATGTAGACATTGGAATAGGCATGTTGGCTCAGATCAAAGATGCATCAAGCCCAATATCCTGTCTCTAATGGTGCCAGCAGCAAATGTTTAGGGCAAGATACAAGGCTACAGCAAGCCCCTGGTGATACTTCCTATGCTCCTTCCAACTCATGGCAATTTGCAGCCGAAGGACTTCCTGAGCT
Organism: Phalacrocorax aristotelis; assembly: GCF_949628215.1. Lineage (NCBI taxonomy): Eukaryota > Metazoa > Chordata > Aves > Suliformes > Phalacrocoracidae > Phalacrocorax > Phalacrocorax aristotelis. The sequence goes on along the minus strand of NC_134290.1, from coordinate 2,943,853 downwards.
ATGGGTCATATCTGCGTCCTTGTGTGTAATTGCCCTTCATGGACCTTCCAATGTTTTTAATTGTTATTTGAACCCACTTATGCTTTTGGCTTCTACAATGTCCTATGACAATGAGTTCTACCACTTAATTACGTGCTGTTTAAAAACATAACCATAAATCATAGCCTTCAATTATAATAAAAGCCTTGAATCTGGGTAAGATTGCCAGCATGGATAAAGTCTACATAATTACATTCATGTATTATATCTACAGCAATGGGAGCCTCATAGCAAAGTGTGGGGAATACAGACGACTAGTTTATGGCAAGATCTTCAAGAGAGACTGGTAATTCAGGATCCTTCAGCTCTCAGCTGCCTGATGGCATGTGCTTTGGCAGGGTCTGGTTTATACAGAGCTGTCCATCTGTTTTCTTTTCTCCAGTTCAGTTAGTAGGAAAGGTTTATCCATCTTTGCAGTCTGCTGTGCCTCTTTTGTTTAAGGAGAAAGGTCAGGAGAGTGGATGCTTTTCCTGTGACTTTTGCTTCCCTGTGAATCTACAAAGGCTTGAGGAGCAATTCTGCTCTACACTGCAGTTGCATTTCAAATCTGCCCACAGATTCCCCGCTTATGGCTCAGTCTGAAAGAGCTTCCTTGTGAAAACAAGCAAAGCCTTGGGCCACAGAGGAAAGACTGGCTCTGCTAGAGAACTCTGTTGGGACATTAATTGCTGACTAGGTCCTTACTGTAAGGTACGGGGGAGCTTGGCACCTTTGAAGGCCAGCCTCACCCACCACCCAGTTGTCCCTGTGCAAGCCTGGACTAACAAGTGCTTGCTGGAAGAAGAGAGCCCAGAGAGGTTGGGATGACCTGACACTCATTCAGCCATTCAGCTGAGGTACCCTGAGGCATGGGAGACTGAGGTCTGCCTCTGGTCTTTCATCATGTAGACTGCTCCCAGGAGGGCTTCATATCTGTTAAAGCAACATAACGAGAAGACCTGCTCTGAAACTTGGTCTTCATACGGTAGGGGGTCATGTCCTGTGTCCTCAAGGCAGCTCTGAGAGCTAGATCTGATCTGCTTCCTGGCATTTTCACTTTCCCTTCACAAGAACTGATAGTTTTTTGGGTGACAGTGGCAAAGTGCATGTAGTTCTGCAATGTTTTCTGATGGAAAAAACCTAACCTTTTGGGTTTTTTTGCCAGGGTGCTGGTAACATTGGTACCATCAGCTCCTCAGAGTTTCTATGGGCTGTTTTCTGCCATGAGTTTTGAGGGGAAGAAAGGGGGTCCAATTGTTTAATCCTTCTAGCTAACTAAAATCATCTGCACTGGTAAACTCTCTAGGAGATGTACAGTTCACTGCTTGTCAGGCCAGAATATTAAATTAAGCAATTTTCATCAGATAACACATCTTCTGGTTCATGTAAAATGTCCAGCAAATTGCTGCACTCATAATTCAGCCTGATTGAAAGTGAGCTGCTAATCCATTTCACTTTGGAGATACGCAAGAGCATGGCAGAGGGGCCATCTCTGCGGGAGACTCCCGTTTGCAGCCATGCATGTGAATGTGCTCCCCTTGGGCTCTCCACCCCGCCTTGCGTCCCCCTGCAAAGGCAGGCAGATAGTGCTGCTCTTGCTGCCAGTCTTTGCTGACCCTTTCAATGCTACATAGCGTGGCCTGGATTAGCTGCTACGCGGGGAATCCTTTTAAGCGATGAAACCTGCATTTGGGGAAATCATTCTGCTTCGGTTCACTCCTGGCAGAGGTGGATGGCGGAAATCTCCGGAAGGCTCATCTCTGGGTTTGTGGTCTATCATTTTCCTTACCAGCCCTGAGCTCCTGCCCCATCCAGAGGGTCCTTGGCAGCCCGCGGGAAGGTCTGTGGCAACCAGGTACCCCATGTTAGAGCATGAATTTGAAGGTTCCAAATTTATAACTTGGGATGCGTCATAAAAGCATCTGAAAATGTTCTGGTTGTCGTTAGCAATAATAATGGTAATAGTGCCAGTAGGGGGAACTTTTTATTTGCTGGTGCTTTATAGGTTCACATTGTTCCAGCCTCCCCAAACAGGAGACTGGGAATCATTTCCCATTTCTTCTATTTCTTTTTTTAATTAAAGCTGAGTTACTCTCTAATTACATGACTCCAGAAGCTGGGGCTTGAGGAAAAGCAAAAATATCTGCTGTCACGAGGTTCAGGAAAGGAACATGGGTTGTCTCCCAGGGCCAGCCTGTCCCTGAAGGAGCCTTTCTCCGAACAGACTAGAGACAAGCGATTCCAGCTACATCAGGCGAATTGGGCGTTTTACCTTTATGGGTATCCATGGCCCACTGGGGACTACTTGCCGTACTATACCTGGGGAGTAGTTGTGCGATATAAATCATCTAACCCAATTCGTCTCCTTTCAGCCAAGATGGAAAATACCCATCTTCAGAGCAAGAGCCGTGAGCCAGGGCAGCTCTGCACCTCTCCAATGCGATTAGCAAACCGGACATGAATTGCTTCATTAAAGCCGAGCAGCCCTGGTCAACCACATCATTATAAAAGAGCCAGGAAATGCTACAGCTGGGCAGAGCAGAGACATTCCCCCTCCCCCTGCAGGCAGGGCCTTCCCCTTCAAAACCCAGTGACCTTATGCTCGCTTGCTCCCCAACTCCTGCTGCTTTGCTGCGAGGCGAAAGCCCTGTGCGATACACAGAGGGGTAGAGCTTTATTGCCTCCTTCCCCTCCACGGGGGGCCTGTTTTCAAAGCCCAGCTCTCTGTATCCAGCCCTACCCTCTTGTAAAAGGATTTGCAGCAAAATAAAATGACAGGTGAACATTCCCACGCGACCGGCTCCTGTCCGGACGGGAGGGCTGGGGCTCGGTGATGAACAGCTGGGGTTTCTGTCTTGGTCGGAGCGGGCCAGGCAGTGGGAGGGAACAGAGGGACAGCGGTGCCGGGCTGCTGCGAATGAGTCGCAGTTAGGCTTGGTATTATTTCTTTGGTTGTGTATATATATTGCAGACAAAAAACTCTATGTCTATACAAAGTCACTCTCTATATTGTTATGGCACTGCAACAATACTATGCCTCTCTCTATATGTATTACCGAACTTTGAACATTTTACATATAAATAATAATAGCACAGGGTTTTCTTTTCTTACTCAGATCTGAGTGCGCCATCAGCATTTTCTCAGCCATTCCACCTTGGCTTCTTCCCACTCAGCTTCTCATTACGTGTCACCACTGCATCTTTGCTCCCACTGCCCGGTGCTGTGAGGGTCCTGGCTTCATGCTCTGCTGCCTAGAAAAATCCTGCCCCAAGTCCTTTTTGGGTCCCAGCGCCTTAAAACCTTTTTGCAAATCCCACAGAATTCTGTCTGTAAAAAAAACTAGGAGGAGTTTTGCCTTAATAGAGCTGGATTTACCCTGTTGTTGCCTTTATCAGCTGCTCTGGAAAGAAAATCAGGTTGAAACAGAGTCAGGTGCTTGGCAAATGTTCCCCTCCTCTCCATGTTTCAGCTCTAACATCAAGGACTTTCTGTCTGTTAGTCCAGTCCATATTAGCTCTGTGAGGATTTGCATGCTACTACTGATTGCAGAGCAAATTAACCTTCTTCAGACCATATGTTGCTGCTAAAATATATGCAAATATGCTATTAGCCACTGGAAAAAAATAAAAATAAAACCACAGTTGGACTCATGTTATTGCCAAGGGATTAAACGCTGATGTTTAATAAATTGGCAGCATGTCCGCAACGGGACTTTTGTCATATAATGCTGTATCTACTGGGATTATCCTTTTAAAAAATTGGCAGTGTCCTCAGAAAGCACAGCCTCTAGCTTATAATTTTTCTTTTATCTTTTTTTGGCAGCCGCTCGACGAAATCTCTTTGCCGTTTCCAGACTGGAGACCTTTTGTTTTCATACAGCAAAGTACCAGTTCTGTAAGCGACAGATTTCTCCACTCAGCATCTTTGGGACACCCATCGATCAATGACAAGGAATTTAAGTAAGAGGAGGGGTGACTTGGAAAATAAACTCTTCACGTTCAACTGACGAAGTGGGAAACATCCGCTGCTGGCCTATCTCCACCGGCTCTGATGGAGTTGTGCCAGCACGGAGTTTGGCCCGGCGTCTTTCAAGTCATTATTCTTTCATTGGTTATTTGCTGGAGTGTATTGAAAGCCTGAGTTTTACATCTGCTTCCTCACGGACTTTCTTTCCTTCTGTGATGAACATGCTTTGTTTTCGTATTTGGCTTTCGCAAGGCCTGGGTTGCAAACCCCGGTTTAATGGTGAACAGGTTTTTTTTGGGGGGAATCGCAGGCCGTGTGCACACACAGGTATAGATGAGGTTTGTTATTCTAGAGACACTCATCAGCAATGAGGTATTTTTATGTAGCTGGAAAAAATTAAATGCAGAAAAAATTGTTCTGAAGAAAAAACTGCACATATGAGGTCTGTTGTGGGTTTTTAAAATTTTTTTTTTATTTCTTCAGCTTTAGTAAAAGTCCTATATTGGAGAGCAGAAACTAGTTGAAAATATGCAGACATAAACACCGTCTAGTCTGCCTGCAGGTTAGATAACAATTTACATAATTATCAATTAAATATAATGTTAATTATAATAAGTCAATTATAAAATTGATCATAAATAAGTAAATGACTTAGATAACAGTTAATTATCTTGCTGCCCTCTCCAGGGCCCCACTTCCCAATGGCTCTTGAGGACACACTCAGCCTTGGTGACCTGAGCAGAACTCCCTCTGCCACCGAGTTCACCTTCTCTAAGGGAGGAGATGGGACAGCGAGAGCTCAGCAATGGCTCTAAAAACCTGAAGATTAAGCAAAGCTGCTGAAAGGTAAGTCATTAAAAAGCCTATAAAATTGCATTCTTTAATGCCTCTCAACATTTCAAACCAAAATTGTAGCTGGGTATTTGATGGCTGCCCGTTTGTCAAAAGCAGAAGATGAATTTCAGGTATAAAATGCTTCCTGTTCACCAGTAAGATCCCAATGAAGCCACAAATCAGGTAGACGTTTGGGTCCCGGACACGTTTGGTTTTTAGCATGTGCAAAGAAGACCCCACAGTGACGCACCCGACCTCCTGTGTGGCTCCTGCAACAGGAGGAGGCTCCGGGACCTGAAAACTCCCCGGCAGAAAGTAGTTTTGCAGCATGCAGGCAAAAGATGTTTGGTTATGGGCTTCCCAGAGAGGGAGCTTTGCAGAGAAGGGATGAAACCCGCCTCATCAGCAGTCTTCAGAAAGCTGTACGCTTGCAGATAATGTTAATGTTGTCGGTGCGCTTTCCAAGAGGGTGGCTGAGGGCACGGCTCCCGCAAGGGCACCTTGCTGGAGAAACTCGCCCGGTGGCTTCTGCAAAGAGCGGACCCCAGCAGAGCCCTTGGTGGCCAGCAGTAAAGGTGATCCAAAGCCCCCTGATCCTCTGATAACAACAGTGGCTTGTAAGCACGTTTGGGGAGGGCTTATCCCTCCTTTGCAACAGGAGCGTGCATTTGGCTGTAAATTTTTTCCAGCTGTAAAGTCAGAGAAAACACTGATAAGCTCTCCAGCCCCCCCCGGCCCCCCAGCTGGGAATGATAGATTTACCAGAGGTAATTCAATGTACCAGTTCCCTTCTCCTCCACTGTTGGAGCATATGGAATATATTGTGGTCTGAGGGAAATACATCTTAAGAATTTCTCCTGCATCTCTTCAGGAGCGTTCCAGGGTGGATTACAGCAGGTGTCACAAAATCGCACACTGAAGGCGGGTTAAGTGACCAGCCATAGTAAACTACACCCAAAGTCACTGCGGACCTGTGCATCAGGCTCCAAAAGTTCTTCTATTGCTTGGGTTTGGGTGACATTAGCAATGGAAGCTCCAAAATATTGGAAGAAAAAGGGAGACTTTCCAACGAGAAGGACAGCAAGGAAATATTTGAGAACTGCCTGGAAAAAACTGCTCCTGCAAAGCGTTCGGTCCTGGGCTGTGATAAGCAGTTTCTGTAATGGGCTATTTATTCTCCGCTGCCTGAGGAATAAAACTGAAACACCTTTGTTGCTCCTCTGCAGTAAGTGGGATTGCCTGGGACATGCCCTGGTAAACGTGAATTACTGCAGGTCTTCAATTCTCAAGGAGTCCTCACTCACCTAAATTTTTTTTTAAGTTAGTAGCAGTTTAGGTATTATCAGTGGTAATCCTTTCAACCAAAAGCAACAGGCCAAATCCTGCAGTTAACCAGCACCTTCTATTAAAGTACCAAGCACCAGAAAGGACAAGAGTCATCCCACAGGATAAATACACTCTCTTTTTTTTTTTTCACTAGTGGCTACGATTCACTTTGGGTAAAAAGAGGGATCAAGCTTAAAATACCAGCGAAGGCACATCCATTACGGGTAGTTGGAGCTTAAGCTGCCAGGCTGATGGGAACACAGAGTTGAGATAAAAATCTGTGCATTGACCCATGAGGCTGAATTATCCACTATATGGAAAACCACTGACCTAATCATCTTCCAGGAAAAGGCACAGGGTATTGGAAAGTATACGGAGCGGCTTGGGAAGAAAATTGGGAAAGACAGTCCATTTGCCCCACTGGAAGATCTGGACCTACTGCAGACTTGGGGTGGGTGTTTCCAAAGTGCTTTCACAGGCGGAGGAGTTTTCTCTGGTGAAGTTTTCACCACGGCGCTGAGCGGGCCCTGATTTCCTGCCCTCAGAGCACCCAGGACACCAGAATTGCACGCCGTTTCATGTCAACCCTGAATGCAGAGGCAGGACTTAATGTAGGCTAGACTTGCGCCTGGCAGGCATTCCTTCTGCCTCAGTCCCTCCCTGCTGATCTGCAGCACTTTCTGTTGTTTCTCCCCTAATCCAGTCTGTACCGAATCCCGGAGTATCCTTTGCAGGGTACTTCTGTGCACCCGGGGGTGTAGGAAGCTGGACACCGACGGGCACGTCAGTGGGTTCACCTACAGTTGGATTTTGCCCATATCCTTCCTTTTCTCTCCCCATAAATTGGGTCTGGGTGGGGCTTGAGGCTTATAGACATTTGCCTGGGTTTTCTGGATGTCTTGTCAGAGATAAAGGCTGCAGGTTTTTCGCCTGACAAATAATGTGAAGTCACATATACAGCAACGGGGAATCACCGGAGTCTTGGTCAGAGCCTGATGCTGAGAAGGAGGCAGGTCAGCCTATGGCCTCTCCGTGCAGTGATGTGGGCTCATAACCCCCTGCCCTGTGTTTGTATTGGGGGGCAGGAGGAGTCCAACCTTCTTGCCTGGTGTCCTGGAGAAAGGGAAAATAACACCCCAGAGCATGTGGGTAGGATACAGGCACAGAAACGGAGCCAGTTTTTTTCAGAAGAAAACATCTCTGAAAAAGCGTCTGGGCAAACCAGTCCCTTTTTCCCCCTGAAAAGGACCTTCGCTGTGACTCTTTGCTCTGTAAGGAAAGGCTGTGACGTGCAACCCTGCTGTGTGTCCCAATATATTTTGATCGCCAAAGTCTGAGAACATGTCTGGAGCCATCACTGAGGGATGTGAGATCACGCTAGCCACGCTGGAGGAGAAGGATTCTTCACAAGCAACTCTCCTCACCTACGAACCAGATTTCCAATTGTCCAAACTCCACCCATAGTCAATGGAGGGTGAGCAGCAGCCCAAGCGACCAACCTTCAAACTGACTGCTGCTTTACGGTGGGAAGAAAGACCTTCTGAGGTGTCAGTCCCTTCACACTACCCACAGACGTGGCCTGGAGGCAGCCAACCTTTGATGGCGACCATTGCCTAAATGGCTCCCAGCCAGTATGAACCCAGAGCACCAACCCTGGAGTCGAGCCTGCACTGGAAGGAGCGCCTTCAAACTGGGTTATGAACAAATTCTTCTCACTCAGAGGTTTATGTGAATTTGCTACTAAACTAAGAAAATTTAAAAGCTGACGAGGTGTTGAACATCTTCAGGCACAAGAGATGTCTAAGGATGTAACAAAGTGCAACTGGAATATCTTACACCTTGCCAGTGAGCCATACTTAATGGGTCAGGTGGCGGAGGCGTAATGAAATCAATAGAGTTGGAGTGGAGATCTTTGCAGAGCCGACAACTGGCTGGTTTTTTTTTGTGTGCCATATTGTTGTTGCTGGGGTTTTTTTTCTTTTTCTTTTTTTTCCCCTATTTTTCCCCATCCCTTCCCTGTAAGTTTTTTGTTCTCTTGTAAACATTTCAGGTTCAATCCTTGGGAAGGGTAAGATTTGAAGGGTAGCTGCGAGAGAATTGACGTCTGTTAGGACATAAGGTATTTGGCATGATTTGTGCTAAGAAATATGTGTGAGGGTAGAAAATAGGAGCCATGTCCAATACACCAGGGAAGGAGCTGAGTCTTGCAGACAGGGCTGCAGGCTCCAGCTCTAACCCCAGCCTGACAATTGATATAGAAAAATCCCGTGACTGCCGTATTACGGCACTAACGAGGAACGCGCGTTCTCTTCTGATCAAAGTCTGAAACACAGCGTGCTCTCCACTGCCCTGCCTCTGATCTGCAAATACATCGCTGGTTTTTATCACTCATTTTTTCTTTATCTGAGCAGAGCTGGTCTCAAGCGCTACAACCTGATTATCTCTGAGGAGGTTGCCAAAAGCATGTCAGGGATCGTTAAATGTAATAATAAAGGAAGCAGGAGGAATCAAGTGGTTTGGGTAAGAAATCGGAGGGAATTCCTGGCTGAGGTTGCCAGTCCAGCGGAGGCTGGGACTTGCAGCTTGCCGTGAAAGGAGGAGGTCACAGCTCATGACTCCCAGGCCTCCTCAAATTAGTGATACGTTAAATGGAAATGCCAGTGTGTCCCCTCTTCCCCAACCCTCATTAAGAGTATATTTACATCCATAGACACCATCTAGAAGGACAAGTAGCATTTAAGGTCGAACTTCAAATCCCCACTTGAGCTACAGGTTTGGCCATGCAAAGGCGTGTATTGGACTTCGTTATTTAGCCTGTGGTTTTGAGTTTGCTGGTGCGAAGGAAAGAAATGGTGTCAGTTCAGTTCGCAGGAGAATGAACAGCAGCACAGCTACATTTTTTTTTTAATTAATTAGAAAATAAGCAGCAATATTCTCTGGCCAAAAAAGCTTCTATTCAATTTGAAATAAATTTCATTTTGTATTCAAGAAATCTATTTTGAAGAAAACTGAAAGACATTTTTAACTGAAAGTGGACTGTAATTAAATGCTTTGCTTTAAAATAACAAAACAATGTGTTTGGGTTTTCTCATCTGTTGCGCTTGCCAAATCATTTGTGTTTCAAAAAATGTATTACAGAGTGGTTTCTTCTGATTGAATTTCCACTGACTTTGCTTCAAAAATGTAACTCTGTCCAAAAAAAAGTCTTTTAGCTCTAATCAGGACCAAATTAATCAAACCTTGTTTGCTACTGGCTTGTAGCTACCACATTAGCAAAGGGGATCTTGTCCAGTTAGAGAAATGGGGTTTGGATATGAATTCAAGGGTTTTATTGGTCTTGTAACAACTTTCATAGAAATAGGATAAAACCAAAAAAAAAAAAATCTAGGCAAGAATTGCTATTAAAACCCAGGTAGAGTTTCTCAAAGCTTTTTAGCTGCTTAGTCTCATTGAAGTGAGCCTTGGCACCTACAATCCTCTCTAGAACTTGATGGAAATCCTCTTTGTTGCCTTTAAATGCCTTTCTCTTTGAGCAAAGGTGTTCGCGTTTCCTGGCAGTCCCAAGGCCACCTCTGCTGTGGCGGGAGGACTCAGAAGTGCCTGCTCCAGAAGCCTCCGCTTTAGGAAAGGCTTTTTGTTGTATTTTGCTCGTGAGTTGTTGTGGTTTTTTTTTTTTTTTTAAGTTGAATTTGATCTGTGAGGAGTAGGATTTAAGGAGCTTGGTTTCCTGTGGCTCTGTGTCTTGTGGCTGGATTATCGCCTGCCTAATAAGGTGTGAGCTCTGATTGAAACATATCCTTTCAAATATCTCTCTCCTGTGTGCCTTTTCCAGCATCGAACAGCCCCACTGAGCTCCAGCCACAGCCCCTCTCCCAGCAAGGCCAGTAAATTCAGCATTTTCCCTCTGTCAGGTTGCCTACAGCCATCAAACCAAGCCAACTCCTAATGCTTTTGGGGCTTTTTCTGTCCAAGTTGATTGAAATAGACCCACACATTTCAAAAGTTATTCCTGGAGGGAGCCGAGCGACACACACAGATGGTGCGATACCTTACGAATGACTGAAAAAATGAGTTTTGGGTTGAGATCAAACCCGGTGTGCTTCATCCCAGAAGGATGCTGGTTAGGAAAACTCCCACGTGGTGCACAGGCTAGAGGAAAACAGTGAAGGAGTTTCAACTCTAATGGGGTTTAACCCACCATATGGTAAACTTGGACCTAGTAAGTGAATATTTAGGACCAGGACAGGAAATGTGGAGCCACGTGGAGGTGTCAGACCTACCTTAGGACAAGTGTTGTGAACAGTGTGGCTGTGGGGACTGCCCTGCAGACATCTGGTCCAGAGGCTGGAGTGATGGAAAGGCTGTCTGAACAACCGGACGTGGGGTTCTCACCGTACAGGTGCACCGCAGCCCCCATGCAGAAGAGCAGGGGGAGATGGTCCTACCATGGTAAGGCTTAAAAAGACCCTACCAAAACCATGCATTTGGAGTGTGATTTGCTAGATGGAAAAGGAATTGCCCTGCAGAAGTGGTTTAAGCTTTAGGCAAATGGTTTATTCTGAAGAGTTTGAGGAGTGCCTTATTCCTGTGCATAGTGATTTGAGAAAGGCTGTGAACATGAACTTGCCAACAGATTTATACCAGCCCAGGCTGTGTGTGTCCCATTTTATACACTGAAAAATGTTCGTTGTATATCAAGAATGCCTCAAAGCCAACAGGATGCATCAAGGTTTTGAGTGTCTCTAAAATTGAGACGATATCTGAGTTCCAGGCAAGACCCAACTGGGGTGGGGTCACGTCTTTGCTGAAATAAATAACGGCTCTTTTATTTTGTCACAGGCTTTTCCCGATGCCTACTAGAAATAAATGGCTTGGAGCTCATTACATTCCTTATCTGCCTGCATAATTTTTCCTGAAACAAAAAACACTATAAAATCGTTCCTGATCTCATTTCAACACTTTAATGCTTACAAATAATTCTGTAAAGCAGAAAAGGAGAGAATCAGGCCCTTGCTTTCTGCACGCTTTGAAACGTACGTAGTGTGAGCCTAAAATCATTCTCCTTGCATGCATCCTGCCCTGAACAGCTTCCCTTCTCCTGCAGGTGATGAGGAGGGCTGACAGGAGGAAGGCCAGTGCTATCCCCTTTGTGTCTCAAGGGAAGTGGGTCTTGAAGCCAGCAAGTGGATGATACCTCCTCCCTTTGCTAGCTACAGGGTCATTTTGCTTTTCAGCTGGGGCTCCCGGGCGCTGCTGCTGCTTCCCGCAGGTTTTGGGATGCTGGCAGGACGGCAGGGCAGGCAGGGCAGGCAGGACGGCACGCCAGAGTGCTGTCAGCAGCCGCCAGCATTCCCACGGGGACCATGGCACCTTGTGTGTTTTGACAGGGGACAGGCTGTTCTCCTGCTAATAGGCTGTTGGACATGGTGTTTGCTGCCTGGCGGGAGGAGAGGGTGGGAGTTTACAGACTCCAGGCACAGCTAAAGGTTAGGGATTTAGTGGTGGTACATCCATTCGGTGTGACAAGTGCAAGGATCGATACTCCCATGCATTATTGCTCCTGGGGGGCTGGCGGTTGGCTTGCACCGTCTCAGCTGTGCGGGGCTGGTGCTGTCCTGCTGAGGCAATGGGGAGGCGGACTGGAAAATGCAGCTTATGGAGGCTCAAGGGTAGAGAAATGCTGTTTGGCTGGCATCAGGGAAGGCAAAACCTGGCTTTTTAGGCTGCATGCCATCAGTACGGTTGCACTTTAGGGACCCTCTCCAAACCAGAAGCTGCCACCTTGGCTTCTGTGCTCGATCTGGGTTTGTTCCAGGAAGATGAGTTGGCTTCCAGATTTTTTAGTTTCAATTTATTTCTTAGGCTTGTCTTTCCTCATCAGGGGAGGCAGAGGAGGAAGGAGGCTGGGTTGTTTGTTTATTTACATGCACCATTTTTTCTGCACTGTCCAGAATTGCAGAGCTTTAATTCCTTCGGTTTATGAGATAACTGAGAGGGGAAAAAATTATTAACACTTGTCAGCTTAACCACTCTAAAAACCCCAGACAAATGTTGTCAGTTTGCCCTTTCTTGTACATATCCATGAGGGTGCAGGTTTCAGTTAGGAGATTCCAGTCCACAGACAGTGCCTCTGCAACAGTGATCCCAAAGCAAACCTGATGATCGCAGGGGAATATGCCCCCGAGGCCTCATCCCGACCCCGTCCGTGAAGAGAGCAGTTATACCAGGCTGTGAGTCATCCCGCAGGGGACCGGTGGATCCAGACTGAAGGCTGCAGAACGAAGTGGACACAGCCCCATTAGGAAAATCTGCGTAAGGTGTTGCCGTTGGGTTGCCAAGCCAGTAAGCCCATTAAAATCCTCGCTAGAGGAACAGAAGAGCTTGCATTTGCATGTGTCACCTTCAGGCTAAGATAAATAATAATAATGAGGACAATGAGTGATTTAGAGGATTTTACCAGCATAATTAATGATGATTTATATCACAGGGTAGCAGAAAGACAGGCTGTGATAGAATGAGTGGGTGAAATTTCTGAATGAGGCAGGGAAGGGGATGACAGTGGGGAGTGAAAAATGAAATGTGCTTGCTAAAAAAAGCAAGCGGAGCTGGCTCGAGCACCGTGTGGAGCAAAGCAGGTGACATAAATAATACCAGTGTATCTGCCATTCCTCTTAACAGGGATCACTCACTGTGTAATTAGATGGAGTTATTAGTGTCTTTGGTTGCTGTACGAGGGGATATAGGGTTCTGTAAGACAGAAAATAAGAGTATCTTTTCATCCTATGGAGCCAATTGAATGGCAGTGAGGGAGAAAATTAGTTTAGTCTAGGTAAAAAAATGTCTGCATGAGTTATATGACTTTGAGGGTGGGCTTCATAGGATCCAAATTAAACCACCTAACCTCTGGCTGGAGAACTTGTTCCTCAGACCTTGTTACAGTCAGCAGCTCTGCTGGGAGAAGCCTTTCCACCCGCAGGAACCTGCTGGAGTCACCAGGGCTCCCTGGGGTCCTCTCTGGTGTCCCAAGGGAGCCAGATAGCCCCGCAACCGCTGCTTTTTAGCATGTCTCCAGCCGAGAGGTCCCGATCCCAAAGTCCTCCTTTACAGTCAGGTCTAGCGCAAATGGCCTACCTGATCACACAAAGAGTGTGAAGAGGGTGATGGGACTCTCTGGGCTGGTTCTGCCCCAGTGTAGCCATGGGATCTTGGCCGTTGACTATTCACTGGCTATGAATTCAAGATGTTGCTTATCGGCATCACCAATGACATGGTGTGTACCAGAGAGGCAAAGCGAAGCTGCCACCCTGTTCACTGGGCTGTCAAGGAAAAGGGGATCATCTCTCTGACATGGTGCCAATGTCTGCTCCTTGGAGCAGCAGGAGCTTCAGCACATCTGACAATAACTGGTGTGTTTGTTGTTTTTTTTTTTTTTTTTTAATGTGAACTTCATCTGGCAGCAACCCCATTATAGAAACAACAGGTTGGATCAATGCAGAAGTATCTCCCAAACTCCCTGTGCTGGGAAGCAGGGCAGTCAGAAATCAATGGGGAGCTCATTGGCCTGTGCAGCTGGCTGCCTGAAACGACTCCCTCTAATGAGCTGCCTCCATTTCCTTGAGATGGATGGCTTTGGGGAGCTGGATGCTCAGGGAGTGCTCTGCTGGTCACCCAAGCATTCCACCTGTGTGGGTAATGGCCCATTGGCTTGCAGACTCTGGTTCCCTGCCTGGCTCTGTTTATCCTTCTTCCATGCACAGCACCACTGGCCAGTGGCTTCTCCCTTACTCCTCTCCCAGTGTTGCCCTCCATCCCACTGCTGCCACCCAAGCGATGGCTTCAGAGGCTTCCTTTTGCCTGCTGTGTGACCTCTGAGATGCACAGCCTTGCTGAGGGATGCACGTACAGGTATTGCAATGAGATGGGATTGATTCTTCCTCCAGACCCAAGGTAGCAGCCACGACCTGACTCCAGCCATAACTTTCATCTGGCTGCTTCATCCGGCATACGAGCAGACTGAGGAGGTTCTCTGACTCTCAGGGACTTGGTCTGAAAAAGTAATTATACTAAAATCCACTGGGACCAGGGACATAGGACAAAGCAGACAGGGAGGGCTAGGGAGGTGGTAGGCTGGAAGGGCATTAAGTACAAGGAAAACAACAAACCACCTTTGGGACTGCTAAAATATTGATTGCATTCTTCAAGCAGAGCATAACGTATACCTGCTCCGGCTGTGCTGCCTGTGTTTGATGTCTTGACCCTCCCTGTACCCTTTTCTGCTAGCATCGGCCAGGATGAGGCCAGGTCTTTTTGCAACCCTTTAAAGAAGCAAGAGTTTGATGTTTCAAAGTCTTTGCCCAGGAAAAGAGGGATTTCACCTCCCTGCAGGGCAGGTTTGCAATGAATTCCCTCCAGTGCATACTGTCGGGGCTGAGGGAGACATTGTGCCTGGAGGCCCAGGGACTCCCCCTTCATCACGTTCCCGCTCCTCGCCCAGACTGCTGCATTTTTGTCCCGTCTGCACCCCAGACAGGTAGCTGTGGGCACGCTGGGCTCTGCACCCCTGGTTCCAGCCACGCCATCATCTCTGTCTCCCATCAGAGCCATGCTGGGGAGATGGCCAGTGGGCTTACAGCCACATGAGCGGCTAAGCAAACTTCCCACCACTCTGGAGCAGCTGCACTGGTCTCCCTCCTCCACCCAGGAGTCCAAAAAGACACCATGACTCACTCCTTTTCCACAGGCAGCATTGCCAACTCTTGAAATACTTGGTGTTTTTCTTAGCATCCTGGCTCCTGAAGCCATGTAATTACCTGAGTTTTCATTTTCTTTAAATAAAGCCCATTTCTAAGACTCGTATTTGCAAAGAATAGCCAGAAAATGTGACCTCTTATGAGCTCAGAAGCCACATAGTGAAACCCCCACCTTTACTTTTTCTATTCTCTCTTTTTCTAATTTTCTTTCATGCCATGGTTTTTACAATCTTCTCGTGCAGATTGGGGCTGCTGGAAGTTTCTTTCACCAAATGATCTTGAGTTTGCGCCTTGGTGGTGGTGCTGACATCTCAGGTCCATTGGCTTCAAGAATTTGTTTTCGATATTTTTCTGCCTGGTGACGCGCAGTTTTGTACAATGTAAGGTAAGTAAAAAGGTAGCAAATCCCAGCCTACACAGGAACCCGTTGATGGTGTGACTTGTCTTGCCTCTGCATGTCCTGGATCCATCCCTTGTTTTGAATTCCCTCAGAAAAACCCTGAGTTTATGCTGGTCAAATTTAATTGTCTCCCAGAAGAGCCCAAGTTCTTTATGAGCTCCGTTCTGCTGAGTGATGCTGCATTTCCTATACTGGGGCAAACCACAATCCCATGCTGTGCCAGTCCCTACACAGCAAATGTTCTGGTCCCAACCCTGCCCAACTTGTTTCCCTGCTCCTTTTAACCCCACCTAGCAGGGCTGAAGATGCTGTTTCTTCCTCTCTGCCCACAGGTGCTATGAGGGTAAAAGTCACAAATAAACCTTGTGCTTTCTGGCCCTGGAAGCACTCCAAGACGTCCTGGGCTCTGTGCAGCTATGGACAGCACAAGTTTGGCTGTGGACTTTGTGATCCGAGGGTATGACATATAGTTTAAGCTGATCTTTTAAGCTTAGAGGTGAAATATAAGTGCTTTCTGGGGGTGATTCAGTCCGTTCCAGCAGCAGGCATACCTCAGGTGGGAATGGATGAATGACATGCTAGAAGAGCTGCCCTTTCCCCCTTGATTTTGAGGGTGTCTGGACAGACAGTGGTCTATCCTCCAGCTCTGATGTTTAGCACTAAGTGAGATGAAGAAGAACATTTGATCCTGCCCTGCTGGGATATGCTATGGAGAAGCTCTGTCGGGTGCCAGAGCAGGGGCACAGGCTGCCCAGAGAGGCTGTGGGGTCCCTTCCCTGGAGACATTCACCCCCCGCCTGGACGCGGCCCTGTGCCCCTGCTCTGGGGGTGCCTGCTCCAGCAGGGGGTGGGACGGGGTGAGCTCCAGAGGGCCCTTCCAACCCCCACCAGTCTGGGATTCTGTGAAGCGTTACCTGGTGACGAGGAAGGAACCCTTCTGGTCCCACTCATCAGCATCAGGGATAGGTGCAGGCTGGAGATGCTACAAAATAATCCAGTCCTGGGCAAAACTCCCACTGAAGCTTTTGTTTTATGGGACGTCAGAAATTGCAGCCATGAGACACAGTGGCACAGAAAACTGGCCTCTGCAGCTGAAGGAACAATGCTGTGTTTTCCCTTGCTCTGTTCATGAACCTTGAAAATCTTTCTTCTGTCCTCAACCAAAATGGCAACCAGCGTGCATGGGCAGGGGACCAGGGCATTGCCTTTTGAAGTAATCCACTTATTTTAACAACAAACACCAGTGATCTCCAGCAAGCTAGGAGCTCAGTATTAAAAGTAATCCAGAGACGTTCCAAAACACATACTTTCTGGAGGGGGCGGCAGAGAGCGTTTTTAGCAACGTCAATCAATGCACTGGCCAAAGTTGCACATTCAAATCGAGACCTACAAAATTTGGAAAAGTTTTAATAATCCTTGGAAGGAATCCAGGAATTGGTCGTTCAGTCTGCAGGACCTTTTATGAATAACACTGGTAACACAAGCCGGCAATGGAAGCACCAAGGTCCAGCCCATCGGTTTTCTAGTCAGTCTTTCCTGTTCCAAGAGGAATGACTTGGATTTTGAGGTGGGAAAGTAGCAGAACTGGTTTGTCTCCTGGCTGGGAGAGTTTGGCTTTAAAGACCTCAGCTTGCAGGAACAGGCAGCAATATGAACTTTAGCAACTTGAGGTTTCTCTTGGCCTGGATCTCCTTTTTATTCTCTATTATTTACGCCTCTATGACATAGTCAGGAAGTTGCCTTCATTCTACTGCAGTAGATGCTCTGCTTCCCCTGCTGGAGACCTGATTACCATGTAGTAGCCAAAGCCTTGGAGATCCTGTAGATCGGCCATTTTTTCTTCTCTGACAACCTTATCTTCTCTCTCATCCATGCTGACATCTGAAGTTTTTAGTTCTTGAGGCTGTGGAACAGTGGACGAGGTGTGATTTCAGTGCAAAGGGCACCAAACTGACCTCCCCTGAACGTAGGTGTCTTTTCTGTAGCTCTGTGACCCCACTTTCCCAACAGCAGCAGCCACTGGATAGCAGAGGAGGGAGACTCACCATAGTGAGAGCTGCTCCTCTGTTTTCAGTTAAAACCAGCTTGCTTTGGATCTTCATAGGAAAAAACCCCAGAGTTTCCTCACTTCTGTTTTCCCTATTCCCCATGAACAACCTTAAGCAGAATGCCCTTTGCCACTGCTAGAAGAAGGATGAAGAAATACATGTAGGAGGTTGTGTTTCCCAACCATCTTATGAGTCAAAAATCTCTGGAAAGGATGGGGAAGGATGCATGGGAGCAGAAAGCACAGACGGTGGGTGTATTCCTGCTTTACAAAGTGCAATGGGCAGCCTTTGGCACAGCAAAACGTCCTGCATCAAAATGTCTCCAAACCGGCATCTGGCAACTGCTGCGCCAGGTCGGTCAATGACCCCAGACGTTGGTCCATAAGCACATCTTTCACTTGCCGTGAAGGCACTGGTGTAGTGCATTAATACATCTTCCTTCCTGATGTTAGGAAAAAAAAAGAGGAGCTTCAATACAGATATGCGTTCATTGACCTGCGATTCATGCTGAAGCAGTCAAGCACCTTCCACTTGGTTTTTATGTGGTTTTAAATGTTTTTTAGAAGTATCTGTTTATTACAGCTCAATAAAGTTTTATTTTGTGGAAAACCATGATTGATTTCCTCTGCTTTAAACAACAGTCAGTCAACCTCCCCAGCTAGCGCCTCCTCCTCAATTCATAAAAATGTGTTAACAATTCATTTAAAATTCATACACAAGCCAAGCACAGTTTATTCATGAAGTTACACAAATTAATACAAAGCAGCACACTGCCTAGGCCTGGCGTAAAGTCAAAGCGTGCTCTGAAGGCCTCCCTCTGTTCTACAATACATCAATGTGTTCTTGGAAACTGCCCTCACGCCTGGCGGTTTGGCAATCAGCAGATAGCATTTTGAGTTTCCCCCTCCCCTGCGTGCTTCGTTCTGCATGCCTGATGGAAACATGACGCAGAGCAACAATTAAAGTCTCAGGCTTTATGAGACTTTGTGCACCTTCAAAGTCTGGTCGTCCTCCGAAAGGTGCATTTGTGAGTTGTCTTCCACATGCCATGGTGATGACTACATTTTCCCTTCCTGTTGCTGTGCCCAGAACAGGGAGTTGTGAGCTTGGGAAACAGAGGTGGTTTGATGGCGAGGGGTGGTAATCAGCTTTGTGAGTCTGTTGGGAAGGAGACCTCCAAGGGAAGACCTCTGTTCTGATGTTCATCTAGAACAGGTCCAGGTGAAACATCCTGAGCAACTCACAGGTATGTGTATAACAGTGAAAAGCCTATTTTTTCCCTATGTGGTGTCGAGGGCAGAAAGGGCACACCTGTCCCATCTGTCAGGAAATCGGCCTCATCAGACCCTTCTGTTGCCCCCCACCCTGCCTGACTCACAGGCCTGGGCCGTGCGATGTGCTCAGGTCCTTGCTGCTCTTGGAAGATGTTTCCTCAGTGCAATTTTCCAACCCTGACCCAGGGTTCCTTGAGGTTTTTCCACCAGCCTCTCCCCTGCCATGGAAGCCACCACAGCAGGAGCAGGTACGGGTTGGTCACCTTGAGGCACTAATTGGCCTTAATTGACCTGACCAGCTTCACTTGGGGCTTCCACCCATCCCTCTTCTTCCCATGGCCCTGGAGCTCTATTTAAGGGCAGCCCTGAGCCTTTACTACTTCTCTAGGCTGTGTTATAGGTGTGCTTGGTGTATCCCTGGTCTCCTGGATGGGCTGTAGACATGTGGTAGGTAGCTTGTTTCCTGCTCTGCCTCTGGGATGCACCTGAGCCCTCTGCTGTAGGTAGTTTGTCTCTAATCGTATCTCCTGCATGATTTTCAGACCGGTAAGTAACTTGTCTCTTGGCTTGGCTGGACCTGGAACCTCTGCTGTAGGTAGTCTGTCTACATTCCTGTCTTCCGGATAGAACCCTTGCCCCTGGTCTTGTCTCTGGCTTTGTCTTCTGCTCTGTGCGGACTCTGAACCTGATTCATCACTTGCTTTGTCTGAGACTGTCAGTGGCCCCTGCTGTGTTCAGACCCTGCAGAACAGCACCCCACTGGTGAGGGCATTGCCTGTGCTGGGGTCACCCTCAGGTCCCCAGCAGGTTTGCCTCCTAGAGCTGAGGTCACCCAGAGCAGCATGTCACCTCTGCTTTCAGCTGCCCACTATACTCACTGGAGAAGGACAGGCAGCTCCAGGGGGCTGGTCAACCCATCCAAAGAAAGGTGTGCAAGAAATGTAGGAGCTCTGTTTCCATTGGCAGTAAATGGAGGGTAACCTCGTGTTAGACTGAGCTCCTGTGCCTTCAACGAAGCAAATGAGTAAAAATAGTTTCACCCTAAATGCCGGAGGTAGCAACCCTGCACTGCTCTCCCTGCTGTCCTCTCCTTTGTGGTGCCTCTGCTTCAATAGCTGCGTGTCTAGATCTGGCCAATGCCAGTGTCCTTGCTGCAGAAGTCTGGGTCCTGAGCCGTGAAGCATCTGGGCGTCTGCTAATGAGGCTGGAAAAATGGCACAACACGACGCCTGCCTGTGCTGCTGTCAACAGCAGCACTGCAGGAGTCGGGGTGCCTGTGCAAACCTGGCAGCTGCAGACCGGGCAGAGGGATGAGAAGCTTTTTGGTCTAGGTGGTATTTAAGAGTACCTAGTTCTGAAATGCCTTCACCCAACAGGTAATGTCCCAGCAATGCATGAAGAGAGCCTTTGCACAGGAGGACAAAACCAAAACAAGGCTGTGACACTGTCTGGAGGAAGCTGGGATTTTGTCTTGTTGGACTGTTCGGGTGAAGCATGCAAAAATTATTCTGAATTATTCTGTTTTCAGAATGACTTTTGTGTTTGAGATGCTGAGGTCTTGCTGAACAAAATATTGAGAAACGGATATTTCCACTCAAGAGTTTCCTTGTATCTCACAAAACCAAAGTTATTCATCCTTTAATTTGTTTCATTGTTTTACTTTTCAGCTGGCCAAAATAAATGCTGCTGTTTTCCAGGACTGCTAGTGTGAAGGTCAGTTGGTCACACTGCTCTTAAGGCAAAGCAAACACAAAACGTGGGTGGGCTTGCTCCTTTCTGTGCCCTTGCAACGCCACCAAACTTGTGCCAGGGGTTTCCTGTGAGTTTGTGCTTGGACGCCGCCATCAACTGCCTTTCGTTGGAGGCATGAGGTATGGGCACCACAGCTCCTTTACATCAGCTTTCCTTCACAAAGGCTGCAATTATTCAATTGTAACACTACAACAGTGATGGTTTTTTGGGGATAAAATGATATAGTTAAATATTTTGACTAGTGTCTAGGGCTAGATTCTCTATGGTAGCATCCAGCATTGCTCTGCAGCCTAGACTGATTTATAGCAATTATTTGATCTACTGAGTAAGTGTGTTTGTTTAAATACCTGTTCAGCTCCATTCCCCCTCTTTCTTCCTTTCCAGCAAGAGACAAGCCAAGAAAGTCAATGCTGAAAGGCTACTTCATATGGGAAGCCTGGGGTTTCTCCCCCTTAGTGGCTTGTCAGCACAGCACCTGCTCCTGGCCCTGAGCAAAGCCCTGAAGTTTCCTTGTTTGTCAGCCAGGAGAGGGGAGGGCTGGGACACATTGATTGTCTTCAATGAAGGATCCAGGAAGGAAAGTGTGAGGCCAGGTGGGACTTCAGAAAACATTCCTTGCTCCCACTACCTGTGTCCTTCTGAGCAGGGAGCGCTCAGGTCCTCAGAGAAGCTCAAGTGTTGCTTGATGTTATCAATAAATTGTCAGCCTGAATTTCTCTGCATTGCCAAGGGTCACTGGCTGCAGTGTTGGAGGCACCTTCCCTGGGGACGGTGTGGAGCAGCCAGTAAGGAGGGTCCCGTACGTGCAGCACGGCCACCTGAGCTGAGGGCATCGGCTGTCCTGCCCAGAGCGACAGGGGTGTGGACGCCTGTGTCTCTCTGGACTCCAGCCTCTTCTACAGGGACCCTGTGAGATTTGTGATTGACAGCATCAAATATCCAGCATGCTTGCTCCTTTTTGTCCCCCCTCTGCTGACCTCTTATCTAAAGTGCTTTCTCCTGCCTCCAGCAGCTGAGTTTCATCACACCAGGGAGGTCCAGCAGCCTGTAACCCCTTGGTAAAATCCACTGCACCCGGAGCACGTTTGGTTGGCCGCAAAATGCCGCACTTTTTGGCTCTAAGCTCAGAGTCCTCCTCCCCAACGCTCAGGGGAGTAGCCAGGGTGGCTGAATTGTGTCTAGACGTTATTTTGTGGTGCAGTTTCCCCAGAGCTACCAAGATGAGAGGGAATGATCCTTTCTGAGGTGCTTGGTCTTGTCTGCGGTGAAATACAGTTGGCGTTTGGCCCTAACTCTGAATCAGCTGCAAACCCAAGGGAAATCCTTGGCACCAGCTTCAAAATCTTCTGTGCTTCTGGGCAAGGCAGGACCTGAGCACAGCTTGGCTTTGCAGGCTTGCTTGTTTGCTGGAGAGCAGACCTGCACTGGAAAGTCTCTGTGGGAACATTTAGATAGTTTCAGGGAAGATAAATCTACTGCATGTAGGAGAGAGATGGGGATGAGGAGGTAGATGTTTCATCAGCTTCGGCTGAGTGAAAAGTAGGGGTTTAGCCTAGCTGTTTTCAATCTTTGAGTTGCAGGTTGCCCCCAAATTTCCCATCAGCCTTGCACAGGCGTTTTAAGCTCCTGATTGTAGACTTGCTTTCCCTGGGTATCTCTCATGGATCCCTTTGTAGTAGTCTGTGGCTCTGTGAGGGTTGGATAATCACTGACCAAAGCCTGTGTTGTGCAGGATGGCACAGCAGAGGCCATAGCTCTGCTCTGCTGGGGCCGTGTTGTGCTGCACTTGCGACCTTCAATGCCAGCAGTGTGTGTATCTAAAAAAGCTGAAGTTGAAGGCATTGTGTTGAGGACTGCTCGTTTTCCAGGTTCGTTACAGAATCTGTTTGCGATGCCAATACTCAGTTACCGAGAGTTGTATTTGCTGAGCTCAGACGATAGTCTATTTGAGGTCTTCTCATCCCTTTACAGCAAAGAGGCTGGGAAATACTGCGGTGGTGGAGCAGAGTCCCAGCTCCCTGTCTACCAAAGCCGGTACGAGTCCAGAACGGCACTCCAAGGTAAGAAATGATGTGCCATGTGTCTTAGCAAACTGTAGCTCTGAGATAGATACCTGAGTGCCCTTCGTAGCCAATGGCGTGATGCCGGGGAGATCTCTCCCCCTGTAGATCTACCATTTGTTGACAGCAGAAGACGGCCGTGCAGTCAGCATAGATGAGACGCTTTGCTGCAGATGGTTAAGCTTAAGCAAAATGCATTTGTTACTCTTGAATTAAATTCCCAATTGTTTTGGGAACCTATTGTGTAGAGGAAAAAGTAGATCACATTTCACCAGACGATGCCCGAGCTGAAGAACTGGAGCTGGTTTTATAGAGGACATTTGATTTTTCTCCCAACATTTGTTCTTTTTTTTTTTTGCAGGAGAGGAAGAGAGAAATCCTTGCAGGTTACAGCCTTGATGGAGAAAGGGAGCATGGCTGAAAGTGGAATGAGAGAAGACGGTCACTCTTGTGGCTGCCAGCAGTCGGAGAGGGCACCAAGAGCTGCTGCTGATCCTCCCAGGCTAAGAGCCACAGCCGGACCCTGGGAGAAAGGTTGGGACTACAGCGATAACTGGTGATCTCCAGGGTAAGCACTTCACATCTGCTGGATTCCAGCTGAACGTGTGGTAGCTGAGTTTTGGGTTTTGGGTTTTTCTGAGGGGTCTGATGTCAGCTCAAGACGGGGAGATGAGAAGCAAGAAAAAAAGGTAAAGTTAGAACTGAAAATTGAGGGAACAGTTGAGTTGAAGATAAGTGTCACTCCAGGATGAGCAAGAAAAGAAAGAACAAATCAGGTGGGAGGATGGCAGAGGTCTGGCTGGTATGAAGAATGAATGTCTGACTCACCAGAAAAAAAAATAATGAAGGATTGTTTTTTCCTCCAATCCCATCCTGAATGGGGAAAAATAACCAGTATCCAAGAATTTCTCATATTCAATTCCAAAAGGAAAAAACCTCTTAGACTAGTCAACAAATTCCATTTTGGTAGAAAAGTTGATTTGTTTTGAGTTGAATGTAGAAATGAATGTCAAGGAAAAGTCATTTCAAAGCAAGAAAGTCCATCCTTTTCGGTGGGGAAAATGTCAAAAGGGCACGCTGACATTTACATTTTTTCTCTCTCCACTTTGTTCCTGAACAAAAATTTGCCAAAGCCAACAGGGTGTTGTTTTCTGATGGAAATCTGTTTTGACAAAGATTTTCCAACCAGCTTCACTAGCTACGCACAAATATTTCCGCACTCAATTCCAATCTGGATTTGGCAGGGAGTGGGGGTAAGGATGAAGAGGGGCTATTCTTTTCAGTACCCATCAGTGATGTATTGCCCTGTCAAAGGACCGAACACTGCTAAAAGCATCCTGCTTCCAGGGACATCTCAGACCGAGGTTCACTCTGTTTGACTGGCTGGCTGACCTGGGCAGGAATTAAAGAACTCCCTTAATGTGAAACGCTCACATGTGAGTTGAATTATGGCTAGACAGTTGCTGATCCAAAGTTAGGTCCCAGTTAGACTTCAGATGGGATGGGATCCCCGTATATTTTCTGCATCTATTTACTACTGCCCCTAGCAATAGAGGATCTATTGGTGTGCATATCATGCTTGGGACTGGTTTGGAAGGTCATCTACTCTTTGTTCAAGCTGTAGCCCATAAGCTACTTCTGTCTGGCAACATGGTGTGGGATATCACTAGGAGGAAAGACCTCAGCTTTTTGTTCAGCTGGGCTGAAGTGCAGTTGTAGCTCACCTGAATGGGCCAAAATAGGCCACTTCCTGCTGTGGTGGTAGAGTTCTGCCAAGTTATAGGTCTTTCTCACAGAGCTTTTTTGTGTTGTGTATTTTTTCTTTGTGATGCAGTTCCTGGATCACTGTAGAGATACCAAATGCAGCCAGGAATCTTTCTGGCTCTAGTAGAAGGCAAGGTATGTGTTTGCTTCAGCTGTTTGTGCTTTTCCTGCTGGCCTTGCAAAAGGCTGGTGTCTCTAGAGATGGCTAAGGAGGTAGAAAGGCTCCTCTTGAGTTGATCTGTCTTCTCATTATGGTTATACTAAACATTTGCTTAGACTAGACATCACTTTTAGATTGTCAGGGTTAACCAGCATTAATTCCACTGCAAACAGCTTGCAGAAATGTGTTACAGTGAACACACGAGGGTGACCAACCTGATATCTTCAGCCTGGAGAAGAGAAGACTGAGGGGGGATTTCATCAATACTTATAAATATCTAAAGGGTGTCAGGATGATGGGACTGGGCTTCTTTTTTTTTAATAGTGCCCAACGCCAGGCCAAGGGGCCATGGGCACAAGCTGGAACATGGGAAGTTCCAGCTAAACATGAGAAAAATCTTCTTCCCTGTGCGGGTGCCAGAGCAGGGGCACGGGCTGCCCAGAGAGGCTGTGTGGTCCCTTCCCTGGAGACATTCACCCCCCACCTGGACGCGGCCCTGTGCCCCTGCTCTGGGGGTGCCTGCTCACGCAGGGGGTGGGACGGGATGAGCTCCAGAGGGCCCTTCCAACCCCCGCCGTTCTGTGATTCTGTGAGCATGGGCTGAGAGAAGATGTTTGGGAAGGAAAGAAGGTATTCATACAACTCTGTACTTCTGGGTGACAACATCAGCTTTTCTTTAAGGAGGGACCATTCTTGACAACTGCAGGCTACAGGCCTCAGCCAGCTCCTACCTGCTGACAAGGTGCTGCTGAGATGTGTGACAAGCACAGATGGCTATCAGCTCCTGCGATTGCTTGTCCGTGCTCTCCTGTCCCTTCATTTCACGGGATGGCACCAAGGGATACTGATGGCTGGAACACCACCTGACCAGATAAAAAAAATACTAGCAAAAATGCAAAGGGAGTTTGTCAGGATTCTTTATTCTTTTTCTTTTATGAGCAGCTCAGATGCGCAGCAGTTTCAATATTACACCATTTCCCCACTAGCTGAGCTGTTCCTTGGTGGTGTTCATTTGGCCAGAAGCTCCAATGACCAAGTTTAGCTCTTCCTGCAGAACATGGCTGCTTCCCCCATCTAGTCACCCTGTTTCAAATATGCATCTGAGCTCCCACGGCTCACTAGCTGAGCTTGTGGCAATCGCGTAACCCTGTTCACTAACAGCTGTCTCAGCCTGGACCGTGTGCTTCTGTGTCCGTGTCAGCTGTTCCCCTGTGTGCACGTGACCTGAGATACAGAGTAGGGACCTCAACGTATGGCCAGTTGTGAGAACACACCTATTCACCCCAAAATCTACAGTGCCAGTCAGTTCTGCTTCTCCTCTTCCTAGTGCACCAGCTGGGCTGGAGGCAAAAGTTGATAATCTCTGTGTCATGGCTACAGAAACATTTGATATTTAGACTGTTCTCATGTAGCTCTTCTCAAACCATTAGCCTGAGAATTAAGCTTCCCAAATAATACTTGGTAGGTATCTGTGAGGTCCAGTTACCTGTTTATCTTTGGATATTTACAGACCAAAAGAAAAAGTATATTCTTGCTATAATTCATCCCTACATCATTTACACCCAGTGCATGCAAAGGAAGAGGTTTGCAAGTCTTTCTCATTACCCTGTGGGATGGTGTTGGAGGGAGCCATCTTCCTGGGGGCTGAGATGAGCACCCAAGCCATGCTGGCAGCCTCTTTCCAGTGCCCTCCCCTGGGAGGGGTCAGCCCAACTTGTACTTCAGCTCTGAACACAGGGGGCTTAAAAAAAAATAAAATCTGAGTGCAAGTGCTTGGATGTTACCAGCAGGAAAAAAAAAGCCACAGCGGCAATAAAATTAATTTCCTTCTCTAATATATACAAGACTTTCTCCAAGAGAATTATGACCCAAGCTGATCAAAGTCTGTAAGTGGTACTTATGCTATCAGTTTCACCCCCTTAATGCCCTCCTGTCAAAACAAAATCCCTTCGAAAGGCTTTGAGGAAAATCACATGAGCATAATGGCTTTCAAAAAAATGGCCCTAAGTACTCGGTAACATATACAGAGAAGACTATTAGATCTGCTGTTGTAATTGTACTTATATTCAAATGTAAACATTCTTATATGAGCAAGTTACTGCTTACCCCTAGAGCAGAGCACAGGCGAATCGGGCTGAAAATGCTTGGGTTATCAAAAGAAAGGAGGGGAGGGGTTGGCAGTGGTGGGAACTTTGCCCTAAGACAGGATGGTGACTTTAGGCAGAATTAGATAAAAGGAGAAGGGAAGGATGGGGCTTATTAAAGAACCATTTTCAGATACACAGAGAGAGGATTAAATTCAGACGGGATACAATTGTACTGCTGTGTTGCTCTCAGGTAGAAGTCAGAGACATCAAACTATTTGATCCTTTATCTGCCGTGATGTGTTTGTTTGAACATGTTCTTGGTGGATTTAGTGCTGCTCTGATAGCTCTGGGAACCAGAGCCCTCGGTGTATTCCCAGCACAGACGCACCAGGCAGCGCTGTGTCTGGAGCAAGGGGTGATGGTAAGGCTCCATCTCTTCAGACCAGGCCACAACCATTCAAGCCTGGTGGGTACAATAAAGGTGATACCTCAAATGCCCAGTTCTCGGTACCATTAGCACTGAGAGGCTGTGCAGACACAGCTCCCATTAAGAGCCACTTTCTATCTGTTGAGGATTTGTTGATACACCTGCAGGGAAGCCCATATTCTGGTCCTCAGCATCGTCACAGGGGTACCCCATCACCCTCTGGAGTGATGACAGCCACGGTGCTTGTTCCACGTGCAGCTCCTGTTGCCGCAGCCTTCTGCAGGCGCCTCCTAATTTGGTGCTGAGGACTCGTGGTACAAGTTCTGCCCTTTTCCCGTCACTGTTTGGGAATGTAGCAGCTCTTCAGGTCTCCTTTGCTAAGAGCAGCAATCCCCCAGGGGTGTTCAATAGCTGGGGAAGGATGTTCCCCAGCATCAGCGGATTCAGAGTCTGGATGGTCTTAAATGGGGGCTGTGTTTGGAGGGGTACTGATGTTATGGCAGCAAAGCTGAGCATCATTGGTGGTTTGGATGCTTCTGAGGGTCAGTGCTGTTTCTCTTTCATGCTCTGCAAAGCAAAAGCAAGTGCAGAGTCCAGCACTCATTTCTTCAGTTCTTGCTTTCCCCTATTCCTCCTCCCTGCTGCATTGCTCCTCTACCTCAGGCTGAGACCAAAAGGTGCTTCCTTGGAGTCTCCTTTCTCTTTCCCATGGGTTTCCACCTTTTCTTTGTGCCCTGCAGACCATACAACAGCTTTGCCACATGTCTTTTCTTCCGAAAAATGGGATCAGGCCATCTGGGCAAAGGGCTTTTTTTGACAAAAGCCTGAAATATTGCAAATGCTTTTAAAAGAAAAATCCATCCCAAACAACCCAACAAAATAATACCAATAAACCCATACGGTTTCTATTACTTTTTTTTTTCTGGTGAGTTGAAAACAAATCTTCCCTGACCATCCTTCTCTTGTGTTGAGGCAGAGAGACAAAGTCTGCTGGAATCAATGAAAAGATATTCATATTCATAGATCAGGCTCATCCAGACTCCTAACATCTCATAGAGGTATTTCCCTATCTGTCCCTCTTTCCTGGACTTACTGCTTGCTCTCCCTTTGGAGGAAATTCCTTTCCTGGTGATAACCATGTCTCTAGCTCATATTTCCTCTTTCTTGTTGACAGTTTTAAACCAATAGATTTATGAACTTTGAAGTAATAGAAATATTTAAGACATACCTACTCTTTCCCTTATCTAGAACAGGCTAGGATTATTCTTCTAGACACTGCACTTGCAAAGGGAGACATTTGCCTTTCAACCCACCTGTTGGAAAGCCAACCCTAGTACGCTTAATGAGGACTTTGGTAACCTCTGGTTATTCATGTATATCACCAAGTGTTACTTTGTCCCAGTGGGTCACACAGGTGTTTTGCCAGCTTTTACCCCAGCTGGGACCAAAGAGGTGAACCTACATTTGGGGTGGTCACAGCAAACTGCTAATGCCCAGCATCTCCGATGGGTATGTGAGATGGGGGGTAGGGAGCGGTCAATGGAGCCGTTTGCAGGTGTTTTCCATCAAGGCTGAGTTAGCAGATCCATACCCTGCTCCCCTCTTGCAATCCCTGGCCCAGATGCCCTGGTCTCATCTGAGAATGCCACACTACCCTCAAACTTCAGCTCCTTTTCTGAGTTTCATCCATCAAAATATGAATCACCTCGCTCACAAAGCGATGTAGGCTGGATGAGGGTTGGAAGTAGCCACAGCTGTGACAGGGGATGGAGGGCTGCTCTTATGCCTTGACTAAGTCGGGCAAGGAGGGGTGTTGCAGCCTATAGACCATCCCCAGAGTGTCTGTCCTGGGGGGCACAGCTCTTACCCCACCAGTTCTCAGGTGGCTGGGCTGAGCATGCTGGAACAATGTTGTCCTTTTCAGTCCAAGAGCCTGCTGAGTGTAAATCCCTCCTTCAGCGACATAGGGTCAGACTTTCTTCACCTTTTTACTTGCTCTCTCTGGTGGATTGCTAATTAATGAAAAAGGGTGGAGGGAGGAGACCCTTGCTATAGAGAGTGGTTCTCTCTCTCATCTAGGAGATGGCTGGGCAGGACAGGGCTACATCCAAGTCATGCTAAGCCATGTGCTGGTTTAAAGCAGCAAATCCCACAAGAGACTGGAGTTAGAGGTAATTGCAGAGGTAGCAGCAACTTCCCACGTTAAAAGAGTGCTGTGGTCTGGGGTGTGTGGAATTACTTGGCCCTAATGACTGACACCTGCCCATACTCCCAAGGGGCAGAAGAGGAATACTGCAGGGAAGACAACTTCGGTGTCAATTAAGATTACGCATATCTGTAACCTCCAATGAGCATAATTTGGCAAACTCCTGGAGCAAATGTATCTCTAGGTATGGCTGGACTTAGGGGAGGTTGGACCTCAGTCCCAACAGTTCAAGACCCCAAAAATGGTGCTGCAAAGATGGCTGTGGATAAAGCAGTACCTTCCAGCAGTGTGCTCGTGTCAGGTGTTAGGTTTTTCTTTTCATGGGGTGCACCAAGCAGATGCTGGGCACCTTCTCCAGCACGATCCTGAGACCGTATAGCCTGCTCCTTGACAGCAGGAGTGAGGGCAGGGTTTTCTTCTGCGATGGGGGATTGTGTGAAGGCGTTGGAGGAGCCCTGGGCCCTGCTGGTGGGTGCAAGAGGTGGGTGCTGCATGGTCTGCATCGCTTGGCGAGGGGAGAGCCAGACTGACCCCAAAACAGTGCTTTTTGCCCAGGTGAAAGAGGATCAAAAGAGTTATCCTCGAGCATGAGAGACAGCTTTGAGTGCCAGAAGGTGGCTGCTGGTTGTCTGCTGAGGATCCAGTCTTGGGATAAGAGGTCTTTAATCCACCCCATCCCCAGCCTGCTTGTGTTCCTATCGGAAGATGGCTTAGTACTGGAAATGGAGCAGATCGGCTGGGTCTGTGCCCAAATGGACACAGATCTGCATAAACAGTATTTACCACCATGGTGAGCAGTGGCTTTTGTGGCTTTTTTTTTTCTGAGCGTTTCTGTCCCTTCTGTATGGCTGGCGTCTCCAAGAGGCAGTGCTTGAGCAAGAGGCAGTACAGGAAAATCGCACACTGGCATTTTCCCCAGCTTTATCAGCTGTGGGCTTAAAAAAATAAATCATTTTCCAAGACTATAAATCCAGAACCTTTCAGCAACTCTTACATTAACTCACATGTGCAGAACAACAGCAGGCTGTTTATCCAAACCAGCGAAAGCATCTGTAGCAGAGTTAATGATTTTGCAGCAGTGCCAATCGCCTACTGGCTGTGGGGCTGGGAGCTGTGTCGCTGCCCCAGAACATGGGATAGGAAAGCAGAGGCCTCAGGGTAAGACAAACTACATTTCTTCTTCCAAAAAACAAGCTGGGATGTTTCTGAAGGGTAATTTTTTTAAGACTCCAACTTTTTTATCTTCCCGCTTTATTCCATGTTGTTTCTTAGCTGTGATTTATCCAGATCATCTTTCAGTGCTGTAGAAATTGGTACTGTAAGGGTTAACCTGATGTGCTGGGATGTTCCTCTTTCCCCTTGATCCACAGGTCTTGGCTCTGTTAAACATCTCCCCCTCTCTTTTACATTCAGATCCTCTTTTACAAGGCTGGGCTCGGGGATTTCAGCCTAGCCAAGAGCCATCTTCTGATCCATTAAGGCTTCATGACAGCAGGTAACAATATGACTTCAAAAAGACAAAGTTGCACGATTTCCCCCCTCCCCAAATTAAACTCTCTGACAACAACATCTGAGCACAACATAGGAAGAAGCAGCTGCCCGGTTTCTTTGCAAGACCTATCTGCGTCCACACCCAAATGGGCCTGTTTCGGGGGGTGAAGGCAGAGCTGAGTCCAGTGGCCACTGATGCTTTTTTGGGGACTGCAAGGCTGTTTGCTCAGACACCTTTGCAGTGGAGTTTTAGCCATCTCGCTCCCCAAGAGGAGCTGAAGATACTCTGTTTTATCAGCCTGCTGCTGACCTCTTACCCTGCATCAGGCCAGCAAAGGCTGGATCATGTCTTGGCTAATCACTGTGGCTGCAGAGCCCTAAAGGTCTGCACCTACCATGGGACGCGGTGAGCTCACTTTCTCAGCCTGCTTTGCTCCCCCCCCCCCCCCCCTTTTTTTTTTCCTCTCTGCTGACTCAGTCTCACATTTCTCACATCCTTATTTCCACGCCTTGCCATGCCGGCTGCCATCTCTCACACATCTTGTGCATCTTTGCTATCTTCCGCGGTCTCGCAGGGCACAGGTTGCTCTCACGCTGCCGGCTGTGCTTGTGTGTGGTCCTCCACCTGGGAGGAAAGGGGCTGAGCAGTGTAATTTTGTCTCTCCTGCCTGGGCGCTATTTAGTGATAACAATAACAGTTGGAGGAAGGTCTCTTGCGAGGGGAGATCAAATGGGAGGTGAAATGTCACCTTGGATGGTGCTAGGAGGGCAGCCCTGGAGGTGCCAGCACGGTGCGTGGGCAGGGAAAGAGGCTTTCTTTCCAAACATCTATTCTTTCTGCAAGATACACGCAGAGAAATAAATAACCCTGGTACCTTTTCAGTATGTGAAAAGCAGTTTTAAAAAAAAAAAGTCTGAAAACCTGAAGGTGTGCACACAGAAGCTCCTAGACCCTACCTACAATTTCTTTTTAATATTTATTTCTCCCAGCAATATTCATGTAAAACAATTACCACCTCCTAAGAGTCCTTCCCCCAAACACATTTAACTACAGAGCTAGCTTCAGCTGCTGCAGCACTACCACACAAACCCCTCACCTGAGTTAGGACCTGCTTATAACTCACACTGCTTTAGTTCCAGCTTTTGGATTGCTAAGCCTCCCAATTTCCAGTGAATTATCCTCTCAGGTGATTATTGGAGGAGCTGCAGTCCTCCTGTGCCTCCCCAGAAATCTTTAGCAAGCCTGCATAGGATGAGAATATCTCCTCTAATTTGCTAGTCATGAGTTACAGTGTGATTTGAACTTGCAGAGTACCAGGTCGCTGCACGGTGTATTAACGCACACGGTCATACAGGTATTGCAGCTCGAAGCTGGGCTATGCCCGGGCTCTTACTGCAGTTAAGGAGCTGAGGTTTATGGCTTGTTCTCTGGCTTGTAAATCAGCAGAACACCAGTCCCAAATGTCCAGAGCCCTTCTCAAACCTTGCTCTGAAGGGCAGGAAAGTCTAGTGTTGGGGGTGGAGAGGCACCTGCAGTCATGCTACCGTCTCATCCCCCTGCTGTGTCCCAGCCACCACGGACACCTCGTGCTGTGCCTGTTGCAGGGCTGTTGGCTCTGGGGGAGACCTCGTGGCTTCTGGCCTGTGGTCCTTGGCCCTGCTGAAATCTCCACATCCCAAAGGACACCCAGTGCTGGGTGCTGCTGCTGCAGAAATAGCTCCTGTGCCTTCAAAGGCAGGGATCTCCTCTGGCAGGATGGCTCTTCATATGTAAATACTTACGGTCTTTTTTAAAGGGTGAAGTAGATTTGGACCTGAGTAACCCCTCTGGGGACTCTTCCAGCCTCCCCCCCAGGCTTTCTGATATCTTTTTTGTGTGTTTTTAAGGGGAATTATCTAAAGTAGACCACTTTTATTCCAATTTATGGGATCAGTGTTAAAAATACATCTTGACTGATAATTTGATCAATTGATGAAATTTATGGCTGGTTTGAAAGTGGTTCTTTCAGGACCCTCCCCAGATCCGTGATTTCCAGAAGCACAGTCACCTCTGCCCCTGCACGGCTCCATGACTGATGGAAAGTCAGTGTCAGCATTCTCCCCCCGACTCATATTTTCAGGTGGGGAAACTGAGGTACTTGCAAACTAAGTGAGCCTCCTTAATTGCACCCAGGGTGGCTGACCTCCGTAGGCAGCGGAGGCAGAGGCAGAATTTAGCCATTAAGATAAGTTAAAGGCTGTAGGACACTCCTACAGCCTCTGATGTTTTTTTCCCTAACATCCAGCTTTCAGGATGCTGGAGAAGACACAGGTCCCCACATAAACACTGATGTGGATGAAATTACTTATTTCCAATGAGCTCCTTGCAGTGTCAGCCTCTCCTCCATGACAAATCCAACTTTTTGCAATTAACCCCTCCAAAAGTTGAATGCCAAGTTAAAAAAAAAAAAGGTGAACTTAGGGCTTGGATCCTAGTGCTGGCCCTGATTTTGCACACCTTGCTGGCCCTGGGGCCGCTGCCATCCTTCCCTGGGCTGCCTGCACCGCAGCCGGGAGGGAGCATCCTTGTCCGCCCCATCTGTCCGTGGGCTGACAGAGACGGATGGTGGCGCGGCCGGGAACGTGCTGTCAGGCTCAGGCTTTCCGCCCTGGAGAAAGCTGCAGGCCTTGAGGGAGCCCCATGATGAAGATGTAAGAGCAGCGTTTGACACGCCAGCTCCTTTGTTGGGGCAATTGCGGCTCGCGTCACCTGCCTGCCATCCAGGACTGCGCCGGTCCCCCACCCAAAAGGGTGACAGTGCTTCATGGCCCCTTTTCTGGCTGCGAGAAATGGCTGGGGCATCACGGAGGACATAGCAGTAGGAAATCTGCTCTGAGAAAAGCTGCAAGAACCATTTAGGGGGGTGAACACAGGTAAAAAAGTAATGAAAACAGCCATGAAGAATTGCAGGGGAGAAAGACAGGGGGAAAAAAATGCTTGCTCCTTCTGGAAAAGGGGAGAGGGATGAGCAGCATGCAGAGAAACCCTTCCTGGGCAGAGCCCTGTGAGCCCATGCTCGGCACCGCACCTGAAGGAGTTAATTCCCCCACCAGTGCACTAAGTGGTCAGCAGCCCAATAAATTATGCCCTCGAAAGACAAACCACAATCATCATTAGTCACGGCTCATTGGCCTGTTAAGGCTCCTCAGTGAAGTTTATCTCTTCCCTCCTGTCCACCAGCAGCCATATTTCATGCTCCGAAAACAGATGACCCCCGGGGTCAGTGAAATGAAAGCCCCATTCAACAGGTCTGCGAAGGACTTGCCACGGAAAAAAACGGCCGAGGTCAAAATAACATTGAGATACGGCCAGACCTTCAGCCGCTGCCCTCCCGGAGCAGACACACACCACACGCTCAAGTGACCAAGACATGTTAATCCGTTTCAGGATCAGGCAGGGTCAGGCTGGGGCTGGGAGGAACAGTGGCATAATTAGGTGAGGGTGACCTCCATAAAACAGTAATGGGCTTCCAGAGGCACGCCAGGACAGCGCGGCCCGGCGTGCTTTGCACCCACTGACCCACTCCCTGCAAGATGGAAATGGCCAAGCAGGATGGAGGGACTCCCCGATACCGTTCTCGTCCCTGCCAGCAGCCGGCCTCGCGGGCAGGGGCGGAGGCAAGCACGTGGGGACCGTGCAGCCAGCGCGCTGAGCAGCACAGCCCGGTGTGCCACTGCTCGGTGTGATATTGGTGCGAGGCACTTTACGAGAAAGAAGGCGGATTGTTTTCTTCATTTCTATTAAAAAAAAAAAAGATTTGGAGCACATGCAGTTTTAAGCTGAAATAGGCTTAGCATAGCGCTGCCAAGCAGCAGGAAGAAGGGGTTTTGTAGGATGCTATTTTCCCAATAAGATCGTATGTATGGGTATAGGAACCTTCCTGGGAAGAGCTGGACAGCTTGGGGTGAGATAAACCGCTGCATCCTGAAGGCACGACGGGAGAGGAGCCCCAAGCCAGCCACAGTTTCAGCTTCCAGAAGGGCACGCGGTAGCATGGCTCAGTATAAGTTCGTGTTGTTAAACCATGTGAAGTTATATGGCCAACTGAAAACTCCAAAGGTGCTTTTTAAATAAAATTTAAAGCCATGAAATTAAAATCCCAAAGACCAATATCCTGCAAGAACTTGCACTCTTCAGCCGGGCAACATTTTTATTCTAGAGAAGAGTTTCTATGTGGTAGAAAGACAAAATAAGGAAGATGGTGAGGAAAACACCTTGATTTTCTAAAATATTTTGTATATAACATTTTTGAAGCAGAATGGCATTCAGTTCTCAGCTACAAAAGGGCCAGTCAACATTATGACCAGTTATTAAATGTGAAGTTGTAAACCTTTCAGAAATACTCCTCATTTTAATGAGTTAATTCAGACTTCAATGATTTGACTGAGAAACAAGAAGTTTCAGAGCTCAAGTCCAACTCCTGTTCTACCAGCTCTCTAGCGTGTAACACAGCCTCATCTTTAGGAAGTCGGAGATGTGCTGACATCTCAGGGCAGGGGAGCCTTGTGGAAGGCAGCACAGGTATTGATTTACAGGGGCTGAAGATCTTCCTGTAGCAGCAGGAGATGCTGGTGCAGGAACCGGTTCCCCCCACCAATGCCTGCAGGGCTGGTTGCCTCTTTATCCCACTTCATGCCCAGCTTGTGCTTCTCCAGGTGATAACAGACACGTAGACTCTGGAAGACAGGTCGTACCCAGTAATATAATTTTCCTGGTGCTGGAGGTCAAATTTGGGGCTAAACTCACTTTGACATCTCTGTCTCTATAAACGAAGAGTTTTAAAACCAGGTCCCCTCGTGACTCTGATCTCTGTCTTTGAGCACCGTAAATCAGGAGGTGCTGGCTCTGGGCTTTTCCAGCGAGGGAGGCAGAAGAGGAGTCAGTAATGGGGGTAATTCTAGCTAATGCTCCACTGAGATAATTTCTTTTCAAAACAGCTTACGGGGATCACATTTTAGAATGGCTATTTGTCTGCCCATTTATTGCAGCGTGCGTCATGGGATGTTTTAATACAAAGCAATAGAGATGATGTGATTTGGGACATTCAATCTCCCAGCTCCCTCCCTCGTTACAGCTGTGCCTGGGCACAGATAACGGCTCAAGCACGCTGCAGGCAGGTGCAGTCCATCGCAGCCCTGGATCTCCGCCACTGCTGTGGGAGAGCTCAGATGGGGCGGAGGGACCTTATAAAGGGAGGGGATGATAAGTAGGCCTGCATTTTTTTCCCTTCCCTTGGTCCTGGTGCTCAGGCTGGGCTTGCTGCTGGAGATGGGGTGGCTCCTGGCTCTGAGCACCATTTGTAGCCAGTGATTTGCAAAAGGAGGCCTACAGGATTTGGGTCACCCAACGCAGGAGCCTGGGCTGCCTGCTTGCAGGTCTGAGCTCTGCAGCCAGCCCTGGGATGGAGGGGAAGCAGAGGTGTCCCCCTTCTCTGCAAAGGCGGTGGTGGGTCTGCCTCCCCCAACTCCCAGGGATGCAGGATGGGGTCCCTGCCGCTGCCCAGGGCGGAGGTGTCTGGCCTGTGGCAGTATGAGGCTGCAAGGGAGGTATTAGGGAGCTGAGCAAGGGATGCTTGCAGTGGAGTTGTGAAATGGAGTCTCCCTCTCCCCACTGTCTACCCAGGGTCCCCCAGCCCTTAACTCTTCTGCTGTGTAACCTAGATAGCTAAATTGAGCGGTGTCATCCCCTTTCCCTTGTGTTGGTCTGCCAGGAATACTTCAAACCAAAAAAATCTGTTCTAGATAAAAAGTGTGGGGGTTTCCACAGGATTTCTTTTTTCTTCCAGCTGGAGATGGAAGTCTTTGCTGCAAATGCTCCTTTTGGGATGTAGGCTTTGCAGAAAACTCTCCCACCTGGACCTGCAGCCTCCGTTCCTATCTGCTGAGGCTGCATAGGAGCCTTTTTCTCCCATCTCAGCTGGTGGGGTGGCACCGAGCCCGTAGCCAAGGACTGGGGTGTTGCACCACAAATGCCATTAGCAACGTGGAGCTGCTGGAGCAGGTCTGGCCCTTCTCACCTGCGGAAGGTCACAGCAGTTATTTGTGGCAGCCCAGGGAATTGAGCTGTGATATCCCGCACCCTAACCGAGCGTGCCAGCCACCAGCTATTTCTGATGACAATGTACAGTCAGGACAAGGTGTGAACTGATGTGGTATTGATTTGCTCCTAGACAGGGGAGATGAAAATGGATAGCAAAGAGTACGAAAGACGTGGAGCTGGCAGCAGGTAAGGCTTTGTTATTCACATCCGTTTATTTACAAGCTGGTTGAAAGCAGACACAGAGGCGAGACTGAGAAGTCGGGACAGTATGTAATACATATGGCTTTTTATTCCCCAGTATATAATGAAGCCATTAGTTAAGTTAAAATTATTAGCTTCTTATGGTGGTGTTTCCCATGCTGCAAGCAAGCCAAGGACGAGTGCTGCCAGGCTCTTCCCTCCAGCTGTCTGCATGGAGCACAGCAGAGCCTGCTCCCTGTATCAGACATGCCTCCCTCCTTTCAGTCACCTGGGCTTTGGCAAAAGCAAAGCCTATCCTGTTTTTTTTTTTTGCTTTTCCCCTAAGTCATCTTGCCCTTGCCAGAGTATCTATTGAATTAAAACCCACTGGACCAGCTCCTTTGCAATGCCTAAATCAGCAAGGCAAAGTGACAGCACGCGAGTCCCAGAGGTGGGACCAGGCAGAGCAGGGAAGAGATGCAAGAGAAACGCCTGAGCAGGATGACAGGCATGGTGCTGGTGGAAAATTTACAGCCTCAGGCTTGGGCTCTGGGCCCCCTTTTTATTACATTTTACACCGAGCAAGCTAGATTGAGTTACCATTGTGTTTTCATCTGCTCTATCTGGGCTGCTTTCAGATCCAAAGACCATGGGGTTAGAAAGAGGGAGCCATGGAGATGTCGGTTCTGGCCGTCAGCAAATACATCAGATATATAAATAAAAAGCAGGCGATATTTCATAAGCTTAGAATGGGATTTAGCTGTCCAGGAGAGTCCGGAAGAAAAGGAGCACAGCTAGTGTTTCCCCAGTCCCCAGGACTGTATAACTTAGATGAATCTCCACTTCCCTGTTGTCCCTGGGTAATAGAGGCATTTTTAAGCTGCGCTTGCTGGCTCCTCCATCATCCTGCCTTTACCAGTGCAGAATGGCTGCTGGCAAAGCTGGCATGTGGATGCAAGCCTGGGTGGTGAGATTTTAATAACTTGTTTCCAGAATAACAGTCATGGCTCTGGAGTTTGGAAGGAGAACTAATTTAGGCTCAGGGCTTTGTGTGGTGCTGGGTGAATTGGATTTTGTACAAATGAAGGTGCAGAAGAAAGGGGACTACCCCATAGCTACTTGCAGGTGGGTATGTCTCCTCCCAAGGCATTCCGGCAGGACGAAATAGGGCTTCAGTGGTTATGTACATATTTTTATGGCTTCTCAGCTTTGAAAGAAATGGAAGCTGGTGAATGCTGGTAGATTTGGACCAGTCCCCACTGGCTGGGTAAGCGTTGGGATGCATGCACCGGGTATCAGGAGATACAGCCTCAGCCAGAAAGTACTGGCCAAAGGAGTTTTTCTTAAAGACAAATAGCATGTGGATGCCAGTTACACTTTGAGCCACGGTGGAAATTGGCCATGGGTTTTGGCCAGGCTCTGCCAGAGATGCAGGAGGAGAGGGTGCAGAAGTTTTCGGGGCACTTGCTGCAGCCCTCTGGTGCAGTCTGAAGGGCCCGATGACGTGCGCTGCTATCCAAGAAACAGCAAAGCCAGCGTGCTCCTTGGATTAAGGCCCATCTCCTTATTTTCTGGAGATACTTTTTCACAGAAATAATCTCCTCAGCCCCTCATCTCCTTCAATAGTTGAGATTTTTGGTAGTGAAGAAATGAAACAGGGCAGAAAACACTTTTTCCCTTGGGGGAATTCAGAGGTTCAACTCCCACCTGCCAACGCCAACCTGCCAACGAGTCCCAGGCTCAGTCCTGAGACAGAGCAGCTCGGCTGCCGGTGAATCTGCTCCCCTTCATTAAGGAACTTCACCCCAAACAACAAAATGCTGTAAAATAGAGACAGAGTGTTTCATATGGCCAAAACCAAAGCGATTCTTGATATTTTTTTTGTTTTGTTTCATTTTTACCAGTGTTTCAAACAGCCTAACTGCATGGGAAGAGACCCCAGCCTGTGACGGAGGGTGGGAATCTTGCAGGCACTAGTTTTGTCCAAGTTCCTCACCACCCCGCTCCCAGGGGTGTTTCTCAGAGTACAGGTTTATGGCCATCCTGGTCCAGGCTATCAGCCTGTCACTATGTTGGTGCTAACTGGTTTTTGTTCTTCTCAACACCACGCTGGAGGGAAATGCTCAATGTGCTGGAAGGCAAAGCTGCCATTTTTGAGGGGTCTCCACAGGCTGGAGGCATGGGCTCACGGGAACCTCAGGAAGTTCAGCAAAGGTAAACTCAAAGTCTTGCTTCTGGGAGGGACTTAGCCCTGTAACGGGACAGGCTGGGCCAGCTTTTCTAGGCAGCTTTGCAGAAAAGGGGATTCTGGTGAGCAACAAGCTGAAAAGGAGCTGGTAGCGAGCCCTCGCTGCAGAGAGGAGCTGGGCTGTATGAACAGGAGTGTAGCCAGAAAGTCGGGGGCAGTGTCTGCTCCCCAGATAGAGAGGGCTGCACTGGAATATAGCATCCAGTCAGGGGCTCTCCAGGACAAGGAAAACTTTGTCATAGTGCAGTAAGCCAAGTGGGGGCCACCAAGATGGGGTAGGGGGAATCCAGTGCATGTGTTGTACAGGAGAGGCCGAGAACTGGATTTCTTCAGCCTTGAAGAAAAGGCTAAGGGGAGATGTTACTGCTGTCTACAACTCTCTGATGGGAGGATATAGAAAAGATGGAGGCAAACCTTTCTCCAAGGTGCGTGGCAATAGGACAAAAGGCAACAGACTGGTTGGAACGTGGGAAGACTAATATTAGAGATTAGGAAGAAAGTTTTTCACCTTGCCCTGGTCAGAAGCTGGCAGGGCAAGCTGCCAGGCATTGGACTAGAGACCTCCAGAGGTCCCTTCTGAGCTACGTATTTCTCTAGATCTAAGAATTAAATTGCCTGGTAGATCCAGCTGCCTGTAGTCACTCTTTTACCAGTGGAGCAAAGGCTGGTGTTATGATGTTTCCTTTCATTTGGCTGAACAATTTCACACATGCACTTCACCCCTGCCCTCTCTCCTGCTCTGTCCCCAAGTTCTCCGCTTCTCTTCCAAGGCATGACTGCTGCAAGTTGTGTTGCTCTTGGGCTGCCTTCCCATCCTTTGTCTTCTCTCCTAGAAGTGTTCCCTTTTGATTCGCTTCGCTCCTCCCCTGCCCATGCCTGGGCTGCCCTTTACGCTCCCATTTCAGTTCCTCTTGTGGCCCACTATTCCCTTCCTGAGCATGGGCCATGTGGACATGTTTCTTAGACCCTTTAAAAGCAGGATGGCGTTTACAGTCTCCAGCTAGGCCTGTCTTGCCCTGACGTGCTCAGGGTGGGAGATGTCCAGGGAGCTGCCGAGCCCATCCTGGCAGCATCGACAGTGAGAGTTGCCTGGACCATCTGTTCCTAAACCTCCCAAAGGTGGGAGCTGCACAACCCCATAGTCATGCCCACCCTGCTCCACCATCTTCTTTGCTAGGCAGGTTCTCCTGGGGTCTTGCCCAGTCTGGCTGGTCCCTCTGATCTAAGTTTGGTTATATCACCAGATGCCAATGTAGAAGCCAAGCCATCTTCTCACCCATCTGCTCCCTCCCCAAGTCCTGTATTTAATCTATGGCTTTCAGCTTTGAGTTGCAATATTTTCTTGGGCTGGAAGCCATCTACTCTGCCCTCACCAGTACACAGTGCGTGGTGGTAGCAGCTGGTTTAGCGGAACTACTGGGGCCCTTTTCTGACTGTCACTATGCTTCTACAGACAGAGCCGGGTTTGGCATCCTGTAATCGGTCATGTTTAATATGGCTCCTCCACTTGCAATTTGTCATGGCCTTATCAGAACATCTGCATCCTGGCCTCTTATTAAGCCCTTAGAAAAATAGAAGTATCTAATGTCTGAATAGCTTTAAATTTGGAAGCAGAGTGGGAGTAGGTGGAAGAAAATACATTCCCCTTCATGTAATCATCAGAGGAGGACAGTTCTGAACAATGACCAGATCGTCCTCACACCGATGATGACAGCAATTTCGGACTTATCGCACCCCAGCACTATATTAAGGCACTGAGATTACATTGTTACTCATTAGCACAACATCTGCTGAAAATCAGCATAGAGAAGGCTGGTGCGGGTGCTAAAAATCTTTATGATGGGAGCAGAGAAAATACTCCCTAACAGGGAGACACTTCTTTGCCCTCCTGGGTGCTGCTGCTCCCCAGGAGCCATAAACACCCGATGCAGCCACTTGCCTCGGGTCAGTGAGGACGTCAGTCGCTGTGATCAGCAGATCCCAGGTCTGCCCAACCATGTGGTCTTGGGAGAGTCTTCCCATTTTTTCCTTGCCTGTTCCACGTGGTCTCTTGCTGTTGTGGCACAGCCCCTTGCATGGCATGTTAAGTTTAATGCAGGTCACTACTGCACTTGCCATGATATAGGACAAAGATTTAATTTCCTATACTTTGAAGTTCTAAAATATTTCCAGGCTGGCCACTGTCAACACATTCATACCAAAATACTTTGATTCATAACAAACCCAGTCTGGTGTGGGAACTTTCTGCCATTTATCCTGCCCTGCACCAAGACCTCCTCTGCCCTGGCTGCTAAAAAGAGCCTCAATTTTCTCAGTTTCCTCTGATAGATGGACAAACCTGTGGATAACTTTAGGAGTCACTTGCTAAATTGGTTCCCTTGTCCGTCCTTGTTCATAGCCTGGAGGAATACCTCATTGCAGTATATTTGCCGATTCTCATGTTTAGCAGTTGCAGCAGCGTTAAGCGATTATTTAGGCCCACTGCTTTGATTTTTACAAGCAATTTATCCAGAGTACAAGGAATCAGGAACAGTAGGGCTGCGAGGGTATTTCATGGTCTTGCTGCTGAAAAATGCAGAAAAGGCTCTGAACTGTAAAGATCTGGAACTGCGATGGCGGTAGATTTTCTTCTATCTGAAGTATGCAGTTCCTGAAGCTGTGCTGCACTTCTGAAGGTGATACCCGAGTCTCTCCAGTCATCACAATCTGTGACAGCCCATGATCTGATTTCTTATGGCATATGGATGATTAGGAGGATGAGGAGCATTACTGTCAAGCACTGTGTTGATATGTGGCTCTGTACAATAGTTCAGAAATCCAGTTCAGACTTCTTCAAGCTGCCCTGCTTCTACTCAGGAGTCACTGATGCTGATCTGCAGAACTTCAGCTCAAGGAGCTTTCAAGGGACCATTTTAGCAGCTAGTGTGAACCATCCATCAGTGCTCTTGTCTTCGCTCTAACTTGCTCCATTCTGGGTTGCCTTAATAACTGATTATGATGAAATTTAGAGGAACTGCTCCTGACAAATAAGACTTTCTTTAGTGGGTTGCTTCTTTAACCCGTTAACACATGCTTAAATATTGTCAGAGCTTAAAATGAGAACATTTAAGTTTTCAAAGATCCTTCATTATCAACGGCAGCTGCTGGCATGCAGTGGATCACCGCTACCCAGCAGCGTGCCAGTGTAGGAGTACCCTTGCACTGATCATCAGCCCCAAGCATGTTAAGAGAGTTACAGGACAGATGGCTACTGCCCTTGAAAAGTAGCTTAAGGTTATAGTAACGAGGGTGGATAACTGTTTACAGGCAGAAGAAGAAAGTGATGGAGATGCAGAGTGGACAATGCTGACTTAGGACTTCAGGTTTCATATGGATCTCAAGGAGGTTTGGTTTACAAGGAAAGGTCTCACAATGAGAACAAAGGTTTTATGCACCTCCTTTTCCAGACCAGATGTCTGACAGCCACTGCAACTAAGCCTGTCCTCCAAAGAAAGACCCTCCAAAGAGATTTCCTTTCTGCTCCCCCCAACATCTCCAGCACCAGTTTCCACTGGTGCTGCTGTGACAAGTCTCTCTGGAGGGCACCAAGAACTCTGATGGCAAATACTCATTAATTGATTCACTGGGACCAAGGAAGCATCCAATCCAATTAGAGATAAATAATGCATGTCATCGAATGCTGAGATTGCGACCCTATCGATCAAGGGCAAGAAAGGGCGTAACAGCTGTTCCTGTTGTCAGCGTTATGGAACCTGAACTGAGATGATGATCTTTCAGCAGCGCTGGGAGTGGCAGGGGACAACCAGTCTGAGGTGAACCATCTGAGGTCTCCGTGCACCACAGAGGCAACCATTTTTATTCTTTAATCCTTAGCCTCTGGCCACACCAGGGGTCTTGAAACTCACAGAGCTCCTGAAGGTTTTAAAGGATACCTCCCTCAGGTACAGCATAGGTTTCAGGAGGTAACAATAGGGGGCAACTTTTTTCCATGGGACCTCACAGACCAACCACCTTAGTTTTCAAACACCCATTGGTCATCCTACTAAGCCCATACCCTGTTAAGAAGTGAAACGTCTACTCCAGAAGCACCAGGGAGGAATTCAGTAGTAGGAGGACAAGATAAGAAATAGTTCTGCTGCAACTTTGTGGCTTGGTGTCTCCAGACAACATGAGAAGCAGCAAGAGGGAAAGTCCTAATGAAAATGCAGGTATATGCCACATGTCAGCAGGCAGCACTTCACCTGCTTGGAAGCTGCCGGCCAGACTGCTGCACAGTGTGCGCATCCAATGCAAACAGTTACAAAGTGCCTTTGGAAGACAGAAAAACCTGGTGCTTCCTAATTTTGCTTTAATTCTCAACCTTTGTTCTGTATGAAGCAGCTGAGGAGGAGAGAGGTTTGGTGCACAAAAATCCTAATTTTGCTTTAACCCTAAAGCAAATATATCTTTATATCCTTTAATCCTGAAAAAAGGATCCTTTTATGAAGAGGATCCTTATACCCTTTTAACCCTAAAGCAAATATATCCCTTTAATACTAAAGCAAACAGATCCTTTTGATCCTAAAGCAAATATAACCTTATATCCTTTGGTATATAAAATCCTAGTTTTGCTTTAATTCTCAACCTTCGCTCTGTACGAAGGGCTGAGGGAGGAGGGGAGTGGTTTGGTTTTGATACATGAGAAGAAAGGAAGAAAGCACAGATCCCCCATTGAGTTTTTCAGGCCCATCAGGAGAAGATGGGCTCATCGGCTCATAGAATGGCTTGGGTTGGAAAGGACCTTTAAAGACCACCCCGTCCAACCCCGCGCCGTGGGCAGGGACAGCTCTCGCTAGATCGGGTTGCTCAAGGCCCAGCCGACCTGGCCTTCAACACTTCCAGGGACCCACAGCCTCTCTGGGCACCTGGTCCAGGGTCTCAGTGCTCTCACGAGCAGAGGCAGCTCCCCCGGCCTGCCCCGTGTGCCCCGGCCCCTCACCACGCTGACAGCCTGGGGCGGGCCCGCACCCCACGTACCAGTGTCCTTCCTGGGCTGGGGCGACCAGGAGGGGACTGGGGAGTCCAGACGCAGTTGCCCAACTACCAAATAAGAAGGCGAAGAAAAGCATTTTCACTGTAACCTTCTTGGTCTATTGGGTGTTTGTTTTTAACTTTTTACTGCCCGATCTTGTCAAGAACTGGTGAAGCATCTACAAGGGTCCTCAATGCTGAAGGCCAGCACGTCTTCCTAGCACACCTGTGGTCTTCTGCATCTCCAGAGGAACGGCTGCCTCGCTGACATCTGCTGTTCTTCGTGTGCCACCGTGGAGGGTCTGGCTTCATCTCCAACCTCCTGTCGGGCAGCCTTCTCATCCTCAGGCCGGAGAACCCCTGCCTCCAGGCCCCAGGGACCTTGGTGACCCCTGAGGGACTTCTCCCAGCACAGAAGCCCGGTGGAGGCCATGTTGTCTCATCCCTTTTTCTTGGGGCTCAGAGCAGAAGAGAGGGGTGGGGGATGGGAAGGAAGGGCTCACAAGACCCACGGCCATCAACAAAATAACTGTTGATGCCGGGGAGATGGAATGTGGGAGCCTGCAGGCTGGCCAGGCACAGGGGGCAGGCCTCCCAGCTAGCACCAGGTGCGAAGGCCGGGCAGACGGTAGGGTGCTGGCCGGGCGCTCCTACGGCACCGCTTCGAAGGTGTGGTGGAGGGGAGCCCTGGCA
This sequence comes from Phalacrocorax aristotelis, assembly GCF_949628215.1. NCBI lineage: Eukaryota > Metazoa > Chordata > Aves > Suliformes > Phalacrocoracidae > Phalacrocorax > Phalacrocorax aristotelis. The sequence continues at coordinate 2,899,079 of NC_134290.1, read as the reverse complement.
CGAGGTAGTGGTGCCAGGGGAGCCATCCTGGAGGTGGATCCACCTCCATCGGCTCCTCCTCGCCTTCAAGTGGCTCCACCGCCATGGGCTCCACACCACCAGTGACATGAGCGATGGCCATGTCGCTGAAGGAGCCTCCCCTCTGACACCGCCTCTTCCTCTGCACCTCCTGCAATTGCTTTGCTCGTTGCCCACGCAGAGGTGGGCACCCGCTCGCTTCGCAGCTGTGGGTCCTCTTTCTGCCAGCCATCGTGGAGGTCAAGGTCCCGGATGCCCAGCGAATGTGGGCCAACTGCTGGGGGCCCAGTGTTTATAGCGTCCAGAACAGAATGCGATGAGGCAGCTGCGACGGCACAATGGGGCTCGTGACATCAGGAGGCCACTGTGATCGTGATGCAAATGACCATATATGGCCATGCTGGCAGCTGGGGGGCCTGTGGCCTTAAATGTACCCTACTGCGGGAGGAAGAGGAAGGCCGGTGGGGCCGAGGGCCCCTTTCCTGGGGATCACTCCCCTGCGTCCATGCCTAATGGAGGGATGGTTCAGGGATCGGGTCTGAAACCTGGACAAAGGTTTTTCTGAGGAGGGCCAGAATTGTTTTGCCTCTACCCACCCATTTTTTTTGGCATTTTATTAAAAATCTCCACGAGCCAGATGGAGACTTTCCAGAGACTTTGGTGGAATTTGGATCGGGCCCAATGCAAGTGGGTCCTTACAGAGCTCAGGTAGAAGAGGGGGAAACTTTGCAAGGTCTAACTGGTCCAGAGAAGTGAGGATTACTCAGCTGACATCCCCCTGGAATGAGCACATGGTTATTTCAGGCAAAGGCAATCTGTTATTTCCACTCCTGAACGTTTATTTGGGTCAGGGTGGGAAAATCCGGTTTACTTGCCAAAGTCCCACTGGTGTGGTAAAAATATAAATACCACATATTATTATGTGTGTATTCTGAAAAGTGGTTAGTGATTGTGTTTATTACATTTGGCCACTTGCAGGGCGTTATTCTCCCTCTGCCCCCTCCCCTAAATTCACGTGCTTGCGCTGAATATGAGTCCTGCTGGGACCTGTAAAACTGCTGCTGGAGGATGGAGACAGAGCAATCCTGTACCCAGCTCCTGGCAGGGCTTCCTGAAGCACAGCCTGCAGAGAGGAAACGTCTTTCTGTGCTCTTGGCCCTACCTCGCCGAGCCACTGCACGGATGTGGTGCATTCCCAGCCCTCAAGCTACGTCATGTGTTCAATCTGTTTCACACCTCATCTACCAAGGACGCGAGTTGTTCACAGCATCATCCTTGGACCCTTATCTCGAACAGGTGCAGGCCATGTATTTCATCCAGGCAGTGCTGAGTTTGACCGGTGATGGTTCAAGTAAGGAAGAGGGCAAAGAGGATGAGGACTATGAAGATGCTGCTACCGTTGCACTTCATCAGTTTCTCAGGGTGGATGGCAACAGAACCCTGGATGTGAGTCACATTTGGCTACTGGGAAAATGAAGGGGAGTTTTACCAGCTGTATGGGTGAAGCCACACAACAGCTTAAATCACAGGAACTACTGATCCATCCCAAAACCCAAGTGCTTTGTGCAGAGCACTGCTTACAGGCTCAGTTCTCAGCCTCTCCCAGTCCTGGCCAGACAGGGAACAGCAAGAACAGCAATTTTGGCAGTCCTAGGAAAGGATCAGATCCACAGTGCTCCATCCCTAGAATGCATCATCTCCATCCAAGAGCTACAACTGCCCCAATGCCGTTCCTGGATGCATCTTTCCACTAGAGGAAACTTCAGCTGGAGAAGATGGTCTTCCTAACCCTTGTATCCAAAATGATGTGATTATGCCTTGGTTTCTGGGTGTTAGATAGCACAAACGCAACACGTCACGAGGAAGGGCCACTGTGGCTTTCAAAGTAAGATTTAAATTTGTCTTGTGACTTCCATACCTTGATGTTGTAGAGAGGGCTGGAATGTGTTTGCAGAGTATGTGGCCTCTGAACTGGACTGATAGTCCAAAATATCCCTTCTCTGTCCACTCAGAACTGCCAGTGGATTGGTGCCTCTTGGCCAAATGGTGCTTTCCAGCCCTACATTCCCCACTTTGGGCCAGAGCCCTTCGCAGTTGGCTTCTCAAGCCCCAGAGCTGCCTTATAAGCTACACTGGATCTTATTAATTTGAATCCGTGCCATCCCCTTCTCTCATTTACCACTTTTTGCAGGGGGCTTTTGTTGCATGTGTGTCAGCATCAGGACACTGGGAGTTCAAGGCGCTTGCCTTATGTTGGCTGAACTCTGCTGCCTCTGCAGATTGGGACCGGCCTGGCATTTTTCATGCAGGAAAAAGGTAGTTCTGATACTCTGGCACTATCAAAAAGCATTGGCATTTGCATTATAGCAACACCTAAGAGTCCTGCTGGGTTAAAACCATGAGCATGAGCAACTGCAAAGAACACGCAAGCTCCTGCTCCCAAGGAAGGGGATGTCTTTCTAGCTATCGAAGTCCTTTGTGTTTACTCCCCAAAGCAGCCTGAGGCAACAATCAGTTCCTCATGTCTTCTGCAAGCACAGCAGCCTCACCTCCAGCAGTGCACGGCAATCCAAGGTGAAAGAGGTGCCAAGATACAGATAAAGTACGACCCTTGCATCTGTGCTCACAGCATCCCTCGCAGACTGGTGGCTATGTGCAAGGTGTTGATGCCGATATAAGACACAAAGGCACTCCCTCACCCACCTGTACTGGCAATGCCGCATTTAGCTCACATTCAGCGTGCTCCGTGAAGCAGTGAAAGGCATAAAAGCAAAGGAAAGTCATCTCCCAGCCTGACCTTGGGCTCGCAGGACCCCATGGACTTGCTCCCTTTTCTTCTGCAGCAAAAGCCATCATGCACACTTCCAGATAACAGCTTTTACCAAGAAAATCCAGCATCTTTAGGAGGAGCTGAGAGGTATAAAAAGCAGGTGCTGTGCGAAGACGACAGCAGAGCCTGCAAATGGAGAGTTCCCTTGCAGGCAGATGGGAAATGCATCTTGCTAGAAGGAAAGAGGGCTGGGGGAGGTTTGCTCACACCAAGGTGGTGTCGGTTACAGAGCTTGTTGATTTGCATATTTTGTGACTTAGTGCACATCTCCATAATGTTAGCTCACCCACTTCCTTCCCCAGCCTCCAAGGAATTGCTTGTTATTTGTATTCGTGGCTAATTAAAACCTCTCCAAGCTCAAACTCCTGATTACGGAGAGAGGGCTGAGACCACAAGCAGACCACAGTGGAGGATGCCACAGCCCACAAGCTGACCCACGCCACTCTGCAGACCCCACGTTTGCAGTTAGGACATTATTTACTCTGATACTAGCAACGCTCTCTTAAAATATATTGAAGGAGAGATTGGGAAAATGAAGTGTATAAGATTTATCCTGCACTAGAGGATTTCAGCATCCAAGAAAGCCAGAGCGTCCAGTCCCTCAGACTTAATAGAAACCTCCTGCTTTATTAATGTTGCCTTTTTTTTTTTTTTTTTTATTCCTTGTCCACAGGTCCTGGGCAGAAAGTCAAAGCTGTATTTGAGGAGCTTTCCTGGAGGTTTTCATTAATAACAGGGCCAGGGAATCCACTGCAAATATAAAAATAATAGATTTGAGAGCCCTAAAAGGATGGAGATTTACTCACTGTGGAAATATTAGGGAGAAAGTGGGAGTGGGAGGTTCCCATGGCTCGGCATCGCCTGTCTGTGAGCTTCGAAAGCCGTCTGAAGGCCAAGGAGATGCTGGGGAATGGGAGCAGGAAGGAAGGTTGCCTCCGAGTGGCACGGAAAGGCAGCCGTGACTGCTCCGCTGAGTGCTGATCTTCCACTGCTGGTGGATAGGCCTGAACCTAGGAGCATTTCTGGGTGCTTCTCAGGCTAAACAGAAAAGGAATAGGTGGACAGAAAGCTCTTGTCAGTCAGAAGATCTGCTCCTTGTTCACCCCTTGAAGATGAAGCTGCAAGGTGATGCTGGTCCTCAGCAAGTCAGGAGGGACACGCAGGGATGTGGTCAGGAGAGAGGGATGCTGCTTGATGCTGAACAAGGTGAACAGGGCCCAGTTCTTGTGGGGATGCTGAGGCCACGTCCCCTCCTTCCAAGTGACTCTTGCCAGCAGAGCCAGTGCTGCTCTTGTACCCCACAGTTATCACCTGGCCATGTTGTCACCTCCCCATGTTGGTTTGCTGCAGAAGAAAAGGCGACACAACATCTGGATCAGACCCTGGTCCCTGGAAAGGCACATCAGGGTGGGAGGAAGAACAAGAGACTGTTTCCCACCTCTCTTCCCCAGCACAGATGTGTCAGCCCCAGTGCTTGAGGATTTATAACCTGTGACTCAGACTGCAGCGCGGGGGCCCCGCAGAGGCCACAGGTACCGCTGGCTCTGCAGGGGTACAGCCCCCTCTCCTTCCAGTGCCGCCTTGCAAGCACTCATTTCTCCTGGCTTTTGTGGTACTGACCCCACGGATAGATTTTTCATTTGGCTTTTTGTCCTGCCCGCTCCATCTGGAGCTGTTGCTTTGCCCCGCTCTGTCTGCCTGGGAAGGAGGACGTGAGGCTGTGCCCCCTTGCCCACTGCTGTTAGGGGAGGCTGCGCTCTTCCTCCAGGTGCCACCGCTCTGCCAGGACTGCTCACCTCCGGTGCTGCATGCCATCGTGTACGCCCCAGGTGCTGCTGTAGCCCTGTCCTTTCCTGCAAGGGCTGGAGCTGCTCTGCTCCAGTATCACTTCAGAGTAAGACCATCATTCCCAGTGCTGTCCTTTCGGCGAGCTGGATTCAACCTCTGACAAGGAGAAAGAAAAATCAGAGGTGACATTCAAAATTTTTCTGTTTGAATGGGAAAAGACACCCAGTGCGTGCTCCCTTCGATCCATGGACCAGTCTCAGTGCACCAGGCGTTTGGGAGAGGGCAGCGCTGTTCTGGTGCCAGGCAATGCTCTTCGTTCTGACACCCACCAAGGCTTTATTTTGAGACATTTATGAACTTTGTCAGGTTTCTGTGAACCCTGCAACCACCTGGCTTTGAAATCTGCAAGTTGCATGGTATCAGGGTGCAAGCTGGAGGGGTTTTTCAGTGTGGGCACTCCTGTGCCCATTCCAGCAGTGGCACTGCCGATGGTGTGCCCCAGCTGAGGATGTCTCTGCTGATAAGCCTCATTTTGCAGAGCCAACAATAGGAACCCTGACAACCATCAGCATTTCCAAACCTGAACTCAGATAAATTTAGCGCCAGGTGAGATGTGGGTGAGAGGATCTCAGCTCGAGCTAAGCCCATGCACTTGAGCTGCTGCAAAGAAAGAGCCCCCTTTCCTCCATGACAAGTTGCTTGAAGGGTTTGCACTCCCCACTCCACATCAAATTGTAGTAAGCAGGGTGCAATCTGCTAAACCTCATTGGGATTGGTTGTTTTTACTGGTGGAAACGGGGTTTAAAATGGGTACAGATCATTGTGAAAGGAGGACCAGAGCCTTCCACTCTGTGCCAGTCCTCCAGGTACATACAAAGAGCTCTTGCAAAATAGGTAACACACACAAGCAGCGTGCTTCCAGCCAGCCGAGACCTCTGGCCACCAGCGGCCTGGGAGGTAGAGAGAGGGGGAAGTGAGTTTTCTTACCAGCTGGGAAGAAAAAGGCAGTGAAGCCTATGGATACAAATGGAGACTGACTGCAGGGTCGGACGCAAAAGCAGCCTTCCTAGGGCTGCTGGTCAGCCCCCTGACAAGCCCTGGTACCCTGGGAGGCAGCAGCCAGCCCTGCAGCCTGCCAGTGAAGCACTTCAGCTCCTACACAGCTCCTCCTTCTGTACTTTTCAACAGCTCTGCAGCCCCCCAGCTCCAGCCTGCTGCGCTGGTGGGCCGGGGGGCTGGAGGCATTTTCCCAGCGCTCTAATCTAACAGCACCAGTGGGAATGTTTACAGCACGCTGCCACTTGAGGGCTTATCGGCCTCCCTCCCTATCTTCCACTGCCCCGGCCTGATAAACGGAGGGGCTGGTGGCACCCGGGGGAAGCGCCCAGAGCAGGGGATGGGGCTGGGGACTGGCCAGGCGCAAAGGCGGCAGGGCTGGGGTGCTTCTCCTGCAAGCTCCTCTGTGTTGATGAGGATGTGGTGGAGGGGAAGCAGCAGAACAGACCTCTCCCCAAAGGGTAACTGAGAGCAAAGGGTCGTACTTGGGAGCAACCAGCTTGAAGGCCTGGTACAAAGGGCACATCTGACGGAGGGGTGACAGGGTACATGGTGGGAGCAAGAAATGCATCCCCATGAGAATGAGAGGCACACCAGAAAGAGTGGCTCCAATATTTCATAGAATCACAGAATGCCCTGAGCCGGGAGGGACACACAAGGACCATCGAGCCCAGCTCCTGTCCCTGCAAGGGACACCCCAAATTCACACCGTGTCTCTGAGGGCCTTGTCCAAGTGCTGCTTGAATATCGCGGGGCTGGTGCCGTGATGCCTCCCTGGGGAGCCTGTGCCAGGGCTCCACCACCCTCTGGGGGAAGGACCTTTCCCTAATGCCCAGCCTAACCCTCCCCTGGCACATCTCCCTGCCATCCCCTCAGGTCCTATTTCCAGCAAGGTGGAAACCAACAGCTGACACCTGCCTATCTTGGGCAGGAGCAGGTTTTCCCTAAATCAGCCTAATCAGCAGAGGATAAAAGGCAGCTCGCCTGGGCGGGATTACCTTTTGCTTTGTGTTGGAGTGATGATTCTGAGCTGTAATAGCTTGTGAGTGTTTACAATGTCCTGGAAGGTAAAGGTGCCGCCCTCCTTACCCACCTGCAGCGCTTAAACCGAGCAGAAAAGTTCAAAAAGAGTTGGGTTTTTTTTTTTATATATTATTTTTGTTTATCTTCAGGAGAGCAAGGCCCCCTTATGTGTCCCTGGGGAGACGCGGGCAGCCCCTGCGCACCCCTCGCTGCCCCCGGCCGAGCTCCGCCGCGGCCGGCGCGGGACATACCGCTATTGCCCCCTAGTGGCTGCCGGCCCGCGTGGGGCCGCTCCCCGGGGCCGCCCGGGGCCCGCTCCCGCCCCCTCCGCTCCCCCCTCCCGGCGGAGCCCGCGCCCGGCGGCGGCTCGTCCCCCTCGTGCTGCATCTCGCGTGGGCTGGGCCATACCAGGAACAGCTGGTTTTGAGGGGGTTTTCCCACGGTTTGGTGGGAAGGACACCTGGCTTGTAGCCCCCAGGCACGGCTGATGTGCACTTACACCTCTCGGCGGGTTGTTTCCCAGTCTGGGAGAAGGTTTTCCCCAAGTAAGGAATCTCAGATTTGAGATTTCGGAGAATAATTGAAACGGGGAGGTGTTTTTCACAACACTCCCTAGCTTTGTTTTAAATGCATTTTAACCCATTTGAGATAAGAAGTGCTATATTTTGGTTGTGTACCTCCAGCCTGGTGCCGCTCGTGACAGTGCGGCCAAGAGGGAGGTGGTGAGGCTGCGGGAGCCAGGGCCCAGCTCTGCAGCATCCCTGCATGACTATCGCCACCATAAATGGAGGAAACTGAGAGGCAAGCTCAGGGAACAGAGGGATATTTATAAAAGGAATGGGCTTTGTGTAACTGCTGGGATGGATGGAGGGTCCTCCCTCCATGGAGAGCCTTGTGAAATGCAAGGGAATGAGGGGCTGGAGAATCACCGTGTATTTTCAAGGGTGCTGGAAGAAATGTGCACAGCATGCTTTGCCCACCTTCCCCTTCACTCTCCTGCTTTATCTGAATTCATAAAGACCTTTCGGAGACCAAAACTACCCTGCTCTTCCCAGAGTATGTTCCCAAAGTGTCTTTCTGAAGCTAATCCATCCGCTAGCAGAGCCCCAGGCTGGTCCCTGCAGTAATAGGAACCGTTTTGTGTGACTTGTCAGGATCTGCTTCATCCCAGACGTGAGAGCACAGTCTCGTTTTTCATTTATAAATTAAATTTCTGCCAGGGCTGGAAAATGATGGAAGTAGAAGTGAAGGCTTCCTGAGTCTGCTGGCAGCCTGAAACGCTACTTCCTCGGTGACAACTGCCCATTGTAGTGGTCCCAAAGGGCTGGGCAGGGGGAGAAGATGCTGCAGAAGAGGATGAAATGTGTTGTCATCCCATCCTCTCCAGACCTCTCTGGGGATCTTGGGCTCTTCCTCCAGCTCTGGTCTACTTAGGACAGGAATGGGCAGCAGTGTCGCACTGCCGTGTGCTGGGACTGTGGTCCCTGTGTGTCCCTTTGCAGTGGTCAGTGCCTGAGACGGGAGAGAGACAGGGCATTAGATAAGACTAAAGTGGGGGGGATTTTTTAATATGAAGGCACCGCTAAGGAAAACTATTTTTTTTCCCCCCAAAAAAATAAAAAAAGGAGAGAAGAAATGGGAGCACACCAACAACGCATGCAAACCGCAGCGTAGACCATGACACTGTGCACAAGCATGAGACATGGATGCCAGGTAAGATGGAAGTAAAATGTGGGCCATGTTTTGCACAGGAAAAACACAAGTGCAGAAAAAGGAGAGAAAAAAAAGGAAAGAAAAGGAGAGACTGGGAAAAGAAAGTCGTATAGAAATACCAGAAGACCAAAAGAAAAAACCAAAGAACCAGTGCAATAATGCGGGGCTAGGGGGAAGCTGAGAGAAAGCAAGAGGAAGAGAATCCATTGCAAAGGATTTATTGTTTTCCCCTGTTTCCCCCCCCCCCCCCCTTTCTCCATTACCTGAACCTGTTCCCAGGTGACTACAGGGTTTCACTAACTCGCTGTGTGACACCTAGAAGTGTTTTATGGCCCAGGACAGACCCCGATGGCTGTCACCATCCACAGCCACTGGCCCAGCACCCAACAGATGTGCCCAAGCCCCACCAGCACAGAGGATCCTGTGTCCACCATGCTGAGCCCTGCCTGAGCCCTTCAGGCTGCAAAGCAAGAGCTGTCGGGGCTTCAGATGTTGTGGGGTGCTGGATACCACAGGGTCCTGGGTGGTGTTTCCATTCCTCCTCTGGAAGGTGCTGCCCCTTAAGAGCACAGTAGGGCACAGGAGCATCCCTTAAAGCTGATTTTTAACTGCTGTCAGCATTGCCCTGGAGGCTCTGGCTGATTTTGCGTTCACATGTCCCCTTCCACAGGCAGAGCGGAGGGAATCAGGAGGTTTTGGTGACGTGGTGAGGAGCCGGGACAGGAACATATTCGGCTGGGTCCTGTCCACACCCTGTGCCTGTGTTTGAATTTTCACATCCTGGAGAGAACAGGGGCGAGGAAGTCCCATTTCTAAATTTGTAGGGTCTGATTTTCATCCCTCAGACAGTGAACTCAGTGAGACTCAGGTTTGTATTTTGTGCTTTTCAAACAGAAATACAGAGAACCCAGCTTTCCCCTCCAAGGCAGCTCTCTTATGCCCTGGCTCCCACCTGCAAGAAGCATCTCCCCAGGAGCCCCCAGCACCCCAATCCCAGGCACCCATGGGCTGCCCAAGCCCCTGCCCTACAGACCCCCTCCTTCACGGTACTGGGGCTTGGTGAGGTGCCCTTGCCGTCAGAGACCCAGCGGCAGCTCCTTCTCAAAGCCCGCTTTGATGGTGTGCCAGCCCTCCGAGCACGGCTGAGGGCACCCCTCCTGCCTGCCGGCCCAGGTGGGGCCTGTTAGCTGAGCCCTGGAGCACAAAAGGGGCTGTGTGGCTGCTGTTTGCCCTCTGGGAGCTGGGAGGAAACTTGGCAAGGAGAAAAAAACCTTTAGAAGCTACAGGGAAGACTGAGATTTATGTTTAGCCGCTCTCAAGTGGCGAATAAAGGGAAACTTGAGCGTAAGCAGGTATAGCAGAAGTGATGTAGGCGCTTTACTTGTGGAGCGTCTACCTGAGGATAGCAGCAAAGGGGATTTGGCTCCGTATATCCAAGAGGAGCATTTGACTGTGCGTAATTGTAGTTTATGTCTTAATAAATTCCCGTTGTCACCTGGGGGAGGCTGATCCTGCTCAACTGAGAAAGTACCTTTGATTTCTGAGGGGGGAGGAGGTGGTCTGCAAAAAACCACCTCAGACATGTATTTTTAACCTGAATGTCTTTAACTTTAGATTATGGAGAACAGCAAGAAAGATTTAAAAAAAGGAAAATCTCTCTGCGAAAGAGGGCATGGTGCACATATCTGCAAGTTGCAGCAGCCTGGAGAACAAAAAGGCTGCTGTTTGGAAATGGACGCAGAAGTATAGCAAGTTTAAAGGCACAGCACATGGAAAACCCGCTGCAAGCCCCATCACCAACCCTCCCGGAGAAAGGAAGACTCTATCCCTGTGACATTGTTCCAGGACTCAGGTAAGACCAACTTCCCTGGAGATAAAAAGATTTGTTGGGAATTTATTTCATGCTTGTGTTGCCAGAGGGCTAGGTCATGGATTCTTCTAGGCTCCGCGGTTAAGTGCAGGCTCCCTCCAGCCGAACAAAAAAAAGAAACCTCCATCCTAGCCTAACGGAGCGGGGACTGAGCCTCCCCGTGGTCCTGGAAGACCAGCCTGCCGCTGTGTGTGCCACCCAGGCTCGCACAGAACGGACATTCAGAGCCCAGTGCAAGACTTGCACTGCACTGGGAGCCTGCCAGCCAAACCAGGAATCGCAATTTACCTTGGTAATGTTCTTCCTCCTGGTAGTCCGGCTCTCAGAGCTTTATCGTGAGTGTTCCCAACCAGAGAAAGGCACTTGCAGGTGTATGGCAAAGGCTTAAGGGTGTCTTTTACAGCATCTCATAACTGCCTTTTACAGTCACATACATATGAGGGATTTCTCATGCTTGCTTATGCTGTCCCTTAGATCCACCAGCATCTCAAGAACCATAGAACGATTTAGGTTGGAAGGGACCCTTAAGATCATCAAGTCCAACCAAGGAAGGATTTGGGCCCCTTGTAATGAAGGGTTATCTGCCCCACAGCCTTCCAGAGGTCCCCTCTAGCCTGCTGTCTCTGCATAGTTAGTCGTCAGCTTGATCCTGGTTCTTTTGCAAAGTCAGGAACCTCTGATCTGAAGAGCATTTGTGTGTTGGAATTGTACAAAAGTACTCTGCAACCTCTTGAGCTTCATTCTGTGCTTTGCTAAGTGCCGATGCTCTCCTGAGTCGCCGGACTGCAGGCAGCCGTAACCTCAGCCTTGTGCGCTGCTGAGAAAGGGCATCGGAGCCTGTCCATTGACTCAGTCCTCGGGGGTGACATAACTTCCCGGTACTCTGAGGGCAGCAGAGTGCTGGGAACCAGAGCCAGTACAGCTGCTGGGAATGACTGGGTCCCCATGAATGGCCCCCTGTTTGAGTCCCTGCAAGCACCAGAGAGGAGCTCATAACCACCAGCCTTTCCTGGCCATGGTGCAACAGCTCTGCTTAAAGCATCCTGGAATGCTGAGGGCTTCTTGTGACGCCACTCCGAATGTGGGTCCTGACCGTCTCACCCAACCTTCTTGGCCAAGCAGAACATTAACTGCAGAGCACACCTGTGGGTCACCTACTGACTACCCCTCTCCGGTCCCTTGGCAGCTGACCAAAAGCCACGGTGTCTACCTTTGACCCCTGTTTTCAGACATTTGGCTTCCTGTGCCAGATGCCCAGACTGACTGCAACTATAAAATAAATCCAGAATGACACCATTCCTTGAAAGAAAGCAGTTCATGCCTCAAGATCTGTGTTCTCTCCTCTTTCCTCATCCACATCACGGGTCTCCAGGAAGCCTTGTGAATGGTTATTTATAGGCACTGGGTAGTAAAAGGTAGAAGGAGCCTGACTTGAGACTTGCTTTTTGCAAGTCCTCAGGGGATTCTTGTGAGTCACCCCAGGGCTGAGCTTGCCTGGAGGGTGTTTCTTGGCGCTGTCTGCAGGCAGGGTGAACCTCGCCAAGCTAAAGGGGAAGCAGAGGAGCATGAGACCACAGAATTAGTTCACGCACCTTCTGCAATATCTCTGTGGGCAGAATAAGGGCAAAAACATCTTGTATGAGCTCTGAAGTTGAGGATGGGTCCAAACAGAGCTAGTCCAGGTGCAAGCCATTCTTGAGGACTGCTTGCACAAACTAACTTTTGCCACCAAATATCCATATAATTTTATGGTCCTGGTCTATCCATCCTGCCTAATGCATGGATATATAACCCACATTTAAGTAATAAGATATGACAGGTTGTACATTTCTTGGCGATTATGGCATGTGTCATAAAGCAAAAAGCTGAAGGCAATAATCCCCTGGAAACACATTGCCCTGGGGTGTCTTGTTACTACTATGAAATAAAATTCCAAATGAAAAAATAATGAAAACATTCAAGAACTTGTGCTCTCAAGCTATAGGTATGGTAGAACTGTCAGGCAATCAAACCTCCAGCCCAAACCGTGAGGATCATCTATAGCCAGTGTGGACACCCGCTCACCCACCCCACGTGTTACTGACAGCCTGGCCCTGGATGCTGTTACCGCTGCAGCCAGGACCCTCAGAGAAGGTGCCTTTCCTTGGTAGCTTGAGGGGTTCACCTGCACTTTGCTCACCAATAGCTCCTCACCTGAGGCTACTGTCCTCATTTCAAACTATTCAGGCTAATAATCTATTTTAACTGGTCTTAAGGCAGCAGCTTTCTGTGGAGTCTGAGAGACATGGTGTCTCGGGACAGAGTTACTTTGAAGCTGCCACCTGAGTTTTCTTTGGTTCTGGACTCCGGTTGAGCACTTTAATGAAGCTCCTCCTCCTCCTAGCCTCAACTTGCTGCACCTGGGGCTTCAGGTAGTAGCAAGATTTTTTTCCAGAGAAGGTTTGGAGCAACAACTGAGGGGAGTTTCCTGAAAGCATCGGGATATGGCTATCCTGCCTTTTTTAACTTATATATATATATACACACATACTATTTTTTTTTAACAATAGTGTAGGACGTCACAGTTTCTAGAGGTTCTCAGTGCTGTATGAATACACAGCAATAGGTTTGTCCTGGAGAGCAAGAGAGGTGTGATGAGAAACAGAAGCAGAGTGGTGAGGCCAACATTTGTCAGCTGCTTGGTGGGAGAGGGCTGGACTCTCCCCAGCTGAGGCTGGAGTCCTCAAATGGCATCGTGAGCCTGGTTGTGGAAAAGGGAAGCAAGGTTGTGACTCCGGCTGAGGGACTGAGAGAGGGAGAGTGGGAATTGCTCTCTCACAGCGTGGGTCCTCCCAGCACAGCCCTGACTGCTGCTGCTATGAAGTCACGGCAACATTTTTCTGAAACAGCTACTCTGGTGGTGCCATAAACCCAACAGTCAATAACGGAATGAGAAGTTTACTTGCATGCTGCGACTCCATCAGGGAATGCCTCGTAGCTCTGCTAGTGGGTGAGTAATGCAGGCGGACCAGATTCATGCCAATAAAAACTTCACTATGTGCTCTGGATGAGAGAGACGTCATGTGAACTGACTTAATGGCGATGTTGGCAGAAGATGAGGGGTGACCACAGCATCGCATTATATCCTTTGTTTTACTTGGTGGCTGAATCATCAGCTGGGAAAAACTGAAGCTCCCTAGACTGGGTGAAAGTACGGTGCTGTTGTCAGATCAGTTCTCCATCCTAAGAAAGAGACGCAGAGCGTGCTGTCATGTAGTACTTGGTGGTCCTGAGATCTGACAATCCTAACCAGACCAAAGAACACACTGGAAAAAAAAATAGTCGTGAAGGAAAACCATCCACTAATATGACCACGTGAGGGAAGGGAGAGGGTTCTCTGTAGCTTTTTGCAGGGCAGAGTGTCCAGGGAAGTCACGGGATCTCCGTCCTTGGAGATGTTCAAGGACCGACTGGACAAAGCCCTGAGCAATCCAGTTGGGATTCAGTGTGGACCTTGTTTTCAGCAGGAGGATGGGCTAGAGACCCCCCAAGGTTCCTTCTGAACTGACGTATTCTGTGATTCTATGGAAATGCTGTGCATTTTGGGGGTGTTTAGGGGCAAAGTTTGGCTTTCACTTCTGTGAAATCTCATCCATGAAGAGGCCACTCGTGCTAGTACAAGAGAATAGTTGTTACACTTTTTTATCTCTTTTCTCAGCTCTATTTGCATTAGATAAGGTATTGAAAACAGCACCGTCATCTTGCAGCCAGAGGTTTGTGGGAGGGCTTTCACCACTCCACATGTGATATTAATATACATTTTCCCCCATGTGCAAGCTATAACCCCACACTTGCCAAGCCACCAGTGGGTTGTCTGCAGCTGTGCAGACAGAGCATAACAATCTGTTATGAACTGAGGACTGTCACCTGCCTTCTGGCCATTAGCTCCCACAGAAACAGCCTTTAATGGGAGAAGATGCTCAGAAACTATACTACAAGGGTATTTCTCTTTTCTTCTTTCTCCTCTTCTTTTCCTGAGCGTAAGAAAAACGTGCACAAAGAGGATTTATTCTTTTTCCTTCCCACAGGTAACAACAGGAGCTGCCAAGTAAAGGTGCTGCTGATTAAGGACCAAGAGGTACTGTCTACCATTCCCAAAAGGTAAAATGCCTTTGGTGTGCCGTAGGATCCGGGGAGCATTTGCAAATTTTTCGCTTTTTAAGAAAAATATTTGTCACCAGTTCCACTTTCTTGGCTTGCAAGAAACTGAGTCTTTCCTGTCAAGTATCCCAAGCTTTTGCTTAACCGGTAACTCAAAAATGTCAATGGAAATGAGCGTCTTTTCGTCCTCCCTCCCTTCTGAGGGGAAGAAAGTCTGAGAAGTTCCAGTACCCTGAGAGCTGATTGACAATTGCAATTTTTAGTTTGAAAACAACGAGATGAAATTTTCACATTCTGAAGAGCAATTAGAAGGCAGCATTTTTCACGCAGTAAAATTGGACAAACGCAAACAAAGTTGTTGGAAGTCTCAAATGCTTTCTGACTGTTTGGTTTTTTTTTTAATCAATTTGTTTAAATTAAAATCTGACATTTTAATATGAGGTAATGTTTTGTTTGGACTTTTGTGTACATATTTTAAATTTAACATCATAAGAGACAGTATGACATTTAATATATAATAATATGTCATTAAATATTGTAATATATTTTAAACAAAATGCTTCAACAAAATAATGTCCAAAATTAAATTAAACAATCCAGAACTCCCTCTGGAAAGTTAAGGCAAATGCTTTGACCCTCTTCAAAAACTGTGTAGGAATCGACAAGTTCTTGCAAAATGTTCTGATTTTGATCCAAGCGTGGTTTTGGAAGGCAGGCCTCCATCAATAACTTTCTGACCAACTGCTGTTGATCCATGGCTTTCTAGTTTCACTTGGTACTCAAAAATGCCTTTTTTCCATCATTTTCTTAAAATGAGTTCTCTCCGCCCCTCGGAAGGAAAGGCAAAATCATTCATTATCCTCATTTTACCGACAAAGAAGCCAGGTTGTAGGGAGAAGGCTTGGCCTGCGCTTGTGGGGAGGGAGAGCTGAAGGAGAAGCCAAAACCTAAGGACCAACTCGGCGCTTCTGCCCGTGTGGGTCATACCCAGCTCCTCCCGGAGCAAAGGGGGCACGTGGTCTGTGCTGGCCAGGTTGGAGGGTGGGAGGGGCTGCGGGAAGCCAACCTCTCCATTAAACCCGCTCAGATGTACAGTACTGTATACTTTGTGCCGTTCCCCGAATAAGCTGGGGTGTTTCTGCGCTGCAGCTGGTACGTGCTTCCTCCTTGGCTTGTTACTTCAGTCTGTTGCAATTGCCCAGTCTAATTACCCTGGCCAGCTGCTGCCCCGCCAAGGCTGTGCTCGGTGCTCGCCAACGCTCAGTTTTCTGCTGGGCTTTTTCTCTTTTTTTTTTGGTTGTTTGGGTTTTTTTTTTTTTTAGTTTTTTTCCTTTCTTTCTGTAAAACTGGAAGAGGGGACGGGTGAGGGGAGGGTGCTCACTTAGAGAAAGAAAACTCAGGGTTGAACAAAGGTTGTATCCTGTTTCCTGAGGCTCTGCTTGATCTTGATGTTAGAAGAAGCTTTCCGAAAATGACAATTGTAGTCTGACCCATCGCAGTCAAGGTTTGTCCCATCAAGTTGCCCTCAATAGATCTGCAGTGGGTTGGTGGTTAACCAGATTTCTGAGAGTTAAAGCATGTGGGTTTTTTTTTTATTTATTTTTAAAGTGCCGGGTTTCACCTGGGGGGGAATCTCTGTAGTACTTAGAATAAAGAGTGAATGAATAACCTCTCTTTCTGTACATAGAAGCATTAAAAACTGGTTCAAGCTGGAATGGAACATGATTGATTTATTTTTTTTTCCCTCCAAATTCCTATTGAAAACAAATAAATGGCCTTACAGAACGCACTGCTGTATTCCTTTACTCAGAAAACAAGCTTTTAATAACAAAAATATTGGTGTGTTAGTTCTATGGTGTGCCTTTAATGAGCCAGCTCTAGCTGGAAATTGTTAATGAATATAGTCTTCACCAAAGTGTCTGACTGCGGCCACCTCTCCAGCCTCCGCTATTTACAGTCAATCACAGCAGCATTGACCTTGGTGCACAAGGTATTTTGACCTAAAACCTTGGTAGTTCTGTGACACAAGCTCTCTGAGGGCATAGGTTTAGGTACCCTGGAGCAGGATAAGGCACCTCACCTTCTGGAAGTGCCTGTTTCTCTCTTCGGAGGAGCTAACATGTGGAGGTCTCCATAAGGTCAGGTGAACCCATATTTCTGCTTTTTTTTTTTTTTTTTTGTCCTTTTCCAATGCACTAATCGTCAGTCCCACTGCTAGTTTTACAGTTTTGAGCTGTGTAGTCATTGCAGCAATGGGCGGGAACTTGTCTACTCCCAGAACTTCATTAGCCCAACGCCGTGCTTGGAAGCATCTGACTCAACTGCTCCTAGAAATGTGCGTAACCAGGGTAGTTTTGTGGCTTCATGTAGCAGTAATGATAACACAGTAATGAAAAAGTGACCCTCCAAAGAAATCCCTTATCTTTTCTGACAGCCACCCACAGGAAGAGCATTAATTTCCAACCTGTTTCTAAACATACTGACAGTGGGTGATTCAGGGAACAAGGAAAGCAATATACTGGGTACTTGGCCATAAATGAGGAATTAATTGAACACTTTCTTTTAATCCCCCCGCCCCTTACCCAAGGCTGAACCAAAATTGCATCTCTTTGGCTGACAAAATGCTTCCCGGTTGGGGAAAGGTGTGCGGTGATTATTTTTGGTTGGTGTTTCCATTACGTGCTACTTGATTTGGACAGTTCTTTGCCAGTTCTCTGCTCCTTTCACACCAACTCTTGCTTCTTGGTGCTCCTTTTCCAAGTATGGTAGGGCTAGGAGGAAGGTTTGGGTTGCTGCATTTAGCGGTGTCTGTGTAAAAGATGTTTCATTCACGGTATCAGGCCCAGGTAGTGGCAATGTTTAATCAATGTTATGCCTTGTTATCAGCTCTCTGCATCCTGCGCAACACCAGGAGACCGTGGGCTGTAGCAGCCCCTATTGGGAGGGTTGCCTCTCCCGTGTCTCCCATCATATCCCTTTCTTCAGCCATGGATGCTCCTGGTCTGGACCTTCACGTGACTTTGGAGAGATTGTGTGATCCTTGGACTTGGTAGCAGGTAACTTGCAAGTCAGGCTCCTTTCCCCAGGGGATGTGGCCAGCTACAGGAAAATATCTGCTGTCCTGGAAAAATACTCTTTGTTTTGTTTTGTTTTTATTCACCTCTTGGTATCGCCAAGACTGGGAATCCCCCAGCAGAGCTGTGTTCCTGCCTGGCTCTGCAACATCTTTGTTGCCTGCATACTAGGGAGAAACTCATAGGCAAACATTGAGAAAAAAAACCCAAACCAATCTGGGGAAAAGTTCTCCTGAAAATTATAGGAAACGTTAATATGAGTCCAAGAAGAAACACGGATATAGCACGGTCAGCTTAGGCACTTCCCTTTTTCCCCCGTCCTTTTTTTCCCCAGTTATTGGTAAAAAGGACCCATGGACACCCCTGGGTCTCTCCCAACTCACATCATTTTAGCTGAACGAATCTCTTTACCCTCAGTACTGGGCTTTCCTGGTGTGACCTCAAACACCTCTCCCAGAGCAGCGGGTACCATCCCGCAGCCTGAGCCCTAGGCAGGGTTTGAGCCCGCCTTTACCACTAAGGAGATCCACGGCCTGATGCTCACCACGTTGCCCCTGATTTTCAGGAGCAGGTGTGGCCAGCTGTCCAGCAGCATACTTTGCAGCAGAATATGGATCTACAGAAGAGATCTGTCTTTGTGCAATGTTGGGAGATCTGAAGATTCCCTTTCTCCTTTTGTCTCTCCCTCTCTTCCCCTGACCGTTGCCCAGCCCCAGTCACAGCCTGGCCGCTCTCAGAGGAGAAGAGGAGCACTTCAAACGTGACAAAGCCCCGCTGCATGCCTGCCATCTCGCCAGCCCTACAAAGGTGACACCTCCTGGACTTCTGCTCTAATGAGAGCAAATTTTTTGTCCAAACATTTGAAGCACGGAGGTGCTTTCTCTTGCCACCCCCTGCTGGGATTAATATTATTATCCAGTTTGCTCTGGTTAGAAATTAAAACGAGGGCATTCGCTTCTTTTAATGAGAGGTGACAGTGGCTCCAGCACTTCAGAAGGGAATTAAGAAAGCAGGGATGGCTGCGGAGCCTGTCTCCACAGAGTCTTATCCACTGGCCCGTCTGCCCCGGGTGGTGTGCGGGATCAAAGGCCACCTACCTGCCGCTGAGCACAAAATCCCCCAGGACACCCCCTCCGGTGGTCCTGCCCCACGCTGGAAATAATGGCTTTAAAGGGCAGCGTAACGCAAGGGCTTCGCTTCCCTGGGGAGGCTGGGGCAAGAGGCAAAGGGGACCACATTGAGCTTCTGGGCATCATAGCCAGATCTGCTGAAGTGGGGTTTTCGGAGTGCTAAACTTGTCCGGGTTTTGGCTTAGGACTTTGGTGGAGGGGAGAAATGTTAGTGTGGCCAGAGTTGAGGCAAAACTGGTGAAAATGCAACAACTGAAATGTTGTGGAGAGAATTTTATATATATATATTTATTATTTTTTTAAATGAAAAGCTTTGAACTTTGAGTTTTCAATGGAACCTTTTGACTTTAGATAAGTGTTTCAGCTGAGTTTTGGGTTTTTTTAGGAATTTAAAAAAATGCTTATTAGAAATACCCACCAAAGGCTTCCCGTGACTGACGGTTTTATCACTGAAAAATAGCGAGCTAAACCCGTTATTATATCTGTCTCAGGATAGGTTTGGTTAGAAACGTCAAAAAAATATGGGACAAAAATGTGAATTTTTAATCCCATTTTAAAGGACCTTTACCCATGTGTGAACTTTTCTTTTGAAGTGCTGCAGTCAGCTCTTCCCCAGTCTGCTGGGAGAAATGCCTCCTTGGAGGGGAGACGGCCTGCGAGCCCAAACGAAGGTTTCTTGCTGAACCCCTAATGCGGAGGGCGTTGATCATTACTCGTGGCAGGATGCCAGAGCACTGGCTCCTTCCGCTGAGCCGGGCTGGGCACTGGGGCATGACCAGTAAATCCAGTTATTGGGGTGCCAGGGAAATTGTTGGTGCTCTGGAGGTGGAGAGGGATGGTGGCGAGCAGGCACCGAACCCCTTAACGCGGACACCAGGGTGGAAAAACAGATTGAACAGGCTGATAGCAGTGATTGCAATGAATTTTCTTAGTTGTGGGTTTTGGTGTTTCGTTTGGCTTTTTTTGTGTCTTTTGGTTGTGTGGGGTCTTTTGTTGTTGTTGGGGTTTTTTTGTTGTGTTTTTTTTTCTTGTTTGTTTGTTTGTTTGCTGGAACAGCCCAGGGAAAGGCAGTATTAACAGTGTGAACCCACTTGTCCATCTCCATCAGGGCTGGGGGCTGCCAACAGTGCAAGCAGAAGCGGATGGGGCCATTGTCCTTGCTGAGGGCTGGGCGGGGGGGAGCCAGGGAGCAACCCCCAGGGAACAGAACTGCTGCAGCTCTCCAGCACAGGTACGCTCAATAAATAGCAAGTGATAAAACAGCCCTCTCCATCAGGAAACCAATTAGCTCTGGGGCCTTTGGGCTGGGTTTCCCCCCACCTTCTTTTTTTTTTCCCTCCCTTCCCCTCCTCTTTTTCCATTTTTCAGGCAGATGTCGAAGGTGAGGGTTGTAGAAGCAATTGCTTTTTGAGGCAGTTGCTTTTCTGTTCCCTCCATTCACAGCTAAAGTGCAGCGAAGCCCATCGCTCTGGGGCTTTGTGCTTCTCTGCCATCCCCCCCATCCACTGGGAAGTTGGGTGGAGAGAGGCTGGAGCTGGGGAGGTTGCTGGGGTCGTGCGTTTGAGATGCTCGCAGCCTGGAGGAGATGCATTAGCCTTGGAGCCAGGCGCAGCCTGCAAGACCCGGAGCAAGGCATTAGTGAGGGACAGGAGGGTCTGGAAGTGCTGGCTGCAATGGATTTGCTCTGCGTTTGGCTTGTGAGCTTGCTTGGAGATGAGGAGGGGCTGAGAAGGAGGTTAAACCCAGCTCTGGTCAGGGCAAAAGAGCAGTGTTAGCTGCTGGTCCTGGGGATGTGCTGGAAGTCAATGGGCAACACAAGGTGTTTGGCAATAAGAAACCGAGAGGTTCGAGTGAGATGTGCCAGCGACTGGGGGGATGCAGGTCCCCCCCCAACATATCAAAGCTTCCTTGCCCTGAGGCACCACGCAGCTCTCCCAGGGTTTTGTCTCAGCTCCCGCCTGCTGCCGTTTGCAGCGATGGCTCTGCCAGGGACTCCAGGACCTCAGCTCCCATACCCTCCCTGGCCAAGGTGATGCATCTGTATTTGAGCAGTGATGCTATAAATCCCCCCGTGCTCCTTGCCCAGCCCTTCTGCCTCCTCACCCCATGTTTACAAGCGTTTCTGCCCTCCCAGCTGATGCTGCGGTCTCCCTTGTGCATTTACAGCATCCACCCAAATCGATTGTGGTGCCCTGTCCGGTGCAGCGAGACCCACCCGACCCATGGCGTGTGCCGGGGTGGAACCGGACCTCTCCCGCATCCCTAAAATATCCAAACAGATTTTGCTCATAAGTATGCAAACAAAGGTTTTATAATTAGTGTGATGTGTCTCAAATAGCTCACCTTTTCTTTTTTTTTAGGAAGTACAGATGTTACAGAAACCCAGAGCCCTGAGTTCATCACACCTTGGGAGCATTTGCTTGTGCCCTGCGTGAATTCTTAACTGCAGTAAACGGGTATTTCAACGTCTGCTTTGCTCCTTACACTTTCCTGATTTTACCAGAGTTGCAAAGTCCGTGAGAAATTTTAACTTGTTGAAATAGCGGTGGGTTAATTTATTTAATTTGAATTAAGAAGGAATTGGAGATGGAGTTCCAGAGACAGGCCTTTAAAGATAGAGATAAAATCCAGTCTATGGAGTCTATGGAGATGGAATAAATATTTCCATCTCTCTTTTTTTTTTTTCTTTCCTTCTCTCCTTGTCAGAATAGGAAAAGCAAGGTATTTGATGGGTCAGGCTTGACAGATTCAGCAGGGCTGTGTGTATCTGGGGGCTGACCTGCCTTGGTTTTTGAAACTAGAAGTTCAAGCTGAAGGGTGACCCAGCTTTGAGGCACCAGCTTTGAGACGACGTCTTTGATTTTCGGTGCTGTTGATGTCCTCTTTGTCACTTGCCCTTCTCGGTGTTTTACGGCCTTTGTCTCCTGTTTGTGTTGCTCTTCACTTAACCCTGAGAAGCTCAAAACTGCCCAACCCTTCCTGCTGCTGGTTGCACAGAGACCTGAGCATGTGAGGAAGGGTTGGCGTTGGCTTACCTAAGGAGAGCCAAGCTACTTTTTTTCTGAGATCTGTGTTCTTTGAAAAAATGGAGATGAATTTAAGAGATCAAACATTACCATGGAATTGAATTGCAAAACCCTTCCTGCTCTGAGAGCATCAGAATATTTGGTGGGCTGGGTTTTAATGTCACATTTTCATAAGTCAAAATATAAGCTCCCCCATAGCTACTTTGCTAACGTAATTGTTAGTGAAAAGGGTAATTCAGCCTAAGAAGTCATAATGAAGGGAAATGAAACAGCAGGGGCAAAGAGAAAGGCTGCTTGTCTGCCTGAATTAAAGTATTTTGCTGTTATTTGAAGGAAACAAGTAAATTTCTCCCCGTGAAATTTTCCCCAGCATTTCTGCAAAATGTTGTGACTTCTGCAAATCTGCTTTTTCTGCTGGTAATCCGTGTCATGAAGAGAGCAGCAGCCGCCTCCCGCTCCAGTGGAGAGTGAAGGGGGTTTTTCCCGGAGAGCGGGAAGCAGAGGATGCTCTCCTGCTGGCGCTGCTGCTTGCCAGGGACCGAGTAGAGGACAGATTGCCTTGAGCCCAGGTCCTACACACACTACCTAGATGTAGGGAGAGGGAGAGACCCTGATATATCATCTGTCCCTTTGAACAGTCACAGGTCGAATGGGCAGGTTCATTCATCTTCTTTTCCACAGAAGGAAATTCTCTCCGGTCTGGATTCCAGATGTTGGGGCGGGGGGGGGGGGGGCGTTTGTTGTGGCAGTACCTGGGGTGCAGAGATGGTGTGTTTTATCAAAGTCCTTGGATCTGGAGCACACTGGGCGCTCCTGCTAACAGGAGCCAGCAGCAGCACGTCAGTGTGCAGGCAGATGGTGTGCACAGACAGACCTGCTCCACCCTCTGGAGCATCGTGGGCTGCAGCGTGGAGGGGATCAATCCTGTCTCCTGGAGGGGTTGCCACCCATCAGCTGAGCGGACATAACCGGCTGCACACATGTTCCTTACCTGTTGCAAATGTAAAGTATTATTTAAATGATTCTCTGACTGAATGGCTTAAGCTGACGGAGTTAACTTCACAGCCTCGTCGTTACGGCGCTGCTACCAAGAGATGCCTCAGCTGCTTTCAATTGTATGGACATCCCCTGAGCTCCCAGATGCCAGACTTAGGCTTATTACCCTGCAGGAACTTGTTAGGCTGTCAGCCCTAAATGTTCAAATATCCCAGGTGAACCACCTCCCATATTAATTTAATTATATATCTGTACTCATACATATATACGGTCTTGTAGCTTGTAGGTTAAAATAGATGACTTTGAAAGGAATGGATGTAAGAGCATGTTTACTTTGCCTTTTGTTCTTTAACCGTCAAACATAGATTTTAAACCACATGCAGAGGAAAAGTTTTAGGATTCAGTAACAGGGGCTCATACATTTGCTGCTTTCATGTCTGATCCACGTGGGAGATGTGCTGCTGGTTAAAACGTGCGTGTGGGTTTTTTGTTTTTTTCCCTCTGTTAACAAGTTTGATGTTGGGAAAGGAAATGTCATTCTGGTTCATAATTTCAGTGAAGGCTTCAGGAAGAGGGTAAGAGGGAGTCGGGGGCACTAAACATCACCTGGTCTGGGTAAGGTGATATTTTCCACTGTCCTTTTCTGGAATTTATTGGGATTCTGCAATTAATACAAGGAAACTCGGCAGTTTTGTTCAAACCAAAAGAAAATAGAAATTTTATCATTAGAAAGCTTCAGAATGGCTTGGGCTGGGTTGTTTTTTTTTTGTTTGCACGTACATGAGGTAATCTTTTAAAACTTGTTTGTGTGAAGCACCAAATCTGCAGTCAGCCCACTGCAGTCAGAG
Source organism: Phalacrocorax aristotelis (assembly GCF_949628215.1). NCBI lineage: Eukaryota > Metazoa > Chordata > Aves > Suliformes > Phalacrocoracidae > Phalacrocorax > Phalacrocorax aristotelis. Next base: position 2,875,567 of record NC_134290.1, on the reverse strand, counting down.
CTGTGTTGTAGCTCGCACTCACCTCGGTGGGTCCCCAGACTGGTCCCCTTGAAGGACAGACAAGGCCATGAGTTACGTTTCTACTTCTCAACTGTGTTTCCTGTTCACCCCAAATTAGCTGAAAACACCCGGGAAGGCTTGTCCTGGGGTTTTTCTCCGGTTGCCTGTGAGCAGGGACTCTGCCCAGGCTTGAACACTGGGAGCATCGTTGCTCATCACTGCAAAGGCCAAGAGGTGCCCCCAGCTCTTACAGGAGACCGAGGGCCGGCTGGAGCCAGGGGAGCTTGGAAACCAAACACATTTCCTTTAACACTGGCTGCTCCGTCTTGGGTCGCTCCCTCCCAGCCCATCCTGTTTCAATCGCGCCAGCCCGGCAATGTTATTTCAGCAATCAGCTGCAAGACAAAACAGCTGGCCCTGTCAGCCGGCGTGCAGAGGTGTGGAAAGTCCACTGGGGGATTAAGCTGGTCTTACCATCAGTCCTCACTTGTGAAAATACAACCTACTAAGTTTTCCTAGATGATGCAGTTTTCAATTGCTTTTGTTTGCTTTTCAGACAGGTCTTAAATCAGGCTGTCAGTCAGCCTCCCTTCCTCCCACCGCCTCGCCTCCAAGGCAGCTTCCAGGCACTTTCTGGGAGGACCTGTAATATCTTTCCTATCGCCATTTATTTATGGGGCTTCCCCTTCCTCCTGGTAGGAAGAGAGGTACTGTGTCTCGCAGCGTGAAAAATGTGCTCTGCAGCTCATTGTTTGGAGCCCCCAAATCGCCATCAGCCCCGGGGTACCCGGCAGCAATGCTGTATGGGCCGGGGGAAGGACTAGGGTGGCCCCTGCCCTGGTGCTCTGTGTCTTTGCATCGTTAACTCCGACACTGTCCAACCTTCTGCTTTTGCATTTGCGATGCGGCAGGCTCGGGAGGGTGGGGAGATTGTTATCGGTGTCCGACAAACCCCTCAACCCTCTTTTCACACCTCCGATGGGGGATTTCCCATGGAGAGCTGGGGGAGAGGGTTTATCTGCATTTCCTCTCCTTCCTCTCCTCCCTTGGCTGTTACATCCATCTTCCTGGCTGCAAAAGATATTTACGCAGTGTCCCGCGGGTAGAGCAGAGCTGAAGGCTTGTTAGAGCTCGTTGCTAGTTTCCTATCCTGGCCAGAAAGGGTGCCATGGTTTTTGGAGGATGAAGTAGTGGTTGAGATGTAGAGGAAGCAGGTATGCAAGGTGCAAGCCTGCAAGTTCAGGGGGAGTCGCTCAGCTCGGCCCCCTGTTCCATCTCACCAGGCGATTTTTATATATCTTTAGGTGCTTGAGTACAGTCCTGTCAACACGTGGGAAAGGAGGTGGTCCTGCCTGTGTGTGTGCAGCAAATCCAACACATCGCGGGCAGAGATTGACTCTGCTTGACATATGGAGCAGGTTGGTGTCTCCGGGATGTGGCAGCCCCGTGGCGAATGTAACGCAGAGCTGCTCCACGTGTGTCCAGGGTTTCTGACTGTCCAGAGACAGCCCTGACACAGGTCTCTGGGCATCAGGTGACTGCTCCAAGCCATGGTGCACAGGTCCCACTGGCAGAGGTGGCCGATCTCCAAGGACCTCTACAAATCTGGCTCAAATCTTGTAAGGAGCTGTGGCAACATCTCTTCCCCCACCCCGGCCTCAATGTTCCAGGTGTTTTCTTCCGCCTTTGTCTCATAACACAATACACAAAGGACAGACCTCTTCCAGATATGGGAATCTGTGCGCCAAGTCCACTCCCAGCAGCCCACTAAATCCTACCCCTCCATGTAATTTAAATCGCAGCGGTTGTGCCTAGAGGAAGGTGGGGGAGGTTGCTGGATTTGAATGTCACCTGGTTAATGCACGTGCTGTGATACCTTTTCCCACTGTATCTGCAGCAAAGGTCTGGGGATGGAGGGGTTTTGATCAGTGCTGCTAGCTGAAGAAGCTGATTCCTCTGGCAAAGCTGCTGTGGCTGGTATAACGCAGACCTGGTGTGCTGGTGGAGCCAGATGACGTTAGCAGACAGGGCTTGCAGCTCTCCCCAAGCTCCTGGGGGAGCACGGTGCTGAGCTGCTGGCAACTCTCATCTCAGATAAGGAAGAAGGCAGAGAAAACCCAGGGCACGTCCCAGTCCTAGAGGGGCTGAGAGCAAATGACTGGGTTTCTGCACAGTGCAAGCGATGCAGGAGGAACGCTCCCTTCCCCGAGAAGAGTGACGGGCCCTCCCACCTAAGCTATAGAAAAATGCAGATGCTGGTCTAATATGTCCCGTTGCTGCCACAGGCACCCAAGGAACCATCACCAAACATTTTTGTTAGTGAAGAGAATGGATATCTGAGCAGATGAGCAAGATCAGGTAGCCTAAAGCTCCTGGAGGACAGGGAAAGAGCTGGGTGTGATCTGGCGGTGCATGGCATGCAAGTGAACACTGGTCCTCTGGCTGGAGGAAAGCATCAGTGCTTGGCACTGCAGGATGAAGGAAGGGCTTCAGAGGCTTCCCTCATGCTCTTTTTGGCTGATGTGCAAAAGACTTGGGCAGCCGGAGAGCCCTTGAGAGCCATTGTGCGGGCATGTGGTCCCTGCAAGAAGGGGGCAGGGTGGCCACCTCTTTGACTTACACAGCTAAACCCACAGGAAGTCCTCGCTCCAAGCCTTAAACTGGTTTTACATGTGATTTTAGCCAAGCCAGAACAACACTGGGTCTAGGTAAGGTTTTGTTTTTTCTTCTCCTCTGCATCTTCTGCCAGGCATCCTGGAGACACTTGGAGAAAGCGGCATCCAGTACTCTGGTAAAGCAGAAATGCCAGAAGCCGTACAAGGCGCTTCCCCAGGGACTTCCAACCTGTGCTTGCAGACCTGCAAGAGCTGCACGCCCAGAAGAAGGACTCAAATTCCTCCTCTTAAAATTTTGTAGCTAACCATAAATCAGACTGGTCTTGCTCTAGGCAGCAGGATAAGAAAGAGCTGGACTGAAATGTGAAAGTGCCTGTGCCTCGCAACCCTGATGCGAAATCCAGGCTGCCTTCCCTGCACGCATTTGCAGCGCTGTTTCTCCTGATGCCTTTGGGAGAAAACACCGGCAGGAAGGAGCCATGCCAGATGGTTCCCAGCGGAGCGTGGTGCAAAGGTCTCAAGTGCTTTGCAGGTGAGGAAGGCAGGCTGTGGCGCACAGCGTGGCTTGAAAGCCTTTGAGGGATGCTCTGAATGAGAGTCACCTTGTTGTCCTGCTAGCAGCATTGCTTGAATACCTTCATCACTGGCAGCTTGAGTAGGGGCTTACTGAGCTCCCAAGCTCCTCAGGGGGCCATGGCTTGCTCAGCTGTCTTAGCTTGAGGAAGGAAAAGCATCTGGCTGGTGTCAGTGCTCTTTGTGGCCAATAGAGCAATGAGAAATCACTGTACTGTTGCTTTGAACCATGCTCTGCTGGATCTGGGACCTTCTGGATTTGTGGACACTCTGTCCGTTCTTGGACTGTGCACCCAAAACATCCCCCAGCCGCTGCTGTTGGGCAAGAAGAGGGGATCAAAGGAAGTCCTTCATGCTCCAGTTGCGGGAGTGATGGAAAGCCGTGGCCCGCCCTCGTCCTGGCCTGCTCCTTCCCCTTTGCATCTTGCCTCAGAGGGTTTTGAAGATGCCTAACTGACAACCCTTCAGCACACCCCTGCAGAGACAGGAGTGAGCTACAAAGCAAGGCAGCGGACCAAGAGCTCCCTGCTACCCAAGGTCATGAGTGTGCACCTGCCTAATGATGAGGAACAGCACTCCCTGCTCTCCCAGGGCTCCCAGAGGAAGGATACAGGTTGGGTCCACCTTGATATTGAGATGTTTCTGTGTCCATCTCTGGAGACTCCACTCCTGGCATTGGAGAACATAGCCCAGAGCCTGAGTGGAAGAATTGACACCACCCGGAGCCATTTCAGTGTCTCTGCACAGTGCACATTGCTGCTAACTTGGAAGCTCTCCCTGGTGAGGAAAATGGCTGCTCTCATTTGCTCTGCTCTGCCTAGGGAGAAAATTATGGTTGTAACTGGAAGTGGGTGCTTTGGCTTGTTTCCTCCTTGCCTCTTGCAGCCTGGGAAGTGGAATAGCTGGTTGGTGCCCTTGCAAAGCTGCTGGATTCATTAATGATGGATGATATATCACTTGGAAAATGCTGCCCAGGGGTCTTTCCATGTGAGCTTGGTTGCGGTAAAAATAGAATTCCCCAAGGAACTCCAGAATACCTGTTGTGGAATGTCAGAGGCTGAAGGTTTTAGCTGAACTCCTCCTCTTCCCGTGCATCAGCTTCCCTGGGAAGCAGTTTTTTAACCTGATATAGAAAAACTTTTAAAAAAATGGCATACATCTTGTATTTGAGAGGGATTGATCTAGCTAGGAGCATCCAAAGCCAGCACCATCTCTCAGAGTGGGGAGAGCTGGAGGCAAACCAGGCTGTGGTATGCTACAGATGGCATTGCCATCCTACTCGCTGGAGCAGGCCTTGCAAGGGGATTTTGGAGCAATTTGAAGCAGCCCTGGCTGGGAATATTTTCAAGAAAACATGCTGGAGTTTCTTGGTCAGCCAAAACTTCTCATAGCTACATGTGACGCTTGTCAAAGCTGAAGTTGGAAATGGTTTCCTCCATCAGTAGAGGAGAAAAATGTGGATCCGGGAGAAGCACTGGCTTTGCATAGGCGCATCCAGGCTCTCTGCAATGGTCCGAAGCACAAGGCATGGCTGCCACAGACACGAGGGGTGTTGGACCTCCTTGCCCACCCACGCTTGCAACACCCCCGACGCTGTGCCAGGGCCCACCACGTACTGCTTGATGGAGTGTTCTTCTGAGCAGTGTGATATGTGCCAGAGCCCCTCGCCCTCTGCGTGGTGTCTTGGGTGAGCTGGCAGTGGGCAATGCTCCTTCAAGTCCCCACCTAGAAACAAGCTCTTGAGCCTGAGCCAGGGCTCAGTCTGAACCCCCTAAGCTTTTCCTTCACCTTTCTCTTTTCAGTGCTAACAGAAAAGTTTTGGAAAATGGCATCTTCTCTGTGGTGGGAGATAGGAAATTCTTGGAAATGTCCCTTTTTGCCATGTGAGTGGCGTTTCTGCTGCTCTGGGCACAGCAATGCCGGCCGGGAGAGGCTGTGCTGATGGCGGGCTCCTTACAGCTGCTCTGCTGGTATAAATCTGACCTGCGAGCTTACCCAATTCATTAGACACTGCCTGTTGAAAAGGCAGTAAATCAGCTAAAACCTCAGTCAGAACTGGCTTTGGCATGTTTTATGGTGGAATTAGAATAATGAATGAGGAGACGGCTGTTTATGTTAGTTTTGGCTTGCAAGCTGAAGAAAAATTCTGGTGTTGAACTTAATGATAAACTCTCCACACCAGTGGGCTCTGAGATTGGAAACAACTTTTAAAAGCCTTGAGGGCCCAAGAGGGTGAGAGACTGGCACATCACAAGCTGAATGAACACTAGAGTTTAGATAAGAGGCGTGGGCATGTTTTGGGACATGGGGCAGGATGAGACCTTGCTCTCCAAAGCTTGGACACCTGCAGTCTTCTGCTGCTTGGGGTTGGTCTTTACGACACGTGCTTGAGGACTAAAGTAAATTAGCCAAACCTTCAAGTGTCCAGCTACTTCCACGCTCTGACTAGCTTATTTATACCTTGCTTGGATGCTTTGGGATTCCTCCACACCTTGTCACCCATCATCTGTCCTTGGCGGGTTTCTTTCCAGCTTTGCTCTCATATCCTTAGTTGAGCTCATCTGTATAAAATGGGGTTTGTGCTCCGAACCTGCCAGAGCTGCAGGAACTGGAGTGAACTCTACTGTGGTTTCCTCCAAGCTTTAACATGGGTCTGGGTGGCTCATGGTGGAGCTGGTCCAGTTTTCCTCTGACTGAGGAAAAGATACTCCGGAAAACTGGATGAGCAGTTAATGGGACACAGTCCAGCCTGATGGATGGGGAGCATGTGTGTATTAGTATTAGTAATCCAGTAACGCAGTTATAATGCATTATCCATAATCCAGGCAAGCTGCACCAAATGCCCATTCTCTTGAACACTCTTTGTCCAGGCAGCCCCTCTGGAGCACTGGGTGGAGTGAGCGCCTTGATGTGCTGAGCTCCCTCCATCCCACAGCTCAGCAGGGCTCTCCAAATAGCTGGCATAAGGTCCCCTTGCTGAATCCAGGTTTTCCTTTCCTGGTGGTCCTTTTTTCCTTCTGACTCTTGCTGCTTGGCTCAGAGCGGGACACTCCTTCTGCCAAGGTTTAGGGCCCTTCTGTCACCACCTGTTTATCCCAGTTAGCAAAGACTAAGCAGGTGGACCCAAGGCTCTATGCTTCCACAGTTTTACCAGTGGTCAAAACTTGGCAGTGCTCATGGTCTTACTTTTGCTTCAACAATTGCTTGACTTCTTTCCAAGGTCCGTAATGCACATCACCTTTCCAGCAGAGGAACCCAGCCCACCTGGCCTTGTCATTGTTCATCTTGTTGTTTTTCCTGGATTTTTCCACTTTGCTTTCCCAAACTGTCTAAAAAGAAAGTGCCTGGTTTTGCCATGGGGCATTAAAGTTGCACAGAAGTCTCTTCACCAGGTGGATTATGAAATGCAACTTGTAGAAGCCTCCCCATTTGTACCCGCTGTTTGGACAGGCAGGCTGAAGGCTTTGTGGAGGGCTGCTTAGAGCATCAATTTTGAAGCATCAGCTGCCTGAATTCAAGCTACAAAATTTATAAAGGGAGGAAACCTGTGTATATTTTCCCACTGTGCTCACCTTCTGTAAGTAATCCTGTGCAAAGAGTCCAGGCTTGGACTTGCACAGCAGCAAGCACAAGGTCTAAGGATGAGGTAGTTCCCTCCTGACCTCTGACATGACTATAGTCTTTGCAAGCCCATTTTGTGCTCAGGAGCGTGTCATGTACCATCTCGGTTCACCTCTCTCATCCATCCCTTGACTGCCGTTCCCAGACAACAAAATGTCCCAAGGGCTTATCCTGAACTCAGCCGGGGACCATTGACCTCAGAGGGCTGTGGATGAGGTCTGTTCCTGCAGGTCCCGCCACAGCCACAGCTGGTTGTTGGCAGTCATGACTTTGTGTCTTCTTCTAAGCTGTTTTGAGCTCAAACCATGTATCTGCTTGCCTGGCAGGAGGAGGGAGGGCTCCAAGCCTGGTAGGGCTTGGAGGGAGAACCCTTCATCTCCCCTGGTGCCACACTAAAGACTGGGGCTCTCCCAACAGCCCCGCAAGCCATCACCCACCACCATGTCCTTCTGCCCCCTTTTTCGCCCTCTCCTGTTTTCAGCTGAACCCAACCACACTCAGTTCAAGTTTATCCTGGGCTTATTTTGTGGCTGGATTAACCTCCCCAAGTGCCGTGGCTGCCTCCTGGTGGAGTGGCTCACTCAAGGGCAGCTGCCCTCCTTTATCTCTTTGAAGATTAGGGGGCTTTAACGTGTCTTTAAAGTGAATTTCTCTACCCCCTCCTCTGTTTTATTATTATAATTGATGACCAGCAAACTTTTCTTTTCCTTTATCTCTTAAATATGTTTCTTTACCCTTAAAAATGCAATATTTCTTTTAACTCAGAATATGGATGGGTCTGCGCATAGCAGGGCCGCCTTTGAATCATCTGTCAATTTGACCGTGTAAAGCCTCTGTTTTCAGCTGGCATCCAGTGCAGATTTCAAAGCCGTGACTCACCAGTTCTTGAAGAGTCAGGACTGAAAGAAAAGGTAAAATAAAATTAAAAAAAACCACAACCCAAACAAACAACAAAATAAAGTCTTTTTTCCAAGCAGTTAATTACAAAGTTTTGTGCGGTCTCTGTATTGAGACTAGCAGGGCTTTTGTGTGTGTGCACGGGAAGGATTAAAAGTGTTGCAGGATTTCATTAGTGAGGACTACAAAATTAATAGTTGCTCCTTGGAAAAAGTAGGTTGGAAGAAATAATTTACAATCACTTTAAGTTAGGAAGCCAAAATGAAATTTATTTTTTTTTACAAAGCATAAGGCAGGAAAGGGGAAAGGCACTTGAATAATTTTATATTTAGTCAAAATATTGCACTTACATATAATGTATATATACTTATGCAGCAAATGCTTGAAAGTGCTTTTTCTCTCTGTGCGCATCTGTATAAATAGCTAAAACAAATCTGCTTTCAGAATGAAAAGATCTGCTGAACTGAAAAACAGAAATTCTCTTTCCTCTGAAAATGTGAATATGCCTTTTTTTTTTTTTAAGCAAAATTCCCCCCCCCCCCCCCCCCCCCGCCCAGTATAATTTCACCGAAAAATGGCAATCTTTTATCAGTGTGATTGCAACCCGACATAGCTACAGCTGGGAACTGCTCTGCATTTCCTGGGCCTGGTCCCCCGGGCCAGGGTGGGCCCGGGCTCCGAAGCACCCTGCCTCCCGGGAGGTGACGGGGCGCTCTGCTCCTGCCGCCGGTGGCTTCTGTTACAGGATCCCAGGCTTTAACCGAGACAACTCTACAAATAGTGTCAAAAGAATATGCATGTAGCAGCTCAGTGTTTCCTCTGTTGTCAGATATTTTTATGACACCTTATCGTATGCATCTTAAACCCACATGTAGAGAAAGCAGGCATTAAAAATGAACATCTGTAACTGACTGATGAGTGCTGGTGCTGTCTCTGGGTCAGCAACAGGATGCTACCAGCAGACGGGACACTTCCTACGGGCAGTCCCTGCTCAGAGGTAGGGCAGGGCTCACCACGCTGTGTGTTACACTGCCAGCTTCCAGCCCCATTTATTTTAAAACCTCACACTCCAGGATGGGGCGAGCCCAGCTCTCTGCAGGCTTTGTCCCGCCAGCTTTGGAGATGGTGGACGGGGTGATGTTGCTGGTGAGTGTGTGGTGTGGGTCTCACGGATGTCTATGCTCAGGGTGCTGGTCCCATTGTGACCAGCCTTGCGTTGGGAGTGTGTGTGACCCATCAAGGCAGAGTGATCTCATTGTTAAATGCCACCTTATAACACCACTGGGGACCCCAGAGAGGCTGCGTGTGGGAGCAAGGCCATGGTGGAGCTGTGTTGCCAGGAGGTGGGTGGATCACGGTGGCTTTTGGAGCACAGGTTAGTACCTTTGCGTCTTTACAATGCTTTTGCGTATGCTGTAGCAGAGCCTGGGGAGGCTCGTGTTACTGCCCAATGTGCTGGTCAAGTACGTTGTCTATCACTCAACTGCTTGTTCCTTCATTCCTCATTCCCAGTGCTAATCTGAGCACTTATTTGGCTATCCCAAGCAAGCTGGGTTCGAGATGATGGCTGCTATGACATCTTCTGGAACTCAACACAGTTTTAAACACAATTTGCAAGCAGCTGCTCATGTCAAGTACTGAAGAAAATATGGGCTTTGATGGTTGTTCATCCTTTGTAGTCAAGAGTAACAGAGGAGGGTAGGAGGGGTGTGAGATGCACGGAGCTAGGTGCATGAAGCACAGAGCCCACATGTGTCCAATCTCATCTACTGAATTTACTTTTCCTTGCACTGGCCAGTTGCTGTAATTATTCCTTTCCTCAAGTGCTAATGTTCTCCGAAGTGTTTTGCATATTGGCACCTCCAGCCTCTCTTCTGGACCTGTGTGGGACGTGCTACCTGACCAGCCTTGCTGGGTCTTCAGCCCGCCATTACTACATGAAAATGGCCACATTCATCTTTCCTTTGGCAAGTGACTGATACCGTCTCATTGTCAAAGACCCTTTGGTCAAAACTTGTTCAGCACCAAGTTCTGCTTGAAAGTGGCCACAATGTTTTCTTAGCCTCTGAAGATCAATAGCTGGCCAGCACGAAACATGTGCCGGGGCACTTATGCCATCCAAACGTGGCCTTACAGGTCAGCCTAGAGCAGCTGAGAGCTTGAAATTAGCACTTTTCAAAACCTCATCATTCATCACGTGGTGGTCGCGGGCAACCCAAAACAAAGTAGGAAGCATGAGATGGGGAAGGGAACGTTGGAAGGAGACGGTGGGGCAGACAGAGAGGAAGAAGGCCACTGGTGCTTGGTGACTATTGGCCATCTTCATTTCCAGAAATACAGGATTCATCCTAGAACACCCCAGAGTTAGGGTTGTTCTGGTCTCAGGCTCTGAGGACAGGAGCTTGGTGGTGACTCCAAGTTCTCCAGCTGCTCCCAACACGTGATAGCGAACCAGCTGTGCTGGTCCTCCATGACTTGGTCCTCCTGCAGACACCCGTTTGCTCCTGGCATAGGTGATGAAGATGGAAGGAGACGGTTTTAAAAGCACAGTGTGCGTCAGCCAGAGCTGGGGAAAAGCTCTAAGTGGAGTCCCCGTTGCCTAGCCAGGCACCCACGGCTCTTCGGGGGGCTTTCGGAGGCACCACCAGCAGTAGCAACTGGCTCAGGCTGGATCTGAGCCTGTGAACGGAGAGATGAAAAGCTGCGTTACAGGTCCAGGGAGCCCACCCAGGGCCCTACAGCCGGCCAAGCGCCAGGCGTGAGGATGGATATGTGGGCCATTGAAAGACCTCATCCAGCGTATATTTGGTTTGTCTTGTGTGACACATAGAACCTGAGTTATTATTTGATCCTGCTCTGAGTAATAACCAGATAAATGGGCTTGCGGATTTCCAAATAAACATTTTAATAAATGATGGGTGAATTAAAGGAGAGCTGCTCCCCCTCTCCCCTGCTCCCAATATTAATGTTCAAATGAAGGCAGGCAGTGTCTAACAGAGCCCCGTGTACTGTAAATACATTTCTTGCACTGTCACACATAAACACTGGAGAGACGGAGATCAAAAGGTCTCTCTGTGCAGAGCAGAGCAGTGTGATGAAGTGAACATGTTGCTTTGTGGCTGGGGTGGGGTGATGGGACGCCTGAGAATAACAGACTGGCTGGAGACGTAGGAGCCCAGAAGGCCTGGGGGGCCTCAAAGGGGGAGGAAAAAAAAGTCCCCACTAGCAGCAGGAAAAATAAATAATTCCGTTATCTCTGATGAATTTCTGCCTTTGATCTAGTTTTTCCTCTCCCTCACGCTGCCTTTTCGTTCCCTCTTCTCCCCCCCCTGCTCGCAGCCCCCCCACCTCCCCCTCGGACACTTTTTTCCCCCCTTCCCCTCTTGCGGTTTGATTTATCCCACGGCCAGCTCGGGGAGCCTGACGGGCCCTGATGAATGGGCAGAACTCGTCTGCCCGTAGCCCTGCCCCGGCGTCTGCCAGGACATCCCCGGCTTCTTTTCATTCTTCGAAACCCGGCGTCCCGCTGGGCAGCCTTGTGCAATATATTTGGTTTGTGGGTTGTGCTTTCCTCGGCCGCCTTGGGGAAGATGCTTTCTGCCCCCCCCCCGCTGATACACACACACACACACACAAACACACACAAAGCCCAGCCTTCCCCATCCTGGGGTTATTTAGCTTAACCCTGACAGCTGCTAAATAATTGGGTGTTTCTTCCACAGCCAGTACCTCCTTTCTGAGCCAGTGGAGGCCACATGGGTGCCTCTGATATTTCCCTGCAGCATTGCCAAAAAAAAAAATTAATAAAGATGGGTTTTTGGAAACAGAGCAGAGCGAAGTGGAGGTGATCCGAGCCCAGACGGTGGCACAGGAGGGGGAACAGCCCCTCCGGGGTTGAACAGGGAGCTGCAATGGGAGGCGGTGGGTTTCCTCCTCCTCAAGGCTCACAGAGCCACAGGGCTGACCCTTCCTAGGAGACAGGAGTAGCACCAAAATGTTGCTCACCGGCAGCTCGTGCTCAGCTCAGCTCTGACATTCAGGTCCTAGAAAGGGCTCAAGCTGAGGCCCAGGTCAGCACAAGTGACCGACTTGGGGCACTTCTGTGTCAGTGCCCAGACGAAGGTGTCTTTAGAAAGAAAACATGTTTTTTTTTTGGCTCTCCATGTTTGATAACACTGTGAAAATCCATCAAAACCGTACCGTGGGCCTTTCGTGGCCCACAGCCTTCTCCCTGCAACTGCTTCAGCAAGATCGACAAAATGTTGTAGCTCAAGTTGGAAAAAGCTGCCCGTGAGATGCTGCGTAACAGCCCTCCCGGACCCAGCCCTGCCTGCTCCAGCTGTTCCCCACTGTCCCATCCCTCTGCTGGTGGTGGGACAGGCCCCGGGGTCGGTGCAGCCACCGTTTCCCATGGCTTGAAGCCAAAACTCATACAGTAGCTTGACAATCGAATTGTTAAAATGTGCATTTAAAAAAAAGAAGTCTTGCAATTCTGCTTTGACATCTCTCTCCCAGTCTAGCTGGTAAAAACTTTTGCTTCTATGTGATGCTTAAAAGTAACAATTTCCATAAAAATCACTGTGAAACATGTGATGTTTCTGTCTGATTCAAGCCCAACAACTTGGTCAGATTTTTTCCTCCTATTTCTTTGTGCCTGCAGAGCTCTTCTGGTTGATCATTCCTGATTTTCCATCCCCTGGAGACGTCTCGGTAACGGCAACATCTCCCCTTGTGCTTCTTGGTCCTGAGCAAACTCATCCTTCTCCCAGAGGAGGTTAGCTTAAAAATCCACGCTCTACCCTCAATGATACGTACCTGAAGTTGTTTGTACATTGATACAGAGTTCTGGTTTCTTCCATAGCCTGTCCGCTGAGCCCCCTCCTTCTTCAAAGTCCCCTATCCTCTAATCCTTTTTTTTAATGTAATTTCCTATTTTTGTTCCAGGTGAAAGTAAGTTTTTGCATGGAAGACTTTCAAGGGTTTTTGTACAGTCGATGTGTTCATGGAGCCTGCTGGCAGTGAAATACCTCCAGACTTCCTAACCCCACCAAAAGGTGCGTAACCCTTGAAAATTCCTGTATGAACAATGTCTTAAAGCCCTAAAGTCAAACCCACCCATCACACTGAGCACGATACAACCCACTGTGCAAGGCGCCCCTGCCCTAAACGCTCACAGCAAGGATGAAGAATTGACAACCAAAAGTAGAGAGAGATGAAATAACTCTGAGAAGGTCGCAGAGCAGGTCAGAGGCAGTGCTGGGAGGAGAAGTCGGCGCCCTCAGTGTCCCGTTCCGTAACCCGTTACAGCGATGCCTGCCTAGCCTGTGTCACTAATGGCTCTTGATGAGAAACCTGCCGCTGATAATTCTGCATTTGTGTATTGGGTAAGCAGGAGCTGGTACCCATCCTGGCAATGGTTTTTCGGGGGCTGTAAGGTGAACGGTAGCAATGGCAGCGCCAGGGAAGGTCACACCCAGCCCCTGGGCCGGGATTCAGGACGGGGCTCCCAGGGAGCATCCAGCCATGGTTTGAAGACATCCAGAGATGCTGAATCCATCACTTCCCGTGGTGGACTGTGCCAGCAGTTAATCACCCTCACTTAAATATGCATGCCTCGGTTCTCACTGGAATTTGCGAGGCTTCGGCTTTTGAGTCATCTTTCGATTTTCCCTGCAGAACTGCAGGCCCTTCCGCAGCCAGCGCATGGCAAGTTTGCAGCGCCAGCTGCGCTGCTCAGCACCCTGATGAAGGACTTGGGCAGTTTTTGTGGACTTAGGTGTTAGAATATTTTTTTCCCCACTAAACTTCCCTAAATCGGTCATTTGCAGAAAGCAATCAAGGGTCAAAAGGCTGCACAAGAAGTAAGTAAGGTGTCCTCTGTGTTTCTGTAGCATCGTTTTGGTTCTTTGGTTTTCATTTGTCTATGCTATTTAACTGCAATATGCTATACAATACGCGATAAATACTACACCATTTAAGGAAATACTTCTTAAGTATCATTGTGTTTCCCACTATGCACCGCAGGCCAGTTGTGGGGCTCCACACAGCGGAGACACAAGCAAGAAGACCTCCACTCTGTTTTAACAAGGAATGGGATGTCCTTGTCAGCACAGCTGGTAAAGGCCCAGAAATGAAGGAAAGAAAGCTAATTACCTGAACAACCTGCTGGTAATTAGAGAAAGGGCAGGACTTTCCCTCCCTGGGGTGGCAAACCCTATATAAGCCCCAGCACCAGCCCTGGTATCACAGTAGTTACAGTGATGCTGGTGGTGTTTGGGTGATCGAGAGATGCGCTTTTCACAAGGTATGTGGAGCCTTTTGCATATGGGGAGGAGGATACATAGAATGGGAAGGTGTTGTTTGCTTATTTGTGTTATTTTGGGGGGCATAAATGTTCTGCCCTAGGTGCTGCTGGTGGTCAGGGAGCAGTGTTTCGGGGGGGATGTCCTGCTGTGTGGATATGGTGGTCCAGGATGCACCCACAAGTGGGGAGCCCTGGGGGATTGAGGGGCAGGATTAAATATCTCTGTGTCCCCTAGAGATGAAGATTACACTGAGTCCCTTGATCAGAGAGAGGCTGTTTTGTGCTTTTCAAAGGGAAGAGCTCCTGTTCCAGCTGGGGCAATTTTGGAGCTAACACAGTAGATCAGGTGGATAATCTCTAAAATCCCTAAAAGCACCTAGCTTGGGGCTTGGCTGTCTCTAGAAGTGAGAGTAGGAAGGAGAAATGGATGTGCTGAATTCTGGCGTTTGGGGTTTTTTTTCGTTCCTCTTTCTCCTAAAGTGTAGCGGATGGACCACTTTCACCTGACCTTACTGTAGAAGCGAGTGGGGAGGCAGCTCCTCTGCTGGAGTGGTGTTAAATAAGGAGAGGACTCAAACGAGCCTGGTGCGGGTCATGCTCTGGTCATCGGGTGCCTCGTGCCCTGGCTAGGAGCAGGGGTGATGGTAAAGGCTTGCAGCATCCCTACTGGCCTCCAGAGGGGATGGGTTTTTGGGAAAGCTCCCAAATGCTGAAGATGAAGCAGCCCTTGGTGAGCAGAGCATTTGGGGTTAAGAGCAGGAGTGGAAGATGCTACCTGCTCTCGATAAATACACCTTCTATCGCGGATTTCTTAGGAAGTTAATTGAAATATGTGAAGTTTTAACTTTGTAAAGCTTTTGCTGTGTGCTTCAGCTCTGTTTTTAACTGAGGGTTTGCTGCCTCCAGCCTCACCTTCCCAGGCTCTGTGATGCACTGCACAGCTCTGTATGCGGGGAAGGCTTGGGGAGATGCTGGGGACCAGCAGCGTTGAGCTGAGCAGGCTGGACCTCGCCTCGCAGCCCAGGGTGACTTGCTTGTAGCAGCAACATGAGGAGGAGGCTGTTGATCAAACATTTCTGGGAGACCAGATCTGTGTGTGCTTTGCTGAGTGACTTGCAGAAATAGCCCAGGCTGCCGTCCCTCCCGGGGAGCGGCCGTGGCCGGCGACTGCGCCGTGGCCTTATCTTTCCCCCAAACATCAGAGAACCGATCTTGCTCCTGAGGCCAGGACCTGACAGCCTTGTACATTAGCACTTTTTTAAAGTGATGTCCACTTTTGAAATAGTACCTGTCCCGAGAGTGGTCACTTCATTTGACAAATGCCAGCGATGACAGCTGGCCGCCGCTTTACAAACTCCAGCCTTCTGCTCGCCCTCGCTCCAGCCCTGCGTGCAGCTTGCCCGCCCCAAGCGAGGTGAGGGAGGAGAGCTGTGTTCCACTTTGCCGTGTTGAGATATTTGTATGTAGTGCCCTCTCTGAGCCTGCAGCCATGGGCTGAGGTCTGCTGGGACCTTGGCTGCTCCCCCGGGACATGTGCCCGGACCCCACCAGCAGCGTCGTGCACCGGGTATCACCAAACAGGGCAGCTGAAGGCAGCGAGCAGGTAGATGAGGATTTTTCCAAAAGGACGGTGGGGTTTTGTCACCCTCTAATGTCTGCCTGATGCAAGGAGCAAAACCAGTCAGAGAAACCTCTAGTCTTCTTGCTATGCAGGAAGGTTTTGGCTGAAAACTTCTGGCTGAGGGTCCTGGACTCTGACTGGGGCGGTGCTTGGCTCAAAAGCTGTCCCTAGATGTGTTTTGCCCTGAAGAGACGTGTCCGGTTCGATGGGCTTGCTCTAAGCACGGTGTTGAAGAGCGGAGACAGGGCTGAGGCTCCTGGTGACCACACAGCTGAGCAGAAGAGGTGGAAGGGAATTAACTCCCTGCTCTGCTAAGCCCTTGGGCTGCTGCTGGAGCATTACTGGGCTATATGTCTCGCCCTTAAAGCCTGCACTGAAACAACATTATTGAAGTGACAAATCAAGAAAGATGAGAAACACCAGAATTTGGATTGTTTGCATGATCTTCTGCCCTTTATTTAAGTAGAGGACTAAATGCACCCATTTCCTTAGGTTGAGGTTTTTGAGGAATTGAAAGGATTGACATCTCTCAAAATGAGAATTGAGGATTTCCCTGGCTGATGCCTGGCGGTGCTGGAGCGGCGCGTGTGCAGGCAATGCAAGCGTCTTGCGCTCGCTGTGCACGGGCTATTTGCAGCGCCTAGGCGAGGAGGTGGGGGAAGCAGCTGAGGTACGGTGGCAGCTTGAAAACTTAAGTCACAGCCCTGTAACTCAAAGGGAATACTCTCTGGGTAGGAGCAGAGGGAGCACCTGGAAGGCTGGGCGCCAGCTGTGCTCACTGGGGTCTTCACTGTCTTACGTGGCTCAGTGGTACTGTTGAGTGTCCCAGAGTTTCCCGCGCTGCTCAGCTGGATTTCCTGAGGAGCAGCGTGCGCGTGTGGGCAGCACAGAGCGTGTGTGTTGAATGTCGTGCTCTGGGAAATACCAGCTTCGCTGCTTGCGCCCATGTGCTTCGATCTAATGCATCTTGCATGTGTCAGTGTGTTTGGATAGCTACTGCCAGGGACGTTCCAGTTCATGTGCAGTGCCCAGGTGGGCATCTGAGACCTCAGGGCAGCCAGAAATCCCTGAGCCTGGTGAAATTCTCAGGCAGAGGCAGAGAAAATGTATTTGGGAAACTTAAATGTAGGAAAGAGGAAACTTTTCCTGCTGATGTACAGAGGAAAATGCTCTAAGTGCTCCTCAGGTATCCCCTTGGCTGATATCTCTGCTCTACAGGTTACTGTGTGTTGGGTTTCTTCTCTTTAAATCTGTAGTTCTCCACCATTTGGTCCCACCTCACCATGTGCTTCTACAGCCCTTCCCCTGCACGCCACCTCCTCTGCCAGCCCTCCCGCCCTACCCTTAATGCACATCCTGTTGAACAGGGAAGGTGTGGGTAGACCAGCTACATGGAGAGCCGGTACCTTGCGGAGGGGTGGTTGTCTCCGCTCTTACATAGCGCAAGGAAGAGCTCCAGGCTCACTTGTGCCCCTAGTAAATGGGGAGTCTCATCAACTTGTTGCCAACTCATTAGCTTTTTGGCAATTGTGTAGTGGGGAGTAGAAATCAGATTATTTTTCTCCCTTGACCGGCTCTTAGATGTTTCTTCCAACCACCAACTTGTCTTCTCCTGGCCACCCTTCTGAGCCATCTCTTGGTGCCCACATCTCGATGGGGGTGACCCTTCCATGCAGCTGCCATCTGTCCCTGTATACATCTCCCTCCACCTCCACAACTCCACCGAGACCCAAGTTATGATGTGAAACTTGGACACGTATGGACAACTGGCACGGCCCAAGCTGAGCCTGCAATTTCCTGGCTCGTAAAAACATGAGCTTCCTTCAGGCCCGGGTCTCTGCCAGGTCATACTGATCTGAGTCCCACTTCCCCTCCCCAAGGGCCCCCCACCCCCAAAATATTTCATGACACCAGCTACAAGCTAGATTTTCTTTTATTTTTCCATATGTTGGATACACATGGAAAAATGCACAGGAGAAATCCCCTTAGCGAGGGAGTGAAAAGCCACCGAGTTTACAGGGTGTTGCAAATAATCTGAGGCAAAACAAATGTTTAAGGCTGACTCGACTGCCAATTTTGAGTACGTTGTTTTGAATCCGGAAAAACAGGCCAAGGGGCAGTTGTTAACGGACCAGTAATTTTCTTCCTTTCTGGACGCCCCAGAGCAACACACATCCAATATTCCTTGGGAAAGAAATCAAGTGTGGGGGTCTTTTTATTTAACGTATCAAAAGGCATCATTGACTTGCCCTCATAGAGAGCTGCTCCTTCCAGCAAGGGACTTTTACAAGCAATAACCTGTTTGCGAAGCAGAGCAGTGAAGCCACACAGCCAAGCTTGTGGCTTATTGTTGATGCTGACTTTTATAAGACACTGTGGGGGTTTACAACAGACGTGCTTTTTGTAAACCAGTCCATTAAACAACGCAGCCTGAGCTAAACAGTGGTGGGGGACAGAGCCTCCGGGGACCTTGCAGAGCCGACCCCTCTGCTTCTGTAATAAACTCAGCAGCATCCCACTTACAGCAGCAAAGAGCCTGTACAGAGAGGCTAATGTATCGCTGCAGAGAAGGTCAAGTGTGAAAAGGCCCAGGCTGGGATTTTTCCAGAGGGTTTGATTGTTGCTACAGGATCAGTTGGCCAAAATGCCGCTGGTCCATGTGGTTTTATTGCTGGTGGTACTTCAAGCCCTGGGTTTGGGATCTGCGGATCCTTCTTGAGAAGGTTTCTCTTGCCAAGGGTTGGGCTGATCTTGTGGGTATTATACTGGTCTGCAGCCCAGGACAAGTGGCTGTGTGCTGGGCAATGGCCCCCACCCTGCCAGAAAACCATGGGTTGCTCATGGTATCTTTGTGTTCCCATCTCTTGCTGGGCAGTGTGGCTGTGGTGGCCCTGGACGCCCCATGTAGCTGCATTGCAATTTCTCCAGCTGCCACTCAGGGACAGGAGTATTTCCTGGAAACTACCTCAAACAGACCCAACGTGAATTTCGGTGATAAATTGTCTCTCTTGGGCTGCAAGAGAATGAAGGACCTGTTGCCTTCCAGCATCAAGTGAAGGACTCGCACTCCTCTGTGCTGTTTGCATGCAGGGAGAGCGTGGTGGCACAGGAGCTTTGGCGGCAATGCAGCGTTAAGGGCGGTGATTGCCAGGACCTCTGCTGGCACAGGGGAGGTTTTTGGATGCTCACTCAAAGAGCATGGGGCTAGCACAATGATGCCATGTGGTTTGAATGAAAATTTCAGTTCTGAGAATGCAGTCTAAAATATCCGAGCCAAAAGTCTCCATGGTCTTGTTTGGACCAAGGAGACCGAGGAAACCCCAAAGCTTGTAGCTGTCAGTGTGACTTGTAGCTGTCAGTGGCTCCTGAGCAGAAGGGGAAGGAGACAGGGAGGGTATTTGCTGTGTTGGTGCTGCTGAGCACATCACTAGCTGTCCTCCTTCCTCCCCCTTCCTCCCCCCGGTGTAGTGGGCAGCGATGGTCCCGAGTGCCGCCCTGTTGGGGGTTGCACGGGCCCTGTTCCCTGGCTCCAGCTCCTCTGAAATACCATCATTCTTGGGTGCTCCTGTTTGTCCTGGTACGGTCTCTACCTGGGCTCCTAGTTCTTCCCGGGTGGCCTTTGGCCACAAGGTAAAGCCTGTGTCTCTCTGGAAGAGCAACAGCTGCTGTGGGAAAGCTGCAGCTCCTTGGGGCACTGCGGAAAGGTGTGTTTTGGAGGCGTTCAGGGAGGAGCATCCTTCCTGTGATTTCTTAGGAAAGGGGCTGTGCATGTTGTCTGGGCAGGGACTACAGCAGGCAGCATGAGACGGCTCTGTGGTCGGTTTCCACAGACCCCGATGGCACATGCCTGGGGACGTCGGCTGAGGGATGTCCCAAGCCAGAGAGGGCAGTCAGCCCTTCTCTGAACCTCTCAAGTCTTTGTGAGCTCTCAGTTGGTCTCCATGGCTGGTGGCAGCGTGTTCTCCAGCTGGATTACAGGTCTAAGGAGAAAAATCTCTTTCCTGTTTAAAATCTGCCACCTGATCGGCACCTGGAGGTACTCCTCGTGCACCATGAGACAGGATGAGGGGGTGCCCCGCCTGCTCTCTCTGCCCTTGCTTGATGTATTCCCTAAAGGGCAGAGCCTGGCTACCCACACCATCACTGGACATGGAGCTGCTGAGGCTGGATGAACCACAGGAGCAGCTCTGGGTGAAAATGTGACGCTCTGAAAGCTGGAGACCCGGGGAGGGGTTGGGCTTCCCATTTTAATACTGAGCTGTGAAACTGGGCTCAGCGATTGTGAGGTGGGAAATAACCATCCAGCATCCCTGCCCCATCTGCCTTCCCCTGCCTCTCTGTTTCGCCAATGGACAAAGGGGAGAGGAAAGGATTAGGCACTTGCTTTTCACAGCAGCTGTGAGAAGCTGTTGATGGGCAAAGCCCCTGCAAGCACAGCCCCCGGCTGCCCTGGCCGTATGCAAAGGGCACAGATGCTCACTGCCTTATTCCCTTTCTGCATCTGTTGGTGTTTTCTCAAGAAAAAGCCATCCAGAGCACTTAAATTCTTCCCTCCTCTCCAGCCCTTCCCCTCTCAGCCAGTGGAGTGGAAATCCTGGGTGCCCAGCCTGCTGCATACAGGCCTTGGGGATTACCCGGGTGTAGCAAAACCCATGGTGGACTTTACCTGGGGAGAGAAAAAGAAACAAAGCAATAATTTTAACATCAAACTTAGCCTTGCTGAGCCCCACTGGTGTCCTTTCCCTGCAATTGCTGCCCTTGGTCCTCAGCTGCTGTCACTTGCTGTGGTTTGAACAGAGCTGAGCAGCTTCGTGCCGGCCAAGGAGGCTTGAAGACTTGTATATGCTTGTCCTCTCTGAGTGCTTTTAGTATTTCACTTTGAATTTGAGGCTTTTACCTGTTGGCAGGTCTTCTATTCCCTGCCAGGGCTGGGGGAGGAAAAGGGGTCACTAGAAAATGCTTGAGGTTTGCTGCGGGTCCGTGTGCTGACACCGAGGTTGGCACTGGTGCACTTTTCGACAATATTTTCAGTTGGAAAAAACAGACACCTGACAACATGGGAATGTTGTGGGAGCACCAGGCTCTCTGGCATATTGCTTTAGAAAACGAATTTCTCCTTGAGTGAAAACTGCTCACCTCTTTGTTTTTGTAGAACAGCCCTGCTGTCTGCCTAGTTTGGAGTAATCTTTCCTTTTAATCTCGAATTTTGTTCAAATGGAATGCATTATTTTGGAGCAAAGCATCTTGATGGGTCCGTGCTTTAAAGGAATTTCCAATTTACTTACTTGTAAAAATAGGGTGCTTTGTTCTGAATTGGGATCATACTACTGAAAAACTCTCTGTGCTAACGCAGATGAACACTTTCTTGCACAGAAACCTACTGCACTCTGAACCAGAAAGCTTATAATTATTAGTTTGAAAGCAATTTATTCCACTCTTTTTTGATCTAAAAAGACTGGGTTGCAGTCTTTCCACTGGGTGGATCCACTCTGGGTGGATGAAAACTTTAAGGACAAGTGATTCCAGCCCAGGAAGGGGTTCAGGACTAGGACTGTGGGAGCCGGCCCTGTTGCGCTGTGTTGAGCATCTGCAGCAGCCAGTGGGCCAGCGCTGGTCGCGGGTGGATGCTGCAGCCAGGGGGTTTCCATGGAAACGGGAAGATGCTGAGTCTGAGATGCAGTTTGGTCCCCACTGATGTCGTAGGAGACGAGGCGGCAAGGCTGGAGCACCCCGGAGGAGGGGGGGGAACCCTCGGGGCAGGCTCCCCCGGCCCCGCTCAGGAAGGCAGCCCTGCGGGGGCTTTCGGGGGGCTTCGGGTGAAGGCTGCGGGTGACATCTTGTGGCAACAGCTCCTCACCAGGCCCATGCAGTGACGTGGCTGCAACAGCAAAGGCTGCTTGGCCATTCCGGCTCAAATCCTGGAGCCTGCGATGGGGAGAGCCCCTCCGGTCCCTTGGGATGCACCTGAGGCTTCACTGCTGGCTCCTTTCCGAGGTGCCGCCACACAGGTGCACAGCTCGGGTTTGGCCAGGGTGTGAGGATGAAGCTGATGGCGAAGCAGCCCCAGTGCCCTGCAGAAGGCCAAATTCCTTTTCCGCTTTTGCCAATTATCATCTGTGCCAGTGAGTGAAAATTTCACTGATCCTAATAAGCACGGATGAGGCCAGGCTTTCTGTGTTCGTGCCCCGATGGGGATACAGGGTGCTCGCTTTAGTGTGTCCTGATGCTCTGCAGCAAGACCTTGTCCTGTCCAGTGGAGGGTCTGTAATCAAATATGAACTCACTATTATGAGGTGTCATGGAAGCCAGGAATATCGGTGGCTTCAAAAGGGGCTGGAAACCTTCAGAAAGAAGAGGGCTGTCTATCAGGGGATGTTAAACACCATGGCTTGGAGATAACCGGGGATGTCCCTAGACCACTGCTGAGGCAGGAGTAACTCCTTGCATATGTTGCTTCCTTGCCTGAGAGCCTGATGCTGGCTGGCGGAAGGATGAGGATGCTGGGCCAGCTGGGTGCCTAGACTGGCCCCTTGTTGCTGGTTTTTATGGACTTTGTGTCTTTTGGGAATCTGATTCATTCCCAGATGCTGAGATATAACATCAGGGCAGAGCTCTGAAAATTTGTCACACCCCAAACTGCAGCCAGTGCCTGCCCTTGTGCTCTGGCGTGTGGAGGAGGGACTAGCACCCTACTTTCTTGGGAGATGGGGAGGGTTTAAGTGTCTGGCTCTAGGGCTTTGCTCTCACTGCTTATTCTGTGGAAGAAAAGGTTAATCCCCAGGCAGGGGTGATGGTTGGGACTGTGCTACTGCTGAGCAGCTCGGGGATTTTCTCATTCCCCTTGAGCGTTGTTTGTCCCCTGGCTCCCAGGACGCTATTGCCGCTGTCCCCACAAGTGACAGGGAGCTGCCTCCTGCAAGCTGCCGTGGGAGCAGCCTCGACCTTTGCAGCCAGCAATGCCCAGCGAGTCCCTGGCACGCCTGTCCCTCGGGCACCTGGCGCTGCAGAGCTGCTCCAGCAGCAAGCACGGAATAACGCGGCTCTGGGGGTTTTGGTACCTGTAGGTTGCTGGGCACCTGCTCTTTGGCTCTGACATCCCTTCCCTGACACTAGCAGTATGAAGCAGGGTCCATCTCCCACTCTGCAAGTGTATTTTTGATGGTGCAAGGTCCCTGGTTTGAGTCCCCGTGACTTTTTGGGGTAGGACCTTATTGCTTTGTACAGCTGAGTGCAAGCAGGATTTGGGGTGCAGCTGGGTTTTCGTATGTGATGGGGGGCTGTAGGTACTGCTGTTAATCAAGTGGATTTTGTAGTGCTGTAGGGAAGGAGGCATGGGGTGAGCCCCTATTTTGGGATTGTGGATCTCCTTTCCCTCTATGGACCCGTGTGGAGGGTAGGTACTTCTCATAGTGACTTTTGAGAGCTCCTCTTTGGGTGGCTGAGTTGATGGAGGGTTAATGAGTCGAGAAGGCCTCCTGAATGGAAAGGTTTAACTCTACCCTGCCTCAGCCACCATTTTTCTGGTTGGGTGGGCAGAAGGCTTAAAATGCCACTTTGGCTGGCAGAAAGAAAGGGGCCGGGGAAGGGCAGAGAAAAAAGCTTTTACTTCCAAAAATAACTCTGGAACAAAATGAAGAGGCTGAAGGGCAAGCAAGGAAACAAAGTACCGCCTTCCCCAGGGGCCAGCACTGAAGTTTTCATCCTCTGAGTACCTGAGGAAGGAAAGCTCGGCTATATGAAAGGCTATCCCCTGCTGCCAGGGCTAAAACAAGCTGCGGCACAGTGAGCAGAGGCACGGGTGAGAGCAGCCGGGTGACCGTGGCATAGAGCACCTTATTGCTTTTCCTCCCCACTGGTGGTTTGTAGCTGAACCTCCTCCAGCCCATCCTCTAACCAACATTTTTCTCTCTGTGCTGTCAGAGCCAGGGCATGGCGTGGCCAAAGAGGGCAGTGGTGGCATCACATGTTGGCCGTGTCTCTGCTGGCAGGAGCTCTCACTGCCTGGGTCTCCGGCTTTTGCGGGATGATGCTGCAGCTGCTCCCCAACCCCAGAGCTCCCCCATGGCTGTGGCAGTGGTGGCACAGGACAGGTGGGAGACTGAGGGCCTCCACTGGTCCCTGGTCCATGCCCAGCACAGGGCTGTCTGGCCTTGGACATGAAGGTGGAACAGGATGGGATCACCCAGAGGATGGAAAAGCCTGGTGCAACACCACGAGCTCAGCCCACACCAGAGGGGAGATCAGCAGAGAGGGAGGAAGGATTGGGATCTGCTTTGCATGAACCCAGGCAGAGGCATGAGGACATCTGCCATCCCTTCTGCTGGGGACTAACCTCCAGCTCCTGTTCACAGAGCGGGATTTGATCTGGACAGAGCGAGGTACTGGGGCTGTGTCTCTGCTGGACACGGCTCTGGCTGGAAGTGTTACAGGTGGTGGGAGGAGGAACTTGCTGCTCTGCTGGTTTCTCCCCCCCCGATCTAAACACCAGTTTTGTACCCTTACACTGAGCTCGGGGCTTCTTGAAGGAGCCGTTCCCTCCAGCTTTGTGCTGAGCCAGTCCGAGCGAGCAGCTGTGCCGGCAGCCCCTGAGCTGTGAGACCCAGGAGCTGGCGCAGCCCTTGAGCACCAGCACAGAGGGAAATCCTGTACCAAAATGCAAAAATATCAGAATGACGCCCCAAAGGGTGTCTCCTGGCCAAGAGCAGGACACCCTGCAACATCCCTGCAGGGCACTGACCTTACTGACCAGGGCAAGGCAAGCACGGGGCTGTCCTTGCTCTCCACCCCAGCACCCATCCCTGCCCCATGCGAGGGGCTTGCCTGTGGGTCCTGGTGCCTGATGGTGCAAAAGCCATCTCCCGTGTGTGGGTTCCTCCCTGATAAAAAGGGATTCACAAAAGAAGATGATGCAGAAGGTATTTCCCAGAGCAAGTGTTGGGTGGGCATTTCATCGCCAGTGGTGGCCGGTGTGCCAGGAAATACCGTTATTTCTTCCCTTCCCAAAGCTGGGAGATGATAAACACTGGGGTCTGCCTCCATTCAGCTGTGATCCATCAAGGCAGGGGGGGACTTGCACCAGAGAGCGGGTGAAGGGAGGTCAGTGATTGTGTAAACAGGCACTTTAGAGTTCACCCCGAGCTGGTATTACTGTAATTCATTAGAGGTGTCAGCCCTTTTTGTAGTTCCTTGCTTGGAGAGCCCCTTGCCTGGCAACTTCTAACATCCAGCCTTGCCAGCAGAAAAATAAAGTGCATGAGATGCCTTTGCAGGAGGCAAAGTTGTGGCATCACACTGCAGAAAGAGTGAGATTTAGCATCTTTGCATGTTTTTAGGCCAGTCTCTGTTGCTGTAATGAAGGTTCCTCCTCCACTGGGGCACCTAGTGTTGAAGAAGCCTTATTTGCTCCTGCCAAAATGGTGCGAAGTGAGATGCACGTGGTGCCCAACCACACCGGTCAGGCAGAGCACGCCCACTGCTGCAGTTACAGAATTTCCTTGGGGAAAAAAGCATGAGGATGCTGAACGCACCGTGCTTTCCCTCAGCCGGGATGCAGATTTTCTTTGGGGGACCCCTAACCCCCTCCAGGCAGGAGGTTGGGGAGCATGGGAGCCTGCTGCCTCTCCCTGCATGCTGGGACCCACAAGCTGATACACCTGTGTGGAGCATCCTTCCCAGCTCAGATCCAACCACTTGCACCAACCCCCCCCCCCCCCCCCAGATAAATATCTCTGTTCAGCCCAGGGTGGCACAGGGTTCAGAGAGCCTGCTCTCTCTTCTGCAGCTCCCCTGGCTGCCATGCTCAGTGTGAAGCTCAGTACCTCTTGTCAGCATCCAGGGGTGGAGTGGGGCTTCAGAGGTAGCCAGGCAAGCCCATGCGCTGGAGGGGGAGGAGGGCTGCAGTGCTCTCCCCCGTGGGAACAGCTTGCTTCTGTCCCCTCGCTGGCTTGCTCTGCTACAGCACTTCACCCAACTTAAAAGAGCGCTATAAATTCCCCCTCCCAGGGCGGGGAAGCCCAGTGCGGTATATAAACTGCTGGAGGCGTCCAGCGAGAGGTTCATGCGGTGGCTTATGGGGCTGTAAACACTGTGGAAGGCAAAGTGCTGCAGAGGGCAGCCCAGATGGGCACTCTGGCATGGTGGGGATGATGCTGAAGACCAAACTGCAGGGAAAAGAGGGAGCGGTGTGGTGTTTTGCTCTGCCCAGAGGGTATTAACACGTCCCAGGCCTAATGAAACTGCTCCTTCCAACCAAAATATCCCTGCAGATGTGCCTGGTAAAGCAGAGGGCTCTGCAGATGAAAGCATTGGATGGCTGCTCCTGCACGTTGCTGTACCTGGGAGATGCAGCACGCTCTCCTAAGAATTATTATGGCCTCAGCTGTGTGTTGATGGAGATGAGCTGAAGGCTGTGAGTCCTCTGCGGGCAGGGCTGTGTCCCGCTGCGCTCTCCAGCTTGGTGGGGTTGCTCAGGGTGACCACAGCAGCCTGGCCAAGGTGAAGGCCACCTCCCAGTGCTGGGGACACTGTCCCCAGTGACGTGACAGCAACAGGCAACTAAATGCAGAGAACTCAAATCCAATTCCAGATCTGGGGGCCTGGTGAACCCCTCTAAGGAATTGGACTAGTTCATCAGCCGCCTGTAGATGACATGAAAGTTGGGTTTTCTGGCTTTCTCAGCATCAGAGGTTTGGGACTAACTTTTCTGTTTGTAAGGAGCAGTTGAGATGCACGTGACGTGAGCGGTTGGGGTGGTACAAAAGGTGTAAGTGGGAGTGAAATCCCTGGCAAAAATGGC
The DNA here is from genome assembly GCF_949628215.1 of Phalacrocorax aristotelis. Classification (NCBI taxonomy): domain Eukaryota; kingdom Metazoa; phylum Chordata; class Aves; order Suliformes; family Phalacrocoracidae; genus Phalacrocorax; species Phalacrocorax aristotelis. The sequence continues at coordinate 2,849,141 of NC_134290.1, read as the reverse complement.
AGATTTAGCATCTCTGCTAAACCCACACATCTGAAGCTGCAGCAGAGGAGCTGGCGTGGGGAGACAAGCTAATGGCCTTAAGCACGCAATACCCCCTAAATGTTTTCATATTCAGTGTGAAAATCTCAGAGGATTCCCATGTTTCTCTTTGGTGCTGCAGATTTGCGTGTTTTCAGGCCAGCCTGTGTTGCACTAACAAAGGCTGCTCCTCCACTGGGGCACCTGTTGTTGAAGTCCTATTTGCTCCCACCAAACTGATGCGAAGTGAGATGCAATGTGGTGCCTGACCACGCTGCTTGGGCAGAGCCCGCCCACCGCTTAAGTCACAGAATTTGCTTAGGAAAAAAGCGTGAGGGCATTGAATGCGCTTTGGGGGTTGTGAGGGTGTTTGACCCTGCCACGAGCCTGTTGAGAAGCCGGTGGTTCAGCGTGTCTCGCCCGGGCTGCTAGAGCGAGGCTGTCTCCCTGGGGAAGGGACGTGCGCTTCCGATGGGGTGGGAGGAAGAAACAGCCCTGGGATGCAGTGGAGCTGACATCACTTGTGGTCTTCGCATCAAGTTCTGAGGAGGGTGAGCAGCGGGGCTGGGCAGCCTGTGGCACAGCACCTTTTTGGCCTTTAATGCGATAAACAACAGATTATTAACCCAGGTGACCGCCTCCATTTCTCCATTATCTGCCACCTCAATGCCACAACCTAATCTAATCCCATCTCTTCAGCTGCTGAACTCATTACTGCGGTATCAGGGTGCCACGTTCGCAAATAAATCCGAGCTCTCCTGCCCTGTTGTGGGGCTGGGGGGGTGTGCTGGCAGGGGAAACACGTCTGTGATAGACCCGCTTCTGATGCCTTTGCTCTGGAACAAGAAAACAAGTGTCGGCTCCCAGCTCTGTAGTTGCTAATAAACCATCTGGCATTGCTTATTTTAATTGCATTGTGCTCTGATGGAGGCTTGGTGAGGAGAGAGGGTGCCCTACATTTTTGCGCACGGCATTTGGTCAGGGATAATTGTGCTGTGTGAGAGGCAGGACCCCAGTGCTGGGGCCTTTGATTCCTGGCCAAGGGAGGCAGGTGCTTTCAATATTCACCCTGCTAAGCCTCTCTGATAGGGAAAAGTGTTTGCAAGATGCATATGGTGGAGGAGAGGCTGAGGAGGGAGTTCAGCCTGGGTAGGTAGCATGTCCTTGGTCCGGTCTGCCCCGTGGCCTCGTGCCACAGCCGTCCCTCATCGCATCTTGCCCTTCCCGCGCTGCCTGTCAGCGTGTTCGCTGTGTGCAGCTCTCCCGAGGTGTCGGCAGTGGCCTGTCACCCCATGCTGCCTCGGAGCAGCTTGAACAGTGCCCGATGCTTTCCCCTCCTTTCCCATAGCGCCTGCCCCTTGCTGCTGCCTCTCCGCTCTCCTAAATCCTCCCTCCATCCATGTCCAGGTGGTGGCTCTGCTGGCCCATTTGGGATGGGCTGGGGCAGCTGCATCCCTGTACTGAGAGCTGTTTCTGCAGCTCAGGAACCTCCCGGCCACCTCCATAACCCACACAAAAGTGAGCATCTTGGGATGGTCCTTGGGTCACTCCTAGTTCTGGAGCGAAAACAGGCCAGGCATGGCAAGGGGAGACTGCGGTTGCATCCCTGGCGGTGTCACCAGGCTTTCCCCTCCCTGTGCCTCAGTTTCCCTTTCCACTCTTCTGATTTCACGCTCAGTGTCCAAGTGCTGAGGTGCCAGATCCTGTGCAGGCACGGCTGTAGGTGGAGGCTGCAGATACTTGGTTTGTTACCAGATAGGGGGGAAAAACCACTTTGTGGCCTGTGGGATATTTTGGCAGGTAAATAGCTTGGACTGGGACTTATATGATGTGACTATGTCCATGGGGATGTGGCAGTGTTGATCAGGCCATCCTTCCTGCCTTAATTCCCCTTACTGGGTCCTCATTTTTCTTGCAAACCTTTCCCAGGGGTCTTAAACCTCACTTACTCCCTGGGGACACCCAGCACCCTCTAGCCCTGTGTTGTGCTGGCATCAGCAGGGAGAATAAAGTGGGTCTGGCACAGGGTAATGCAGAGGGCACAGCACTCCCTTATCCCATGAGGGCAGAATTGGAGCTGGACTCCCCTCTCCCTGGCTGCTGCCCATCCTGGTCCAGCGTGGGACATCTCGGATGGCCCTGCTTGCCACAGCAGCCCCTCTGTGTGCCCATGGTTTGCTGCAGAGATGGTCAGCAGCATCATGGCACAGAACATCACCGCTCTGGGAGTAAGCTGGGAGCATAATCCTTGAGCTGCTGGTCTGTTCCCACTACTCTTTTCCTCCCAAATCCCCTGCGCTGCCTTCCTCTGTGCTGGCCCCATCAGGTCTTAAGCCCGAAGCCTTCCATCCGTGCATAAAAAGGCTCGCCCCTGCCAGATCCCCCAGCCTGCTGAATGAGCAGACATTTTCATGTCTTTATTTTCCCAGGGTTTGCTGATAAATCCTGTCTCCATAACCCCGGCCTTGATTGACTCATTATCAGGCAACGCACGACGAGGAAGCGACCTGTGACCCTGCCTGGGGAGACGGGGTGACCCCGTGGGAATAACCCTTATCGGCCCTTTTTAATGTGACAGAGCAGCCCTGGCCAAGCCAAGCCATACCTAAATAGCGATGGGGTGGAGGAAAGTGTGTGGGGACAAGGGGGCGCAGGACGCATCAGGCGTGTGGGGTGGGATCATTTCTGCTGGCAGAGGGTGAGAATGTTTGCTGAGGTTGGGAAGAGCCTCTGCCTGGCTGAAAACATCAACCTGGTTCCCACTGGAAGAGCCGAGCATTGTGGTGGAGTGGGGCTGGCTGCGTCTCGGGGGGCTGAGCTCGCCCTCACCTCAGGCAAGCCTGAACCCACCTGCTCTGGGCAGAGGGGCTTTCCAGCTTCCCATTGGAGTTATAAGGAGAAAGTCCACTGGGAGATAAGAACATGCACGGTGGGGAAGGTGGCATCGGACAGGCTCGGCGTTGGGGCCGAGCCCACAAATGAGGCTGTCCCACACACTGCCTCCCATGTGCCCGGGATGGAAGTGATGTGAGCCGATTCCTTGCTGTCCCCAAACCCTGGGTGTCTCTCTGGAGCAGGTTAATTTGTCTTCCCTTTTCCTCACAGTTGTTTTTATAGCAAGCAACCTTTCAACCCTCGCCTCATCTTTTTGGAGGCGATAAAAATGTTAGGGTATCGCTGACTTGCCTTGCCCTTTGGCATCCCCTCCAAGGGGGAGGTGCAGGAGCTGCAGGGTTTGGTGCGTGCCAGGCTGGTGGAGGTGCCAGCAGGGGCGGGCAGGGTTGCTCAGCATGCAGGAGCAGGGATGAAGCCACAGAGGGCAAAAGAAGAGGTGGAAATCCCATTGCATGTCTAGTTGCGGAAAGGAGAACGCCTTGCTCAGGACGGAGCCCCATGAGGCGGATGGGAGCGACCCTCCTGCCCCTGACACCGGGTGAGGTGCCCCTTCGATGGGCTGAGGACTGGCTTGCCTGTGTGGGTCGCTGATCCGACCCCCCAGCTCCTTGGCAGGGATTAGTGGGGATGGGTTTTTGCCAAGTCCCGGCTGTCACTGTGTTCCCACCTTTGATCAGGAGTCGGCATTCCTGAAGTGCTCCATCTCCCACATGTTGCGCTGATCAAAGGCAGCTGTTGCCTGGACCCTCCCCTGAGTCCATTTACACACACACACACCCAAAAATACAGAAATACAAAGGAAGCTGAAGGAGGTGGAAAGGGTGATGGATGGAGGAGAGATTGGGCAAGGGGCAGCAGCAGGCAAAATCCCTCTCCCTGGTCTGCTTGCAGTGGGTCTCACGCACAGCCACTAGGGAGGCTGGTGGGGACTCTGTCGTGGGTCTAAAGAGATACTGAAGGCTGGTTTGGGGCACTGTGGGAAGGAGTTGGACCTCATCCATCTTCTGGAGGAAATGGTGTCATTGGTGGTTGACAGCAATTGCCTGGGCCAGATGCAGCTGCAGCAACACCTCTCATGGCTTTAGATGGGGTCAGGAGGGAGATTGGAGGAACCTTTCCTTTAGGCCCACCCTGATCTCAGCAGTTTGTGTGTGCTCAATGCCAAGGTCCATGCAGTCCCCTCTGGAGGACAGTGGATGGCTCTGCTAGGGAAAGGTGTTGCTGGAGACATGTGGGTTAGTGGTCGTGTTCCTCACCAGCCCATGGGCACAGCGATGCCATGAGGGGTCTGACCTCATGGACCATCTCCTCCGGCTTTGCCAGCCGCCAGCGTCAGCTGCTTCTAAAGGAAGATGAAGGAGATCTGAGACCTGCTCTGGTGGTGGCTTCTCTCCAGGGCAAGCGTGGTCCTGATAATCATGTTTTAGCAGATGATTTATTGTTTGAGCACATTATTTACCTTTGCTCCCCAGCTCCTGTAATGCAAAGAACTTGGACTGACTGGGTTTCCAAGTCCTCTCCCAGTCCTTCTCCACGGCAAGCCTAGTTGGCATCAGCAGCTTGTTTATGCTCAGAGATGTGATGGGGAAAACCTCTTCTTCCCTTCCTCATCCTCACATCCATCTGCTTGTTACTCAGTGTTGCAGTTTAGCTTTAAGGTTTTGAAAAGACACAATCTCCACCCCAAAACTGCAGGCACAGAGAGGGCAGAGAGCAGGACCATGGGACACGCTTGCAGACTGTTTTCTTAGCTGAGGTGGCAGGTTCAGGTGAAGGTTTATCTAGTTGAAATCCAAATTCTGCTGCCCACAGTGACACTGCAGCAATTGCATCCCCCAGGCAAGGATGAAGGCAACACCTCATCCTAGCAGAGGGTCTGGCAGACCAGGCTGGGCAGAGTCCCAGGGATGAAGTCCCAGAAGGGCAGTTTGTCCCAGGGATGAAGCCCTTAGAAGGGCAGTTTGTCCTCCTGCTCCTCCCTTGGCCCCATCTTGTCGTGCAGCGCATGACGGGGGGCAGGTATATCGGGCACTGCATTTCCACACAGCAGCTGTATTATTGAAGGCTGCCTTTTATTTCCTTTCTCTAGGTCTGGGCAGGACGATTTGCTCATGTGGGGAGGGTCCAGCCATCTAAGTTCCCAAAATCTAATGCCTCTAGCAGTAAAACCGAGGAGGTTTGGGCAGCATTTCCAATGGTGCTGTTAATATAATGTTACCTGCGCAAGCAGAGCGCCTTGGTGGGGTGCCAGCATGCCAAAATGAGACAGTGAGTGTTGCTGGGTCATGTTTATCCCTGTCCTTGCTGGTCTCTCTGGGTTAATTTAATCAGCTGAAGAAGGTCCTGTGGTAATCCCCTGAGGCTAAATTTTGCTCGTTACCCACATCTAAAGGAAAGAAAAGGGAGGGACTCGAGGTCTGAGTGTCAAGGGAACTAAGCACCTCTAGTTCTTGCTGCCATTGAGGGGGGTGAGTATGCTCAGAACCCCCCCTACAGCCCCCAGACCTGCTCGGCAGCATCCTGCAAGCACTAGAACAGCCGCTTGGCAAGGCTGCGTGGGGGATGCTGTCTTGGCAAGGGTGACCCAGGCTCAAATGGATCTTACCTTCCCTGTTCACCTTCACAAGTGCCCAGTAGTGGCTGAGGTGCTCCTGATCAGACAGGCATGAAGGGCTCCTTGGGGCTGTGCTTGTCCTTCTTGGGCAGGGCTGGCAGCGCCTGCCTCCAGCCTGGGGCAGTCGAAGGCAGGCTGGCTTGTCACCACAGCAGCTGTCCCAGCTTGGGGTCACAGCTCAAGCCCAGGATGGCAGGAGTGACAGGCTGTGCTGTGGGGAAATTGGGGAGGAACCTCTGGTGCCCCTTTGGACACCGAGGAGGCTATAGACCAAGAGAAGCATCTCTCCAAAGACTGCAGCAGACTTTGCATCTGGCCACTCTCTTATCATACCTAGGGATAAATGGGATCTGCGGCAGCTCCTTTCTCTCCCTCCTTCTCAACAGCACTTTACCTCTGGTGTGTTCATCTCCTGGGGCACAATGTCAGGGACCCTTTGCCCCTTCGCCCACACCTGCGTCTCCCCACTGAGAGATGCCCCCCGACACTGCAGTCCCTTGCCCTAACCCTGCTTTCCAAAGTTCAGCTGCTTGACTGCAGGCAGCCCATAATACCGCTTTACAGCAAGGTGACCCCTGCTCTTTGGTGCAGCGCAGCCCCCTGTCCGGCCGGCCGATGAGCTGGCCACCTAACGCATTGTGACAGGCTGACTGGATGGAGCTTGCGGAGGGATCATGTCTTCCCCCTCCTGTCGGCAGCGGGGTTGACAGAGCGTCGCGCCCCCCTCTCTGCCAAGCATGGAGGGGGGGATTTGGAGGAGTGAGGGTGAAGGGACGGTCATCGCCTGGACCCTGCCACCAGCCCAGCGACACCCCAACACGGAGCTAACTGGGAGGACAGGAGGGCAAACCCGGTGTTCTCTCCAGACAGCACCTTGGCTGTGGGTTGATATGTCACCTTTGCCAGGCATGTCACCTCCCAGTTACCCTCTGCTTCTCATTGCTAAAAGCCAGTTTAAGAAAGAAAACTTGGGCAGAGTTGCTCTTTCTTTCACTTCCCTGCCCATCATCCACATCAGCCACTGCTAGGGAGGGACCCCTTGCTGGGAGCAGGTCCAGCACTACCGTGGGGTCAGTCTGCAGCACTGGGACAGGAGCATCTCACGCTGGCATGGCCAAAGACAGTAGTTTCCTTGAGGGGGGGGGGGGGGGGAAAACACCCAGAAAACAATTTATTCAGTCTCTTTCCCAGTCTCTGCTTTGGAGCAAGGGCTGTTGGACCTGTACCCAGTGAGCCGTCCAAGCTGGCTGTGCGATACCGAGTCTATCCCCTGCGTGCCAGCAGCAGCAGGGTTAAAGATGATCTTCAGGACAGATACTCAAGCACTAGGAGCTGCTTTCCAAAACCTCCTTTGAGCCTCCTCAAGACAGCCTCAGTTTCCCTCTTGTCTGCTCAGGGCAGGGGTCTCTGATAAGAGACAAATCTGCCTCAGAGAAGGGCCTTCCATGATGCAGAACCACCTGCTGAAGGAGCAACTTGTTTCTCTCTGCCCCCAAAATCTCCAGTTTTCCAGGAAAAGGATGTTGTTACAACACTCACGTATGTAAACTTAAAAACTTGACCCACCCTGGGAAGCAGAAGCCACAAAGGAAATAAAATCTAAAGACAGTATTTGTAAAGTTTATGCTTCTATATTGAATCTTTGCATCTGGGGAGGGCTAAAATATATTGTTTTCAAAGAAGTGAGATTAACAAAGCTGAGCATCTCCATGGATTTTGCAAAACCTGTGTCCCCATGTGGATGCTAAGGCTTGTTTGCTGCGATCAAGAGTCATCTTGGGTATCTGGTGCAGAGCCTGGCTCAGTTAAGCACCTCTCTCCCAAACATCAGTGGAGAGCTGGCCCTTTGCGGCCCCAGGCACCCTCAGAGGATACAGCCTCAGTAGCCGAGTGCTGGGGCCAAGATCTCACGTGGGGAAAATCAGCCCCAGTTGCAGGAGAGGCTGGCAGGAGGGAAACTGCAGCCCCAGGTGAAGTCACAGCTGGAGGTGAGGATCCACTGAGGGCAGAGAGCTGGCTATGGCCAGGGAACCTCTCGCTCCCCGGTGCCCCGGCGGTGCCCGTTAGGAGGCAGGAACCCGGCACTGCTGCTGGCTGCGAGCAGCGGGCGAGGAGGAGATGGGGAGGGTGAGGGGGGACCAAGTGTCTTGGAGAGGAGTGATGAGTGCAAGGTCTGGAAGCGTTAGTGATGGTGTGAGTGTGGCCCTGTCAGTGCCAGCCTTCATCCCAAGTGATGGGCCTGACAGCCTGGCCAAGGACAAGGCAGGAGCAGAGGGCAAGGGGGGGAGGGAGCTGGGTCCCTGGTACAGTGACACTTCATGGAGAGCCCTCTGAAGGGCCAGGTGAATGGGAGCAGGAGCACCTCCCCCTGTGTACCCCCAGTCAGGGCTACGGGGTGAGAGGGGTTTGTGCTGCTTGTTTTCCCTTTGAGCAGGACGTCAGCTGGCAGTCCCAGCAGCATCCCACCCTCTCCTGTCCCTGTGCACTGAGCCTGGCTGTTGCCCCAGCTCTCCTTCCCTGGAAAATGCAAGTATTTACCTTGCTGCTCACCTTGGGCGAGAGCGTAGGCTCAAGCTGCATTCTCCAGTTAATAAGCCGGCATCCCAGTCCCACCAGGATGCTGGGATGTAGCACAGAGTGGTTGGGTTGAGGGCTGACTTCCCCAAATAGCTTTCTGCAGTGTGCTCCCTGCTGCGTTGAGCCTTCAGGATGGGCACGGCCACCTGGATCCACCCTGAAGGGGCATGAGGAGGGGGTGCCCCTGCCTGTGCTGTTTGCAGGGTGGAAGTCATCTGTGCCAGGGTTTCTCGGGCTTGGGCAGAGGTAGCCTCTGTCCCTGGGGTAAATCGGGTGTGGAGCCAAATGGGGGTGAAAAACTAGTGAGGGCTGTGCTGCAGCTGAGAGCTGTCCTGAGCATCTTCCTCTGGGAATAAAGGCGTAATGCCAGATTTCAGGCCCAGACCGCTGCCCTTCATGTAAGACAGGCAGAAGCTGTACTGAGGGGCTGCGAGCAAGCGGGGATGTTTGAAGGAGGGTAGTCCTGCTTCCCCAAAATACACTCTCCCTCCAGCAGTGGATGTTCAGGGCAGGAGAGGACCCTCAGTGTTTAGTAACCCTCAAGGGATTTTTCTTCCATGATTTTTGGCCTCGTTTGCCCGTGGGAGCTTCTGCAACCACAACGTCCGCGGGCTGCGTGGTTATTTAGTTGTTCCTTGGAGAGAAGCTGTTTTTGCTTAGTCTTGTTACCTCCTTGCTCCTGCTGCGTGGGTTTTAGGTGGGAGAGCGGGGTTGCGGCTTCCCCTCGCGTTATACCCAACCCCTCGCCAGCCCCCGCGGGAGTTTTCCCCCCGTGGGCGCCGCCGAGCCCCGCTCGGGGCTGCCAGGCTCGCCGGGAGCGGCAGCGGCGGGCGCCGAGCTCCCTCCTCCGGCCCCGCGGAGCAGCGCGGCCGGGCCGGGGGCTGCAGCCGCCCCCCCCCCCCCGCCGGCGAGACCCGGGGGCGGGCAGCGGGGCTCCCCGCTCATGGGGAAGGGACAGCATCGCCCCGGGGGTCCTAACAGCGGCTGGCAGGGACACGGGTGACCTCCACCGTGCTTGCTCTGCCCCCGGCCGGGTCCCCTGTCCTTTCTGCATCTCCCCGTCCGCCTCCATACGCTGCCGGTCCCTGTCCATTGATGCCCCCGGGGTCCCCAAAAATCAGAGAAACACAGAAAGCCCTGAGCTGGGAGGGACCCACAAGGACCATCGAGCCCAGCTCCTGTCCCTGCATGGGACACCCCAAATTCACACCGTGTCTCTGAGGGCCTTGTCCAAGTGCTGCTTGAATATCGCCAGGCTGGTGCCGTGATGCCTCCCTGGGGAGCCTGTGCCAGGGCTCCACCACCCTCTGGGGGAAGGACCTTCTCCTAATGCCCAGCCTCACCCTCCCCTGGCACATCTCCCTGCCATCCCCTCGGGGCCTGGCGTTGGTCACCAGCGAGCAGAGACCAGCCCTGCCCCTCCTCCTGCCCTCGGGAGGGAGCTGCAGAGCGCCATGAGGCTGCCCTCGGCCCCCTCTGCTCCAGCTGAACAAACCCAGGGACTCCAGCCGCTCCCCGTACGGTTTCCCCTCTAAACCCTTCCCCAACTCCGTGGCCTCCTCGGGACACTCTCCAGTAGCTTTATACCCTCAATGTCCTGCGGTGCCCAACGCTGCCCACAGCGCTCGGGGTGAGGCCGCCCCAGCGCGGGGCAGAGCGGGACAATCCCCCCCCTCGCCCGGCTGCGATGCAGGGCTCGGTGCCCCCCAGGGCACGGTTGCCCCTCTTGGCTGCCAGGGCACGCTGGTGGCTCGTGTTCAACTTGCCATCGACCAGAACCCCCAGGTCCCTGCAGAGCTGTTCCCCGGCCCCTCGCTCCCCAGGCTGCCTGTACAGCCCCAGCTGCCGAGCCCCAGGGGCAAAACCCAGCGCTAGCCCTTGTTCAGCTTCATACAGTTGGTGATTGCCCAGCTCTCCGGTGTGTCCAGATCCCTCTGCAGGGCCTCTCTGCCCTTGAGAGTGTCAACAGCATCTCCCAGTTTTGTGTTGTCAGCGAACTTCGTTAGTATTCCTTCCAGTGCCGCACCCAAGTCATTTATTAAGAGATTAAAGAGTAGCGGCCCCCAGATGGATCCCTGCGGAGCCCCACTGGTGGCCGGCCGCCAGCCCGATGTAACCCCATTGACTACAACCCTTTGAGCCCCACCTGTCCGCCACTTGCTCCCACGCTGCCGTGCCTGTCTACCCAGCTGTACCACAGGCTCACAGAGTGCCCTGAGCTGGGAGGGACCCACAAGGATCATCAAGCCCAGCTCCTGTCCCTGCCCAGGACAATCCCAATATTCGCACCGTATCCCATCGGGCCCCATGGACCTACAGGGATCCAGCTGGAGCAGCGAGCCCTGCACAAGTTCAGGGTTTATTGGGAGTTTATCATTCCCACAGGCACGGTTCTCTAGCCCACCCCCAGAGCCCACCATCGGTGTTGAAGACCAAGGCGAAGAAAGCATTAAGTGTCTCTGACTTGACTATGCCCCTGCTTGTGAGGTGACCGTTCTCATCAAGCAATGGGCCAATGTTATTTCTGGCCTGCCTTTTGCCATTAATGTGTTTTAGAAAGCCCTTCTCGTTGTCCCTCCCAGTACCGGCCCGCTTCAGCCCCGACTGAGCTTTGGCCACACGGATTCCGTCCCTGTGCTGCCCCCGGACACCTTGCCTGGGAGGAGGCTGGGCGGGCGGTGCCGGACCCGAAATGCAAGGCCACCCCGGCTGGCTCCCCTTGGCCAGGCTGGCGCGGCCGGTGCCGCGCCCGGGCACCGAGCCCCCCTGCGGGGGCCCACCGCCTCCCGCCACCCCCGCCCCGTTGCTAGGGTCCCCGTTGCCAAGACCCGGGCCCCGCCCCCCTGGCGCCTGCGCGTTGCCGCTCCGCGCTCACGTGACCCGGCGGGAAGATGGCGGCGCCCGCGGGCCGGCGTGTGCGTCGCTGAGCGCGGCGGGGCCTTGCGCGGTTGGTTTCTGTCGCCGCCATGTCGCGGCTCATTGTGAAGAACCTCCCCAATGGGGTGAGCCCGCCGCACGGTTGCGGTCTCTGCGGGGCGGAGGGGGCCTTCCGGGCTCAGAGATGGGCCTGAGGGGACACGCCGGGGGGCCGCCGGCTCCTGGGCAGAGAGAGGACCCGGGGAGGGAGGGGGTCCTCGGTGTGCTGGGGACGGGGGTGAGCGCCGAGGTTCCCTGGGAGAGAGGGTCCTCGGTTCGGGGGTGGGGGGAGGGATGAAGCCTTGGCAAGCAGGGACGTGTCCTGGGGGAAGGGGCTCCAAGGGGGTGAGGGGTCATGGGGAAGTGCTGGGGCGGGGGTCTTCGTGGGAGAGCGGGGTGGCATCCTTGGGGGTGGGATGGTGCACGGCGTGCTGTAGGAGAGGTCAGGGAGATGCACTGGGAGGAGGAAGCAGAGCATGGGGCATGGGCTGGGGAGGTGTCCCAGGCGAGGGGAGCTGGCAGCCTCCCAGGGTGGGGGAGCAGAGCTTGCAGCGGCCACTGTCCTCCCCTCATTCTCCTGGAGCTGGGCACAGGTGTGCGCTGTGCTGCTCTGCCACCACCCGGGTCCCCCGCAGGGTCCTACCATGCCTGTTATTGAACAGGGGCTTGATTGTGGCAGGTCGGTGCTGTGGGGCCACGGGCTTCCTGAGGGCTGGATGCACCCTTTAGCTGCGGGGCCGTTGCAGACAGAGATCTGTGCGTGTAGTTGATCCACAGAAGAGATGAAGCGGTTTGGTGTCTCATGTGTGGGGCGTTTTTAATTAGTGTTGCTACAGTACTCTGGAACAGGGTGCCCAGAGAAGTTGTGGAGTCTCCTTCCCTGGAAACGTTCAAAACCTGCCTGGGCACGGTCCTGTGCCCCCTGCTCTAGGTGTACCCGCTCAAGAAGCGGGGTTGAACGAGGTGATCTCCAGAGGTCCCTTCTGTGATTCCGTGAATATAGGGTGGTTCCAATAGCACTTCGGAGGCTGTCTGATAGCAAATATTTTGCTTTGGATGCAAAACATCTCATTGCATTGCTGATTTGTCTTCCTGTTGTCTTTCCTCATTTCCCAGATGAAGGAAGATCGCTTTCGGAAGCTGTTCGCTGCCTTTGGCACATTGACCGATTGTTGCTTGAAATTCACCAAGGATGGCCGGTTCCGGAAATTTGGCTTCATTGGCTACAAGTCTGAAGATGAAGCTCAGACGGCACTGAACCACTTCAACAGAAGTTTCATAGACACCTCCAGAGTCACAGTGAGTTGATCTTTAAAAATATCTTCTTTTGATTCTTAAGGAAGTTTGTTGTTGGAGATTATGGCAGTCTTAGGGACGAACAGCCAGGGGCCAAAAAAGGTGAGAGATTAAGTCCTCGGCAGCAGAACAGCAAAGCCTGATGCCGGGCCTCGTTGCTGGAGTCTCAAGCAGGTGCTTGATTCAGATGGGCTGTGTTCGTGCACTGGCAGTGATTTCAGTGCTGGCCGGAACAATTGTGGGGTTTTGAGCTGTCACAATCTGAACTTTTGAACTTGAGATCATTTTTTGTGTAAAGTCATTCATCTTGCTGTTCCGGACAGAGGATGATTTGTAATAAACAGGACAACTTATTTGACTGTGCTTAAATGAGCACAACAGCTGTTACCCATGTTGAGTGAACATGTAGCCCTGTGCTTCTAAATTTAACACCTGTATGAAGTTGCCTGTTCTTCTCCTGCACACCCCCCCTTGATCCCACAAGGGTTATAAGAAGGGTTCCCGAGTGGGGCCTATCCAGCAGTTACAGAACCAGACTGTTGAATGTATGTTTAATTAAAGATCTGATTCTTTTCAGGTTGAGTTATGCAAATCTTTTGGTGACCCTTCAAAACCCAAAGCGTGGAGTAAGCACTCTCAGAAGGCCCCGGCCTCAGAAAAACAGACCGAGAAACCTGTGACAAGTGCAGCCCCTGCAGGGGCAAAGAAAGTGAGTCTGGCTTGTTTCCTTGAGGCTCTGATATATGTCAGTGACTTGGCAGAGAGAAGGGTACCCTGGTGTGTGGAGAAGGGGATGGAGTAGCTGGGACAGCCGATGTTGGAGTCCTGGTTCTGGTATTTTCTGCCCTAGGATCTATGTTCCCTGTACCATTAGGTTACCTGAGAAATTATCTTGGCTGTTCTTGTAATAAGCCTTTCTAAAAATGGTTTCTTCTCCTAGGACAAAAAGAAGAAAGATCCAACGGAAAACTTAAAGAAGGTGAGCTGAGGTTGAATTGCAATCCCTATGTTTTTGCTAGTTTTTTTTAAGAGTAAGAGCTGAATAACGTTTCTGTGCTGTTTCCAGTGCTGTTAATTTGGGCAAGGTATGATCTAACCAGCTCCGTCAGAGTCCAGTTTTACTGTAACAAACCATGATTTTAACAATCCCAACGTTGGGGACAGATTTTTTTTTTTAATTCTCAGCTACTCCTCCGTGAGCACTGCATCCAGGACAACCCTGTTTCAACAAGTCCAGTTTTTAACCGTATGCAAGATTTGTCACGTTTAACTTGTACATTTTTCTCTTTAATGTTTTGTTTTCTTCTTTAAAGTGCTTTCTAAACATCAATTACAAAAAAGAAAGGGTAGGACTGAGAGGTCTTGAGAAGACTGGTCACTTTAGGTCCTTACCTTGTGAGTGAAAAGTGGACTTCCCTCATAGGGATATTTTACATTGCTGGAACTGAGATGATAATCTTTGAACTAAAACTTGCTGCTAGCTCTCCTGTCACAGCTTGTCTGCTCGGTTTCTTTTTCAACAGCTGGAAGAAGATGAGACATTTCAGGAGTTCTTGGTGGTTCACCAGAAACGGTCTCAGGTGGCCACTTGGGCTAATGACACTTTGGCAGAGGAGCCCAAGAAGGGAAAATCAAAGCCAGTAGCTGATTATCTCAACTTTGATTCAGATGAGTCTGAGGAGCTGAGTGAGGAGGAGGAGGAGGATGGGAATGAACCCTCTGAAGATGAGGAGAATACTAAAGGTACTGAAAGAAACTATCACCCTTTGCTTGTCTCAGTGAGTGCGAAAGCAGGTGTGCTGATCAGACCTACCTTGGAGTCCTGCCTCCAAATGGAGACAGTGTAATGCGGAAGGTGGTTTCTTACGCATGAGACTCATTCTGCGTGCTGTGGTTGTGTGACTGTTTTCCCAAATTTGGGGAAATGGGGCAAATGCAGTTTCTGATATTAAGGGGATGGCATTTGTGCTTTTCCCTGGGTCCTTAAAACAGTGTCTAAGGAAGAGTAACAGGGCAAACATCTGCATCTTTCCCTTAAATACTCTCCTAGCCTGCAGCTGCTTTCATCTCCAGGATTTCCAGAGCTGGATGTGGTTTCTGTTTATTTAGTAACTTGCAGCTGGTGTCTGTGAACTTGTCTGGTCTGCCTTTGGTGCATATTTCTGGAAACAGTGGTGTGTCCTTGGGGCCTGTCAGAGCTGATGGGAAGGGACAGAGTTCAGTATCCTGGATCCTGAAAGGAAACGGTGTCTAGTGGAGGAGTGGGTTAACTTAGAAGACTGAGGAATCTGGGCTGCAGTCTGGTGTATGTTGTCTTAGAATCCAGTGTCCCTACACCAGTGGTGAATGTCGCTTTGGAGCCTTTTTCCCTCCTTATGTGGTATTTCCTTATGCTGTTCTATTGGAGTGAATGGCGTTTTCCCTGCTGCTCCTCATCTCTCTTTGGGTAACTCAAATGTAGGTGTGATCAGCTGGTCTGTGGTGGGGAGTGGAGGAGTGTTCTGGAGAAACAGCTTCCTCTGTCCTTTACCCTGCAAAACGGAACTGAAAAATTGAAAACCTTCTTTGGGGTCTGCTTGAAGTATTTAATTAAAAATGAGGCAAAATACTTGCCATGGAGTTCCTCAAGCTCCTTTCTAATTTGATTTATACGTGAACTGTTGCTTTGAAAAGCAGTGATCCAAACTGTCAGTCTGGAGGTGCTGAGATAATATTGCTCTGCTATTCTCAAGCCTTTCCTTCCCATGGAGAGGGTAGAGGAAAGGAAGGTGGTTCTTATGCTTGTGTCAGTTCTTAGCTTTTACCTGGCTGGGGAGAGAGCAGCAGGATCTGTGTGCACAACTTCTCTGCTCTCTCCTCTCTGACAGTGAAGAAGGGAGGGAACACGGCAGCTACCAGCAAAGCCCTTTCGGATATGGATTACCTGAAATCTAAAGTGGTGAAGGATTCTTCCTCCTCATCCAGTACAGAGGAAGAAACAGACAGTGAGGAAGTGGAAGAGGACAGTGAGAATGAGGAGGATTCGGGCATTGCAGAAGCCATCGGCACCCACGCAGACAAAATGGTGAAGCCAAAAGCCCAACATGCACAGCAAGAGACACCAGCGGAGAAGAAGAAAAAAGGATCCACGCTAGAGGTATAGCTGAATTAGACTTTTGTCTTACCTAAAGCAGGAGCTTTATGAGACAGTATGTGTCTGTCAGTCACTCCAGGGATGAGCTAAAAGCTTGGAGTCTGCACGACTCTGTAGGTACCAGCTTTCTTGGCTCACTGAGTGGGAGCCTTTAAGGATTTTGCTGGATCTCCTCTTAGTGCTCATTGAATTTCCCCCCCCCTCAGAAAAGGGGGTTTCCTAACAAGTGTTATTAGTACCCTTTTCACAGGCTTTTCTGTTTTAACTATGTCCGTCTCTGTCTGCAGGGAAGGCTGTTTTTAGAAACTGGGTTTAACTATCCCAGCCCAACCTTGCACCCTCACCTGGCACCTCCTGCCCAGGCTGATGTAGGGAGAGAATATCAAGAGATTCTCAAAACATGCTTCAGCCTCCTACTTGTCGGGCAAGACCAGCTTATTGTACTGTGACTTTTGCTGATTTTTCACTCAACTCCTTTTCTTCCCCCCCCACCCCATCCTTCTGTCCAGACCCAAGGCAGCTTAGTGGAAGCCAGCACACCATACACAGTGAAACTTCGTGGTGCCCCCTTGAACATCACTGAGGTAGGCGTTGTTACCGGGCCGGGAATGGAGGCTTAGGGGTGTTCTCAGTGTGTAACCCAGCACGATCTTTGCAGATGCTTCTATTTTCACTTATGGAGCTGTTCTGAGGGTTGTATGGGTGGTCAGGGAAACTTTTGAATTGGCTTTGTGCAGAGATGTTTTATGTTGCACATAGTGGCTTTATAGCGTATTGAAAAACCCTAGTCTGAAACCTGCCGCAACCTGTATCTGAGAACTTATTTAAACAATTATTATTCTTCCTGCAGCAAAAGATCCGTGAATTTTTCTTGCCTCTGAAGCCAGTGACAGTCCGGATAGGAAAAAACGCCCAGGGTAAAAATACAGGTAACGTGTATATGTGGAAGGGGGGTTGGATCTATGAGTTAGAGGACCTCTCAATCACACCTCTGCTCTTTTAATCTGCAATGCCAAACTGCTGGCTCGTGTCCTGATTTTTAGAGACCTTTCTGTGACTTTGCAGCTCACCTGCCCTAGTTGCTGCCCATAGGATGCCATAGGCAGAGTAATGTTGGCTGTGCTCCTGTAGGAGTACCAGCAGGAGCCTTCTCTTTGATCTGCCTCCAGAACTTTCCTAAACATCCCAAACCATGCCAAGGAAATGTTTCTTCCTCTGGGTTAGCTGCAGCAGCACCCAGGGACTTTGCTGACCTGTGCAGATCGGCTGCAGAGCAGTCTTCAGCCAAGGTGTGTCTCCTGACAGGCTGTGGCTACTGGAGGTACCCATCAGAAAGAGCGTGGAGCAGGTCCTCAGGGCTAGCAGGGAGCTTTGCTATATGCTGTTTTCCTTTCATAGCCTAACAGCAGATGCACCTTTTATTTGCTCGAGCAGACACCTGTGAAAGCCTACTTCAGCTGTTCAGTTGGGCTTCTTTGGTTTGCATGTAGAGAATAAGCTTTTAAAAGGCAGCCTTCCGGTCTGACATGGCCATTTTCAGGCTGGATTGAAACTTTAATGGGAGCCAAATGCTTTATCTATAGGAATCTATATTAAAGAAAGCCCAATTCACCCTTAATTAGCCAATTAGTGGTTGTGTGTTCCCCACATGATGCTCAGTTGAACCTTTCCTTCCCCCAAGGTTATATCTTTGTTGATTTGAAGAGTGAAGCAGAAGTGCAAAGGGCCTTGAAGCGAAAAAAAGAATACATAGGTAAGGGCTGTTTGTTCCTTCTTGTTCTGGCTGATGTCGATGGCAGGGTGCTCAGCTGCTGAAGTGTTCACTGCAGAAATATCTCCTGTTGTTTTAGTTTTTCCCAGGCAGATGGTGGGGGTGGTTTCTTCTGCTCAGCTGACGTGGGATAAACCAGGTGCCATGTCAGGAGCAGCATAGAATTGGCAAGTGACTGAGCTGCGCGTGTTGCTCTTTGGCCCTCACCTGCTTGAAGTGTATCTTGCTCTTCATATACAAATGTTGTTGTTTAAATCTGGTTGGGATAGTGCGGGGGGGTGTACAAATGATTCTGTAGCCTGTGTTTGAAACCTGTTCTTGGCCTAGCGCCTAGTGGAACTACTAGACTTATATTTGCTAAAATCATATGCAGAATGGGAATATCTGTGTGGAAGGCTGTGGGCTGGATTGGCACAGACAGAAAGGCTGGAGCTCTCTGAAGGGAAGGAAGACTGGAGTTGTTTAGCAAATGTTATCCTGGTTTTTATGAAGACTGATCCTTTGCAGCTCTCCCCCCCGCCCCCTTTTTTTTAAAAAAATCTGGTAGAGATGCTCAAAGCTGTGGAATTTTAATTGCTTGTGTCGCTGCTGTAAGCCCAGGCTCTTTGTGCACTGGTGTTGATTGCCCATGGCCTTGGGAAGCAACAAACGTCCTTCTGTGTCTGTTTATGGGTTAGGTGGACGATGCATTGAGGTATTCCGATGTGGGAATACCCCGAAAGAAACTGTAACAGCAAAACCTGACAACCAGCCTTGGCAAAGAAGGAGGAGGGATGATGAGGAAGAAGAGGACTTGTCTGAATCAGGGAGACTCTTTGTCAGGAATCTTCCCTTTACTAGCACTGAAGAGGACTTGGAGAAGATCTTTTCCAAGTATGGTAAGTATTCACTGTGGGACTGGGACTTGCAGGGCTACGTCTTTCCTTTGTGAACACAGAGGTTTTCATGCTGAGTGCGAATAGACAAAGCTTTGTGTCCCACACCTCTCAGATATGGACCAACTCCCATCACCTTTATTGCCTGGTGTGGTAGTGTGTGGCTGCTTGGCTTTGAAACTGGTGCTGGCTCTGTGCTCCTTCACTTGAAGCATGTGCTGCCATGTGCGTCTGCTCTCATCCCTCTCATTGCATCTCTATGCAACAGTAAAAGCTCTTGCCAGTCAGAGTAGGCTCTGCGTCCTAGTGGGGTGATGAGGAGAAGCACCTGCTGGATGAAATACTGCTTACACAGGAGATTTCTAAATACTGTAGGTAAGAGGTAAATCTCTGAGATATACCCCAAATTCACGTTCATGTTTGGCATGCCAGGTGGAAGCTTGAAGCTTCCCTCCGCTAGCTCAAAGTTGAACAAATTTAAGGCTGTCCTGGGGCAGAGAGAGGGTTAGGTTGCGGAAATCTTTCTTCCTGCCTGAAGGTAAACGCAGCTGGTCAGAGCTTGCCTGGTTTGCATCGTGTGTCAAAGCCAGAAGGTGCACAACCAGACTTGGGGTGCTTTTGCTGGGCCCGCCTTGTCAGTCTGCAGCCAGCAGCTCCTCACCCAGGCTGGTAGCTCGTTGCACACCCTCTGCGATATCCAGAGCTGCTCTGCCCTCCCTGGCTCCCTTTCTCCCTGCTTTGGCCCGCAGGTGCCAGTTCAGAGCATGCGATGGCCATGCGAGGATATCTGTCATGGTAACGCCTTGCCTTTTGCAGGACCCCTCTCGGAGATCCACTTCCCTATAGACAGACTGACCAAGAAACCCAAAGGATTTGCCTTCATCACCTATATGATTCCTGAGCATGCGGTGAAGGCCTACGCAGAAATGGATGGGCAAGTGTTCCAGGTGTGGTCACCGATGGCTTTCCTGTGCTGTCGGACTGCAGCTGGTGGGAATGTTTGTTAGTAACGTGGCCAAGTGTTTGCTTCTGTGCTGTGCTGAAAAGGTTGAGTCTCTTCTGCCTTGCTGTTTGTGAACACAGCTTCTTTTGGTAGAGTAGCCCAGTTTGAACAGCCTTGCAGGTACCAAAATCTGAGCTAGAGGTGGAGGAGGAGATCTGAATCTCAGTCTCTCACATTGTGTGGCTACTCAGACTTGCAGTCCTGTCTCCTTTGGGAAGGAAGGTTCCCTCCTTCCACCTAACTAAGCTGCTTGATTAAGAAATGGGCCAGAAAATTTTCTCCACTCTGCTTAGTTCGTGAACTTCTGTGGGTTATTCCAGACCTGCTGGACCTCTTCTTCCTTTCTTCTAGGGTAGAATGATGCATCTTTTACCGTCCACAATCAAAAAGGAAAAAATTGAAGATGTAGATGCAGAGGAGTCGTCTTCCTACAAAAAGCAGAAAGAGGCCAAGGACAAAGCCAACAGTGCCAGGTACAGAGGTGTCTTGTAGCGGGGCAGGACAAGACAACCTGCCAGATTCCCAGGTGGCAGGAATGCATGTGGGGTCTTTGCAGGGGCTGTATAGGTTACCAAAGTCAGTGAAACATCTGCTGTGCAGCTTGCTGTTTCCTTTATCTCTCACCTACTTGATTCCTATGTCCGAGTAGCTCCGGTAGCTCAGTGAGGAGCAGAAATTGAGGTAAACATGGTTTTCAATGGCCTTGGGTATGAGATGTTCTCTGACGTCTAATAAAAGTTGGTAATGCTGTAATTCTTTAGGGTAGTGATTTCACATCAGCTGGGTCTTTCCCCTTTACTGGACCACCTGTATTTATAAAACTCATAGGAACTCTTTCTGTGTGACAAATTAGTTTGAAAGTGGCCAGTACTTTCAAACTCGAAGGGAAAGGAATGCAACCTTACTCGCATGGGCTCTGTGCTTTTAGGAAACTAGTTGAAAAAAAAGCGTGTTCCTCTAAGCTAACATCTGAACTTCAGCTGTAACTGCAGAGCTGTGGCCAGTGACCTCCAGGGAAGAAGAGTAAAGGTGCCTGTACTGCTGCCTTTCTGTTACCTCTCCAGTCATGCCTCCCTCATCCTGACCCATCTCTAAGGATGTTCTCTGCTTCTTTCCCTCTAGCTTTTCCTCCTGGCTGCTAATGGTGGCATTCAAAGCTGTTTTTCCCAGGACCATTGCACAGAGAGACACCAGTGGAAAAAGGGACTGTGTGACCTGGCTCTTCTTTCTCTTTCTAGCTCTCACAACTGGAACACGTTGTTTGTGGGGACAAACGCCGTGGCTGATGCCATTGCTCAGAAGTACAATGCTTCCAAAAGCCAAGTGCTGGATCATGTGAGTTGGGTTATTGATCAGCTGGGATGGGAGATCGCTTTCCTATCCGATCCCTCATGCCTAGGGCCTGCCTGATCCTCTTCTGCAACAAGAGCCTCTGTGTATCCACAAACACCACACAGGCTGAGATCAGTGGTGCTGTAGCCTCTCTGTGGGGTCTGAGCCTAACAATCCCTTTGTCACTGGAAGGCAAAGTCAACGCTCCCAACTCCCCCACCCACTCTGCTTTTCTGTGACTGAATTTTGCATTTCTACATAACTGCTGTTTGGGAATTTACACCCTAAAGCTCAGATTCTTCCTGGAAACTTCATTTTGTCTTGAGAAACATTCCAACTCCAACAACAAAACTCCTAGCAGCTTCAGAGGAGACGAAGCATTTTACTTCCAAGCTCTCTGCCAAATTCCCTTTGCAGCTCTTTGAGAGCAGCAGGAACAACAGGTGCCCAGCATCTTCCTGCATCAGGCTCTTTGCTTCCCTCTTTTGAGCTTGGTCACATTGTCATCTGATATTCTTGCCTGCAGGAGAGTAAAGACAGCGTGGCAGTGAGGGTCGCTCTGGGAGAAACTGAGCTGGTCCAGGAAATTCGCCAGTTCCTGATTGAAAACGGGGTCAGCCTGGATTCCTTCAGTCAGGTGAGATGCCCAGCTGAAGGCAGCAGTGTGGGCCTACCCCTTCCATGTGATGGCCTAGTCCTAGCACCCTCAGCTCTCTTTGAAGTTAGTAATTAAATCCTTAGTGTCTTGCAGGATGTAACCCTTACATGGGTTAGGAAATGTTCTGTCCATTTGAAAATGCTGCTGCCCTTGGCATGGTTAAAATATATGATATCATGGCTTATAGTATGATGGTCAGCTTGTTGTAGGCACAGAAGGAGTCCCGTGTCTTTCCCAGCGTGGATCTGGAGCTGAAACCTCCATACATGAGCATTTGTGGAACAAGGAGGTTGTATTGGGGTGTG
The DNA here is from genome assembly GCF_949628215.1 of Phalacrocorax aristotelis. NCBI lineage: Eukaryota > Metazoa > Chordata > Aves > Suliformes > Phalacrocoracidae > Phalacrocorax > Phalacrocorax aristotelis. The sequence goes on along the minus strand of NC_134290.1, from coordinate 2,827,748 downwards.
GATCTTAGAGGAGGTATTTTCTAAATGGCTGTTGGTCCTCTTGGATCCTGGAAAGGGGTGACATAGAGTTGAGAGAGCACGGCATGTTGGATCTGAAATCTTCGGTTAGTAAGATACTGGGATTTCCTTTTTAAAATCCAATCTCCCCTTTCTGCTCCCACATAATGTGGCAGGCTGCTGGTGAGCGGAGTAAAACGGTGATCCTGGTAAAGAACCTCCCTGCCAGCACAAGCGTGGCAGAGCTGGAGGACGTCTTTGGCAAATACGGCAGCCTGGGCCGGGTGCTGCTGCCAGAGGGAGGCATCACGGCCATTGTGGAGTTCCTGGAGCCAACTGAGGCCAAGCAAGCGTTCACCAAGCTGGCCTATTCTAAGGTGAGCATGGCGAGGGGCAGATGGCTGCCTGGGGAGCGTGGATCTTGGCTAGTTGTGAAGCTGCAGAAATGAGCGCTTGGTGTGAATGTGAGGGGCAGAGGGCTTTTGAGGGAAGTGAGTTATCCTAGAGCCACTGCTGTTGCTCTCTATCTCTTGGAGTTAGGGAGATGCCCAGTGCATTCTTGGGCTCTCAACCTGCAGAAGACAGCTGAAGGAGGGGGCTAACACATCTAGAAAAGCCTTGTTGGCCTCAAGAAGGTTGTTTTTACGTCTCACAACACAGGAGCGTTACTGAAGCCCTTGGAGGCCCTTTGCCTAGCTGGTTGTTACATGGTAGGCTGTGGTCCTGCGTGAGGTTGGATACAGACTCTCTCCTTTGGTGAGAGCTGAGCTAGCTGAAAATGTTGCTCAGCTTTTCCGCTGCTGTTTTCCATAACAGAATGTTTGAGGGGAAAAACAAAGGTGAGAGCAGAGCTTTTTCTTCAGGCCATACCCTCCACTCTTCATGTGTTTTCTGTGTTCTCTTCAGTTTCATTCTGTGCCGTTGTACCTGGAATGGGCTCCAGTGGGTGTCTTCTTCAGCCCTGCCCCTCAGAAAAAAAAACCTGAGGCTTCAGAAAAGGAAGGCAAAGCAAGGCCGGTACCTGGTAAGAGCTTTGACTTTGGGATAGGTATTTCTGGTTGTTTCTCCATGCCTCTGCATGTAAAGCAGCAATGCTGATATTGCTGACGCTTCGGGGATGGAACCAGCCTCACAAAGTCCTCTGCACCGTCCTTAGGATCTCCTAAGGATCATTAGCTGATCATACCATACAAATGTTGTGCTCGTTCCTGTCCCTGCCCTTCCCTCATCCTGGATGAGACATGGGCAGTGAAGTCTGGCTTGTGGCGCACAGGTCCAGCTTGGACTGGGCTAAATGAGCTCTGGGAAGAGATTTTTGGTCCAGTCTGGTCTTGGCAGCAGCTGTTGGGAGAGCGGCAGCTGTTCTTGTAAGCCGGACCGGACCCCCGAGCGTGTGTGCGGTTGTGCGCTGTGCAGGGACACCGTCCCTGCCCGTGGGCAGCCAAGGAAGCTGCAGCAACGGGAGCACTGGGCAGCAGTGGGTAGAGAGGCTGACTCGCTGGTGACAGGCTGTGGGTCCCTGTACATATTGCTTTGCTCTTAAGTCAAACCCCACTGTATGCTTTGTCTGGGTGATTTCACACTGCTGTCACTTGCAAGGATATGATCTTCCCTCCCTGAGTACACCCTCTTCCTCCCCATCCCAGGGGCTCTAAGAATAAAATCTTGCCTGTATATTTAGAACATTTCAAGATCCTTTTAAAAAAGAAAAAGAGGAGGCTGGAGAAGTGTGGTCTTATGTAGGTTTGTTTTGCTAGGAGCTATTTCAGGACTCCAAGGTTTGGCAGCGGGGAGAAAAGCTGATGAAAAGCCTCTTCCAGGGCTGCCATTCTGCACCTGGGTCACAGGGGAAGGCTGGAGGTGGGGAACCGCTTTATCTCCCGGTAACTGAGACCCTCATCTGGAGATAAAGAGCTTTAAGCGCAGGAGCTCCTGGAAGGCTGTTTGGGACTGATAATGGTCTTTGCTGCCAGCTTCTGGATCCAGGAGAGGGAAGGGAGGGGAAGCACAGTGAGCACATCGCTCACAAAAAGGGCTTCAGTTGGTGACACATGGCACTGTCCTATTGAGCCAGCCACGTATGGCGGCACCTCTTCATCCCACCTCCGTCCCACTGAATCTCTTCCCTCCCCTTTCCTCAAACAAACCTCCTTCAAAAGTGATGCTTTTTTTCTGTGCCTTGTTGGCAAATACCCGGCTGGCTGGAGTGAGGAGGGTCAGACCACCTGACTAAAAAGACTTGGGCTGCGTGGTGCTGGGGGCAGGGAGGGCAGCCAGATGGAAACACGTAGGGAAATACAGCTCGTGGGATGGAGCTGGGGGGTCTCTGCATGCCCCTGGCCCAGCGCGAGTTCTCCTTGTATGAAATAAGGGAGAAACGAGCCTAGAACAATCACCGAGGGGGGTGTTAATGCCAAAGGGAGATGCGTAGTTTGCCCCTTCTGAGCACAGCATCGGCTGTGCTGTAGGTGTTGAACCTCCAAAAGACAAGTGGTCTAGTGAGGAAAGGAGTTGGTAAGTCAGTGGATGTGTGTGTGTGTGAGAGAGAGGGAGCACAAGAGCACTGGTGTGTATTCTCTGATGCCTAATAAGGGCCTAGTGCCACTGCAGTCTGTGCTTCAGTGGAGGCTCTAACAGGTCTCTCCCCTGTTGCACGTCCTCAATAGCTCTGAGGCCTCTCCATCGCATTAAGTTCAGTAGAAACTATTCAGCCATTTTAGAAGTTGGGAAGAGGGGGAAATGGATGGATGGAGAGGGTCAAAATGCAGTTGCCAAAGCTTCTTTCCTTGCTAAGACCAACTGCAAATACCTGCAGACTTGTCCGTTGATCAGCTGTGTGGTATCCAGGGCAGGGATTCACAGCACCACTGTGGGGCTTAGGTGCCCCAGAGCAAGCTGTTGCACTGACTGCTGAATTGCAGCTGGATTTTTACAGATTTGTCTTTGCAGAATCCCAAAGCAAGATTTGAAAAAAACCAGCATGCGTTGCTGTTGGCCTGAGTGAGGTTTGTGGCTCACAGAGTATAAACTCTGGAAGAATTAATACTTTAGTGAATCCCTTTAAGACCACAGCCTCTGTGCTGGGTGCAGTTCTTCTTTGCCCTTCAGTATGTGTTTGGGCTTAACAGACCATATTCCTTCACACGCTGATGGGGAAGCTACCGTTCCACGTCCTGCGGATACGTGTCGGCAAGAGAGGAGGTTTCAGAGCAGCGCAGAAGGATGCTTAAGCAAGTTTGGGGCCCCTTCTGGTTCAGCAGGTGTCTGGCTGCGTTTGGTGTGAGGGTGTCTGAGTGCTGAGGAAGCAGGTTCGTTGAGTTTCTACACCCAAAGAATAGGCAATATTTTAGTTTTCATGGGGACATGTTCATATATTGTATGTTGAGCTTGCTTCAGCCTATGTCCACCCACAAAGAGCCAATAGAGGAGTGGCCTGTTCCTGCTGGAGAAGTAACTATGAGCTGGTGTAGTGGGCAAACTCCCCCAAAATTTGGCTTTGGTACATCTTACAAAGTTGGGTTTATTCTTTTTGTTTCAGGTGAAGCTATAAAGGGATCAGAGGAAACAGCAGCACAGGAAGAAGAAGAGGAGGAGGAAGAAGAGGAAGAAGAAAGCATTCCTGGGTGTACCTTGTTCATCAAAAACCTGAATTTTGCCACCACAGAAGACACACTGAAGGAGGTAAGCCATAAGCGAGGAGAGGGGACTGGGTTTTGCTTAGCGTGGTCCGCACAGATGGAGCGGGAGGGGGTTGAGGGCCAGACTGAGATGCCTGGTGGAGTAAAGCCCCCACTCCCAGCACGGGCTAGAAGAAAGGTCTCTATTCTGCTGCAGAAGGCAAGGGGCAAGCTGTTCTCTACCTGTTGTGCTGACGATTAAGCGTTTAAAGGCGTTAAATTCCAGCCAGTATGACCTAATGGGAGATGAGGGGGCACTGGATTGTACTGGGACTGGGAACCTCCACTTTGGGGTTTCAGGCATCAACTAGGACGATTGTATCTTGTCTATAAGTCGTTGTCAAAAAAAAACATTTTGGTGGGGTTTAATTCCACCTCAGGACAGGTGGAGGCAGCAGGAAATCTATTAAGACTCCCCATTTCCCTTGCTTTCTGTAATGCTGCTCCTTGGGACAAGCACTTTTGCAGCTGTCATTCTGCTTTGTGTGCTAAAGCAATAAATAAACAAATGAAAAGCACATCTCGGTGAAACCATCCTCTAAGCATCTACCAACACTGAGCTGTCTGTGCTGCTTTACCTCAGCAAAGCACTTGGGAGGGATTGTGGCATTTCTAAAGTCGTACGGGATGTTAATAGCAAAATAGGGAAAAGCACCTGGGATTTCTCATCTCTGCTACTTTTTGTACCTATATGAAATGGCACATTTCATGGCCCAAGAGTGCTGGCATGATGTCAGTCCATCCTGGACCCATGCTCTTCTACCTTGTGACTGTGGTACTGTGTAAAGACCAGTTGGGTCTGGGGGCAAATGTAAATGTTCAGAGGAGGACTGGGACTTGTCCCCTCTTCTTTTCTGCCTCTGGCTGCAGTTTTACAAGGGAGTCAAATAGGTGGTTTGCAGCCACTGCTACCTGCCAGCTCCCCCTGCATGTCTTTGGGAAGAGCTGTGCTCTAGGGGCATCACAGGAGTCACCCACCTCTAAGGCCCCTACCTGGCAGAGGGGCATCTTGTAATCCATAGTGTTCCTCCAGAGCCATCCCAGGTATCTGCACTGCTTCTGAGGAGCGGTGGAAGATTTCTGGGAACGTATGTATTGATTTCTTTAAAAGTCTGTGTGTGTTTGGGTGTATATCTGTACAGAAATAATTTTACAACAGAAAGACACAGCTGCACTGACTGCTTGTGAGGTGTGTGTTGGGGGAGGAGGGCCTGCGAGCGGGTGCTCTTGGCTCTGGAAGAGGGCCACATTGTCACTCAAGTTGAGTTGTAAGCCTATGACAAAGGGAGCTGAATCACGTGTCCGAATTCCTTGCAGACGTTCTCCAAAGTGGGAGCCGTGAAGAGCTGCACAATATCCAAGAAGAAAGACAAAGCAGGTACTCTAGATGTTGCTGTTCAATTCCTTCCCTCAGCTGGTTGCTGAGGGCTCAGGTGTGGCATCGCTTTAGCATTCATCTGGCTGAGCATTTGTGTTCTTGTTGGCAAAATCCTTAATATTTCTAGAAGTGTGCCTGTTGAAACGGCTGCAAGCAGCAACCAAAAAACCCTGGGGTTCAATCTAGAAGGTTAAGCTCAGTTGTGGGATTTGCGGAGATGTGGCCTTCTCTTGCGATCAGGATAGAGAAGCCAACTCCTTCAGGATCACAGAAGAGGTCGGGATGCAAGTTGAAAGGAACCGGTGCTCTCCAATGATTAAACCTTTGCATGACATGTTTTATCTGGGATCTTCAAGGATGCCTGGCTGAATACCGTGCTGATTGTGCTTTGTTTGCCTTCTGCCTGCCCGATTCGAACCCAGCAGGCTGCGGTGACGAGCGGTTATGCCTGTTGCATTGACTGCACTTGCTTTCGGCGTGGTTTGGCAGGGAAAAGTTTGCTTAAAGCAAGCACTGGCTAGATGGGTTGTGTCTTCTTTCCAGATTTTAGGCTAGGGAGTTGCACAGCTTTATGGGATTTTGCCTTATCAGGGCTTCTCTTGCATGGGATGCCTGAAAACTCAGATTGACTGAAAGAAAAAAGAAATAAAGCAAACTCTTCAGTACTGCTCATGTGTCTGGCTGCAGGCACGCTCGTGATCAGGCGACAACATTTGAGTCTAGGCTGATCTTATACCGCCTGCCAAAGCAATCCCCTTCTGTCACTGTGGGGTCATCTCTCTAGCCTGCTGCCATTGAGGTTTTGAAGGTAGAAACTGGGTGTTATGGTTTTCCTTGTGGATTTTTCCTTTCCTCACCCAGCCTTATTTATGGCTCTTGAAACGGTCAGTGTGTTCCTCAGAAGCGTGGTGTGACCGTGGGTGCTGCAAACCTTTGCTGTGCAGGGAAGTATAAGAAGTGTCTCCTCCTTTGGCATGGAACCGGCAGCTGCCCGACCAGGTTTACAGAAGTTTGCTCCTTTTGTGCCTTGCAGAACTCCAAGGCACTTTGTCTCTCAAGTGAAACACAGGGCTTGTACTTGGTGATGATGCGGCATACAGCACGGGGCAGTCCAAGCTGAAACAGAACTCCAATGCCCAGCTCTCAGCAGTGGTCAGTAACTGTCTGCTTGTCAAGCGTTGGCCAAAATGGATTTCTGAAGGGATTGCAGGTTAGAAGTGTCTCCTCTGGGGACCAAACTACAACCTGCATATCGCTATCCTGCAATGAAAGTCACACCCATGTCAGGGGAGCGGGCAAGTTTTCCAAATGAAGGTCTCGTTTCACTCGTGAGAAAATAGTCCTGTGTATAAACAAATGTTTGTGTATCTGTAATGGGATCCACTTACCCTGACTACGACCAGCAGCTGTTTTGTAGGACTTGGTGCTTTATTTAAGGAGGTTGCACTGAAATTTTGCAAAGCAAAAAAATCTGCTTTGCACGCAACATTAGTTATGTCCTCTTCGTCACCGGGCCCAAAACAAGCTGTTCTAGAGCAGCATCTTGCTCAGAACAAGTCAGTAAGGGGTGCTCACAAGGAGCATCAGAGTCAGGGCACGGGCAGGCTGGCTCTTTGCCTAGGCTATTAGTTTTTGTCCCCCCGATTTTGGCAAACAGTGCGTGTTTCTGATTTGTTTTTGAATCTTCTGCTTCATATTGTCACTGTTCCCTGCTAGCTTACTGAGTCCCCTTTCTCTTCTGACAGGCACTTTGCTTTCAATGGGCTTTGGGTTTGTGGAGTACAAGAAGCCAGAGAGCGCCCAGAAAGCCCTGCGCCGGCTCCAGGTAAGCTTTAGCATTGTTGGTCCAGTTTCCTTTTCAGAGATGCTGGGCAAAGGCTTGGATGAGCTGTGGGGCTCAAAATGTAGCTGAGGATGTCAGTGCTATGAGTTACACTGTGCAGGTGGAGAAGCCTCTAAAATGGGCCAGGTTTGTGAGGAAAGAGGGTGTGTAAAGGGACAAGACCTCATGCAGAAGAGCGTTTCCTAGCCATGATCCAATACAGAGGTGGCAGAAAATGTGCAATAGTTGAAACTCAATGAGCTTATTCTGCAATGTTCCCTTTGCAGAGGTGACAGAGACCCAGGCCCCTGCTCACAGTGAGAATAAATACTGCTTAGTATTTAGTGCTGCAAAGTTCAGCTCTACCTTCCGTGAATCTGCCATGGCTTCAGGGTCTTCTAGCCCCCTGCCTTCCCTATGACACATGCCACAGGGTTTGGCCGCACTCAGAAGGAGTAAATCATTCCCATTGCTGCTAGAATAGCGAGTGATCCATTTCTGGGCAGATGTGAAGGAATTACTGTGTAATCGGTGCATGTTCAGTGACCACAATCCATGAGTCCCCCACCTTCAACAGGTGCTTTTTTCGCATTTCATAGTCTTGGGGTAGATGTGCGTTCTCCATCCTTTTGAAAGACACAATCCTGGGGAAGAGAGAGAGCAGGAAAACGGGTGTTTTGTGGAGGTTGTGGGCAGCAGGGCCCCAGGATCCTGGTGTAGTGCCTTTGCATTCGTGTGCCCTGTCAGGGCTGGTAAGGCAAGATGCTGCTCGTTGTCGGTGCTGGACTGCAGGAAGCTCTTTGAGGCACAGGAAGCAAGAGGTAGAAGGCTTTCTTGCTGTATTGGCTACTGATGGCCAATGAGACATCCTTGGCTTGTTCCAGAACAAATAAGACGGTCACTGCCCTGAAGAGTTTGCGGCCTAGAGGGAGAGGAGACCATAGCCCCAGGGCAGTGAAGTGACCCATCTTTGCCAGTTTAGTGGCAGAACTGAGGTTGATGGAAAGCTAGATCAGGGATGTTGGCTGCTGCTTCAGTCAGTCAAGCTGTCTCCAGCCTCGTATCAGAAGCCTTGCCTTGCACGAGTGGCATTCGACAGAGGAAAACCCGTGGCAGGGGGAAGGGGAAGAGTGTATGGAAAAGAGGAAGATGTGAAATCCTGTGCTTGTATCGTGGAATCTATTGTGATTTTGTTGTTGTTGTTTCTTTGTTTTAACTTCTAGGGCTGCTCTGTAGATGGCCATAAGCTGGAAGTGAAAATCTCGGAGAGAGCTGTCAGGTAAAGCTTACGTCTCACCTCTGTAACTTGGTTCCATTTAAGCTGCAGCAATGCTTGGTAGATTCTTAATTTCTTACGTAGGACCTCTGCAGCACGAGGGATGCAACCTGCAGCGCTCTGGCTGTCGAACACATCAGCCTTTGTTGTGCTTTACTCAGAGTCACCTTAGTCAGCCTCACTTGAAAAGGAAAAAAAAAATGATGAATAGCTGATGCAGAGGTGTTGCTCACTAAATGACACATTGCCAGTAGCATGCAGTAGTGGGACCCAAAAAAGGAGCCCAAAGTGAGAACCAGGCGCTTGAGTTTTCTTCCGCACTCAAGGAAAAGGGGCCTCCAAAACCCCTGCTTTGGTGACAGTTGGGTCCGCATCGCAAACTCAACCGATAGCCCAAGTTCCAGTGGGTTCAAAGAGTTCTTGAAGGCAAATATTCTCTGGGTGATGAAACCTTTTACCTTAGTTCATCAGGGAGAACAGGAGCTTAAGAATAACGTTCTGCTGCCAATTCTCATCAAATCGAGACAAATCCAGGTTTCTTTCTTGCTTGAAAAAATTTTGGATTTAACTTCATTTGGGTAGTCAGGTGCAGAGGGGATGGTGTCTTGGAGTTAGAGTCCTGCTTTTTAGGGTTTCCTTCCTCGTTTTTATTCAGTACAGAATCTCCTACATGCAAAGTTGAAAATTAATCCCGATGTTTGAAGGTGAATGTTGACACCTAAAAACTGTCTTTAGACACTTTGGAAACCCAGCTGGGGAGGTATCTCTTAAATGTCAAAATCTGTTTGAAAATCTGGTCCCTGGGGACCAGAAGCAGTCTGAGCGCTCCCCGTCTGCACTCTGTATTTTGATTCTTCAATAAACCATTTTCATCCATTTTGATTTGGGGATACCCTTCAGTAGGTATCCAGTCTACAATGTGGAATGCTTTGGTATTAGGTAAGTTCTTGTCTTGTCCAAATGCGATACCGTTCTGAAGTTAAAAAAAAAAAAACAAAAACCAAAGCTGTTTAAATCACTGAAATTCATTCCTTGTCGGTGCACTGTGTGACATTTCCACTGCCGCCAGTAAGATGCCAGTGAGGATGTCAGTGTGAGCTAGCTGGCTAATTCTTCTTTCAACTTTTCTGTTGGCTTCATAGGCCACCTGTGAAATCATCTCGGAAGAAACAAACGGTCAAGAAGCAGACAACTTCCAAGATCTTGGTCCGAAACATCCCGTTCCAGGCCACCGTCAGGGAAATCCGGGAACTCTTCAGGTATGAAAGCGCTTTCTGTCGGGTCTGTGGAGCTCTGCAGGCTGAAGCTGGTATGATTTTCCTATAGCATCTTGCTATCGGATTGTAAATATTACGAGTTTTGTCTTCTTTATGGAAGTAAACAAGTCTTCTACTGAATGTAAATACAAATGGCTTGGCAGGTTATACCAGTATAGAAATCCTGCTGGTGAGACAGAGATCCCGTAAGCCAGGGTTTTGGCTGGAGCCACTGTGAGCTGTCAGACCCGGTGGCTCATCACTGTGCAGCAGACACCCGTGGAGCCTGGAGATCTCTCTGCCTGCCAAGTAAATAACATAGCATTGGATATTTTTTTTTCCTCTTGCCTGAAAGGCTTGCAGCAGCTTCCCTGATGCTTGGCACACCTGGCTGGGGAGGCGCACCGAGAGCCGCTGCAGACAGCTGGTGTGAAAGGTTTTAGCTGGGGCTGGCTCCCTCCTCCATATGTCTTGCCCACGTGATGGTGTAGCTCCTTCCCATCGTGGAGGGAGCACTTATATCTTGCTTTGCCTTCCACGAGCGTTTCACTGCGTGTGCCTCGTGCGGGCAGCGGGGTGTTGCGCTGCGGTTGGCAGCCCTGTGTCTGCAAGGGTGCAGGACTGCGCTGCCTGTAATACCCTCTCCGGCAAGAAATACCTCGTCAGCCGTGAGACCTGCCTGGGATGGTGCTGAGCATTGAATAGGGATTTCAGGATCCCAGCCTGCATTCTTTTGTGCGCTGGCTGATCTGTTTTCTTTGTATCCTCAGCCTTTTGTGCAGTGACTCGTTAAGCCTTGTAATGCATCCCAGAAAAGAGGTAAAACTTTGGAAAATACAGCATAGGGCATCTTTTCTGCTCCCGGGACAAGAGTCTTTTGCTCGTTGACCCAGGCCATGGTCCCTGCTCTGCTGCTGCCTTGCAGAAGCAGTTTGGGGGAGTCGGTGTCCAGCTCTGCCCATCAGTTTTTCCCATCTGCAGATTAAGGGTGATAGCTTCACGGTGAATTACTGCGTTGGGAGCATGGGTCTGCCTAAGCAGAAGGCAGGCGCGTTTGTCAGGTCAGGGCTGTGGCATCCCTTTCCAAAGGGACTGAGTTAAAGAATTGCTTAACCCTTGGAAACCTCCTTAGACCATGCAGTGAAAACTGCCCTGCGAGGAGCTGTGGGGCAGTGATTTGTTCATTGCAGAGGAAACTACGCATCTCCCTGTGTACAGTTAATTCTGCCTACTTTATGAGTGTGTGATGTTCTCCTGGCTTGACCACAGGTAAGGACAGTGGTTCCCATGTGGCTGGTAGGCTGTTTCCTTCTAACGTGGTGAAGAAAGCTGTATTGAGATGGGCTCTGGGGATTTACCCGGACACAGACTGTGACTTGGCTCTTGGACACACGTTGCTGGAAGGGTGATGGTAGGCACAATGTAAAGATCCCTGTAGAAGAGGAAAAGATTGTTCTTGCTCGTGCTCTGCAGCTTGGATGCTTTTGCTTCAAAGCTGCCTTGAAAGGCCCTGCTGAATGAAACAGGGCAAAAAAAACCCTGGACTTCCAAGTCACTGTGCTGAGTTTTCTTAGCACGTGAAGCACTGCTAATCTAAAACCCAACACTGGCTACAGATGCGACCTTTGCAAAGCTGCGACAAACAAAACCAGGGGGATCTATTTGCCTTCTAGGCCCTTAGGTTAAGTTCAAGGAGTTGGGAGGCTTATGGTATATCATGAGGATAGACAAGCTCAGCAGCGACTGTGGGGACTTTTGGTGTGGTTTTTTTTTTCCTCCTGTCTTGTCTAGCACCTTAGTGCTGTGGAGAGGAGGGGTGGAGGAGCAGTCTGATTAATATTGCAAGGAACTTGCGGCTTCTAGCCGCGGGCGCTGTTGACAGCATTCTCTGAGCGGTGCGTGAACATCCGTTTCATTTACCTAGGATATGCAGAGATGTGGTTTTTTTATCCTCAAAACAAAAGCCAATGGCTTGGGGGAGGGGGGTACCCACAATCCTCCTTCCACCCCTGCCACCCCTCCTTCCCTTCAGAGAGGCTAAAACCGGGCATGACAGAGCGCTGCTAAACACTTCATCCTCCTAGATTGCTTTTTTTGTGGTTTTAAATCAGATGCCTTCGCTCAGGAGTTTTTGGCTCTTTCTGCATTTAGGAACCCGTCTTATTTGTATTTCGTTATTTATTTATTTGAAATTGCAAACAAGTGCTTGGCGGCGGAGGCGGCAGGGATGGCGGGGCTGCAGGGGGCACTCTTAGCCTGCCCAGGAGAGGCTGGTGGGGACCACCACGCCGGGGACAGCCAGCCCGGGGACAGCCAGCAAGGGACCACTGGGCCACACCACCGGGGTTGCCACGCGGGGCGGCAGCCCCTGGGCCCGCGGAGGTGGGAGGCTTTGCAGGGCGAGCAGCTCCTCTATTGTTTCACATACTCAAAAGCCACTTTCCAGCCCTGCAGCTGATATTGTCTCCCAACCTGCTTCCTTCTGTGCTTGCTTTTTTCCTTTCCTCAGTCACCTGGGAAGGAGAAAAATTAATAAATGTATGTACCCACAGTGTATATATATTTTTATAAATATATATTTTAGTGTGTGTATATATTACCCCAGACAAATACTTATATTATGCAAATATATATTTCAAAATATATATATCTCTACACACACATGCTTCGTCAAAGAAAAATTCCTATGTTTTGAGCTTTGCCAAGGAGCTGTGTCTTCCTTTCTAAATGGACCCTGGTTGGTGTTAATGACACCGGAAGAACAAAACTAGGGAGTTGGGTGTTTTGAATAGTGGATTTTGAAAGCTCTTGTACCTGTGCTGCTCAGCACTGACAGCCCAGGAAATCCTGCCCTGGTTGTCTTTACGCTTTTTAATAGAATTGTTTATGCATCCATCACTTAAACGCTTAGACTTGCCCTGCACCATCGTTCGTGTTCTTACAGCAGCTGAAGGAGACCGTGGCTGTCTTGCGTGTGCCCCGCCTCGCTGTTGCCCTTCCCCAGCTGCTTCCAGCGGCCTGTGCAAACCACGGGGAAAGGCTCTGCGCCATCCTCTGGGCAGGACCTCGCTGTGCTTTGGAAAGTGGTTGGTGACACGCGTGCTTCCCATCGCCCAACCACGTGTCCTCTGCATCACGAGCACCAGCAGGTTCGGGGAGCCGCATTCCCCGGCAGGTTCCTGCTGGCGGTCCCCGGCAATGGGGTGGATCCCTGGGAGGGAGGAGGCCAGCCGGTCCCTCGGGAAAGGTCTGTGAGTGGGTGTAAAATTCAATTTGATCCCCCACCCCATACTTTTCAGGAGATTCAAAGCAAACGTGCTTCTTTTAATTTTGGAGTTTGGGGATATTGAGTGCTAATTCTTGGGCTGGAGAAAGGTGGTGCTTAATTTCCTCTGAATGGGAGTCGTGAATGGTCTGGTTAACAGCTGAAGTCCTCCACCTGCCAAATAAATGTCTTGTTGCAGGGCTCCATGGTCCTTGCCCACCTTCCACACCCGATGGCTTTGCTGGGCCATGTGGTGCTGGTTCAGGGCGTCTCTTGCCATCTTCTGCAGGAGGTGTCAGACTCTCATGCACCGTCAGGGGATTGGTTGGGGTTTTTTTTTTTGAGACCCGATAGGTGTTATTTTTCTTCAGAGGGAGAAATGCTTTTCAATTATAGGGGCTGTTTTTGGGCTAGGTGTGAAGATTTAGCTTTTGTGGGTGTGTTGGTTTTTTTTTTTAACCCCATTTTTGTTCTTTATTAGATTCTACTCTTATCATTACTACCTGGAAAAATAACAATAGACAAATGCTCCTTAGTTCTTTCCAAAGAGCCATAGTTAGGGGAGGAGAGACAAAGGGATTGATATTCCATGAAGGCTGCTAATTTTTGCTACCAAATTGGGGGGCTTTTATGGCAAGATTTTTTTTTTTTTTTCAAAAGGAAGTCTAGATGTGGCAAGCTGAATTGGAGATCTGTGAAAGGCCACATTTTCACAGATTGGAGCTCTGGCAATTTCTGAAAATGAGGCTTCTTTAAAATCTATCACATTAGATCCATGCAGCCTTCATTGGAAGTTCCAATTAACTATTTGTTTCACAGCATCTTCTCCTTCCCCCTCTTTGCACCAGCTTTCATGAGTATTAAAAATAAGGCTATTTTGCAGTTGGCATATTTCAAGAATTCAGCATTTCAAGAAGATGTATGTTTTGTCTTCCCCAAAGGGGGAACAATTAGATTTAGAAAAAGACTTCTGAAAGATTTCTACCCAATCAAATGCAACCGGAGGGACAGATACTGTAGAAAGTCTGCCTAGACTTTGACATACCTGGTGCTCGTACTACTGAAGGAAGCAGTTTTTAGAGTGGCATCTCAAGTAGCATGTTTTGGAGCTGGCATTTTTTCCTCTTTTCTTTGCAAAATAAATCAGAGAACTTACTGTTGGGTCCGTATCTATAATTCCCCTAAAATTGCAATGACCATCACTTCCAGCCCTCCTCTGCCAGTTAGTTGCAGTAGACCCTAACCCTGAAAATTCAGAGCAAGATCAGGTGTCAGCACTGTGAGCGCGGAAGGTGTTTTAATCTCCGTCTGGCCACCCTTTGCCTTTCACCTGTAGGAACTGAATTCAAACACACTGTATAAAGCTGTAAAATTATAAAATTATTATCAGCTGAGACACTGGACTGCAGTGTGACCGAGGAAGCAGCTAGCAGAAAAAGCAATTGAAAGGTATGCCAGCGCACAGAACGGGTTGCTGGGTGCATTTGTCTCCATGTTCTGACTTTCCTGTAACGAAAGAAAAGCTGCTGCTTAGGAAGGCCTTTGGGGGTGGGTGTCTCTTTTAATTTTAACTACTTTGCTGACTATTTTCTCCGTCTTGACAAAGACATGGCATTTATTGCATCTGGCAAAACAAGTGCCTGCGACTGATTAGGAGAAAACCGATCTATTCCCTCTGATAGAGGGTAAAAGTGAAGACAGCCGGTGGGACAAGACTTGGAGTCATGTCTCTTCTGGAAGAAGAAAAATCTCTGAAGAAAGATACGGTGGATAAACTGGCAGAGATACTTCTTTTTAAAGGCAGTCTTTATGAAGTTAATTTTATAAGATGATGCCTTTCACTTCTTCTGACCTATTATAATAAAGTGTAGTTATCAGAATGGGCTTTTCATTTCCCATTATAAAGGACACGGTGGTATAATCAATCCGTCTGCCAGACATGCTTGCTGTTCACACCTTTCTCCCAGTAATGGAGTCTACATGACTGGAGACAATTTCTCCTTTCCAGAGTACCATTGCCCTGCTGAAGCCGTGGAAATCTTTGCTACCAAAAGGCAGAGGAGGGGAAAAAAAATCAGTCCCTTCACAAACATGTGAGTTTGTTAAGCAAGTGCTGGGAAGTATTAATTGGAATATTCAGTGCAAAGAGCCCTAGAATGCACAGTGCTGCAAGCATTGTTTGCTGAACAGCCTACGGTCAGATTACTCTGCAAGTGATGCTTTGGCTTTTAAAACCCGAGATGTTGTGCTAGAAATGTTTTGAAATCTATTGCGGCTTCCTCTTAGCTGCTTGAAATTTTTTCTCTCCGCTCTGTCCCCCTGCAGTTAGATGGTCCATGAATGTGGGGGGAGCTGCAGAAGTCACAGAGGGCACCAGCTCGTGGTGTGAGGGTCTGTTGGGGCTAGGGCAGGGGCTGCACAGCTGCGGCCAGCGGAGATGAAGCTGGTGGTTGGAGCACTGGGGGGAAGCCCCAGGAGCTGCTCAGCCCATGCTGGAGGTCCGCTCTGGAGATGGTGGGCAGGCCCAGTGATTCCCAGTAACTATGGGTGCATTGGTCTGCCTGTTCCTCCTGCCACCTGACCACATCAGCAGATCTGTCCTAGGGGAGATACCTCCTCCTGGCCACGTCACCTGCTTAGCTCCCTGCTGTCTGCTGTGAGTGATGTCCCACAGCGTGTACTGTGCCCTCCTGGGAAAAGCCAAAGTGAAGATCTTTCTCCACTGTTCAACAGCTGGAAACTCCCTCTGGCATCCTACAGAGTCTAGGTAAGGGCACGTGCATTGCAAACATGGCTGTGATTCATAGGACTATAAAACTTCTATTTATTATGCTCTCAGCCCTTTACAATCATAGCAAAATTAAATTGACATAGATGAAATATTGAGAATATTATTTGAGGGGCGGGGGGGCAGGGCAGGGTCACTGGATGTGCAGGCGCTGGGCACGCTGGGCTACAGTACTGCTGGAAGGAGGTGGAGCAGACCAATCGACCCTTTTTTGTGGTAGAAACCACTGTGGGGATCATTCCCTGTATCCATGAACAGATTAAGCTGCATTTCTGAGTCATTCTATCAAGATGGACCAACTGTCAGTCTGCAGCTGGATTCGGTCTGAAGGACGTGGAAAAGTGTGGGGTAGCTGTTTGGGTGCTGAGCAGAGTCTGCCATCTAAATCTCTCTTGTTCTACCTGTGTGTAGCTACTGGTTACAAGCTAGTAGTTTCTGCTCCCTTATCAGTGAACAGAGATGTTCCCCGGAGCCACCCCTTTTCCCCAGGAGGCTACTGCTGCCGAGGGAAGGGCCTCTTGGTCTTTCTCAGTCTGGCGCCTGCGGCCCAGCAGCTGCCCTTGTGACTTGGCGTGGAGTCAGATGAACAAACTCCTGTACTGGAGCAATCTGCAGGTGAGAGGGGAGAGCCTGGTCCTGTGGGGTCCGCTCTGGATGCCTTGCTCAATTCCTTGCTCGTGTTGCTCCGGCCAGTATTGATCACTCACTTAATGACCTTTGCGCGTTGGGGCTTAGGTGCCTCGCAGAACGGGCACAACTCCTGAAAGGACTGGGAGAATAACTTTATTAGAACAAGTGCTCAGATGCAACGGCAGCGGGGCTGTACCCTGCCAGAAGGTATCTGCGCAGAACCGAGCTGCCAGCTCCTCTGCAGCACTCACACCTTTGCTTGTCCCAGGGTACTGTGCTTGAAGAGGGTGCACAAAAATGAGTCTGCACGAGCAGAAAGGCCCCGGGGAAGCAGCTGGCATCGGTGGGTGCCCTGCACCCGTCCGCTGGCGTGGGGTTCCAGCTTTCCGGCTTCCCCTGTGAATTGGGGCGTTGGTGCCAGCGCACGGAAGGACTGTGGAACACGAATCTTGCCGAGAGGCATGCGTTCAGGTGGAAGCGTGTCAAAAACAGTTTTAGGAGCAAGAACTGGAACATGTCTCATTACATGTTTGAGTGCTGACAGCAGTAATGATGCCTCTGAGTTTAGCTTGGTGTTGAGTGGGATCACGGTATAGCGTTCTCGAGGAAACAAACAGGTGGTTTGAAAATGTGACCGGCCCTTCTTTGTGATCTCCAAAGCCATCTCCAGGCTGAAAGGCTGAATGCCTGGCTGGGGAAGCCTGGTTTCAGTTGGCCAGTGCTCTCAGGTTGGCAGCAGCATGCGTCTTGCGTGCGGAAAGCACGTGCCCTGCCTGGTGTCGAGCTGTTGGGTGGGAAGTGACAGAGATTAGCTGGGAATATGAGTTCACCTGGGTGGTCTCCAGTGGCTGTGCCTATATCAAGCCCTTGTTTTATGTGGTATGCTTCCTAATTGCATGTGGAGCTCAGATGAGATGGCAAAGCCACAGGCAAATGAGTGTGCTACCAGCGGGGCAGCCCAGGCCGCTGCGGGCGAGCAGCTGAGCTCCTGCTCTAGGCCGTCGAGTGGGCTGAGGTTAAAGGCAGAGCCTGGGCAGCTTCCCCGGTGGTGGTTTGCATTGGGGCACATGTGTAGGTGCATGTCTGTGCTCTGGTGTCTTCAGCGTGTCCATGGATTCCTGTGCGAACAGCACTTTCTGCCACGTTTCAGTCTGTCCCTAGGGATAATAATATCTGATTCCCGTTTTAAAGATGGCTTCCCAAAACCATGGTGCAAAACCATGCCTGGAGCTCTGCAGGGCCGCATGCACTGGAAGGAACATCAGTGAGCCGGTTAAAGGCCACATCCTCAAGAGATGTAAATGCAACCGGCTTCCGATGATGCCTGCAGATGTTGTGGTGCTTTGCGTTAATGCTGGATTTCAGCTTCCTAATTAGGATGCAGGGTCTGTGCCTTGGGCTGCTGAGCGTCTGAGGAGGAGCGTGTCTGGCATGGGGGGCTGCGGGGGGCTGCAGGATGCTGCTCTGGATTGACGCTTTCCACCATGGTGTTCCCGGTGCGGCTCTGCCCCTCCCGCCTGCCGGCTGTGTGGGCCCCCTCTTCCCATGTAATTCGATGGCACTTGCAAAAAAAATGTCTTTGTTGGATGTGTTTTCTTCGGTGCGGTTAGAAAACTGGTTAATTGCTCCCCGCTTCCCGGCTGAGGAGCTCTGCCCCACTGGTGGCTTTTCGTAGGTTTTTTTTTGGTTTGCAAGGGGAAGATGGAGTTTCTCTGCTATTACATTCCCCTGCCCTCCAGCATCCCTGGCAGCGTCTCCTCCCTGCAGCCTTCCAGCAGACTCGGAGCTGGTGTTTGCACCAGGTCCTGGCTGCAGTGCTGTCGCGTTGGGCTGCTGTGGTCTCCCCTGTGCTCCCACTGCATAACCTGGCTCTCGTCCTGCCCTTGGTCTCTGTTACCGCCCCGTTTCAGCCCCTTTGCTGGTGCTGTTGGAAGATTTAAGTCTTGCCCCTTAGGCTGGACCCCTGGACCACCCCGTGCCATCTACTTCTCTAATGCCTTTGGATTATGTGCGACCTTCTCCTGCACAGCCCGCCCCAGGCGCATCCTTACAGCCCGGCTTAGCACAGGGGATTTACTAATCCTTGTGCGCTCCCGTGTCCAAATTGCAGGTGCCTGGGAGCGGTGCGCAGGGAAATACAGGGTGCAGGTGCTTTTCTGGGCAGCAACTTGCAGGTATGTGCGCTGGCCTCGTGAGCTAAGACTCCAGATGAGAATGCAGGGATCTGCTGGGCTGGTTTATTTCTCTTATTATCTCAAAAAGCATAAATTAAACTTTTCTTTTTATTATTTTTGGTCCTTCTTCAAGCCTTTTCCTTACGTGCTGGGAACACAAAAATAGCAACGTTGGGTTGATATTCAGAGACCAGAAATGTAACTGGCTACTTTAATTTGACTATCCAAAATGAGCCACGGGGTGGGGGAGAGCGAAACAGGTTTTCTTTGCTGTTTTTCAGTTTGAATCATAAAGGTGTTTAACATAGATAAGGAAATGTTTAACTCTGTGTTATCTTGACAGGGTTGCTTTAAAAGGTGGATCTTCCCAAGAGCAGAAGGAATGTTTTTCAGCACATCCCTTTCCCTGTCTTGAATATTCACTGCAATACTGGATTTTTAGATTTTTTTTTTTTTTCCCCTCTTCTGCACTCCACGTACTCCGTACCCACAGGTCCCCTTTTCTGCTCGCCCAAAACCTCTGCTGAGGAGTTCTCGGCTACCTGCTTTTGCGCAGTCCAGTTATCCAACGCAAATGAAGGGAGTTTCTAGGCTGCTTCCTTTTGACTCCTGCTGAAGCATCTCTCACCAGGGCACCAAGCCGAACCTCCCGATGGAACTTAATTAGTTTTACACACAGACTCCATTGCTCATCAGCGCAGCGGGGCTTGGGGAGGTGGAGGGAGATGGGGAAGGGGCCGCTTTTGAAAGGTCTTATTCAGATGTAACTCTGGGATTTCGCTTTGGGGGTTTTGCCATTTTTCTGTTCTGAGTGGGACTGGCGCGTGTGTGCATGTGTACACGTGGCTTTTCCTCCTTGATAGGAGGCAAGAAACAAAGCTTATAGGAGCTGCTGTCTCCTGTAAATAACCCGCTCGGGGCTATTAGTATTATATGGTCTCCTTTTATCTGAATTGTTAAGAAGGGTATGTGTGTGTCTATATATAAGGAAGGAAAAACATGTTATTTTTTGCCCTGTCTTATAGCCAGTTCTTGCTCATTTTCAAAATTGTCCTTTGGCCACAGAGGCTACTCTGGGGGTCAGCAGCCAGGTGTTTGCAGAATCTACAATGTTGAAATGCCACTGGACTAACTTTTGAGATTGTGTCTTAGCCTTTAAGTCAAGGAACAATCAAAACAATTATTTTCTTGATCTTAAAATTCTTCTCTCTCTTGCATTTCTTAACTAGAGTTCTTGTGTGGTGACATTGATCCATTCACCTTCCTGTCTGTCGCTAGCATATATGTGAGGGTATTTTTCAGTCTCTCTTCATGAGAAGGTCTTGAACAAGCCTCTAATGAATCACAGTTTTCTCCTCAGGATGACACTGTGTCCTTTATTTGCATCTCTGTTTGCATTATTATTTTTTTTAACCTCAAGCCTGCTACAGCATTTCTGCCTCTTCCAATCCAGTGAATTTTAAGCCTTTGGGATATGGTTACAATTGAGGACTTTTCGTTGCACAGTCTCTTACCTCCCCTGGGGCAGAGCCCCTGCTGGAGGCATTTGAACCGTGTTGGCTTCTGCAGCCGGTGGCACTGTGAACATTTCTGTCTGTGCTCCTTCACCTGAGTTGTTTTTCCCGACAAAGCCAAGCTAAGGCAGATCGGGCTGACCATCTGTCTTCTCATCTCCCTCTCCTCCTCCCCCAGAAGTATCCTGACCACTTCCAGGCATCTGGCAGAGGAGAGGAGATCATAAATCTGAGAACTTGGTGCAAGTAAGTATAGGATGAAGCTCCTAAGGCTTGTCTTCCCAGGAAGGTGGTGTTATGGGATTGACCCTTACTAGACGTCCAGGAGTTCACATAAGCCCTTGAAGACGGAACCTTTCTTTCCAATAGACACCAGGGAAATGGACCCTGGGAAAGCCATCTCCCTTGTTCTGCTTCTCACGGGCCCGCTTGTTAGCGGAGGGACTGCCGTGCCTCTGGTCTGGGCACTCTGGGCTGTCTCCGTCATGGGTGGTCTTCTGCGACTTGCCCAGGAGGTGTGAAGGGCAGGCTTGGTCCCTTTCCAGCCCCCCAGGGTTTTTTAACACCTCCTTGTGGAGCCTTGCTTGGAAAGGCAGCAGCGATGACTCTTCGAAGCCGCTGAGCGCCGCTCGCGGCACCTCCACAGGCTGGGCCTGATCACGAGCAGCACCGTCGGGATTTGTGCCGAAACTTGCCCTGCAAATTCAGGTGCCGCATGGGCTGCGTGGCCCCTCCTTGGTTCTCTTTAACCCAGGTCTTACTCTTCCCACCTTTTGAGCCAGCTGCTGCGCTAGCAGCCGAAGGGTTAAAGGAGTTCGGGGGAGCGAGGGGGTGGCGGCGAGGTATTTCAGGTGCTCATTACTCACTGCCAGCTTCCCCCAAAATCATATTAATTTCACGCTGTCATGCAGGACTGCGCTGTCTCTCTCGTCAGCATCCAGGAGGGTGACGGGGATGGGGGGGAGTGCGGGTCCCCCCTCCGCACCATGGCTGTGATTTGGAAAGCTCATTGGTAGCCTCTTTCCTTGCTGCAGTACCGACCCAGCGGGACTGGGCTGGGACTGCTCAACTTGCAGAGGGATCTGGGGGGTGCTTTGCCATGCGTTGGCTCCTGATGATCATTTTCCACCCCGCTGCTTGTGCAAAAACCCCATGAAATTAGGTCTGCTGCAGCGGGGAAGTCTGGGGGAGGGAAGGAGGAAGGGAGGGGAGCTGCCAACCTGCCTTGCCCTACCTGTAGGAAGGAAGGATGCTGCTTAAAAGTTGGTCTTTAACCAGTTTCGTCCCTTTCATTTTTTAATGCAAGCGAGGACAGCCTGGCTCTGCCTGCGAAGATTGCTTCCCTGGCTGCCGTTGCCTCCTCTCTCATTTCTCCCCTTCTCGGCTTTTTGCTCACTGCATCTGCCAGAGCTGTCACCTCTGCAGGGACTTCTCACCGTTGCACAACGTCGGGCTGGGACTCTGACAGCTCCCACGCAGGCTCGGTGCTCCCGAGCCCATCCTGGCTGGCAGCTCGCTCCCGCTGTGAGGCTCTGAGGCGGCAGGGATTCTGATCTGTCCCCAGGGATTTTTGTTGTTGTTATCCTTAGAAGGTGTCTCAGCTTTTTCCCATGGGTGCCCTTGTATTTTTTTTGTGGGTTGGGGCTGAAAGGATCACCTCCCCCTTTTCTCTGGTCATGTACCTTATGGCCACGCTTCTTGCAGCACTAGGCAAAATGCAGCAGCAGCAGCTTGGGCCTCCCTGCCTTTGCGGAGCTGAGAAGGAAACGGCACATTAAAAGGCACAGCTCTACCCCCAGCAAAGAGCTGATGGCTTATCATATCTGAGACTAAAAAGCTTTGCAATAAGCCTTGGGAGGGGAGCTACCTGCTTCTGTGGGAAGAGGAGTCCTGCGAGCACCAAGGGTCCCATGGCTCTCATGCCCACAGAGCCCTGGACCCTCAGGAGCGGAGGATGAGGGCAGCAAATCCTGCACCAGCAGCAGCATCAGCCTCTGGTACCCACAGCCGAGTGCTGCGTGTTGCCAGTGCTTTCTAATGCTTATTAAATGTTAGAGAATCTATGAATCTAGGCATTACTCCATTTCTTTAATCAACTCTGCTTGTGCTTTCCTGGCTCTGCTTCCTTTCTGAGGTCCCCTCTTCCTCAAAAAGGCCATCACCTGGTGTGTGAACTGAAAGCAGGCTCCTCCTACAGAGACACATCCCCTGGGGACGTTGGCATCTCTGTGGCACAGCGGGTTTCTCCCACCTTTGAGTTGACCTTATGAGCCGCGAGTGCTTGCAGGGAAGCTCTCTGAACCTCCTTTCACAGGGCTAAAGCACCACACCTAGCAGCTGCTTGTCATCTGGCGTCTTGGATGTGACCAGCCCGCAGTGATGCCGCTTAGCATCGGCTCTTCCTCTTTCCTGTGTCGGGGATCTCCCGCCTGAAGCGACTGCGTGGGATTTCGTCTCTCTGCGCTGCTTCTTGTCGCATGGCCCGTGGCTTGAGAGGCAGCAAGGCTGTGTCTTCAGTTCTCCTGCGAACGTCAGGCATCTGTTAGGGAAATGGCTTTTTCCAGCAGTTTGGTGGAAGATGCCGGCCTGTTTCCATCTCACTGGCTGCTGGCAAATAGCATCATGAGGCTGAGCCTTGCTTTTTCTCTGCGGGCTGTGAAAGGGGTGTTTACCTCTTGGGGCTTGTGAGCACAGAGGAGTCCATCAGAAATGTTAAATACTCTGGTGGTGTTAGGCAAAATGTTCAAGGTTACATTTGAAAATCGTTTTCACTCTTCTTGAGGAAGAGAGATCTGTGACTGTACTGTTGGCATTGTCTGCGTGGCAGCAGGAAGGAGTCTTCAGTACAAAGTTACTGGATTTAGCAACTAACATGCTTTGGAGACATCATCAACTGAAAGTACCTTAAGTGTGTCCTGGTCTGTACCTGACATTGAAGCATGGGTTTAGAGCAGAAGGAAACAGCAGAGATGTTGCTTCTGGGAGGTACATGGGATGCTGTGGCCGTTCAGAGGAGGACAAGCCATGGTGAAAGGTGGTCTCCCAAGCCCTCTTGCTTGACATCAGTGCAAGAATCAGAAGAAAGCTCATAACTTGGCAAGCGCATCTATTCAAGCAGAGCATCTCTTCTTGGGGAGTCGTTACCCCCTCCCATCTCATTTAGTCCCTCAACTCCAGCATGGACATGGCAGCTTGTGTACCAGCTCGGAGAGCTGCACCTCTGTGTTAGGCCTCTAAAAATCAGCATCTTCTGTTGAAAGCATCTGGCCGAGAAGCCTCACAGCATGGAGGAATGCCCTTCCTCCAGCTCCCTGCAAGCTGGGTGTTCCTGCTCGGGCAGCCAGCGGTCAAAAGCTGTTGGACATGCCCCCTCTGGGCAAGGCAAAGTCTGGCCCTTTTGGATCCCAGTCAGCCCTTGCAGGTTATTTTTAGATGTGTCGTTGCCTCTCTTCTTTATTTTTTTTTTTTCCTTTTGCCTCCCGGCATCTGTGCGTGCGTTACAGCTCGTTCAGGTCAGCTGGCACAGGCATCGCCAGCAGATGGAGAAGAACATGGTTTCTCTTCCTCAGCCCCTCGTTTCTACCTCACGTTCACCTTCTCAGCGAGCCTGTGGCTGCCACGCTGCATTGACGGCATCTGTCAGCTGCTCTTGCCTGCAATTGATCGTGAACACCCAGGGCGTTGTGATGAGCCTTCCTGAAGGTTTGGGGGGGGAGGATAGCAGAAGGGGGATGATGGGGAGAGCTTGCACCCCACAGCACAGATGCCCCACTCAGCATTCGGCGCTGCCTTTGAACTGTCCTGCCCAGCTCTGCCCTCTTTTTGCATTTCTCTGGCTCCCGCTGGAGAGCAGAGCTGCAAAACGCTCGGGCTGTGTGGTGGTGTTGGGTGGTTTAATTTATTTTCTTGAAGCGGCTTTGAGCTGGGAGGGGGCGAGCAGGGCTGGGCAGGGGGATGGGGAGCGCTGAAGCAGACGCTTAGCCTCGTCAAAGTCCATTTATTAAATTAGCAAGGCTGCATTGTCAGGGTTCATGGCTGCCAGTGTTTGCATACTGATGCTGGGCAAGGAGAGTGTGGGAAGGCATGTCCCTGCCTGCGGGACATCTCCCTCCACTGAGAAGGTGGTAAGTGCCCAGAGGTGGCTCACTCTGTGCCTTGCAAAGGTCCATCCCCTCGGGGAGGATCTGCCTCTGCTGCGGTGGCAGGACGCGTGTGCCTGGCCCCGGGACAGCACTGCTGAGCGCAGGCATCCGCGCTCCTGCTTGTCCAACTCAATCGCACTGTTATTGCGGGGCAGCCCTCCTGCAGGTAAAATGCTCTTCCATGCTAAGGCAGAAATAAGGAACCAAATTTAAAAACCCCAAACCCAACAAGCAGTTCCTTCCACTGCAGTTTTCTTTGCCCGGAGAGTCCCGTGGTCGTGGATCGGCTGGGGTTGTTGACTTCCACCCTGGGCTCTGCCACTCTCTGCAGTGCTGCAAATCTCTCTCCTCTTCATCCAGACGTTGCAGGGGTGGTGAGCGACAAGCTTTCTGCAGAAATAGGGTAGAAACATCATCGTTGAATGCCACGATGGGTCAGATAATGCTTGTACCATGCAAGTCCCTGTTCCCTGTGCTCTCCTCTTCCGAGAGTTTTCCAGGTGACCTGTAAAGATGTGTCCCACGGCACGTAGTTGCCTCTGAGGTTTAGCAGGGTTTGTAGTTGTTGCAGGCTGGGAAAGGACAGGGCACGGCAGGCGCAGGAAGAGAACGACCATCGTAGCTTGGGTAGCAGCTGCACCTCCAATTTTGAGGACCATTCTCAGAGTAAATACAGTATGTCTAGAAATACTCCTGCTCACATTGCTTTTCCAGTATAATGAGGGAATCTGACATTTCGCCGTTGGTCGCATCTCTGGAGAGGCCAGTGCTGCTCGGGGGAGTGCGATGGCGTGGTGGCCCTCAGCCTGCCTTGCCAGTGAGCTGACGTGTGCCTGTTTTTAATGCTTTGTCTGGCTCTGATCCCTGGCAGACTTCGGATGTGGTCAGGCTGGGCTCTCGGGAGACTAGCCCGCGCTCAGGAGGTCTCAACATCCTTGTTGTATTTGAGTCACCAGAACAGAAGCACTTCACTCGAGCTCCCACATTCTTAATGCATTTGCATGCATTTGATCTTCCCTACACGTTTCTCTGTTCTGATGAAAATAATTAATCTGGTTATTTTTCTAAGTCATCCTGCAGCTTTACAGGGACAAGACTTAAATAAGGATTCTCTTTAAAGTAGAGCTGTGTTAAAATAGCTGTCTGCCTATAAATATCTCATTGCTTCTATATTTATTCTCCTCCAGCTCAGCGCAGGAGGTTCTACAGCTGAATCTGGGGGGTTTTTTTGTTGGGTCTTTTTTTTTTTTTTTTGACTCTTGGTGCAGCCAGTATCTTAACAGCAAGGGTGCTTTCTCCAAAGGATGCCCTGGGTACCCTTTGGGAGCCCACGAGGCATGGCTAAATCTCGCTTCTCTGTTTACTGCTTTGCTCGTTGTACAAATTTCCTCTTGTCTTTGAAACAAGCTGACTCATAATAATCCTAGAGGAGCGGAGATTTGTACCAGGCCCTCCTGTGAGCGCTATTTTTAGCGTAACTTATTTTTGACCAGAGCTGCACTCTGATCAGGATTTTCAAAAGAGCCCAGGAGAGATAAATCCCCAAATCTCAGCGCTGTTGGAGCTGTGGGTTCCTTTGAAATCCTGACCCGCTGGTGATTACTGCGGTGACTTGGTGGCTCCTAAGCCCTGGTCCTGCAAGGTGCTGCATGCAGGGAGAATTGTGGCTTATGAGTACAAGCTTCGTGAAAGGCTTTGCAAGCGTTGGAGGCTCTCATTGAAGTCTGTGCAAGGATTGAGATTTCATGGGGTTTGGGATATAAGGGTCGTGACTGCGGTGGTTTGTACATCTTGGTGAGAGCCACCGTGGGAGGGGGTATCAGAAGTGGAGGTTGGTCCTGGCATGGTTCTTGGAGATGGGAGGCTGGGGAAGGCTCGAGAGAAGTTATCTTCCAGTTGTCCAGGTAAAGCTGGATTTTTCTCCACTATACTTGAATGTCTTTTCTCTTCCCCTGAAAAAAAAAAACCAACCAACCAAACAAACAAAAAAAAAAAAAACCAAAAAACCCAAACAACTTGCTGTGACATCAAGAAGGAAGCCGCTGGTTGGGTGAAATCACAGAATTTGAGAGTGGCCAGAGCCCAGGCAGAGCCCCGGCAGGGTTGGCATGCGGGGGTGGAGGAGGGAAGAGCCCTGCGGTGACTGGGGCTGGGAGCAGAAGTCCCCCCTGTAAGATGGCAAAAGAGGAGAGAAACAGCAACAAAACCTAAATAATTAATTAGAGTGGGATTTTCAAGCTCTCTACTCATTTCGAATGACCTCTTCAGTCACACGTGTCCAACAGCAGTTATCTTGAAGTCCTCTGAGTCACCAGCTCACACTCTTTGGGACCAGCAGATGACTGAGCCCCCAGCTCTCTTGCAGAGTTCAATGCAAGTCCGACAGCGGTGTTTAAACCTGGGGCTTCCTAAAGCTTATGGTGTTCCCTGCGCCAGCTCTGCACCTCCCCAGTGCCTTGGGAATGGGCTTGGCGATTTCGAGCATTGAGATGCAAAGTTTCGGAAGGAAATCTCGTCATGCTTTAACTGAACAGTGAATCATTGGTGTCTTTAAAGCATGAAAATAAAGGCAGATAATAAGCAGGTATCTTCTCTGGGAGGTGCTGGCATGCTCAGCGAGTCCTGGGTGTTTTTCTTTGATCTCACCAACTCTAAAATAGATTTATAACAACAGGTAGGTAGATTAATAAAAAACTCCCTGCCCTGCGTTAGACCCAATGGCAGACACTCCTCTGTCAGCGAGGACCAAGAAACAAAGGCAGGACAGACAGAGACATGACTCTCTTTGCCCAGCACCCCGCGGGCAGGCGCAGGTAGGAGGGGATCTGCGGAAGAGCTGATATTTCGCTTTGCATTCGGACCAGGATGAAGGCAGGAACAAATCGGGAGGTGGCAGGCTTCGTCCCTCTGTCCGAAAGGCCGGCGGAGGCGGCTGGGCGGATTTCTGCACGTTAGCATCCCCTGCCGCAGACGCCCAGCGGCCGGCACTCGTCCCCCGCTAGCGCTCCCCCCCCAGCCTGCCTTCTTGCCACGCTGCCCCGTTAAATTCAGGCGCAGGAGCCAGCTCTGTAGGGCTAAATTACTGTGACAGTCGTACCATAGCAACTGTACCTGTCTGCCTCTGCCAGCTGCAAGCCGGGAAGCTGTTGAAAAATAATCATTTGGGAGGAGCGGGGGGCCGAGGAGCGGCGAAGGGAGGCTGCAAGACAATGCAGCGCCGCTTCCACCGGCCCAGCAAACCTCTGCCGGCTGGGGAGGGGAGAGGCGCCTTTTAACATTAGCCCTTAAAGCAAATCTCTTTAAGGAACCAAATCTCTCGCACGACGTTAAACCTCGCAAAGTAGGATTAAGTGCGGCAAAATTAAGAAACCAAACCTGGTTGCAGCACCTGTTTAAAAATGACTTAAGTGGAGGGATATTAAAATTTTAAGACCCGCTGCTGTGCTGGTGATGGAGGATTTAAAAAATAATTATTATTGTTGGTTTTATTCTTTCCTTTTTGCTTGGTTTTCAGAATTGGTTTCCTTCTGTTTAGCATGCAGCCTAATTGCGTAATTACACGATAGACTGGAGTAGAATTTAGTGAGTGTAATACCAGTTATAAAGAAGAGCCCTAATTATGTATATCTTCTCAGGTAAATAATACATCAGGGCCATGGAGTGGCCTAATTACTGTTCTGAAAACCTGCCTAATGACTAATTTACTTGGAATTTCAGAAAGCTTTTGATAAGGTCCCTCATAAGCAACTGTTAAGGAAAATAAATCGAGAAGGGGTAAAATGTTTTGCTACATTTTTAAACAAGCCGTTTAAGCGATGGAAAACAGCCGCTGCCTTCTGGTCTTCCATCCTGAGGAGCGGGAAGGTCCCGTATCTGTGCGTTGGTTTGGGGCCGAAGCTGTGGCGCTTCTGACCCTGCTTCACCGCTAGCTCCAAGGGAGGCCGCTGCTGAGCGAGCCGTCCGCAGAAATGGGACTGAGCGTTAGCAGGAGTCCTGTGCGTTAATTCACGGTTCCTTGGGAGAAGCAGCTCTATGTGCATATAGTCTCTGGCACTGGCAGTATTTGCGACACTGACCACCTGAATGTCTCCTGAAGATCTGGTCCAAAATTGGATAAATCCAAAAAGAGCTAAACTTCGCTTAGTTTTCTGCCTGCAGAAGAGAGGGGGAGAGAGGGCGATCCAAAAGCTGGATGAGCTTCTCTGGGGGGTGTTTCTAGGTGGATCTTGTGGGCTTCCTTCGTGCGCTGGAGCTGGGACCGGTGCTGCCTTTAATCCGGGGAGCGTGGCGGGGGGCAAGTCAGGGAGACGCCGCAGTGAAATTGCATCAGCAGCACGGATAAATAAGTCATCTGGTGGTCCCCCGCGCGACACAGGCACTGAGCTGATGAGGAGGGGTAGGAGATGCGAACGCCTGCAGGTAGAAGAGAGGAGAGTCCTGGTGCGGGCTTTAGCTGGGACAGAGGAACCCTGAACCAGTGGGAAGGTGAGGATGAAGGGGGAGAGATCGGTAAGGGTTGCCTGGTGCAGGCGCTGCAAAGGGCCAGGGGCGTGCGAGGGGGGAGCCTGAGCCATGAGGCTTAGCTGGGGCGGATGGGCCAGGCCAGCACCGTGGCTGGAGAGGGGAATCTGGGAGGGTGGCGTGGGGATGGGGCTGCGGGCGCTTTGCAGGCCCCCCTCCGCTCCCAGCCACATCACCCTGGCTGCTGTGTCTACCAGGATGATTTTTTTTTGGCACATATCTGTGGCAAAGCGTCGCTATCCTGCCACAGGCACAGCGCCTGCCTTTTCCCCAGATTCACGGTTTTAAAAAAATAAACAAAACACACAGGTCACTTGCAAGACGCTCCACCACAGCTATCGCAATGGCCCCCCTACCTCGGGATCTCCCCGTTCAAGCACAGCCCTGCCCCTTGACACGTCCTGGTACGGGCAGGTTTGGCAGCTTGGGCTGGCTCGCCACCACTGCCCCCTCCCTCCGCAACCCCGCTGCTTTGCTTTGGGGTCTTTTCTGGGAGAAAGTACAGCCGTGTGTTTCCAACTGGAGGAGCCAAAGAGGTGGGGGGAGCAGCAGGAGGGAGTTAGCACCGAAGGGTCCTCTGCCGAGCTGCCACAGCGGAGATAAAGCAGGAGGATCTTAGTGCCTAGCCAGCGACATGCTAATTGCCTTCCCTTCCTAGCAAACTTTGCAAATGATGCTCTTTAAGTCATCGGCAAGATAAACAGTTGCTGCGGCAGGTGTGCTGAAAGCGCCGTCTGGATGTAATTAGACGTGTTTGCGAGAGAGCATCCCAGAGACATCGAATGGTGCCGCTCGTGCCGGGCACGTCCCGGGGGGCTCGTCCCGCTCCCCCCTCCCCTGCGCAGGCAGGGCTGCTGTGGCAAAGCGTTGGTCGCTTCCGGATAAATTCACGGGGACACAAGGTGGGAATCGCGCTGGTGTAGGTTTCCTACAGGTCTGGTGGGAATAAAGCCCGGCGAAAGGGGAAAGGTGTTACTTGTGCTGCAGCGGCAGAAAAGTAGGAGGTTGCGCTCTGTGACCCAGCAGAGACCCTCCGTGCGGGATAAGGAGGGGGTGGCCGCCCCGGCTGGACACCGCGCGTATCCCGTCACCACAGCCCTCACAGCAGCGTGCTTCGTGTGCATCTTTCTCTGGCCCCGATTCTCCTGTCGAAGGGAAATCCCTAGGTGACTCCTCTTCCTTGCAAGGCCGGGTCTCCCTTTTGCAGGACTTCCAGCTTTTCTGCTGCTTTTGCCGTGGGGCTTTTGCTTTCTCTCTTTTGCAGAAGACATTCACGTTCATGTTGCAGGGTGGGTTTTTTTTTAACTTATGAGTCCCTCTGCCGCCTTCATGGACTGATCAAAGCACTGTGTGTCTGTGTGAGGTTGGTAGGCAGCAGACGTACCTTTGCAGGCAGTGAGCTGGAAAAATGGGAGAGGTGCAGCATCGCAAGGTCACCTATGTGGGGGAGTGGAGGCTGAAAATGAGCTGGGGGTCCCTGCTTCCTTCCCCCGTATCGATGCTGGCTGCTGAGCTCCTTAGCAGCAGCTCAAGGGCTGCAGCATCTCTGACCGCTCGTTTCTGTCTCATCAGGACCTGACGGTCGTGAGTGATCCTGGAGAACCTCCTGGTTTGAAAATGCTGCCTGTGATTTTTGTGGGCCCTTTATGTGGGTCTGGGTCAAACAGCGCTCCCATTTCAGAAGCCTTGTTTCTCCCAGGGAGACCTGGAGTTTCTTTGAGACTTGGGAGTCTCTCCCCTTCACTTCACTTCACTGTGTTGTTTCCCTGCCCTGTCAAGCAGTTCCTTAAAGATTCCGGGGAATGAGTTATAGGTGTTTTGGGGGGAGTACGAGGCAGTGTACTGTCTGGGATGAGATTGCAGCACCTTGAGAAGGCAGCTGCCTCTGGGGGGGGCTGCGTGACCCTGTCCTGCCATCACCCAGCAGTGCAGGAGAGGGACAAGTGGGAACCACCCATACCCAGCTGAAGATGCAGGAGGCATTTGAACACCCGTGATCCCATATGAGCTGAGGATACAGGCGCGCATAGCTTTGAAATCTTGTCATGGTGAGGGTTCCCACAACTCCTACCACAAGCAGACAGGGCTGTGTTTCATTTACGTGGTGTGGAAGAGGTACTTCGCATCCGTGAGTGCAGTATCCTTCCTGGAAACGCTCGGTGCCAAAAAGAGGTGAAATGCTGAAATGTGAATGTGAAATGCTGAAATGTGGTGAAATGCTGCGGGTGAGCTCGGACACATGCCAGCGGTGCTTGGTTTCCCTCGGGTGTGGGTGGCCAAGAGGGGAGCCCGGCTTCAGACCTGCCACGGGAGGCTCTGTGCAGCATGGCCAGGTCTACCCCAGAAAACGGGCCTCAGGAAGGCATACGCTGCTTGGAAGCAGCTGAGCTCGGAGAGGACAGCAGCACTTCTCCCGGCAGCACGAGGCTGGCGCCGAAGAGCAGGAATTGCATAAAGCGAAGCTCGGTTCTGCTGCGGTAGCAGATCGAGAGGCCTCCGAACAAAGACGACGCTCCTAGGCAAAGAGGGGAGGAAGCTGGAAAAACTGATGATCCACGTAGTAAAGAACAAGGCGCAGGTGTGGGTGTCCTCCTCCTGTGTACCGCTGGCTTTTCAGAGGGGTTTGGAAGGTGTTCTTATTATCCAGCAGGACTGTCTGCTGCAGGTGAGGAGCCGCTGCGGGAATGAAGGATCGGCTTTGCAGTGGGGCCAGGGCGGGCGAGGACGTGCTTTTCCACATCGCTTCCATGCAGCCATGGGCTGGGAGTCCACCAGGGTACCTGCTGTGCTGCAAAGTCCCTCCAGCCGCCGCCTCCTGCCCCCGCGGCTCCGCTGGAGACGGAGGCGGTGGCAGTTTGCACTTGCCGCTCCTGCCTGGCCCTCCTGTGCATTCATTTGCTAATTTTCAGAGGTTACCGGGGAGACGTTATTGATGATGATGATGATGATGATAATTGTAATAAGGGAGATAGGTGGCAGATTAATTCCTGAACTCTCTAACGGGATTTAAGCTAACAAGAGAGGAGGGCTTTTTTCCTCCCTCTCTCCTTTCCCTTCCTCCTTTCAGATATTTCCTGTGCTGGGGATAACAACACCAAGGAGTGTTAAATTGGCCCTGAATGTCCACCCCTGGCTGTCCGCATTCTTGTAACGATTTCATTAGCTTGAATTATCCACGTTATTTTCTTGTAATGGGATTAGCTGTACTGGAGTCAGCTGAAGTCCTGGAGCGGGAGGCGGGAGGGACCTTCCGCTGCGTATTTCATTAACTCTCTCATGCAGGGGGTGGAACTGGCCACGGCTCAGCCCAGGGGCAAAACCATTTGCCAGGGTCTTGCGTTCCTAAAGGAGGGAGAAAGAAAAAGGACCATTATTTCCACACCCCCCCCCTATAATCAGCAAATCGGCACAGAAGCAGAGACTGGCAGGGAGGTAATTCGTTGGGGGAGGGAAGGTCCTATATGGGGGTGGGGGGGGGTGGGGGGGGGATAAAATTAAGACCATTGCAAAGCGATTGAGTGAATTCCGCTGGGCTGACGTGTGGCTGCAGCCTGCTGCTGGGGAAGAGGTTGTGCAGCAAGGGAAAGGAAGGACTTCTGTCTCTTCTGGACTCGCTGTCCCCTGCCCAGAGCCATTTCTGATGAGCAGTTACACTGCCTGGCTCATTCGCTTGAGCTCCCTCCTAGGGCTGCCAGCAGTCACGAGGGGGGATTTGGGCAGCATCAGAGCTTGGGGATGAGAAGGCAGTGAAAGGAGAGGAGGGGAGAGAGGAGGAGGTGGCAGCAGTAGATGGCAACCCACGAGAAGGTTGGGAGCCTTGCTAGAGGTTTTCGTGACCAGCCTTCCAATGTGGTTATTACTGGTTTGTGTTTCTTGAAGGAAGATAAACCAGAGAGAAGGGTTTAGGACTGTCCCCTGCAGTGGGACCTCTGTACACATCTGGAGAGACCTGAGGGCAATCTTTCTGTTTGTTTTCCAAGAGGGTCTGCTCTTCTGGCAGTGGACAGCAGTTGGTCTTTCCAACCACGTGCATGGATTCGCAGTATCGGTTGGGTTTTCCCCTACAGAACTTGACAACGAGAGAGTCCTTGATCAGTTCGTAGCTGAGGGTGCACCAAGATCAAGCACGATGAACGCATCTTTGTGTTTGGGACTTGAAAATAATGATTAGTCCTGTCCCAAGGAGCTTGCGGTTTAAGTGCTCCTATTTGTGCCAGGGAATGGGATGAAATAGAGGGGACACTTCCCAGCTGGAGTAATGTTGAGCCGCCTCTGTAGGCACCTGTCCCATGAACGAGTGCGTGCCAACAGCCGTCGTGACTGCCTGGGGCGGTGGTGGGGCCAGACCTAGGCTTCGGAGGCTGAGCGGGGTTGGGGAGTGACTTGGAAGCAAGGGGTAGAAACTGGAACAAAACCCAATGGGAAGAGAGGAGCTGTGAAAAGTGGTGGTGGAGTCAGCAGCGGAAGATGGTGCTGGCGCTCACGTGCCTGGCGATACTGCGGTGGATTTGGGGCCGTGCCTGCAGCAGGAGAGCGGTGATGGAAGGGGAGGGAGCTGCAGGGTGGGAACTTGCACGTCGTGCTGGTGGAGGAGGGAAGAGGGTTTCTGGAGAGCACCTGTATCCCCATCCTCCTCTGCCCTCCGGCTGCTTGGCTGTGTTGACGAAGGATGCGCAAGCACCTTCTAGTAAACAGGCAAAGCCAAGTGAGCAGTATGTTGTCTACTGAGCTAGAGTGTGCTCTGTTTAATAGCAATATAATGTCCTATAATTAGCAGGCAAAGGACTTGCCTCCCAGCTGGCCTGTGCCAGAAGGATATAATTACAATCCCAAGGAGTGATGTTCCTCTGACCTGCAGCCAGCTTGCAGCATACGTCTTGCAGCATGGAGGAGAAATCTAGTTCTCTTCCTTCTCTATTGAGCCAGGAAGCCAGGGGGTGGCTGCAGCACCACTGAAAGAGCTGCCAAAGCATCAGGAGAGCGGCTGATGCCTGGCAATGCCGTGTTGAAGTGCTGGATCCCTCATGGGTGGGAGGGAGGGGATATCCCTTCTGGCATCTCTGGTGACACTGTGTGTTTCTGCTGAGCTTGGGAACAGCGACTTGTCAAGGGAAAAGTTGTGACTGTCTTTATTCAGCAGCCATGTGGATCGTGGCTCAGCCAGGACCAATACAAGCTTTTCCTGGTTTACGCTCTGCCTTTGTAAACCTGGATCAGCATGAAACAAAGGTTCTCGTTTAGGAAATATCTTAGTTGCAGCATTTGTTCAGGGCTGTCATGCCTTCGAGCCAGCGGCATGAAAACGTGCCAAGCTTGGGAGAGCGAGGATGGATTTTGCCAGCCTGGCTGGCAAGCTGCCTGTGGCACGTGGAGAGCCGCAGGCAGGAGGAGGCCGGGAGAGCCACGTCCTCCAGACCCACCCACGCTTCTGCCTGGGCCCTGACCCCAGCTCGGGATTTCAGAGGATTGCTGTTCGGACAGTGTCCTCAAATATGTGGGGAAGGGAACTGGGAGGCGACGGAGCAGACGCACGCACGGCAGGTCACTGGGGGCTTTGCAGATCTCTGTGGCAAAGTTCTTGCTCTTCGCTTTTGCTGCCTCCCCCAAAACTGCCTGTATTAGTCATGAGCAGCTCCGTGGGGAGGTTGTGTATGTCAGACATTTCTTTTTGCTGCAGACCTTGGCTGTGCTCATTATGGGTGAAATTGCAGCCCGGTACAGTGCCACCAAGAACCACGGGGGTGCCCTGCCAGAAATCCAGCCCCAGGCCAGGCACGTGGGTCTGGCAGGGCCAAGATTCACCAGAAAGGAGGTTATAGTGTCTTCTGCAAAGTTAAGCCAGGCTGACTGCAAACAAGTCGGTGTCTCAAGCAGGAAAGGGCTTTGCACCCGTAACCACCAAGTCCTTCAGAGCTTGTGCTGTGGCTGAGCCGGCGGAGGGGCTCGGGAGCGCTTGGAGAAGACATGGATGCTGGTAGGTACGAATGCAGAAACCGCTCAGGCTGCACGCTCATGCTAACTCCAGGGACTGCCCTGTAACTGTTGTGCCCGGGCAGGGAGCCTGGCACGGTGCTGTGCTTCACGGGGTTTGCTGCCAGCGCTTTCTGATCTCCATCCAGTCTGCCACAGAGAGAGGAGAGAGGCGCCAGCTCCAAGAGGAACCCGCACCCCTGGAGCGCGTGCTGCGTTTTCACACCATTCGCAGCCACTGGGGAGCTGTGTGCTGGGAGGGAGGTGGCAGTGACACCGGGTCTGAGCTGCTGTGAGGCCCCCCTGCCTCCGCAGCCATCCCCACCCCTGGGGACGCATGTGTTTTAACGCACCTTGACAAGATCTTATGAGCGAGCTGCAGTTTAGCAGCTGTATAGAAGCTGCTTGCTTCCCTCCATGTCATTTTGCTCAGGTTTCACCTGGGCGATGGGCTGCATCCCTTTTCCTTCCACCATCCCCGCTCCCGTGGCTTTGCCCGTGGCAGCCACGGTGCCATCTGGGCACAGCTGTCCCAGAGCTGGAAGGCTGTGGCATTGATGCAGCCGGCGTGGGAGCAAGCGCAGCAGTACCTGGCTTCCCTGGGTACGGGGAGCCTGGTGCTGCAGGGGGTAATTGGGTTCCCTCCGCCTCTGCCTCTCTCCCCACAAATCCGGAGGAAATAATTGGAAAAGAGAGGTGTGAGTCTCTGCCTGGCGCTGGAGAGGAGAACATTAAAGGCCCAGGCTCTCCACTTCATTCGCAGCTCCCGGGATGGTAATTGCTGTGTTGTGGTTTCTAATTAGCGCCACAGTGGGGGGGAGGGTGTTTTACTCTGCAGCCCCGGTGAGGTCAGCCCCGACTCTGCCGTGCCCCTCAGCTTTCCCTGCTCCCCGTTGGGAGCTGCACTGCAGCTTCCTCCGATGGGCCTGTCCCTCTGGGAGCTCTTGGTGCGTCTGTCTCCTCCCCCGAGCCCTCTCCCCACGGAGGTGCCTGTGGCCAGCCCTGCTCTGGACACGTCCCCCAGCACGGGTGGCTCGGGCCGCTCTGAGCTGGGGAGGAGGGAAGAGCCAGCCTCTCCCGTCTCTGCCCAGGTTGATGTGGGTCACCACGGCTTCCCTCGGGACCCTGAGCCCCGGGGTCTGTAGCCGTCCCGCTCCTGCTGGGCACCCCCGTGCCCATCCTTGCCGATCTTGTGTGCTGGTTCTCAGTGTCAAAGGGAGACATGGTGTTTTAGTGCACAGAGCGAGTGTTGTTGAGACCTCCCTTTTAGCAAACATTCTGTTCTTATTCCTTTAGCAGATATTCTGCTCTGCCCCCCGGCAATGCCCATGATGTTTTCCACAGAGTGACAGGTTGGAGCGAGTTCTCCCCTGCCCGTGCCACCCACTGCCTGTCTTTCCTAGCTAGATGGTCATGTCCTTGGGCCCGGAGCTCCCTTATTACCTCTCCCTTAACCCAGCTGTGGCATTTGAGATCCTACAGGGATGCTGCAGGCAAGAGGAGCCACCTGCAGAGCTCCCGGGACCCCCAGCACCCACACCCCCTTGCAGGAGAACCCTCCTGCTGCTGGAAGCCATGCCACGGTCCCGCTGCTCCTGGAGGCAAGCATCCCCTCCAGCCGAGACTGCTCCCTCGCCTCTGCTTGGGTTTGTTTGTTTGTTTGCGTAGCACCAGCTCAAAGGGGGCAGGAGGCAGAGAGGGAGAGAAAGCGCCGAGGAGGAGACGTGCGGATTCATTTTGAGGCTTCATAATGGTACATTTACACACCACGTTGCCTAAGGAAATTGGGTAGATGAATGCCTGGTCATGCTGCCAGTGCACCAGGTTAACTCCCAGGATTTAGCTTATATCATTTCACGAGAGCGTTTATGGCCTTTACTGTGTTTATTCCCAGGTGCTCTTTGGCACTGCTGCATCCCAGGCTCCTTTTGTGTATGCGCGCGTGTGTGCAGATCTTCAAATAAAATAACACATCTATTCAGACCCGGTCCACATTAAATATTTATTGCCTGCAGTTTGTGCATATGTGTTTGATAAATGGGCGTAAGGGGAGGGGAGGAGAAGGGGAAGCAAGAGCTTGAATGCAGAGAAAGCATAGGCTTTGTGCTGGAATTGCTCCAGAAGACGGCGTTGGAGAGGGGTGTCTGGCAAGTGCTGCCTTTGGGTCTGTTTTCTGGCTTTTTGGACAAGGTCCAGGCTGGTGAGATGGCTGTGTGCTTTGATGCTCAAGCGACAAGTTCCTTCTCTGGGGACAAGCATGCTGTGACAAGGTTTCAGCTGGGCTATGGTGGAGTGCGTATGCCGCCAGCCCTAACCCACACCCCCCCAGCTAAACGGGAACTCCCGTAGCCCCCGGTTCCTGACTTCCCATCCCGTTGGCACTCAAAAACTTGTCTGAAACACTGCTCTATCTGAGGGTTGTTGTGCAGGACTTAGGTTTGCTGAATTTACCCGTTTCCTCTTATACCTTCAGCAAGCTTAAATAAAACCGGTTTATTCTAGCTCATGAAAGAGGTTGGGTGGCTGGCTGCACAATGCAGGTACCCAAGTGAAGAGTTAAAGCGAGGAAATCCAGTCTTAAAAATGATGCCCAGCATCCATGGAGCAGAGGGATGACACTTTTGCCAACAAGGTGCCTACAACGGGCTTTGGGGAGCTGTTCTGGAAAGAAAATAGGTCCCTGTGGGACATGCCCGTATCCTGTGCCTCTCTTCAAAG
The DNA here is from genome assembly GCF_949628215.1 of Phalacrocorax aristotelis. NCBI lineage: Eukaryota > Metazoa > Chordata > Aves > Suliformes > Phalacrocoracidae > Phalacrocorax > Phalacrocorax aristotelis. Next base: position 2,790,620 of record NC_134290.1, on the reverse strand, counting down.
GTGCAAAGAAATCTGTTTTGATGGTGGTCAAGAGCAGCTCTGCCTCCTGGTAACTGGGAGGTGCTCTTTGCCCACCCTGAACAGGACAGGCTGGGTCCTTGGTTTCTGCAGATCTCCTAGAGGGAGAAACACAGCAGTTCTGTTAAAGAAGGTTTTTGCTTTGTTAAGGTTTGCGACTGGAAAGGATGACCCTTGAAATCCAAGGTGAATTTTCTGCTGTTACTGGGTGCTTTGGACATGGGGCTTACAGGGAAGCAGAGCGGCTGCAGGACACTGGTCGCCCGAGTCCTCGGCACTGGCAAGCCTGCAGATTGGTCTGCAACTGGTTGTGCCGTGGTTTGCGATAAAATGATGGTTCTTCCCTTGATCTCACAGTGTCTTTGCTTTTCCCTCTCTAATTCACAGCACCTTTGGAGAGCTGAAGACTGTCCGGCTGCCCAAGAAAATGGCAGGAACGGGATCCCACCGGGGCTTTGGGTTTGTGGATTTCCTCACCAAGCAGGATGCCAAGGTGAGATGTAGTCTTCCCCCTCTGGCACCCTCCCAGCCTGGTCTTGGAGCAGAAGGCGAGGAGGGGAGCCTGGAGGCTCTGTCCCACTGAGGTGTAGCCCAGATTTGGGCAGGCTGTTACCATCCACCAGCAAAGCTGCACTGAGGCTAAAACCCCATGTGGGCAACCACTGAAGGTTACACAACAAACCTCAACCTAAGCCATAATCGGCAGAGGTTTCACAGAACCACAGAACCCCAGGTTGGAAGGGACCTCAGGGATCATCTGGTCCAACCTTTCTAGGAAGAGCACAGGCTAGCCAAGATGGCCCAGCACCCTGTCCAGACGGCTCTTGAAGGTGTCCAACGTGGCCGAGCCAACCCCTTCCCTGGGGAGATTATTCCAGTGGTGACTGTCCTCACTGTGACAAATTTCCCTCTCGTGTCCAGTCGGAATCTCCCCAAGAGCAACTTGTGTCCATCCCCCTTGTCCTCTCCATGGGACTCCGTGTAAAAAGGGAGTCTCCATCTCCTTTGTGGCTACCCCTTAAGTACTGGCACATGGGGATGAGATCCCCTCTGAGCCTCCTTTTCTCAAGGCTGAACAAACCCAGCTCTCCCAGCCTGTCCTTGTATGGCAGCTTCCCAGTCCTTGGATCATCTTGGTGGCCCTTCTCTGCACCCTGATACAATGGCTAGAAACTCCTGTAATGTAGAAGGACAGGGACTTATTTTTCACGTTTGTCAGAAGCAAGGTGAGAAAGAATGGTTTTGACCCGACATAACACCTCAGGAAACCCCAGTACATGTCCCATCTCCAACACTGTGTTGGTTTTAGGGGAGTTTTGGATATTGTGGCTGTTTAGTGATTTTTAAACTGCACAAAGCCCATCTCTGTCAGTTCCTCTGTGTGTTTTGAGACCCCTCTGTGAGCAGCCTTACCCTGGCATTTTTCAGGTAGTAACAAAAGAGCAGTAGTTGTGAATTGGTCAAAAGAATAGGCAAGCAGAGAGAAAGGTGTGTGTCTGCTTCACCTTGCTGAACGCAAGAACAAAGATACAGTTCTGTAATACAGCCATTGTCTTGGTCCGAAGAGGGGACCTAGCTGTGCTGGGCTGGCCAAGGATGCTTTCTCAGAGTGGTCTGCTCTGGCTATTTGGCAGCAATATGGAAAATGTCAGCAGCAGCAGGCAGCCGTGCCTGGGAAGCGCCTTTCTCAGCGCCAAGAACGGAGTTCATTTTGCTTTAATCGAAGTACATTTTGCTTTAATCAGAAAATGCAAAACCTATCATTCCAGTATCCTGACATTTTTGCAATCCGTATGCACTTTTATGCTGCAAAATATTCCACAGCTTTTTAAGCCAGAATAGATTGCTGTTCAAAATGCTCTATTTTATTTTTTTAAGCTTTCCTATATGTTTAAGTTCCATATTTGCAGAGGAAACAAGGGGGTTGTAGCCTGTCTGATAGTATTCTGCTCTTACCCTTTGTCAGAGGTTCAGGAACAGGCTGGACCCGGCACAGTCTCTCATGCACTGGGCAGAAGAGGGTCCTTGGCCCCGCTGTAAGCTGCTGCGTGGGTGCTCCCAGCACCGTAGCGGTGCAGGTTTCATCCCTGCTGCTGGCTCCTGGCAATTTGAGCAGTGTCTGGAAGAGGAATGGTTGTGGGCACAAGCCAAAGGGTATTATTGCTGAAGGGGAGGGACCACGTGGCTCCACTGGCTCCCTGAGACTCCAAATTTTCAAGACCACGAGTGGAGATGAAGGAGAGAGGCGAGGGGAGCAAGTGTAGCCTGTGTTTATGTTTTTAGACAGGATTCATTGATCCAGGATCACAAGGGACTATTAGATCATCTGTTAGAGTCTGACCTCCCGTATAACACAGTACATAGAGTTTCTTTGTTAGTCCTGTATTGATCCTAATTCAAACTTCCTTCCGCTCAGCATTTGTCCTCCCCCTGGGGGCCAGCTCGCTGGGCAGCGTGGGGTGCAGCCAGCCGGCCCCCCAGGAGTGTGGTTCCTGTCCCTGCACGGCGAGCTGGGCCTGTGGCTCCGCTCAAACCCTGGCACTGGGCAGCTTTGCTTTAACCTCTGCTTCACTCCAGAGTCGTCCAGGCTTTGTTCCCAGTTTTTGAATTAATCTTTCCTAAGGAAACCTGAAGCATTTGATGGAAAGGTGCATACAGGGGCCTGGCTGGTTCTTTACTGCTGCTCAGTTTGGGGTGAATGAGACAGCACCCGCTTTTCTGCTTGGTTTCTGGAGGAAACAGGGCACAGGCTCAGCGTCTGCGTCCAGTCCCTCTTCAGCCCCTGGGGGACCCGGTGGCTGATGGACAAATAGAGACCTCAACAGTAGGAAACCCACCTATCGCTGGTGAGCGCCGGCAGCCGGCTGGAGGGGGGAGAGCCGGGCAGGGTGCTTGCTCAGGGCACCTCTCCTAAAGCTCACAGAGACCATGGGAGGCGAGCGAGCCACCCTACAGAAGATCACTCGGTGGGGAGGTTCTTCTTTTCCAGCAAAGCAGCTCTTCTTCCTTCTTTTTTTTTTTTTTTTCCTGCCCTCGTCTCTTTGAGGGATTTAATTGTCTTACAAGTGGCACATCAAGTACACTCCATTGGCCGTCTGGAAAAGGATGCACTGTGTATTGATGAATAGGATCCTGAATATTGTAAACACGGACATAATTGGCTTAGAGTTTATTGCTAAGTGAAATGAGAGAGGAGGGGAGTGGGCCTGGAGACCTCTGAGCTGAATAGCTGTGACTGTCAATGACGTTTTTGCTCAGAGTGGTAATCTGGAAATTGCATATAAGCATCTTACAAAACATGCTGTTTTTGTAATAGAATAATTAGGGTGGCTTTGTTGGGCATTTAAAGCCTGTGACCTCATATGTTTGTCTTTTTCTCTGAGCAACCACGGCCGCTGTGGGAGCATGTGCAGAGATTTTCCAAAGCCAGGACATAGATGTGAGGGTCCCGCTCCAAACTCCCCAGTGCTGTGCCTGCAGACCTGTCCTGCTGGGCTGGGTTTCACCTCCTCAGCCTCCCCTGATGCTCTGCCACCCACTCGAGGAGAGCCAGCCCTGCTGAAGGGTGCTGTTGTGGGAGGGCTGAGTGCCCGAGCCGCGCTCGTCAGGCAGCCTTGCCGGCAGGGGAGGTGGCATCCCGGCAGGGCGTGGGATGATGCTGGTGGCAGCATCCTCGTCCTTCACAGCCCCAGGCTCACACCTAGCTTTCCCACGGTGACATCTGCAGCCAGGGCTGTCTCTTGGGTCATTCAGCGGCTCCCTGGGTGATGGATGGGTCTCAAATGAGAGTGCTACACCACCGTCAGATGAAATTAGCAGCCCCCTCTCTTCTGTGTCATGAGCATTTAACAGATTACAGCACGCACACGTACAAAGCTAGGAAATGGGGAGGAACCCATGTCAAAGAGAGCAATGGGAGGGGCACAGTAACGTTGACAAAGAGGGTTTGCATACCCGCTGGTCAGGCCTTTGGTTTTAAATCTCCGGTGTTAGCTGACCACTAGCTGGGAGTGCATGGAAACTGGGGGATGAGAAAGGGAACTTTGATCCACCGGCAATAAGAAATTAACTCCAGTTAAGGAAGCATTAACCATTTCACATGTTTCCTGACGTTCCCTGTGCAGAATTGTTGTGGGATTGTCTTTATTTTTGAACTATTAACTGGAAGCCAAGTTTCCACTTTTCTCCCCTGTCGATATAAAAATACATCTGGTCTCCAAATAGAAATTGCCCATTCGGGAAAGAGAGTCAAGCCTTTAAAAATGCACGCACACAGAAGGAAAAATCCTTGTCTGCAGCTGGCATTGCAGAGAGCATCCTCAGTTGGGACTGGTTCTTGTGAAGAAGGGAAATCTATCAATCTCCTAATGTTGTTGACCCTTTGTCCCTCTAATGACTCCAGCCTGGAGACGCTTTGGCTTGAGTATTTAATAGGGCAAGGGGGAATCTATAGGCAGAACAGCACTGTCTTCCAAATTAATACGGCATTTAGGGATGGAGTCGTAGCACCCGGGGGTGGTGGACGTAACGGTCCGGTCTCTTGATCTCTGCCTTTCCAACGCCCTGGCGCAGCAGGCTCTGCTCCAAAGCAGTGTCTGTCTTGTCCTGGAAGCCTGGGCTTCATGTGAGTTTATCAGCCAGCCCTTAATTTCGAAATTCCCTTTCTGAATCCCACGAACATTTTGAGCTGTTGTTCAAGGCCTCTCCCCATCCTCTCTCCGCTTTTCCCTGCCCCGTTCCTGTCTCCCTCCGCCGTCTGCAGATGCCCAAGCTGTATTCAGAGCTGGCTACAAAATCCTGCCACACTGAGCCATGGCGCGTTAAACTCCAACCAAACTCTGCAAAATCCTAATTGGGATATTGGCACATTGTGTAGGGGGAGAGGGCCATAGGGTTTTCATGCAACCCTTAAAGCATTTGGAAAGCAAAAGAGACCTGTGAGACTTGCCAGGGCTCTTCAGCTTTTGGTGTAACGTGGCAGTGGGTTTAAGTAAACCCTTTTTTGGCATTTAAGGATACCGAGCCTTGTGTGGTGGTCCTTAGAGGGTCCCCTTTTCTTAAAGCTGTGGTAGTTAGAGGTCTTTTCCGGTGAGTCTCTCTCTGATGACCAGACACCACACCTCTCTTTATCCTGAGTTCGGATGCAACTGAATGAGCCTCTGGCCGTCCAGTGCTTTGGTCTTCAAAGGAGGTGTCCCGGGAAGGCAGTCACTTGGGTAGAAGAGCTGCACCCTGAGAATAGCTCCTGCCGCCAGCCCCACTGTCTTTGAAAGCCGGTCTGCTTGTCCTCTTTTTGTATTTCTCGTGCAATTAGAACATATTTTTTCCCCTACCTATCTTTTCATTTGGAATAGCAACAGCAGCAAATTTCCTCCTCTCCCTGGAAGATTTCAAGCAGCACGGATGTATGGGGATGGCGTTTCCCCCTTCATCCTTTTGTCTTTTAAATCATCAGTGGCTTCTCTTTTTGTTCCCTGAAAAAGTCTTAACTCCTCTCAGAGCAATGAAGAGCGAAGTTGTATTCTTCAGCTCGTTTCCAAATGAAGTGACGTTCAGTTGTTTTTCACCTGAAATGCACGGCTTCTCTTCTGCAGCCCCAGCTCTGCGAGCCCATCTGGAGGACGGGGCCGTGGGGACGGCAGGTCCCAGCACACCCTTTCCCAGGTGGGCTGGAGCAGCAGTGGGGCGGGAGGGTCCCTGCAAGCGCGCCTCTGCATCCTGAGCTTTGCTTCTTTCCGGGTGCAGAACAGCTCGCTTCCGGAGCACGTCCGGTTGGGAAGGGCCGATGTCACCGGGCTGCCGGCAGATGCGTCTCTCCCAGCGGGTTCCTTCCATGCAACACAACTTGATGGCAGCGCCCGCCTTCCCTCTTGCTCCATGACCTTTCCCAGTGCTCCCCGCAAATCTAGGGGATGCCTCATCCCGGACTGGGCTGAGCGGCTGCATGTGCCTGGCGGGGCATGGAAGCAATCCTGCAACGAGGAGGACGTGGCAGAGCAAGCTGCTTTGAGGATGAGAGCCCGAGTGCGGCACTTCCCACCGTGATCGTGGATGCGTTCGGCGTGGCCTGCCCTCCTCTGTGACCTCCTGCAGGGCGCAGCGAGGCTGCTGGGGCCGTATCCTGTCTTCCAACCTTCCTCTTCCTTGTGCTGCAGGAAGTGAGAAATTAAAAAGTATAAATTAACAAATGAGACCTGGCGATTAGAGCTGCAGTTGTTCGCCAGGCTTTGGAAATGGCTCTTTGTGCCAACGTAAACAGCCATCACAACTCCCAACTGCCACCTCCCCCCGAGTGTTTATTTAAGCCAACACATTGCTCTGCTAATTGGATACCATTCCAAGTGAAAATAGGCCTTTAAAACAACAGCAGTGGCAAATAAAAACAGCTGTAGCTGCAAAAGCACTTGCCAGGCTTGCAGCTCTTCAGAGGGCAGTGAGCCCCCCCCAAAAAAGGAGGCACACGGTCCTGCCGGGATCAGCCCTGGGGAGCTGGCAAAGGTGGGGAATCTAAGAGATGCTACGGAGCAGGTGGAGCTGGTGCTCCTCATTTCTCTTTTTTTTATGATAAGCATTATATGAGTGAAAAGGAAACAGAAGGAGAGGAGAACACGGGTTACTGAGTGCTGATCGCTGGAAATGGGGGCTGCTCTGAGTTTCGTAACCTGCTGGCTCAGGCAGGGTCCTGCCTGCCGAGGAGTGGTCGCGGGCAGCCAAAGCCTCTTGCAGGAGGAGCCCCTCTGCCCAGAGACGCGACATTTGGGGACAACTGCAGTTGTTCAAAATTGCTGTTTAGCAAACAGCTCGGAGGAGAGGTCTGGGCTTCTCCAGGACACCTTCAGCGCTGTTTTGGGGACACCCAAATGGCATGGGAGGGCATGTCCCTGTTGGACAGGGTTCTAGAGCTGCCGTATTTGTTCCAGGGGTGTGAGTTTGCAGAGCATAAAACCTGACTTAATCCCAGCCTTAGCTGGGGTTTTTAAAAGAGCGTTTTGGGCTCCTTTTCTCTACCCCTGCAGCCAGCCATGTGTAGCATTGCTGTGGAGCACTTTGTGGGCCCCTGGGGGTGAAAATATTTCACTGGTGTGTTTGTGTATTTGCATTATGGGCCCAATCCTGCTCAGCCCTGAATTTCCTTGAAAGTCTGTAGGAAATAAAGACAAAGTCAACCTTCCCTGGATCGAGTCACTGTTTCCTGAATGCCTCTGCTGGTTGCCTACAGGCAGAGAAAGCCATCTGAGCTACGGTGCTGGCTGGCACACTTGTATTCAACATCAGCAAGAGGTTATAGCTTTATGGATGTTATTGAGCAGGATCTAACAATGGGGAAACCTCTGGATTTCTGTAACACAGTGAACCACCATAGGCAAAAAGAGGACTTCTGCGCTGGCTTCTGGCTCTGCCACATTTGCTGCCGCCGTGGCCAACATCACCAAACCGTTGGCGAGAGGATGACAGCTCTCCCCAGCGAGCTTGTGCTTCTTCTAACTTGTTGCCCCTGAGCAGAAAGCAACCTTTCTACTCAATTTGATCTGTGCGTTACTGCGTGCCAGCAGAGGACAGGGTGGGTGGAGAGTCACGAGGTTGTTCTGCCCATGCTAACCCAGCGCTGCCGCCCTGCCCGTGAAAACCCTGGTTTGCACCTAGGGCTACCCCAAGTCTTGACAGCCTTTCCAGGGTGCAGCTTTCCTGGCTCAGGTGTGGCCCCAGGGTCATGCAAGGCTGTAGCCAACCCTGAGCCGCTTGCTGTGCTGGATTTCAGCCTGTTCCGTAGCAAGCAGCAACAGCCTGCAGGAATGGCGATGGGTATTTGCTCTGCTGCAAGTGTGTAAAAGATAAATGATCGAGTCAAAGCCACTGATGGAGATGAATCCTGCCCCGTCAGACCAAAGTGCTCAAAGTAGGCTGTTCTCTGGTGGCCTTTTAGATTCGGGGCAGAGGGAGGGACATTGTTGCTTTTTCCTCATGTGAGCCTGTCTTTATTTTGTCCCTTATTGTTTTTTTCTCTTAATTCTGCAGAAAGCATTCAACGCCCTGTGCCACAGCACGCATTTGTATGGCCGGAGGCTGGTCTTGGAGTGGGCAGATACAGAGGAGACGGTGGAGGCCCTGAGACGGAAAACAGCAGACCATTTCCACGGTAACGTAGCAGCATCCTTCTGGCCTGTCAGTACAGCCCCGGCTGGCACCGTCCCATCTGGCGCACGCTGCCGGTCCACGCCGGCCCTTTCCCTGCCGCTGCCGGCGTGCCGGAGCTGGCAGGTAGATCCCGGAGCCTGACGATGCAAGCGCAGGGAGAAGCAGGAGACGTGCAGGCCAGGGCTTTGTCTGACAGCTCTCTGTGTGCACGTGAGCCGGTTAACTGTCTGTGTGCTGGCGCTGCCGAGGCACCTCGATGCCGCCTGCCAGCTGCAATGCTTTTGCTCCGTCTGCCCGCACCCCAGGGTGCTCCGTAGTTGGGGACAGGCTCCGTGCATGCAGCACACAGATTAAAAAAGACAAATAATTTGGCCATCAAATGAGATATGGAGGGGGCTGTTTGGATCAGGTTCCTGAGAATGATAGCTCTGTAGATAACAGCACTGCAGGCTCCTATTGACAGCCATCGACAGGCGCAAATGCATTGCTTGGCAAATATTTATGGAGGAAGGGCTCCCCTGGGCTGGAGGGCTAAGCTGGAGATCAGTGCTCTTCCTCCTGCATCCCCTGCCAGCCTCCCCTCCCCATCACGCACCTGCCCGTCGCCCGGGGGATTGGCGTAAGCAGTTCTGGGGCCGCGCCTCGCAGCATCGGGCAATGGAAGAGCAGCAAGCCTCGCTTATTTAGCGAGCCTGACTCCAGTGGAACCCGGCCGTGTGTTCATGAAATGGTGTGCACAGCGCTGGTTATTCGAGGCTGGGGAAGCTGCAGTTTGGTGGTGGAAGAGCTGAGGGTGGATGTGAGGTGTGGAGTGAAGGGGGATGTGCTGGGAGCCACGGGCTGGCCTCCAATGAGGTGCCAAAAAGGAGACCAAAAGGAGCACAGTGGTGTTGAGGTGTATGCGATAGCCTGGGCATGGAGCTGTGCTGCTGGGTGCATGCAGGAGGCAGCAGGGAGGACGGGCACTCCTGGGGGTGGATGTGCCCACCCAGAACCCAGTGCTGGAGAGGGAACACGTCATGCTTGATTGCAGTAATGTGAGCCTCCACCTGGGTGACAAAGGCAGCAGGTGTGATGTTTCATGCGCCCCATTTTATATTCAGGATCTCCTTTCTCCCTTCCTACTCTGCTCAGTCTAGAGGGAAAAAATAGTCTTGGTTTTATGGTAGCTGCAGACTTGAGCAGGTGCTGGCTGCTGCCTGTGAGTTTTGTTGCTTCCCTGATTCCCCCAGGGAATCAGCTTGCTTCCTGATTTCTGTCTGCATTTGCTCCAGCTAGCTTGTTTGGGGTCTTCCTCGCTGAGGTGGGGACTCTGCGAGAGTGGCAAAAGCGAGTTTTCACATCCCAGGAAAGACGCAGCCTTGGAGCTGCGGTGGCTCCAGGGGCTTGGCTGAAAAACAGGAGCAAGGTTATCACTCCTCATCTTTAGGGATTGAAAATGCGATGGAAGGCAGTAGTCATCGCTGCGCTCCAGCCCATCTCGAGGGGAGAGAAATAACATCCAACGACTTCAGCCCTGTCTGGTGCACACGCGTGTCCTCCGCTGCAAAACTGCTGGTAGCTAATCCTGCGGCAGAGCGGGATTTGCCAGGCGCGGATCTCCATAACGAAGCCCGCCTGGGACACACTGGTGGGCACTGGGAGCTGGCTGGTGCCTGGGACCAGGTCTCAGCCTCGCCACACCGCACTGGCAGGCTGGAGTTTCACGGGTGGGATTTTATTTCTTTGGGAAGCGCCCTCTCCCGATTTCGAGGCGGGTCTGGCAGTGATGCCCAGCGGCCCCGAGGAGGGGAGGGAGCTGCGCCCTGCCCCTTTTGCTGTGGGTGTGCAGAAAGCAATAGCGATAAAGAGCAAAAGAGGGCGGCTACCGCTCTGCCTTCAGCTCCTTCGCATTTCCTCCGCGGTGTAGCTGGAGGCTGATTTTCCCACATGGAGCCAGGGTGGGAAGGACACGGAGCCCGTACAGCATTGCTGCCCTGCCTTGAATCCTCCCCACCCCTTCAGCCTACCGAACAGCCGGGCTGAGACCGCGCATCTCATCTCGCTGGTGATACAGACTGGATTCTGTCGACCAGAAGCCAAGCTTGCTTTTTCCTACCGATACCTGTTTCCCCCAACTTTCCTCCTCTCCCCACAAGGCGCAGCAGCAGCTCAGCCGTCCCTGTGCTGTTCGTGGATGTCCCCGTGAGCTTTCCTCTCTCACCTCAGTGTGGGTGACTTGGGAGGGTCTTTCCACACTTTCAGGCTGCAGTGGTCAGGCCCCTCTGGTCCCTTACCTGCAGGTAGGAAGGCACCAAGCTGGGAATGGGAGACAAAAGATAGAGAAAGGCTCAGGAAAAAGAGTCAAGACCAAGGTCCCTGGTGTCTTCAGCCGCTCTTTGCCACCAACAGCCACTGCTGCTGCGGTCCTCGCGTTGCTCCCCAGGCCGAGCCCAGCCGGCAGCAGCTGAGAAGCAGGATGTGGAGGCAGATGCCTTCAAAAGGCACAGTGCGGTAGGTGGGGTGGGACTTATCCCACCATCCAGCTCAGCGTATTTCTTTGCAGAGTTGAGCATTGCCATCCCATGGGAGAGTCTCCTTCTTTTTTTTTTTTTCTTTCTCTGAAAGTCTTCTGTGATCCTTTTGGACCTGGAGACCTCCAACACCACAAGCTACCCATGCTGTTTGGAGAGGCTGGTCTTGGCTGTAGCGGTGCCATGTTGTTTGTGTCAAGCCACGTTGGCAGCGCTGTGCCGTCAGTACAGGGTGACATGTGGCCTGTGCCGCTCCTGGCCCTTTTCCTGGTTATTCCACAGAAACAAAAGCAACCAGGGAGCCTGCCGAGGAATTTGCACACAGCAGAAGGGGTGAGAGTGTTGAAGTGGGACAAAGGACTGAGACTGCCCATCTCACGGGGCTTTCAGACACATTCCTCCCAAGTGTTTTGCAATTGGAATTGAAGTATTTTGAAAAGGCCCTTCTTCTTCTTCTTCCATTCCCTCTTTTCTGTGCAGTTTTTGGTTTGCTGTGGGCACAGCAGTGGTGCGCAGGTGTTTCCACAGTTAGCATGGTGGATCTGTGTGTAGGAGAGGCTGCAGAGAGCTAACAGAGGGTGAGAAGATTGCTGTAAGGCCTGGGGGGTTGTTATCACGCAGGTCCAGTGGAACAACATGGTGACCTGCACTCCCCGGGGTTCGATGGCGAATTTGACTTGAGCGATGAGCTCATCCTGCTCCATCTTGCTGCCATGACAGCAGATTTCTGCGTCTCCAGCTTTGAAAGCACTACCTTGAGCTTGAGTAGCAGGTGTCTTGGGTAGCAGCGGCCAAATCCCCTCACCCAGCAGCTCCAGTGTCAGCTCCGTAATTTTTGTCTTAGCAAGGAAATAATTGGTAAAGTCTGGGCTGCCAAAGACATGTCCTACCGCTGACTTCTCTCTCTTACAATTATGCACCTTATTTCTTGACACCATTTATAGAGATTTGGCTTCCAGTTCCCAGGTCTCACTCTGCTGTTACTTGTTAGGTTAAAGAGAGGTCTGGTCTCCTAAATCTTTTCTCCGTGCAGGTGCTTGTCGTGGCAATCAAGCCACTTCTGAGCCATCTTTTCAATCGGTCTAATAGATGCAATAAAATGGAATAGGCTTCCTTCCCATTTTGTGTAGTTTTCAGGTCATTCTTTATGGCTTGTTCTGAGTCTTTGTAATGTTCCACAAGAAAGCGAGGACCCCAGAAGTGGTCGCCGGCTGCCAGAGATGGTTTCAGTAATGCTGTCAGGAGTGAAGGCACAGCCCAGCCCTGACGGCTGGGACGGCAGCGCTATGCCCTGCGCTTGCTCTCCTGCCTCCAGGCGCAGTCTGTAAGAGGTTTAAGTCTTTATTGCTCATTTCTGAGTGTATCTTCTCTTCGTCCTGAGGCAGGAGGGTCTTATATTAGGAAAAAAAAAACCACTTTCTTTGAGTTTTAATTGCACCCCACCATGCATTATTAATCTGTGGGACCTGCTGCTGCAAAGTGGCTCGAAAGCCCGAGAGCTTGGCCTGCTACAGGGGAGGATCTGATGCCTCTGCAGATAAAGAGACTTACCTGCTGTAATGTGATAAGGAGAAGCCACGGAAAGGTTGGCCAATGGTTGGCCCTGGGGCCTCTAATCCAGCCCGCAACATGGAGCAGGGTCATGGCAAACGCTGTATCAGGGCAGCGCGGGACGCACGAACCCTGCCACCAGCAGCACCTTGGCCCTCACTTGGGGAGGGGGATCCTGCCTTTGGAAAACAAGGATCACTGACATCTTTGAAACCAGTAGGGAGAATATTTTGGCTCTGCCAAAACAGTGACAAAGGGATCCCAACGCCCTGCAGCTGAATTTGCCAGCCCTGGGGCGAGGAGCAGGTCTGGATCTGAGCCCTGCACAGGAGGGAGCAGCCTGGGGTTGCATCCAGAGCCGCGGTGCGGACCAGCACATCCCCTTCATCTCCCTGATCGCAAGACTGCAGCCCGCGTAAGGTCTGTGAACAGCTCGATCCCCCTTCCCTTCCCTCGCTCGCCTGACACGGGGCACCAGTTGCCGGTGCGGCTCCACGCTGGCAAGCCTCGCCGGGGGGAGGATGTGCGAGCAAGGCGCAGTACCCTCCGCGTGCGCGCTCCCGCGCTCCCGGGAGCCCGCGCTCCGTGCGGGGAAGGTACTTGCTCCCAATCCAGCTAAATTACTATTGACTTGTGTTCTCTGCGCTTCACAAACATTGCGCTCAGCCGTCACCAGCGGGGCTGGCGGTATCCTGCCAGGGCTAACTTGGGAAGCCAGCTGTGCTGGGCCTTTTTTTCCTGCTCTTTCCCATCGATCAAAGAATTAAATTGACAGATGGGGAATTCTGTGTGAGACGCAGGAGGGGGAAGGAATGACTTGGGGGGGGGGGGGAGGGTTATAGGAAGGATGGGGTGGAAAGAGGGGATGTGAAGGCTGCAGCCAGGCGAATGAGAGATTGATGCACGAGGAGGTGGTCTGTCTTGTATTTTGGTTGTGAGAGCTTTTCCAGCAGGATCCCCAGTCTCGGCAGAGGGCTGTGGTGGGTGTGAAGCAGCAGAGCCCCGCTGCGCCTCACCCCTGCTTATTTACAGCTGTTTGCTGGAAGCACAGGGTTTGCAGGGGAAGGCATGCTGCACTCTGGACCCGCTCCTCACGCTCCTCCGTTGGCCGCAGACCCCCAAACTGCTCCTTTTACCTCTCAGCTGCATTACAGACCCGCCGCGCTCACCCTCACCTCCCAGCCTTTTGGGCTCCCTTTTTTGCTCCTTTCTTCTTTTTCTTTTTTTTTGTGATTTTTTTTTTTTTTTGGAGAGCATCTGTAACTAATGCAAACACATGCTGTAGCCGGAGAGTAAAACCCTGCAGGATTAGCGTGGCATCCGCAACCCTGCCACGTTCTAATCCCGTGGTAATCCCCCTCTCGGCCCACCCCCGCCGGCTTTGGCTATTGTTTAAAGGAAGCAAATGGGATCGTTAGCAGGCAAACCTTAACCAGCTTGGAGCAGCAGAACGGAAGTCAAACCAATTCGCTTCCCCACCCTCCTGGGTTTTTTTTTCCCCCTTTTCCTCCTTGTTAGACGCATGGGGAGATGCTCCCAGTGCTCCCCAGCAGCGCCGTGGCTGAGCCGGTGAATCTGGAGCACGCGGTGGGGATCGTTTGCCCTGCCAGCCCCCTGCCCACGCCACGGCAGGTCCCCTGGGTGCACCGCACTGCTTAGGAATGCTCTCTTAGCACCCTGCATCCAGCACCCCGCATGCAGCACCCCCACCGTGTAACCTGCATCATCGCCTCCACGGGGGCTCTCCGTGTGGGGTGTGTCGGGGTCCAGTGGGGAAGGGCTGGCAGGTGGGGGACACACTCTTCCCTGCTCTGGATTTGGGAGCTGAGACCATGTTCGATGCCGTTCCCAGGCCCCGAGCGCGAGGCTGGCCGGGGGAGCGGGAGCTGGGAGGGTAGGGTGAAGGGGAGGAAGAAGCACTGAGCTGGCACCTTCCTCTGGAGTGGGTTGTCCCTTGTGCCTTTGGATGGTTGAATCCAGAAGAGCCACCGGAGGGTCTTGGGGTGGCACCTTGCGTCCCCCTTTGGCTCTCGCGAGCTTGGTAGGGTGGGTGCCAGGAGGGGAGTGGGGGCTGCCGGCACCCTTGTCCCCCTGCCCATCCCCACAGCCCCCCGCGGGGAGGGAGGCGGGTTCTGGCGCTCTGTCAAGGAATTAATTGAAAAATAAAATCGTTAGATGGGAACTCCAGAAATGCAAAATTGTTGGGAGTTGGGGGGGAGGCGGAGGGGGGGATGTGAGCTTTTGTCAGGTTAATTTCTTCTGTATTGATGTTTTGTGACATTTACTTGTTGTTTATCTCCCGCAGCAGCTGTAATACTAAAAGAAAATGCACAGCTTGTTCCATTTATTTATTTTACACCTTTTCTTTAGTCCTATGGTATGTTTGTTTGTTTGAGAAACCCAGCGAGGCTTTTGATGTCTGAAAGCAGGATTTAAACAGCTGTTCTCCATGTGCTGCTCACAAGCGAGAGCCGCTGGCTGGGGAGCAAGCAGGGGGAGAGGGGGCTGTGCCATGGATCCTGCCGAGAGGGCACTTCTTGCCCGGCGGAGAGGAGGCAGCGCCAACGTCAGCCTCAGCACAGGGGCCAAATGGCTTTGTCACCCCCAGCACCGGGTGCTGATGCGAGGTTGGGATGCTCGTTCAGGTGCTGGCAGCCCCCGGGGGTTTCTCACCCTCCCGCAGGCTGTAGCATCCACAGGGAGGTCTGCGTGCACAGGGCTGCGCCCCACGGCAGTTTCAGGCGCGTGGTGATGCTGGGGGGGGAGTCACAGGCAGTGCTGTTGGTGCAGGACAAGAGGAGCGAAGCAGGGACATCCCTGCCCAGCCTCTCGCCTCCACCTGCTGCTAGCCGAGGTGGAAGATGCAGGCTGGGCTGCCTCCTTATGTGTCAGCAAGGATGTTGGTGGGTAAGTGTCCTGCCAAGAGCCTTGCTGAACCCAGGCTGGTGTCTAGATTGGTCTTGCAACCCCTCTTGGACAGCAGATGGGTGAATTGGGGTCAACAGGAAGGGTCAGCGCCACCAATGAGCCTGTTCAGACGCTTGGGGCTGTTTGCCTCCAGCAAAGCCTGTGAAGCAAAGCACGGGTGGTTGGTGTGGAGTTGCTCCTCCAGCCACGGTGCCCGGCCAGGGCCTGCCTGGCGAGGAGAAGTAAATGATAGTTGAGGGGCTTTACCTGGGAGGGGGGATGAGGGGGGTTGGAGGTAACAGGAGGTGAGCTGGAGGCGGTTGTGTGTGGGCCCGGGTTGTAATCTTTACTTTTCTTCTTGTTCTACTGCATCCCCTTCATTACTACCCGGGCCTGGACAGACTCCCCAAAGAAGAGAAAACGATCGGAGGTTTTGAGTGAAATCCTGGAGCACCTGGAAGAGGAGGAGAACAACAAAGATGAGGCCATCTAGCAGCTGCCTTGCATCTGGTGAGGTTGGTATGGGGACAGTGGGGCCATGGCGGGCACAGCTGGCCCTGAAGGTCAAAATGCCTTGGGCTGCCGCAAGAAGGTGGCATTGTAAAGGCTCAGCAGCCCCCGAGGTGGGATCCCACCCTCTGCCTCTTCTCCCTGTCGCCCTGCAGGCTCGTAGCCATGGTCCCAAGGGGTACAGCCCAGATTTGGGCTTGGTTTAGGCTCCACGTTTAACGGACAGCGTGCACTGCTTGTGTTTCTCTGTGTTCCCCAGTGTGTCTGCTTTCTGCTGTTGTAGCAGAAATCGCTGTCAAGTCACAAATTGCCCCTCGCTGTGGTTGGGGAAAACAGATGGGGTGCCAAAAAAAAAAGCATCCATTTGGACACCAGCCTGCAGCTGCCGCCACAAAACAGATAGTTTGGCAGAGGCCTTTTCCCTGCCCGCACCCCAGCCCTCCACAGCTTCACTCCCTCCTAGGCCACCATGCACCCCAAGGTCTAGTTCATGCTGTCCTGAGGCCGGGCTGGCATTGCTCCTTCTTGGTGTGTGTCTTCTTGGAGTAGCACCTCTAGAGGCTGGAGAGTGCAGGACGGCAGAGGTTGGCGGGAGGGAGCCAGGAAGGAATAGCTCCCTGTGGTCAAACACCGGGCAGGTCAGTCAGCGCCCCCACCTGCTTTTTAGACCTCCCAGCAAACCATGTGTGGGTTCAAGAGATGGGAGACAGGCTCGCGGATCTCCTTTGCATGTGTTCGTGGCTACAGTGGAAACCCTGGGTTGCTGGTAGTAAACCTGTTCAGCAGCCACAGCATCTGGAGAAGTGCAATAAAAACACCAGGATGGTTTCTAGATCCCTTTGAACTGCCCTGTCGCCCTTTTTCCATCCACTGAGGAACTCAACGCCCACCTCCATGGTGATGAAACCCCATCCCGTGCTGAGAAACTCATGCACGGCCAAGAGAGACGAGGGCATCGTGCCGGCGCGCTGCCTGGGGAGAGGCGACTTGAGGCGCCGGGTTGCCAAACCCTTCGTGCAGGGCAGAAAGTCTCGGCGGCACTTTCTCCAGCAAGGCTGTATGTGCTCAACACCGCCAAGGGAACGATTTTGACGCATTCTGGCTCCCAGTTTTGCAACCACAGAAATTACGCCAGTTCCTGAATCTCATTCAAGTGGCCTATGGGCCCTCTGGTTTTTGGGGGTGCCGCTAGGGCTGTGCAATACATGCAGTCCAAAGTGGCGCTGAGCCCACCATGCAGGGGGGGAAGCCGGGGCTGTCCTCCCTGTATCAGCGCCAGGAAGCCCTCCCGTGCTCGCTGGAGTGTGTGTGTATGTGCGATGCACATTACTGCCGAAGAGGCTGTTTTCCTCTCGGCAATATCTGCCTATTGCTCCGAGGCGGTACCCAATACACCTAGCAGTGGGATGCTCATAACCTTACTTATTACCGGACTTTTGTTCAACCCACAACACCGCTGGCTGCCTGAATAGCGAGCGCATCTGGGCCTGGAGCCGACCAATAACCCTGCTAATACATCTGCCTTCCCGGGCCGCCACAAGCACCGGGCACGAGCACAGCGCTGGGGCCCTGCCAATGAAAGGGAAGGTGCTTACGTGACCACGGGAATAATCCGAGTTGGGTTAAATAACTGCCTGCTTCATGCAGTCTGTCTGCAGTAAGTGACGGGGCCTCAGGATAACATTTGTCCCCTGGAGCAGCTCTGGTTTGAGGATGGCTCCAGGTGTACGTGCCGTTTTGCAGCAGCCAGCGCAAGGACACGGCTGGGGAGGGATGGAGGTGGGGAGGGAGGGAGCGGTGCAGGAGGGGCAGGGCAGGCAGCATTGCTCAGAGCCCAGGCAAGCCCCGTGCTTTCGGACATACCCTGTTCCAGCTGCTCTGCAAACCTCACCAAAACTGGTCGTCCCACAGGCCCTGGGGGTCGGCAGCGGCGGGCTCGAGGCTTGCCAGCCCCCTGGGGAGGAGGCTGAGTGCTACTGCTCAGTGCCCAGAGCTGTAACGCCCTGTGCTGGTCCCCTAAACTGTGCTGCAGCTCGGGAGCCCTGCTGCTGTCTCTGAGTGGCTTCCCGGCCCCCAACACTGGGTTTTCCTGCTGTTGGGACCTGGGGCCCCCGGGTCAGGGGACAGACCCCCAAAATTCAGGGGTGTCCCCTTGGGATCTCTGCAGGGCTGCGGTGTAAAACGCTCATCCCTTACGGCAGCTCCAGCGCCCCCGCCCTGCCACACAGCGGGGGGGCGTCTGCACTCGGTGGACGGGTGGGTAAACTGAGGCAGGGCTGTTGGAGCAGCGCTGTCGAAGAGGGTCAGCCGAAATGGTGACGAGCTCACCGGGGAGGGGGGATATATTTTTTTTTAATCCTTTTTTTGCTCAGCGCTCAGCAGCAGCGTTCCCGTCCCCACTGCTCCCCACTGCTCCCCACTGCCTCTGCCCTCTGCGCCGGCACAGCGCGTGGCAGCAGTGGGACCCATCGGTGGTCCAGGGTGGCTCTGCGCGGGGGGGGGGTGGGGGGGTGTCACTGCAGGGAAATGGGGCTTTAGCATCCCGGGGGTGAAGGAGCAACCGGCAGCGCTCAGCACAGCCGACGGCCAGCACAGGGGAGCTTGGCAGGGTCCCTTCCAGGCACACGTGTCATCCAGCGCGATTTCAGTGAAGCTTTGCAGGGTTGCGGGCTGGGGTTGGATTTTCCTGGGTTTTTTTTTTTTTTCTGGTTATTTTTTCCCCCTCTCCCTTCATTGTCTTTTGTGGCGGGGCAGGTTTCTTGCTGAGCGTCTCTGAGGTCTGCAGCGGCGACGAAAAGGATTAGCGCAAGCAGAGCATGTAGGCTTTAGAGAACAGAGCAGAGTTTGGTTTCAACATCTAATTCAATTTGTTCTGCCGAGATTGAAATATGAAATGGTTGCCAGTCAAACGTTCAAAGGGGGAGGAGGGAGGAAAGGAGAGAGGGAGCCTTCTCAAATTTAAATTTTAATGAAAATTAATTTAACCCTTTGATATGTTTTAAAACATGTTATTTCCTGGTCTGGAATCAGGCTAGAAAACATTCATGAGGGTCTTTTTTTTTCCCCGCACCTTCAAACATAATGAAGATTTTCTTTTTCCCTTAATGATACTTATCTTGTTGAGCAGTTTGACATTGGTTAATTTTTCAGGCAATTTGGTATCAAGGAAATCTGTTTGATGTGTGCGGGGCGGGAGGGGGGGGCTGTGTATGTGTATACAGATATATATGTCTGTACATTAATTATGGAAGTGCTGATCGCAGCTCTGGAGAACAGTTTGAGTTAATTCCTACTCTGCAAGCAAAGACTTGACTTCTTTGTTACGTACTGAGATTCCCACACGTTGCACCCTTAAAATTGCAGCGGGTTTAACGGGAATTTTCTGAAAACGAGCATATACCTGCTAATTACCCTGAATTAAAATGAACGCCTAAGTAGGTCTGCAGGAAATTCATCACTCCCTACTGTCTTTTCTTTTTTTCCTCAGTCTGAAACAATCCTAATGATGAAATAATGCAAACTCTCTTAACTGTCCACGTAGTTAAACCTGGGAAATAGCGTCCCAGCGGTCCTTAACCCCGGCACTACTTCTGCGGCTGAACACCATCGCAATATGCTTATTTTCTCGGGAGTGATAATAGTTTCTTTTAGCGGTAACTATTATTCGGAAAGGTTGTATCTATAGCAAATGGTCACACAGTAATTGTTGTAATGAGGCCGTGGCGAGCGGTAGCCCCGGCCCCCGCATCTTGCTGCCCCTTGACACCGCAGGGCTGGTGTCACCGTGTGTGCCCGTCAGCCCTCGGCTGCCCGCTGCCCCCCGGGGAGAGCTGGGCACTTTCAGGGTGCGACGCTCGTCTGCTCTGGGTGTCCTTTTTGGGGTGGGTGCGTTGTATCCAGGCTGTGCTGATGGTGGAGAGGATGAGCAGCCCGCTCCGAGCTTCTGCCCCGGGCTGGGTCATCGCCCACCGCTCTGCGGGCAAGAGCTGGAGATAACAACCGTCCAGGGGCTGCACAGGGTCTTTCGGCCTCCGGCAGATGAGCTCTGAGGAGTCTCTGGAGACTCTGGAGAGAGGCCTGTGCTCTCCCCAGCGGAGAGCTGAAACCAGGAGCTTACACTCCTGTCTTCTGCAATCCCTGGGACACGCTGCAGGGTCCCCGTGGGGTCTGCAGACCCCAGGTTGAAGCCCACAGCCCTGGCGGGTGGGCTTTTGCCAGGCTGTGACAGCCTCATCCGGGGCGAGACCTTGGAGGGCTGGACGGCCGCGGGAGCTGCGACGGCAGCGGCTGTTCCCCGGACGCCCGCTGTATCCCGCTCCCCAGGGCGGCTCTGGAATTGGATTAGGATATTATTCAAATGCCGTCTTTTTACTGAATTAGAGGGTTAACGGGTTTTAATGTAAAACTAGCTTTACTTTATTGCTGCCTGTTGCCAGAGGCCTGTGTGGGCTGTTATCTACTTAAGGGGACAGCAAGCAAGTTAACGCGGAGAGAATATCCAAGGGGCCGCGGTTTTGCTGGGCACTGCGAGTCCCCCCGCTCCCAGGGCTGAGTGTCTCTGCCAAGCGATGCTTCCCGCTGCTCCCAGAGCCAGGCTGTGCGCCGGTGCCCTCTTTGTTCAAAGTGACTCATTGCCTTTGGAAAACTCTTGACCACGATCTGTGTTGTTTTTCTCACTGTCTCGTGGGAGGAGGCAGGGGACTCGGCGCAGGCGTGGACAGGCGGGTAAGCATCCTGCTCTGCGGGCTGTTGTTTGCCCGAGGTGCGGGCTTGAGTTGCTGCTGCTTGCGCCGTGCCCTCTGCCCAGCCGCGGGCGGTTTCTTTTCATCACCGTTGCATTGGCCCTGCCTACAGCACTGGATCATGAATTTCAGCTCTTCTCATCTCTTTAGTCCCATCCTGCCTTTGCAAAGTCTTCCTCCCAGGTGTGCCCCGTGGAGCAGGGCTCTGGGAAGCGCTGAAGGGCCAAGCAAGCCCGTCTCTTCACAGCAAGCACCGTTGATGCCATTCGCCAGCCCTGTGCCAGGGCTGCAGGAAGAGCTTGCGTCCCCTGGTGTCACGCTTGCTGCTTTCCAGCCCCTGCCTTGCAGGCAGCTGCCAGCTCTGGGCGGGAGCTCTGGGATCTCAGGCCTTTCTTTCTGCCTGTTGGCAGTGGCAGCCATCCCCTTCTCCCCAGCCACTCTTCCAGCTTTGCTGGTCTGCTCGCAGAGGCAGTAAGCGCGGTGTCTGTAGGTGCTTGAAGCCGTCTTCCTGAGAAAGATGTGGCAGGGAACATGCCGGGGGGGGGGGGGCGGCTTTTAAAAAAACAGCGCTGCTCCCTTGAGATGGAAGAAGCGGCGCGAACGCAGGCGTGCTGCTGGGGGAGCGATGCTCTCCCGCAGAGACCCTCCCTCGCCGCCTCGGTTTCCCCATTTGCAGAGCACGGTGCAGACCTACAGGTGGAGGCAGCTGTGCGCCGTGCCCATTGCCGCAGCCCTGCTGGGAGCAGCCCAGCTTCCCGCCGGGTGTGCAGGTGCGCTGCAAACTTCTCTTCTAGCCGGCAGTCGGGGCTTGCTTTTCTTCGGCTCCTAATTGTCTCTCTTCCTCTTTTCCACCAGCCCTTTGCAATTGCAAACCCCGTTTGCTGCTCCCCCGCCAGAGGATTAGCCAAGGGAAGCCGCTGCTGCCGCCCCATCGTTTCCCCGCCTCACGCAGAAACCTCCTTTACCCTCCCCGCAGGCAGCATTAAAATATTCTGACTGTGTCTAAGGGATCGGGCAAGTTGCCACTGGGTAACCGGTGGCCACAGATCAGCCAGGCTCGGCCCCAGCCAAGGTGACTCCCGGTAGCTGGACCCCATCGTAGAAGGGGACAGCAGCAAACTGGCATCGCCCTGGGCTGCAGACGCCCGTGGGGGGCGGTTAGCTGGGATGCGGGCTGGAGGTTTGCTCGGGATTTGGGGAGCGCGCGATTCTCCTTGATCTTACGGCTTGTCTGGACCTTAACCCGGGTCGCGCTGTGACCGGTGCTCGGCACCACCACCTTCCAGCTTCCTCCACGACCTTCCTTGCTGGGAAATAAAGCAGGAGAGCGAGGAGGCAGCGCGCAGCTTTCCTTTCTCCAGCGCGCGGCTGCGTGTGACCGAGACACGCTGCCGCCTGTTTTCCCTAAATATATGCATTGGAGAGGGAGAGAAATCGCATGGCAAGGCTTGCGATTTCAGACTTAGCCATTCATGAATAATAATCAGGCTCAGTAATTCACAGTAAATGGGTATCCAAATTGGCTAATAAGGGAGGCTTTCACCCCAAACTGGAGCTAGGAAGAGATGCAGAGAGAATACGAACAGTCGTTGGCTGAGACGGGTGTGTGCACGGTGTGACCTGAATCGGTGAAACATGGGAAGCGATGCCAGCATGAGAGTGGGGAAACCGGAGAGGGGCGACGGGGGAGGACCCCGGAGAAGGGACAACGTCCGACCTTCCCTGCCGCGGGGCAGCAGCGGCCAGGCCGGGCTGCAGGAGCATGGATCCCTACGTTCCACAGTCAGAATATTTTAATGCTATATATTATAGCAGCCTCTATTTAATTAGGCTCAGCTCTGTTCCAGCCCCAGGACCGCGCTGGGCCGATGGGCGTTAGCGTGCCCAGCCCGTGCGTCCTGCCAGCGCTTCTGTCCCGCAGCCCACGGGGACCAGAGGGTGCAGAGCCGGTGTCATCGCGTCCCCACGTGCGACTTCCCCAGCTCAGGGCTTAGCAAAGCTGCGGGGACAGCAATGGCACGCGGGCTGCCTGTCGAGGGGAAAGTAAGAGTAGGAGAGCAAGAGGGATGTCTGTAGCGTGCGTCAGGAGAGGTGATGTGGGGGGAAAAAGGTTTTCTTCATTTTCGCCCAACTGAAAATCAGATTCTGCTTTGTCTGCTGTTTCATTTTCTCTTGCAAGAGGAAGCGAGGCAGCGGTAGGAGCTGCATTCAGGTGCAGCAAGGTGGGCTATCGGTCTTCATGTGCCGGCAGCAGGCTCTGACGGGGAGGCCAGCAGGCTCCCCCTGCTCATGGGAAACGGCTCCCAAGTGCCGGACACCAGCCGGGGCAGCAGCAATGGGATCTCGGGAGGTCAGAGAGTCCCTCCCTACCGCAGATCAGCTGCTGCTTCCCAGCAAATGTTCCTCTAGCAGCATCTTAAAATGATGTTAGATGGAGTTAAGATAAACAAAAAAACGGAAGAGCACCTCTGCAGATCTCGGACTGTGATTCGAGCTATTTAAATACGCAGAATAGAAGCTCAGAATGCAGCCGATGAGTAGCTGAAGGAAGGATACCCCTCCGAGGGCCAGCTGTTGCCAGGCGGTGTTTTGCAGCTGCTAAATGACTTTCTAAATTGAGGAGAAACCTACAGCCACTTTTACAGTCCCCTTAGCTCCCTTATATAGGGCAGCGCGATGGCTGGAGAGCACCATGCTGCCACTTGGCTGAGTTACCAGATATTACAGTCCCACTGTCCTACAGCAAGGAATCGCAATGGATTCAAAATAAACCGCAGCAAGTCTGGCCAAAGGCGATTTTACTCCTGCCCTTCCACTCCCCTCGCCGCCTCTCCCCTCCCCGTACTGCTGGATTGAGAACGCTCGCAAAATTTAGCGCGCTGGGTGGCAAACAAACCTCCTTTTTTATTTTTTTTTTCCCTTCCCTGTGACTTGGCTTATTTAAGTGTGTTGGGAGGTGGTTTTGGGGTGTGCAGAGTGTTTTTCCTTGGGGTATGACGGATGCTTTCAATGCCCCAGCAGCTGCAGCACTGCAGAGCTGGTGGCCAGAGCCCCCCCACATCCCTCCGTCCCTTCCCTACAGCTTAAACCGTCCCTGACAGCCCAAAACCGGAGGTGGGATTTCGCAGGTGTGGTGAGGACAGCTTTATAAGCCGCAGGAGACGGAGAGGAAATCACGCTCCCGCCTCTCCCACGTTTGGTGACCTAAAATCTTTTCGGAGTTAAGTGTAGCCCGTGTTAGCCGCTGTCCTGCTGATGCCGCTGAGGCTGGGGAAGTGCTTGGGTGCTGCCCTCTGATCAGTCCAAAGGTTTTCTACTTTATCGTCTTGGAAATGGTACCACAAAATGCAAAATAAAGCTTCACGCGAAGCGCCGTGAGAGCTCCCTGTCCCAGCCATACACTGAGTCTCCGGGCAGCCATCCCCATGGGGTCATACCCTGCCTCTGCGGGGTTCACCCTGCCCGGAGAAAGCCAGCACCAAAACCCAGGCTTAACCTCAGCCTCATCCCTCCTGCCGAGCCTTGGCAAAGCTGAGCCCTGCCCGAGGCCCACACCGGAGACTTTGTGTATGGCCAGGACTGAGATCTCGCGTGGCGCTTTGAGTAAAGCTTTAATTTTGCTTTTTGTGGTCTGATTTCTAAGCTGGTGAAGTAGAAAACCCTTTAATTTCTTTTCTCTCTCAGGCTCTGGGTGGGTGTGCGGCACACGCTGCCGCCACCGGCTCAGCCCGAAGTGGGAACCCCCTCCAGCCACCGCGGTGGCACGGCCACCCCCTCCTCTGCCCCTGCCAGCCCTGGGGCTGGGAGCATCCCACCGGTGTCAAAATCAACCCAGTTTATTTCGACAGAGCCGAGGCAGGCAGCGACAACCCACGCAGTGGTGCTGGTGGCTCCGAAGGCTCCGTAACACCTGATGGGGAGGGAGAAATGGGCAGATTGCAGGCAGGAGCTGTTTTAATTTCATTTTCGGCCGAACCCAGCCTAGTGTGTCAGCTTGGGCTAAGAAAGCCCTGGGAAACGGGAGGACAGACTGTCCCAGGAGCAATTTTAAGCACGTGTCAGAAGAAGTGATGCAGGGCTGCGGAGGGCTCGCCCCGGGCCGTCACAGCTCACCATCCTACCCACCCCCGGCAGGATAAATGGGGCAGGCACATCACCCCTAGGCAGCTGCAAACTAGAGCAAGCGCTCCTCCCACCTGAAATTGGGGCTTAAAAATGCAAACTGGGAAGTTGTTTGGTTTTTTTTTATTTAAAGAAAAAAAAACAAAGCGCCACCCCACTCTTGTGCTTCAGCTGGTGTGCCTGGAGGCTGGCGCGCCCCGCGGAGTGCAGCGGTGGGAGGGGGTGTCGGGGCGACGGCAGGCAGGAGCCTTGGACTTCGTTAGGATTCAACCGTTAGATCTCTCCTTTCTCTCTGATGGCTGAGTGTGATTGACACTTACAAATTACCCAGCCAAAAGTGTCGAGTCTTTGACCCCTGAGTAACATCTTTGGCAAGCCTGAGATTTGCCAGCATTTTGTCATCTAATTACTACAAATCCCTTGAAAATTCACTGGCTGGTGAATTTTTAATGCGGGACAATTTCAATGTGATGCATCGCCCAGATGGGCACGCACGCGTGCTCCTTCCCTCTCCTCCCGCCGCCTCTTCTCTTTCCCTTTCTTCTCCTCCTCCTCTCCTTTCTTTTTCCTGCTTCCTCCCCCCATCCTGTTTCTTACCTCCCTCCTGCCCACGTACATCCATGCTCATGGGAAGCACCCTGGCATCTCTCCCCCTCCCCGGGCTCTCCATCCCACTGGAGCAGCCAGCCGTGCCTGGGGTGGAGCCGGGCGCTTGGTGTCCCCCCCAGCCCACAGCAGCGTGCTCGAGTCCCCCTCTCTGTTTTGCCAGCAGTGGCAAGGAGCTGCTACGTGACATTAATTCTTTTTTCCATCCTCTCAGGTCTCTCGCTGATGGATGGAGAGGGAGAAGCCTCCGCTGGGGACTTGGCAGCCAGCACACTTGTTGCCAGCGGAGTCCACTCGTCCTGGGAACCCGAGGGCTGATTTGTGCCACGCATCCAGGTCTTGCTATTCCCAGCCTTTTAAACAGACCTTGAATTCCAGCAGGAGGAAAAGCCCTTGTCTGCTGGAGGCTCCTGCCCCAGGATCTCCTCTTAAATCCAGGCAGGAACATGACTCCCCTCATGTCACAAACAGCCCAGCCTGGCGGCACAGGAGCTTGGGGAGGCAGGTGAGGCCCCTGCTGACCACAGGGACTCTGGCAGAACCTGCTCTTAACATCTGAATTAAATGATAATTTCTGTACATTAAAAACTACATGTATATTTTAAGAGTTTTCCAAACTGAGTCACGTCTCATGTTTGTTTGGATTTGTTTGTTTAATACATATTCACCTCAGCTAGGTAGCTATTTTGGCCCGATAGGGAGATAAGCATATTTTAGGAGGGAGGCCTGGGCTTTGCTGCGTTCGGCTTTGTGCCTGTGTCATTTCTGTCCCCGCTCTCAGGCAATCGCCTCCCGTCCCTCCCTTCCCAGCTTTCAAAGGGAAAGAGGCTTTGCTTTTCAACCAGGGTACCGCTTTACATATGTACGCAGCTGATAAAGTATTTTCAGTTCGCCCCTTTCCCCTCTGGGAATCGCTGTCTTATGGCAAAACTGTTTTGTCTGACAAGGGCTGCAACAGATTACACGTGTTGGCTGCAAACACAGGGCCGTTTTTTTTCTTCTTTTTTTTCTTTTTGAGAACCGCATACCTTTAAAAAAAAAAATTCTCTCCCTCTGCGCTGCTGTGGCGAGCTCTGCCTTTCGCCTCATGTCCCCAGGAGCAGCCCCGTGGTCAGACCCGCTTGTGGCATCAGACCTCCCGGGGCGATGCATCTCTCCGGGTTGTGTGTCCGGATTGGTTTTTCTCACATTAATTTGAGCCTGAATCCAAAAAATCCCAGATTCCGTCAGGGCTGAGCACTTCAGTTGGCCTGGCCGGGGGTTTTGGCTGCGGTTTGGGCTGGGGTTTCTTGGGACCCCTCGTCACCAGCATCCACAGCACCCGTGGAAATCAGCGGGACGCGGAGGAGCCATGCCCTCATGCTGCTGAGGACCAAACACCGAGTTTCACTCGGGCAGCTGCAGCAGGGGACTGCGTGTGATGGACGCGGTGGCTTGGGGACATCCAGGACGCCCCTGTCTGACCCAAATGTAGACCACAGATTTCTCCCATCTCCTCTAAGTGGGAGACAGCTGGGAAAGGTGTGGGCTCTGCTTTTCAAACAGGTTGTTCAGGTGTTAAAAGGAAAACCTTAAAGTCCTCGGCTGGCTCCAGCAGCGGAGGGGCAGAGCCAGGAAACCTCTGTCCAGGAAAGGGGTCTGTCACCCGGCTCCATCTCCCAAGCTCCCCCTTCCAGAAACATCCCTGTCCTCCCAGTGGGAAGGCAGCCCTGGCAGCCAGAGGGGGAAGGGCTCGGAGAAGGTGATTTTAGGCACTGAGGATCAAGGGAAGACCAGGATTCACTGATGTTTCGCTGTTCAAAAGCTGCACACTGGGGCTGAGACACGTCCGGCTTTTAGGGGGAGAAAAATTGAGCCTCTCTGCAGTGTCTTAGACAGGGCACGCAAAGCTTGAGGTGCTTGAGGATGCTTTGGAGGAGAGAAGCTGTTCTGCACCGGTGCCGTGATGCAGCACGTGTGCTCATCACTAAGCTGCACAGTGCCTTACATGCTTTAAAGTGAAAATACAAGATGTTTAGCGATGTGGATGATGGGCATGTCACTGTAGATGGAAAGCTGTCCTCCAGGAGGGGTATTGGCTGGGGGATGACATCTGAGGTGAGGAACCCAGACTAGATGCCATGGGCAAGCGTGACCTGCTGAAAGCGTGAGGCGAAGACACAAGGTTCAATTTATCTATGAGCAAACGGAAACCAGAAGCCCATCCTCTTGCACCAAGTTTCACGTGCCGCAGAAGACCCAGAGTTACCCCGCGGTGCCTGGAAGGGACCCACAGGGCGAGCGGCTCTCCTGTGCCACCGCCGATGGACACTAGTCCTACCTGCTCCCACGGACCTCTGGTGACCCCAGCATCGAGCGGACTTTGGACCTGGGCACCATCCGTGACTTGTGTCACCGTTGGGGATGTTTAGACCCAGGGAGAAGCTGTCGTTGCCTCAAGTGTTTGTGACCTCGCCAACTAATTTGAGGGGTTTTCACTGTGGTTTCTGGGGGAGAAGATCCCATCAGCAGCACAGTCTGACTCCAGACTGAGGACACCGTCCTTCTGGGAACCTTATGGATGGGTATTTACATGCCTGAGGCCACCCAGAGCGATGTGAAGCCGAACCTGCTCTTTTCCAAGTTAGTGCTCTCTTTTTTCCCCCCCCCCCATCTCCGCATCTTCGCCTGTGAAATCCCATCGAAGCAACAGGCCCAGGGAATACTTTGCTTCCCCGGGGTTGTTTGTGGAGATAATTAACTATGTGCTCTCTCGGCTGAAACCTGCCACGGCTGCACTGAGCGAAGGGAGCCTGAGGCCCACGGCGTCAATGGGGATGGATGGGAGAGAACCACGGGTGGAAAACACTCAGAGCGAACAGCCGAGAGTCTGTAATCATCCCTCACCCCAAGGCCATTCAGCTTTAGGGACATCCTTTTTGCTTTTGGTGCCTTTTCCAGCTTCGCTGTGCCCTGGTCGAGCCAGGGACAAATGCTGTGTCCTGCCTTGCAGATGTGGGCGCAGCTCTGGTTTATACCGTGAGGTAGAGACGATCCTGCTTGGTCCTTTTCCCAGTCTTCCCAGCTTTTCCCAATAATTTCTGACCTTCAGCCTCCTATTATTTCACCCCACTCTGGTTTCTTAAAGAGCTGAGTCTGATGGCCTGGAGATGCTCCTGGCGGTCGGGGGGTGGGGCACGATGGGTCACCGCCAGCGGTTCAGCCCAAGGCAGCTGCCTGCTGCATGGGGTGATGCCGACAGTCACCCCGACACCTCCCGAGGGTCTTCCCAGACCTGGAAACATCCCAGTGCCCACTGGCAGCCCGTGGCACTCCATAAACCCCCTGCTCCGGTTGCACTGTGACGCCTGGGTAACTAAGAAGTAATTAGTGCCGCTTGCTACAGCGAGTAAAACTCAAATGTCAAAGAACAGCAAAGCTAATAAGACCTGTTTTTCCAGCACCTTTGCAGCTGAAGCCTCTGTGTGTGCTGAAATTCAGGGGGCTGAATCTGGCCCCGAATCACTGAGCGAAGTCCCTCCCCTTGGCTGTGCTGCTGACCTGGGAGGTCATTCCCTGCTCCCTGCCTCAGTTTCCCCTCCATCCCCTGTGTAAGGGACCCGCTATGCCCTACATGGGGAAAACCACGTAGTTGTGTGGCTGGGAGAGGCCAGATCCTGCCCAGAGGGGTGCAAGGCGTCACCAGCTGGGGTGGGTAAGGACTGCTCAGCAGCCGGGGGAAACCTCCGATTTAGATCTTAAAAATCAGATGAGCTGTAATGAGCTGAAGGGCTGTCCCTGGCCGGGCACCCGCCATGGTGCTCCCATGCTCCTAAACCGGCGTCTCAGTGCCGCTGCCAGGTTTCTGGGAGCAGGCAGGGGCGCAGGCAGCTTGGCTGGGCTTGGGCAGGGCAGTGGGTCCCGCAGCAGGACCGAGATGCACCAGCCTGCTTCCTGTCCCTGCACCGAGCAGGAGAGGGAGACAGGGAGAGAAAGCGGGAGGGAAAGGACATGTCAAATCAATCATATTTAAACAAAAGCCTCTTCGGCCCAAGGGCCCTTTTAAAAGCTGCTTATTTAATTAAAAGTCCCATTTTCCATATTTATGGCCCTTATTCAGTTAAATATTAACCGCCTGGGCCAGGGCTGGTTTATTCTTTGGGAAGAGGCAGTGTTGGGAGGTTCATTAGAGGTTTATCAGGCAGCCAAGGCGCCCAGCAGATGGGTGGATGGATGGATGGATGGATGGATGGATGGATGGATGGATGGATGGGTGGAGGGAAGCAGGACAGCGCACGTGGGCTCATGCCAGTGCCTGGGAACCACAGTGACGGCACCACCACTAGCCCAGCTCTTTGGGGCCACACCCTGTCACCTTCTGGCAGGATGCAGGGAAATGGGGTTAAAAATAGGGAAATCGGGACTTTTGGGATGTCATGAGAGACGGGCAGGCACAGCAAGTGGGGTCACATCGGCTCCTGTAGGAAACAGCCTGAAACCCAAGCACTGGGCACAGCTTATCCCCCCCAGCACCCCAAAGTTGCTGCAGAATATTCATAAAAACACCCCAATTTTGCCCTGGGGCCATTGGGCCATCGCTGGCTCTTGGCCAAACCCTTCTCAGGATTGTGGAAACAGGACTGTTTTCCCCAAAGGACCAAATTCTCAGCAGCTCAGCAGGCAGTCCTTGCTGGCGTGTGACAACCACGGCTGTGCTGGGTCCAGCTCAGAGCTCTGCAAGACCTCTCTGAAGTTTCATCAGCCAACCGTGGTGCCAATACACCAGCCTGGCCTTTGCGAGCTGGAGGCAAGGCCCTCGGCGGGGCAGACGCAGCTTGGAGGAGGGCCAAAGCAGCACAGCTGGCTGCAATGAGTTGGCAATGCCTTCGGAAGGTGCGGGAGCGAGGGGCACCTGAAACTTGTATAGTCTCCTGGGGCTGAGCTGGGTTGTTGGTGCTCCAAGGAGAGGCAGCGTGTCGTGGCTATGGAGGCAACGCTAAGAGTAAGTGGAGTGACCACCAACCATGTCAAGAAGGCGCTGAGTTGGAGAGAGATGGGGTTTTTCTGCCAACAGGCCCGAAGGCTTTGTCTGATTGTATGGTGGCTATGACCTAGCTCGTGCTGTGTGAGGTGTCAGGGATCTTTTTCTGGTGACTGTTCTCCTTGCCTTTTAGTGGTTATTTTACCTGGCTGCATCAGATGGGGTCTTGGCTAACCATGGTCGTAACCTTAGTGAAAATTGCCTGATGACTGGATGATGTCTAACTGCTTTGCCCTCCTCTCCCTCGGTACTGCGCAAGGGGCATAGGGGCTTTGCTTGGTTGGGTAGTTTGTAGGTCGTTATCAAGTGATTCTTGTATATCATTTTACAAGGCAGTAGTGAGGCAAGAGGGTTGACCTGGGCTCTGTAGCTTTGCTGGAAGCAGGGCTGGTCGGGAGAACCTGGCCACGTAGCTGTGATCTGGAGCTGCCTCAGAAGCCCCGCTCATGGGCCAGCCCAGCTGGGTGGGGGAAGCTGGAAGGTACCTTAGGCCAGAAGTTTCTCTATTGCAAAGGTGCTCTTCTTCCACGTGCTGCTTGTTTTCCTCCACGGGCAGCTCTCGCAGCACAGGGTGATGGCTTTGAGCTGCCACCATCAAGGTGAGGCTCCCCAAGGGGAACCCTGTGGAGCAGCTGTGCTCTGGAGGGTGTCCATGAGCCCCTTACCTGGATGGGCCCCAGTGCTCCCCCCTGCAGTGGGGCAGGCTGTGAAGCCCTGGCAGGAGAAGCCGCAGTGTCCTCCTGCAGCGCAGGATCACATAGGACAACCTGCTTTGGATGTGCTGGGAGATGCTTTCAGGAGAGAGGGACCCTTGTGAAGGCTATGGGAGAGTGGGGCTCACCTGGGCAGGCACAGGAGCTTGCTCTGAACTCCGCGTCCACCCTTGGCCCCCTTTTTATTTTTTTCTTTTTTTTTTTTTTTTGAAGACAGCAGGTAGCCCTGTACAGCCCCACAGCACCCTGGCAGGCAGGATACTACAATGCCAAGGCAGGGGATGCAGCAGCAGGGGGGGACGATGGGAGCATCTCCCCCTCCACGACAGCATGGTCAACACAAACCAAGCCCTCCTTTTCCTCTCCATCAAAAATAACACAACACTGGCCCAGGGCGGCGGAGCCCGAAGGAGATCCCGCGTTGGGAGGGTGGTGCTGGCAGGGCAAGGAATGAAACGGAGCCGGCGATCTCCTCCAGGGAGTGGGAAGGCAAGGGGGGAGAAGGCTGGCATGCAAGGAGGGGTGGTGGGAGAGGGAGAGACACCGGCTTATCAGAGAAGTGTGAAGACAATAATGCAATCTGACATTTCTGAAATGAGACCCCCCGGTTGCCCTGGCAACGGCTCACGTGGGACCAGCTCCCGGGAGACGGCTCTGAGATGTGCTATAAATGATGTTTGATTAGAATTTAAATCATTTAGGCGGAGAGAAGATAGGCCTTTTGTCAGCGCAGGGACCCGCAGGGGTCAACCACCCAGCAGCTGGCTGGGCGCGCGTCGGCCTCGGGCTGCGCGGGGACCGGGGCGAGGGGTCGCCCGGGGCGGGGTGATTACCCCTGCCCTCCCCTCTGCCGGGGGGGTGCTGACCTTTCCAGCCGGGCAAAGAGGGAGCTTGAGGCCAAAGCAAACATGGACGGGGGGGGGGGGGGAAGATGCCGCAGCTGGGCCCTGGGAAGGTAGCTGGCATCTCAGCTGCGACAGCATCACCTGAGTTTTGGGTTTTTTCCCAGCTGGTGCGAAGGCACTGAGATCCTCCCATGGCTCGCACCAGCTGAGAACCTGGCCCTTGGCTTTTTCAGCAGTGGTAAATGTGTGTTCTAATTAAGATAATAACACTTCAGAATCAATTCTGCCTCCCTAAAAGTTTCCTTAAGGAGCAGAGAATGAAGCATGCTATTACCTCCAAGAGGAGTGCCCTTCTCAAGAGACATGGGCCCAGGCTACCTTCAGGGATGGGGCCAGGTTCTCCCCACCACCTGCAGACCACGGCCCAGGTAGGCTCTCCAGCATCCAGACCTGTTTAGAGGAGCTGTTTGGGGCAGGAATCATGCTGGACAAGTGTACACTGGGCTTTGCTTGCCCTTTCCAGCTCCTTGACACATGCAGTGAAGTCCTCCTTGCTGTACAAAGTCATCCTTGTGATGAAATATTTTGCCCGGATCCAGGGGCTTGGAAGATTTCACGCATGGAGCAGCTCAGATTGAGGCGGGGTGGGCAGCTGTGGTTTATGTTCCTGTCATGCTGAAACTGCAGTTACTGGGTTTATTGAATGAGGTCTCCAGGTGGTGGTAATGAAATGCAGGAAAGTCTCAGCTCGGGTGCAAGGGCTTTGCTGCTGTCTCTCTGGTTCTTGGCCGCTGGGGACACCACTCAGATCAGCCCAGTCTTACTCATCCAGGTCAGTCAGAAGATGACTTAAAAGCATCCGGGCTGCCTTCTGAGGTCTTATGAGTTGCGTGCAGAGATGGCCACCATCAAAGCCAGGAGGCAACCCTGCCTCGGGAAGGCTGCCTCCCTGGAGAAGGCTCCTGTGCTGCCTTGCCCTCGTTATCTACCCACAGGAGATGGTTTGGTTACACTGGGTGGGGACTTCTTGAATGGCAGTTGTTAGGTCAACTGTTGTAGACTGACAAGTCAGTCATGTCAAGTCAGCTGGAGGAGCCATTTATTTGCTTTATTAATAACAAGCCTGAGCCCTGGCCTGAGACTGGGTAAGGAAGAGAAGTGGCTGATTTCCTGGTTGGTGGGAGATTGGTGTTAAAAGCAAACCAGCAACTGGGCACAGACTTTCATCTTGGAAAATTTTAAAATTGCTTGCTTTTGGTTTAGGTTCAATGAATCTTTAGAGCTTTCTTTTCAACTTCCCAAAAATGCCATCTGATCGTGAAATTAGAGCTAAACTAATAAGTCTCAACAAATATTAATCTAATGAATTTAGCTTCTTTCTGTTTGTGGACCAGCAAAGAGGGAATTGCAATATTCTCATATGTATTAATTATTTGAATGTATTCAACAAACCTTTTCCCAACTGCTTTAAGCATGTGGCTTGGTCATAAATATTCTAACTCCAAGTTTTGTTTCTTGGTTGTGATCACCCTCTAAACTGAACTACAGTTACCTGTCGGTTTGGGCTAAGAGCTGAACTGAGGGGAGCACTGGGTCTTGCGTGCAAACTCTGAGCTTTGGTGTAGGCTTCCCATCTTCTGCTGGCCTTTCTCTCATCGCAGATGGATGCTCTCAATGTCTGCAGGATGAACTGGGGAGGAAGAGAAACATTGCAGAGTGATTCAGGTCTCGGATCTTCAGGTTTCTTGGCAGCGTTAGCCAGGGTGAGGGATGCACAGGGCTCGCTTGGTGGCTGGAAGATGCCCCTTGATGCCTCCGGCTGGTTTTGGTGAGCCTCACCATGATTATAAAATCACTGATGAACATCTGCAGTGTCTCCAGCAAAGCCTGGTGTTACACTGCGTTGTTAGGGACACTGGTTTATTTGGTAAATACTGTAGTCGGTGTTGAGGTATTCCTTAAATGAGCAGCACAGCAGACATGGGGTCTGTTCCTGCCGGGCTCTCATCCAGGCAGTGGGGTATTTGGGATGGTCCCCAAACTACACGAGCAAGCTGGGGGCTTTGCCAGCAGCAAATCACTGGTCTTGGGCTTTGCGAACGGCTACAGAGCTGGCGTAGCTGGGTGGGTTCAGGTGGGTCGCACCAGGACCACAAGAAACCTGATCAGCTGGAGTCCTCACCCTTTCATAGTTCTGCCTCCACAAATGAGGTGGGGTTTGGAAGCTAGAAACATCCTGGGCACGATCCCTGCTTGCTTCCCTGTGTGCTCAAGTGGCAGAGTGATGCTGTTCCTCACTGGGTTGGAGCATTATTTTAATTAATATGTGCTTTGCTCAGCTTTGGAACACCTTTTGGGAGGAAGCCTGCGGATGGGGGTGGCAGCAGAGCCACTGGGTGCCTGCTGAGACTCTGGCAGGGGTCCAGAGGGCTGATGCTGAGCAGCTGTTGGGGCTGGATTTTCTTCCTCCAGCCCATTCTCTGGTACTTGAGCACCCCTTCCTCAGGGAGAGGTGCTGGTTTGGCTTTGCAGGCAGGTGATGCTGGAAGCCATGTAGGCAGGAGACGCTGTGTGGGGCTGGCTCTGGGCCCCAGCTGCGGTGCTGGCAGTGAGACCCCTGTAATTGGCACACACGAACAGTGCAAACCTGTTACAGGAGCGGGCTTGTTGTGGGCAGGTCTGCGCCTGCTGTGTGGGGAGAGTTTCCTGCAGCTCTTTGTGCCTCTGTCACCCCGTGCACGCTGGGTTAATGCTGCTGCAGGTCTCCAAACCTGGTGGTGGAGGTGGTCAGCAAAAAAGCCGATGTTCTGGCGTGCAGGAGCCCCGCACCTGCCCTTTGCTTGCTCGGGCTTTGCTGGCTTTGGCAGGCTGGTCTGAGCATGCCGAAGCTGTCGGCTGGAGGAGGGAGGCTGGATAAATGTGTTGCTTTTTAAATTAGCACTGGATTGATTGAGTTTGCGATAGGGTGGCTGTGACTGGCTCCGGGTGCAGGGCTGGCCGGCCTCTTGCGTTGCCCAGGTGGAGATGTGCAGGGCTCTGGAACGGGCTTTGCTGATGTTCAGCCCCGGGAGGCTTGTGGGGCAGGGGTGTGTGCAGGGGGCTGTTTTAATAGGGACTGGATGTAAAGCAGAAAAACATGCTTGGGCCCTGCTCTCCTGTTGGGGACTGTCCTGGTTCTCTGCAGGCTCAGAAATGCCTCATGCATCTCCCTTCCCCTGCCATGGCCAACCACATACTGCCTAGCACTGGTTGAGCAAGCTGGGAGCTCCCTCACCCAGAGCGGGACCAGGCACGAGAGACCCAAGAGAGGAGATGACGCTTCTCGGCAGCCTTGCAGCTTGGTGAAGGGGCAGCGACAACTCAAACCGCTGCAGGCTCCCATTGCAAAGCCCCTCCTGATGCTCTCCTATTGCTGCCATCCCCAGGCCACCTCCCCACTTTTGGAAGAAGTACCTTTTGGCACTAGCGTTGCTTACCCTGTCACCTCTTGGCTGTGCCCTGAGCTGTTGGTGCTCAGCTGGGCTGGTGGCGTGGCAGTCCGAAATGCACTGTACTCCGAAGTTCTCCTGCCATTGCGTCCTGGGCAGGTCCGCCCTGCCCGTGCCCTGATGCGCTGTATGGAGGGCTTCCATCAGTCCTCCTGGGGAAACAGCCTGAGACTTGAATCTTGAGATTCCCCTCGATGGTGTTTGGAAACACTCCCCTCTCCCCTCCCTCCAAATCAAACCGCTTGGCTGGACAGAGAATACGGGTTAGTGACAGGCAGCTTGCCCTGCAGCTGAATGGGACTCAGTTAATCGTGGTATTTCAATCGTGCCACAGGAGAAATTATGGTAATTTCTCCTGCCCCTTTTGTTTAGTGCTGGTGCAGGTTGCTTTGCCCCCACTCCCAGCTCTCCCCACATAACACAGGGGGCATTTCGCTTTCTGCCTTTCCCCTGGAGCCAGGCTGGGAGGGAAGCATAAGCCCCAGCCCTGTTCTGGGGGACGGGCAGGCTCCCACCCTGGTGCCAGAGATGCTGCAGTGGATGTGGTGGCCAGCATGGGCCAGGTATACTCTGTGACACAGGGATGCTCCTCTGCACCCTTCATCTCCTGGAAGCCCACGTGCTCTGGGTAACCAAGCCACGGCTGGCTTGCTGGAGCGGAGCTGGGCCGTGCACCCGGCCAAGGGCCACAAGCATCTCCTTGTGCATCTTGTGCATCTCCTGCTCTCAATCCCACACAGAGAGCTGTGAAACCTGCTGGGTGAGAGTGTGGGAGAGATGGGGGGAGACAGGAGAGAGCCACTGACATGAACATGGTCTCATGTCATGCTCTACCCTGGTAGAGCATCTCCAGGCTGCTTTAGACAGCTCCTCCTGCAGCATTCAGCCTCCTTCATGAAAATACTTGAAATACAAGGTTTCTAGCCCAGCTCCTGCCCCATTTCCCTTGGAGGTCTCATCTCGGGCTGCGCTGGCACATCACAAACCACGTGCCCGGGGCTCCCCCTGCCTCATGGTGAGGATGTGATGGCTGGCAGCCGGTGCAGGTCTGTGGGCCTGGAGGTGACTGGAGAGACCCTTCTCATTCTCCCCACAGGACACAAGACCCCTCAGCATGGGAAGGTGGGTGTCTCTTCACAAGCTCTCCCATATGCTGCTGGAGCTTAGGACCCTCCTCGGGAGTTTGCAGCCCCCCCCCCGGAGTGGAGCGGGACCATGTGCTGGTGGGGAGGACTTCAGCCTGCATCCCCAGGAGATGGCATGGCTAATGTGTCCCTGGGAACACTTCCCTGGGGTACCACCTGCACCAGCCACTGCATCCTCCCAGGGTGCTGGTCCTTGGCAGGGCATCGAGGAGCAGGTTTCTGAGCTGAAGTGGCCCAAGATAATAAAGACAGATACAGAACAGACATAAAACTAAATATATTGCTGTGTCTGATTAAAGACAAATGATTTTTGGCAAATATTAATGTTCCGGCAGGAGTGTCACAGGAGCCACTTCAGCACTCCTGGGAATATTTTTTATTTCCTTTTAGGTCTTCAGTTTAATATTTAAAGCACCCACCCAGGTCTAGTGCATCCCTCCATGGGCAAGGCCACCTGGGGCTGGGGACAAGGATAGGGCAAGGCAGCCCTTGCCACCTCCCTCTGCCCCTTGGCACCAGCCGTTCTGCTCTTTCCTCACCTGTAACATGGGCACAGGGGGGAAAAGCTGCATTTGCATTTGCTCAGCTAATGTTTGAAGTGTCTGCTAAGGCTGGGCTGGCTGTGGAGAGGGCTTTTCCAAGGGGAAAATAACCTTGCAGGGAACCAGCGGTATCAGTGGCTTGGTTTCCAACACAAAACTCTTGATTTCTGGGAAGGGGAGCTGCGAGGTGCGATGATGTGGCCTTAGGAAAACCTGGTCTGTTGCAACTGTCGCAGACGGCTGTGGGAGGATGCTGTAATGCTGCTGTAACTGCATTAAGATTGTGTGGTTTTCCCGGTGCCGTGGCTCCTCTGAAGTCTGTATTTTGGGGCACCCCCTCCGCTTAGACATAGTGGGGCCGAGTCCAGCACAAGTGCTGGGAGAGGAGCTGGAGGGCTAGCAAAGGGGCAGCCCCCAACTTGGTTTGCAGGGAGGAGCTGGCATCTGCAGGGGAAGCAGCGTTGGAGCCCGATGGGGACATCATGGGTGAGGTTTTGTTCAGTTACAACACATGGTCCTGCTGAGGCCAGGGGTGGCAGCGCCAGCGGGAAGTGGCTCAGCTGTCCCAGCCTGCAAACCACCCATGCAGGAGGTGAGAGGTCCCAGCTCTGCTTCCAGGAAGGCTTTGATCAAAGCGCAGAGAGCTGCGACCCAGTGCTGCTGCTGGAGCGCCCACATCTCCATGGACCATCTCCACGGACCATCTCCACGTGGGCTTGCAAAGCACCAAAGCCCATGACCTCCTGCCAGGCCTTTGTTCCTTCTTGTCCGTGACATCTCTGGGAGGAGGAATCTTTTTGCCTTTGTTCAGCTCCTTGTCAGCCGGCAGCGAGCAGCGGTGCAGAAATGACTGGTGGCACGGAGGGAGGCGGTGCTGGACGCTGGGATGCCCGGGACAGTCAAGGGTCAAGCAAAGGGGCTTCGAAGCATCTCTCCTTTCACTGGCTGCTCGACTGTGTGGGTGCAGGACTGGTTTTGTGATGCTTTTCTGCTTCTTTCCTCAGATGCCCATTTCCCACCGTGCTGCATGGACCCGTGGTTAACCCTTTCTGCACACCCAGCAGCAAAGTGACAGCGGCCGTCACATCAATCTCCCAAACCCTACCGATTTTTTTTTGTCTCCAGACATTTTCTGCTTTCTCTTGTATTAATGGAGGTATCTTCTATCACCAAAAAGCCTCCGGGGCAGAGGCAAATGGCATCAATAGCTCTGCAGCCTGTCAGGAGCACATGCCTGCCAGACAGCACTGGGAGGAGAGACAGTGGGACATGGGGAGCAGATGGGGCCAGTCCTCTTCCATCACCTCTTGCCAGCCGCAGCCTCGGCCAGTCACTGCCTCCTGGATCAGATGGGGCTTTCCCCACCCTTGCCTCAAGCTGCTTGCTCTGACCCTCTGGCACTGTATCCTCCCTGCAATTCCTTTGCATTTCCCCCTTTTCTCCCTGGAAGTGTCCCTTTCTCCCACAGCTGCAGCCCTGGCTGGGCTGTTCGCTGGCCCAGCTGTGTGCCTTTTGCCCCGTCTCCTCCACTCATGAATATTCAGCTTAGGAGCCCAGGTTTGGACTAGTCAGTGCTTAGGGAGCATCATGGCATCATGCAATATCAGAGTGATTGACCATGGGCTGCAGTGGGCTGGGCAGAGAGTGATACAGGAAGGAGAGGAGAAAGAAATCAAGTGTCTCGCAAAAAAAAAAAAAAGCAGCCCAAAACCAACCCAAAGAAACCAAACCGAAAACAAATTTATGCAATGGTCTGACAGCTCAAGAGAAGAAATACCTTTATTTCTCCATGGGAAACCAGGAGATGGCTCCGTGTTGCTGCTGCCTCTGCAGCAGACCTGTTGGGTCCTGCTGAGACAGCTGTGTGCCAGAAGGCGTAAGACTGGGGTATCCTGGGGGGTGTGTGGCCCCATGCCTGGTAGTGGCATAAGGAGGTGAGACCAAACAGTGATTTCTTAAGCAGGATCTGTAGAAAGATAACTTGGAGCCTGGCTGTCTGTCAGGCACGGATCCTGCTGCCTCTCTGCCACAGGGGATGGGGGACCTGGGTGAGTGGGGGCACGAGGGGTTTCTGGCTGCTTGGTTGTGCCAGGGGAACAGGAGACCTCACAAAAAAACCCAAAACAACCACCAACCAAACAAAAAACCCTCCACCTGTGGCAAGGTGTGTTTGGATAGCCATGCTTTGATACTGCTCTGTGCTTCCCAGCCCTCCTCCAGGTGAGAAATACCCCTTAGCATCTCCCACTTGGTGTCCCCTGTGCACAAGGGGCTGAGGTCCTGCTGCAGCCAGCGTGCCCGGCACAGGGCTGCAGCTGCTGGTGTGGTTGCAGAGGCTCTGGGAAGGTATAATAAACAACCAAAGGTTAGTGAAGCTGTTTTGCCAAATTTATGCCCCTTCCCGGTGAAGGGAGGGGGTGGCAGGAGCCACGGCCGCTCCCCCTTGATAGCCACATCTATCACGGTGTATAAATGGCCGCGCTCTAGGAGGTATCGAGCGGTGTTTGCAGAGACCGTGCTGGCGGTGTCAGCCCCTGCTCATCCATCGTGCAGCCAGGGATGGCACCGGCAGCAAGCGGGAAGAGCTCAGGGATGCTTCGGTAACCGCAGGATCCGGCCCCCAAGTCCTGCCTCCTTCCCTGCCCGCCGCAGCAGCCAGAAGGCGCCAAGGGTGACATGCCCACACAGGACACGGGTGGACGGAGGCTGGGTAGAGGCAGCGTGGCGAGGGGCTTCGCTGCATGCAGCCTTTTAAAGGGAGTCTTACGGCAGCTGGTGCCAGCTTTGCAGAGCCCTGCAGGAGAGGGGGGCTCGGGGCTGGCAGGCAGCTGAGGCAGCAGCAGCAGCGCTCTGGCTCTTTGCTTTTCTTCAAAGCCATAGTGCCTCCTTCTGTCTTCCAGCACTTGTTTTGTCTCTGTTCCCGTCTCCTCTTTGCGCGTACCATTCGAGTGGCTCTTGTCTATTTATTTTCTCTAATGGCATCAGGCTACAAGTGGCTGAACAGTTAAAATGAACACCATCAGGCTTTTTTTTTTTTTTTTGCTTTTTCTTTTTTTCCTTACATTCATGTTGGAAATGGGGATCTTTGCTCTTCTCTAGCTGGGTTCCCAAGGGACGGGGCCTGTGCCCTTCTGAGCCCATTGACCAAACTTCTACTGAATTGGTGAATGCAGAGAGGCCTTAAAATAAGGTCCTTCCATACCTTTGGGGGTGGCAAGCAGGTGGGCGGAGGGGGAAGATCCTTTGATGTCTTCACCAAATAAAACTGTAGGATAAGCCAAGCTATCGCTGGTGCTGGGGATGGGTGGCCACCACTCCTGCGGATGGAGGAGCTGGCCCTTCTGCCCATGCAGAAGGGGGAACCAAGCCCAATTTTGTGCCAGGAAGGGGTTTGTACGAGTCCCATGTATTGTGGTGTTCTCCTGGTGCTTTCCTTGCTTTGGATCTATATCCCCTGCTTCCCATCCTGCTGGGAGGGAGGTGGCTGAGTAACACTCCTGCCTTCTGTCGGGGACTGTGATCTCCTGGACCTGTGTGTGATGGGAATGGGAGGAAGATCTGTACAGGTCCTGGGAGCACAGCGTGACCCCGAAATGCAGCTCCTGGCTGGGCTGTAGGGGTGATCATGTGTGCTTCAGGGGAGACAGGGCAGGGTTTGCAGCTTGAAACCATCCCTAGGGTGTGATGGGTGACAACACACACGCTGCTGTGGCCCTGAGCTTTCCCTGCACCATATAAATCCATACCCCCTCCTTATGGCTGGCCTAGGAATAGTGAATAACACAGCCAGGGCTTCTCCAAGTTTATTTCTCAGAAGTTAAATTGACCAACTTTAGACCAAAAAAAAAAAGGTTATTTCTCCCTCTCTGAACTATGTTTCTATGGTGCTGGCAACCCAAGCATCCCAACAGCTGAGCACCTCTGAGCCAACCCACCCTGGACCACGTGGGGAGGGTGACAGATCTTCCTCCTCTGGCCAGGCTGAACACGGAGCAAACAAGG
Organism: Phalacrocorax aristotelis; assembly: GCF_949628215.1. NCBI lineage: Eukaryota > Metazoa > Chordata > Aves > Suliformes > Phalacrocoracidae > Phalacrocorax > Phalacrocorax aristotelis. Next base: position 2,749,760 of record NC_134290.1, on the reverse strand, counting down.
GAAAAACAAATGAGATTGCAATCAATCCTCCTGTAATTTGTGGGGTTAGTAGAAACATCACAGCTGGATTTTAAAGAAATGTATAGTGTTGCCAAGCCAAAGCTTTATGAATTAAGTCCCCTGTTTGCCATTTCTCCCTTCTTCCCCCTTGCCCCAAAACACAAACTGTGTTCAACTTCCCAGCCACGAGATTTTAGTACAGTCAAAATTGTGTGATCCCTAAATATGGACCGTGTTTAGGAGAGAGTGGTAGACAGGTACCAGCTGTTGAAGTGAACTCTGGCGCATCCATCCAGCGCTGCCTCGCCGCAGCGCGGGCCGTGGGGCAGAAGCCGTGCCTGTCCCTGGTGCCAGCGGGCTGGGAGGCAGTACCCGAGGTGGCAGCTGCAGGGCTTCTGTGTGATGGATCCCAGTGCAGGCGTGAGCCCCTCACCGTGGCCTCGGGGTCAGTTTGGGAATCGCTGCGGGGTGATGTTGCACAGCAGGCACGAGTGTAAGTCCAGCTCCATGGCTGGGGTGAATGGGATTTTGAGGCTGGAGGGTATCCCCAAAGGTGCCGTGGCGTCACCCAACAACAACATGTGGACCTCACCGTGCTCTGAGCTCATACTCCCTAGCACCCTGCTCCCCAAACCCCCATGGAGCCCCCCAGCCTGGACCCTGCAGCCACCCCCAAATCCTGGGGCTCCCCAGATGCAGGGGGGCTCTCAGACAGGTTATATGGGCTGGGGCGAAGGATGCTCCAAGCTGCTCCCCGCCTCGTGCCACCTCTCCCGCCCCGTGCCAGCGGTGGCTGAGCATGCTCCATTCCCATCCTCCCCCACGGCTTGCTTTCCTCCTTCCCTCACAGCTGCTTTCTCCTTCTGCTCTTGCTCCCCTCTCGCTCCCTCCACTCTGCCTCAGAGACATACATAACTCTCCCGTGAAATATATACAGTGTAAATATATAAAAAGCCGGCGTTTGCCTGCTGCTTATGTATTCATGAAATAGTAAATAAATTTTATGGGATAATGTGAAGGCTGCCAGGGAGCAGGAGGATGAAAACTAACCCCTAATGAGCCTCCGTGTCAGTTTGGCACACTCGGGATCGATCTGCCGCTTCCATTTAGCGCCCGAGTGCGGGGGTGGAGGAGGTGCTTCCTCGGCGCGGCACCAAGCATCGTTGGCGCGACGCCTCGGTGATGGTCGCGGGGTCATGGGCTCAGCCGAGCTGGGCTGGGGTGGTGGGGTGTGCTCCTGTTGCTCTGGGTCGGGCTGAAATTTGGGAGGGTGTGAATTGGTGTGGGGTGGGGGTGCCTGGGAAGGGGGTGCTCAAGCTTGCATGGGAGTGATGCAGGTTTGAAGGGGAGGGATGTGGGGAAGGATGCAGGGTTGCATGAGCCGCTGGGTTGCAGAGAAGATGCTGCCCTCGGCAGGCAGGTGAGGAGGGCTGGTGGTGACAAGGCTGGCAAGGGGGCTACAGAGGTGGGGGACAGCCAGACGACAGCCAAGCATCACCTTTCCTGACAAGGTTCCGGTCCTGCTGCTGATTTTGGCTATGCAGACAGCCAGTCTCAGGAGGGGTGTGGGCTCCATCCTTCCACCGAGATGCCCCCTTGGCAATAGGCGGCTGCTGGGGTTTGCCTGCAAAGCCTGCCAGAGAAAGGCCTGAGCAGAGCTGTGTTGCCTCCCCACAGCTCCTCGGTAGCCCCTGAGGCCTGAAATCCTCCCCCTGGCAGCACTAGTTGCCATGGGGCCGGAGGTGGGCAAAGGCTGCCCTGGCCCCCAGCACACCATGGGGCCTCCCCTCACTCCCTTTATTCTGTCCCAGGAGATTAGCATGGACACGGGCTGTGGGGAGCACAAGGGAGAAGGAGAAGGTCTGGGTTTCACCATCCCCAAGTTTTGGGAGGACCCGCACAAGTCAGCAAGACCCGGGACACGCCGCAGCCCTGCGGCACTCAGCCTTCCTGCAGGGTCTGCCCTAAGATGCGAAGGCGGGAGGGCAGCGGGGCTTGCTCCAGTGCCAGGTCTCCCGTTCCCATCTGCAGCAGCACAGAAGTTTGGGGGTTGTTTGGGGTCTGAAAGGGCCTTTCCTTTAATTCAGCATATGAGGAGCAAGGTAGTATGTAATAGAGGAGAAGCAAGAAAAAAAGAGCGTATGATGTCCAACGCCTGGAGACTTGATGAGTACCGAACACCTCTGCACAACTGCCGAGCTTAGAAATGATAATGGGGGGAATCCGCTTGTGCCCAGAGAGGAATTTTAGGGTTTTTGTAGCTAAAAAACAGCCTGGGTTAGAAAGAAATCAGAAACGGAGGTTTGGGTAAGGCATTCAGCCGGCTGCAGGTCAGCAAACGTGGCAGCACCATCCCAGGTGCTGCGCTGCAGCCTTGTCTTTCCTCATTTAGCACAGCAAAATTTTAGGCTTCGTTTAGAAAACACCAAAGCTGGCTGATCCGTTCTTTTGGGAGTACTGGGGCAGGGCTAAGAAATATTTACACACATAAATATGTCGAGGCTTTATCCTCTTCGGTGCGTCCACTTTTGGGGCCACCTTTGGGAGCAGCAGGCGAGAGTCCGGCAGGCACCATGGGAGGCAGGGTGCCAAAGCTGGTGGTGCCGGGTGGGTTTCCCATCAAGAACTGTTGATTTGAGGGAAAAAAATACATTTTCCAGCAGAGGTTTCACCAGCTTGTCGAAGTGTTGCATTGGGTGATGCTGAGGCACGTCGCCTGCCATCTGCCATCGTCTTCGCAAAGCTGAACTGACCCACGTGGGACGCAGCAGCTTTGCTAAAGTCACAATATTTGGAGTATTTAGTGGGATGTTTCATTCCCGACGGCCACCGTCACCTGGAGGAGAGCTGGAGCCGGGATCTCCGATGCTTTTCACACCTCCTCGAGAGGTGCCTCCTGCAAACCACTCGCTCAGCACCGCGGCTCAGCCCTACACCGCATCAGCCCCTTTCCCTGCCCCAGCCCCTCCAGCTCCCACCCAAGGGTGCTGCCACGGGTGGGGCTGGCTCCAGGCACCGGCAGCTCCCCTCGCTGGTGCGGCTCCCCAGGCCCAGCCCTTCCCTCCCACGCTGCCTCTCCCTTCCCTTCCCCCTCATATTTTTTTTTATGGAGGGAATGAGATGGAGAAGTAAAAATTATTAACCCCGAGGTCAGCACTGGCTGCCTCATTCCTCTCTAGCTTCAAGCACTTTCTCCCTCATCTGTTTCACAGACAGCGATGTTCGGCTCAACACATTTGCATATACTTATTGCATTTTTTTAGTCTTTATCTATTTATTTATTTTTAAAGAGACAGAGCTGTTCTTGTCTCTTTTTTTCCCTCCTGCAAGCTTTCACCAGCCACTATTTGGGATTTAATTTCCTCTATCAGCACAGCTCGCTGACAGAGGCGGGGAGTGCAGGACCTGCATGGTGTTGGGAGGGATGCGGGGCTTCACTCTCATCCTCCCCCCCTCCCTTGATTTCACCACTGTTTTCTCCATGTTTTCCCCATAAAATGGCTGAGCTGCCCCACTTGGCTGCTGGGGGATCAAGAGCATGGTGGAGGATGGCCATCAGGGACGCATCTATCTTGCACTTCATGGTGATGTTTCCCCTGAAGCACTGGTGGGGAAGGGCGGCAGGAAGGTCCCGGTGGTCCCATACTTGTCCGAAGCAGGATGGAGATGGAAATGCTTTGCCATTCCCGAGGCCTTTCCCAGGTTTTCTGTAGCCACCGTGTCCAAGCACGACTGGGTGCGAAGGGAGGCACTGGCTGGCTCCTCCGAAGCCATCAGCATGTGGCAAAACCTGCACCCTCATTTAGGCATTTAGCAGCATCCCCAGACTCGACATCCACCTTCTCTTCGGCACAGCAAAGCCTTTCTCCTCCCATCCACCCCGAGAAATACTGGCGGGGAATAAATAAAAAATTAAGCACGTTATATCTTAAGCTCAGCATCTCCAAAAAATCACTTGCAGATATTCATAATGGTCCGGCAGCTATTAGAGGTGCAAGAAGGAGGGAAGGGAAGGAAATGAATGCCGGGTGAGAAGAGAAAATTCATAGCCCCGCTGATACGCCATGATAAATAATTATGAGTTATTAATTTTAAATTACATCTTTAATGCGTTGCATGATTTTAATTCCCACCACAGTATTAATATAGGGACTCTGGGTTTGATTAATTTAAAGTGGAACAGAAAGGTGTCGATTCCCGGGGCTGCCAGGGACCTCGCAGGGCTGCCTGGGGAGGGGGTTCACCCCAGGGTGGGCACTGGGACAGCTGCTCCTGCATCACGGTGCTGAGGAAAGCAGCCGAGGATGGGGCCCAATTAGCAGGGTGGGTGACAGTGAGGTGTTTCAGAGCCTGCAACTGCATTAAGGATGGGGTAGGGAGGAAGCTGTGAGTTGCTGCGTTGTAGGGGGAGAGCACCACAGATGGGTTCAGAGAGCCGGGAGCACCCACTCGGCATCCCACCCAGCATCTCCCCTGTGGCTCCCCACCAAGGCAGAGGAAGGCCGCTGGATAGCATCCCTTAACCGCTTCATCCCAAGTCCTTATTAGCAAAACTAAAACAGGGCCCGTCACCACCGAAAGCCGCTTGGTGCGTCCGCCCGCGCCCTCCCACCGCAGGGACCCCCCCCACCACTCCTCCGCCAGGGCCGGGAAGCTGCTCTAACTTTGCTTTCTGAGTAAACTTCCCCTAAGTGTGACAATCGCTTTAGCTTCCCAGCGAGGATTTACCGGGCTTCTGTTATCTCTTTGAAAGTCGGAGTTCTCCAAATGGGCATGAGAGAGCAGCCGGAGAGGTCAGAGCCAGTTAGGCTGCACAGCCGTTCAAAGCCCCCTTCCAAGCGGCATTAAAGATGGGATTAAGTCTAAGAGGGTTATGGAGGGAGGAGTAAAACAGCCTTGTCCTGCACACAGCGCCGAGATAAGGCTCTGTTCTCTAGGTGTGAACTCCCGCGTGTGCAAGCCCAGGCACTCCGGGGTTTGCGGCAGAAATTGGAAGGATAATACCAGAGGCGGGGGGATCAAGCCGGAGCTGAAACGGCCCCCTTGCAGGCGGTGGGGTGGGGTGGTGCTGCTTGCAGCCGCCCCGCTATTTATAGGATTTTTTAATCCAGGGAGCAACAGCACAAGCGGCCTGATTTTCAGCTGGTTCGGCCCCAGCGCAGGCCGTGGGAAGGCGTGGGGTTGGGGGGGGGTCCCCGGGCGCTGAGGTGGGGGGCACCTGGATGCAGCTCTTTGTGCCCTGTGTCACCCACTGCCAATGAGGAGACACGACCCCCAGATCCTCGCACGAGGACGGGAGGGGGAGGTGCTCAGTTGAGGGGCTGCCGTGCTCTCTTCTCCAATCCCTCCAGGTTCATCCTCTTCTGCTTGGTTTAATTAATTTTTCTACCTAATGGTGCAGCAGCTTCTGGGCCATGCTGAGACCTGACCAACTTGTGACAGGTTCACAGGCCCCAGCCCCAAAAGCTGGCGAACGGCGGGAGCACGGGGACAGCAGCACCCCTCTGCTCGGCCCTCCCCAGCAAACCACCCCCAGCCAAGAAATCAGGTGTAGAGCATCCTCTGAGATCACCGCCAGGCGCCCTTGGGGACAGCCCCACGTGTCCCTGGGGACAGCCCCTGCGTGGCTGTGCTGGCTCCGGAGGGGACATTTCGGTGCTTACACTAAACCCAGAGATTTTCCTTGGCAGCCAAATTCCTGCTCTTCTTTTCTTTCTTTCTTTTTTTCTTTTTTTTTTTTTTTTTTAATCAATAGGAAATGTTGGCAGGAATTTTTCTAGACTTTGGGGATTTTTCTGGGAAATAATAATTTTGGAAATGGTCCCTTTTTCCCCAAGTGGCAAGAGAGGGGGTGTTAAATGCTGATGGTTTAATTTTGTTATCTTGACACAGGGGGAGTCCAAGAGGCAGTTATAAAATGAGGGGATTGTGGTGGTAATTTTTCAGATTAACCGGCCCATCCCAGTAGAAGAGGGGTCTGGGCTGCAAACTGGAATGGGCTGGATGAAGGGACATGGCCAAGGGTATGTGGGCAGGTGGTGGCAGAGCAAAGAATAAGGCTCCTCTTTGTGGGCTCTTCCAATCCTCTTCCTCAGCACTTCCCACCCTCTGCCTTGGCAGGTTTGCTTCCCTCCACTGGCGCTGCAGGGAGCCCATGAGCCTGCAATTAGCCACTGTTAATTACCACTGTGCCCGCCCCTCGGGCAGTCCCTTGGCAGCAACACCGCCCCTGTGGAGAAGTGGACCCATATCCTGGGGGAGACCTCAGTGATGCACTTTTCCATGGTGTTCATCCCTGCAGCAGCTGGCTATTAATAGCTTTATCCATCTCACAGTGTGGCCGAGAAGCAATGCTACCATGTCATGCCAGTGGGGAAACTGAGGCACAGAGAGACCCCCCCCGTGCCAAGCCACTGATGGTGGTGCTGAGAACAGACCCTCCACTGGCATGTCGGGAGGGATGAAGGCATGGGATGGGGATGGGGATGGGGATGGAGCACGCTGCACCAGCTGCCTTTGCCCTCCCAGCACCTGAAAACAGCTGGCAAGAGGCTCAGCCAAGGGGGATGCCCCTCGCCAAGCACCCCCCAGGTGTGGTGGGATCACTCTGGCTCACTCCCGGCACATTTTGTTTTGCTTCAGCACCCCCAGGGGGGTTTTGCTGCCCCAGGAGCCGCTGCCGGCAGAGGGAGTGGGAATCGAGTGGGATTTGAGCCTCTCCCAAGTACAGTATTTGCGCTTTTCCTTTATTGGCTGGGCCCCGAGGCCGCTCTCCGAAGAGCCAAGTGACAGTGTTCTGTCTGCACGCTCAGAGGCTGTTAAATTAAACAGTTCAGGGAATTAACTGCATGCCACGAGCTGCAGCAAACCTGCTCACAGCCAGAGATGGCTGGATTTGTTCCTCGCCAAAAAAAACTAGGAAAACAAAGCTAATAAAGAAGGATAACAGAGTCCCTGCCTCTGCATGGGGGCTTGTATTTCTTCTTTTCCCGTTCCTATTTTTTCAGGGTGGGTTTGAGGGCTCTGTGGTCAGGCTGCTGCTCCCTTAGAGGGGTGGCTGGGATGGGTCTGCCCAGAGCTTGGCTGGACCATGGGCTGGTGCCTTCCTAATCCTCAGAGCCTGGGAGGGGATTTGTCAGCTGGCTGGCAAAGAGGAGCGCTCTGGGCTCAGCCATAAGCTCAGCCCAAGGTCAAAGCCTAGCTGGGGCTGCCCAAAGGCAGGCAGAGCTCAGCTCACCATGGCCAAGGGCTCCGGGGGGGGGGGGTGGATATTCCTTCCCGAACGTGCCCCATTGGAGCATCTCCCCGATGGCTCCATGCAACATCTGCTCATGCCCCTGCTCAGGGCCAGGTGCTCCCTCCCTCTTCACTCCTGATTTTGTTGACCTCAGTCTCCCAGTGCCCTTCTCCATGCCAGGCAGGAGAGCCCAGCAGAGCCCCCAGCACCAGCGGCCTCCCCGCTGCCTCCACCAGGGCTTGTCTGTGACGGGGCTTTGCTGTTCCTGGGGTGCACCCCCTCCCAGACACAGGCAGTCCTGCCCCCTCCCCGGGCCCTGGGCTTGCTCAGCGCTGCCCTGCCTCTCGCTTTATAAAAAACAGGAGCTGCTCTGAGGGATTTTTCATCTTCTCTAGTGGCTGCTCAGCCAACCTCTGGCACAGCATTGCAACAGCGCTTTGTGCAGAGGCCTGGGCAGTGTGGGGAGAGCCCCATTTTTCCCGTTCATCCCCCTGCCCAAGGCTTTTGGGTGCACAGAGCACCCTCATCCTTCCTACCCACAGGGCGGGGAAGAGAACTAGCAAATTTTTTTTGCAAGGGAACTCAGAGACACTTTTCTACTTACATTTTTTTGCGCTTGCAGCAAAGACAAAAAAATAAGCAAGTCAAGCAGAAGAGCGTTTTCACACCCACGAAGCTCTCTGAGGGTTTTTTTTTCCAGGGCAGGGCTGAGGGTTGCTTGGGTGCTGGTTCTTCCATGGGATGGAGGGACTGAGCCGCAGTGGCCTCACCAACACGCTTGTGCCTTGATGCCCTTTTTCTGCATCCAGGGGCTTTTTATGATCCCTTTCCCATGCACCGTTAAATGTCTCCAAGCATTTTGGATGACAGGACTGGTCAAGCTCCCTGCTTGGTTGCAGGGCACCGAGCCCCAGACTTGGGGTCTCTCCTGTCCCGGCCAGTGCAGGCTCCCTCCCCACGCTGCTGTCAGGAGGAAGATGTAGAGCAATCACAGCTCTGTGCTGCAAATATTAATTATCCACTAACTGCTCTCCAGGCAGCCATTAGATCTCAGCTCTCCGACAGCTGTTCCCAGCCGCCCACCCAAGGGATGCTCTGGAGGGGGGGCAGCCCGGGGAGGGGGGGCAGGGGCCAGGAGGGAAAGGGTCGCCAATGAGCTGCCCTCCCAAAAGGCAGATAAGCCAGCGAGTGGAGGGAAGATTTTGGTGTTGGCACTTTTGTTTCCCTACAAGATATTCCCATTTCAGCATTTAGGGCGCCCATCTTTCCCGTTAGCCCTCCTTCCTGCAGCAGGAGGACGAGGAGGGTTTGCTGCCCCAAGGATTTTCACCTCTCCCCATTACTTCACCCCCTGGCTCGCTGAATGGTTACACCTTCCCAGGGTCGCAGTGCCTTGCTCCAGTCACTTGCAAACACCTCATTCTTTGGCTCATTTTTCCAGAGAAGCAAAATTGTTCTGGTTTGGTCCCATCTCCCTCCTTCCAGCAAGTGGTCCCACTCCCACCCTCCCCCTGGTGCTTCACAAACCTCTCCCATTTTCCTACCTCTTGGACAAATCCTGCTTTTTTAAAAAATTGATTCCCAGGGTGGGAAGCTGTTGGCTGCAGACAAAGGTAGGGCATCCCATCTCGCCCGCGAGGCCGCATCCACTGGCAGCTGCCCACAGACCACCTCTGTGCCGGGACCCTCCCAGACCCAAACCCCTCCATCACTGCTCAGATGTTTTGGGCTCTGGTTGCATCAATGAGCCGCAGAGCCCTTGGCAGGGCAGATTGCTCAGCAATCCCCTTCCTCAGTTTCCCCATGTGGAAACTGAGTGGATGGAAAGCATTGCCCGGCCCCTAGTGAGGTGCAACGAGTTTTCAGGGCTCAGCAGGATGAACACACAGGGATGCTTCCCACCCAAAAGGAAGCCCCCAGCCCACCACCATGCACAAGCATCCCTCCTTATGCCCGTCTTCCCACAGGCAGAGCGGGCAGATATACCAATAAGGAGCTAGTTAACGAAATAAACGAGCGAGGTAGGCCCGCGCACATATAAATCTCTCTGAAAGAACATTTAGACGTTCCATATTTGAGCTGGCTATCATTTAAATTACCGCTCTGCCTCCCCTCAACGTAGCCCCTTATTACCGTGTTTTTAATGCTCAAGGCTTAATTGCAATCGCTTGCGGGCTCCCCCTCCAAGCTTTCGGTGGAAATTAGCTGCTTCTTCTGCCCACTGATTATCCACCCAACCCGGGAGACTCCGATGTGGTCTGGGGAGAAGGTCTGGGTAGCTCCCAGAGGTTTTCCTGCGCTCCAAGGAAAAGCCCCTTATGGTGGGAGCTGCCTGGAGCATTAAAATTATTCTATTTTAATACTTTCCTCCAGCTGCCCAGGGAGCAGCCAGGTTTCAGGGGCTGAAGAACATCTGGAGAAGCTTCTGCAAGGAGGAGAGGTCTTCTTCAAGAAATTGAGCTACAGTGATGGCTTCCACCCTCCTTTCCCCACTATTTATATTTCCAACCATCCCCCTACTCTGTGCCCTGGGGGCTCACTGCCGTCTCCCTCTATCTATAGCAGAGAGAAATAATCACTCGAGCATCCCCAACCTGTCCACTTCTTCCCCCAAAAAAAGAAGTAGGAAAATGGGAAGGGTTTGTGACATACCAGAGTGAGGGTGGGAGTGGGACCACTTGCTGGAAGGAAGGAGATGGGACCAAACCAGAACAATTTTATCCCCCTGGAAAATGAGCCAAAGGATGAGGGGATTGGAGGTGAGTGCAGCAAGACGTTGCAACCCTGTTCAGGGAGCCAGGAGGTAAAGCAATGAGAAAAGGTGACAAAATATTCAGGGAATAATATATATGTTAAAAAATACTGTGTATGCTCATCTCTTGAGGGGGAGGGTCCAGAAAGAGCTCAAAACTGAGGTCAGATTTGTCAGAGAGTCCAGTGGAAAGGGAAAAACCATCTTTTTTTCCCCGAGAAAAGTGAAAATGTTTGGGTTTGGCTTTTTTCCAAGGGAAATATTTGCCTGTTTCACTGCAAAACAAAAGGATTCCTTTACCAAACTGGCCTCTTACCCAACCCAAATCAAACCCAGCCCAAACCCAGCGCCTTTCGTGCATGGCCCTGGCCAGTCCCCCACCCCATCGGAGGTGCCACCAGGTCTTGCAGAAGCCCTGGGGGAGCTGTGTTAGGTGACAAGGCCAAGGCCAGGCATCAGGCCGGTGGCAGAGAGCAGCAGGACCTCTGCAAGAGGGGGTGCCGGCAGGGGGAGAGGGGGTCCAGGGGGTCCCAGGGGTGCTAACCCAGCATGCCGGTGCCTGGTGCAGGGGGGGGAGGCGTCAGTAATTGGCAACGTGGGCTTCGCTGCCCTTTCTGCAGTGTCTTGTTTAATTGCACTGGCTAACGGTTCAGGGGCAGAGCTGCTCGGGGGCCTTATCTCTGCTTTCACCATTTTTCTTTCTGGGAAATGAAGTTAAAAATCCCTTCACAGCAGCTCCAGTGGAAAAAAAAAATTAGTCCCATATCACTATTTAACATGCACTGCTAAAAACTAGATAAACACAGGCCGTCACTTGGAGATTAGCTCCTCACATGACTAAATGATTTATTTAGAAGATTCCTTCTTTTCTCTCCCGCTCTCTTTCTCTCTCTCACTCTCCCTTTTCCTTGGCTAAGAACATATTAATCAGAAATTAGAGGCAGACTGTGGGATGGAGAACAGGCTGACAAAGAGCAAACGGAGAGGGAAGAGGAGGAAAGCGGAGCGAGGGCTGGAGGGGTGTGAACAGGGTAGGGGAGAATATGGGATGGGGGAAGGAGAGAGGTGGAGTGGGACAAAAAATTGGATAAAGAGGGAAATCTAAAGGGAGGGAGGGAAATGGAAAGAAATGGGGATGGGCAGGGGAGGGGTGCACTGGGGGCCAAGCAGGGGAGAGGGGGCTAATGCAAAGGTGAAAGGGTGGAGAGCAAGCATGAAAGTGAGGAAAAATGTAAAGAGGGAGGGAGAAAGAGCCCTAATTGTGTGCGGCAGGAATGCGCAGGGCTTAGCCCACACCCCGGGGGACTCCTGGCCCTGCGTGATTAAGGTACTTATCAGGCGGGGAGCTCTGGAGGGGCACGGGAGCAGCCCCCAGCCCCTCTAAGCCTCCCCTCCCAGCCAGGGCCGCGGGGATTTGTGCCCCCCAGCCCTGCTTTCCCACTCCAGGTGTTGGTGATAAGAGCATCCCAGCACTGCTCAGCCCTCTCGCTTCCTTTCTGCCTTCCTGCTCAGGCGTGAAGGGAGGGGAGCGGGGCCTGGGGGGGCCGGGGGCTTCTCGCTGGGGATTTGCAATAGGGGGATAAAGGGAGAAACAACCCTGGCAGGATTAAAGGGGAGGGGTCTCTGCTGGGATAGGTGCTGTGCAGTGTCCCTTTTCTTTTATCCATATAGATAACCAGGCCCGGAGGCTGAGGCCTACAACGATAAGGAGATTAGGCGGATTGGCTCATTTGTAGTGAGATCCTCCAGCAGGGATATTCGGCTCTCTATAGACCCACCAGAAGGTTATCTAAATAGGCTAGACTTGAACTAACCCGGAGCTGGGCCCTGGGGGAGGCTCCCGGGACAAAGCAGGGACGAGGCAGGAGGGAGGAAGACGGGCAAGGGTGATGCTGCCATTAGCCGGGGGCTCTCACATCACCCGGTCCATGCCCAGCGTCGGCATCCCCAGCGGCAGCGACCTGGCTATTCCGTCCGGCTAAAGTGGGAACGGCTGGGCTCCATCCGGAAGGGCAGCTCAGGATGCTCTGGGGGTGAAGGCATGGAGGCAGCCTTCATCACCAAGCTGGGGTGCTGGGAAAGGCAGCGGGATGGGGAAATTCAGCATCCTTTGGCATTGGGATGGGTGTAGCGCGGTTACCTGTCCATGCACACACCCCCCCATCGTCCCGCTGGGCTCACCCCACACATGGCATCGCTCCCCTGGAGTCCCACCGGCACCGCAATGGCTAAGCCTGGCTCTGGCCACCCCCACGCACTCGGTGCCGGGTGGCCAGGGGAGCCCCGGGATTTCCTCCCCGAACACAGACAGCAGAAGGGATCACATGGGTGGCTATTAATTTTTCTGTCATATCGAGCACTAGTTAGATGGGAGCCAGAACTCAGTTAAACATGTATGAAAATAGGACTTTACAATTTTTTTGTAGGTTAACAAAACCTTAAATAATCTGCATACGTAAGAAAAAAGGTCTTGCATTTCCTAAACATAAGTTTTCCCTTTTAAATAGACTCTTGGAAGACTGGAGGGACCTAAACCGATTGCCCCGCCCAGCGAACTTCACCCCTCACATGGGTTTATCCTGCAGAAGTGGGAAGACAAAACCACGTGTTCCTGCCTTCAATCTTCTAATTACTCCCCCAGCTTGGACAAACCAGTCTTTGAGCCGCACCACTTGAGAAAGCCAAAATGCAGTAAAAAAAACCCTATCTTTGCACATAGGATGTTATTAGCAAAAACCACCCCGGCAATTCAGGATTTAAGTACTCAGCAGCTGACTTTCAGCGGTTGGATGATGTAACTTTCTTTAAAACTTCAACAGCAAATATGTACAGCTATTTTTTTATATATGTATGTATATGAAAATATGTATATATTTAATTTAAATGTTACTAGATTATCCTAAATTTAGGCTTTAACTTAGGTTTACCGTAATGTTAACTTTCATTTTAATTCGATTAAGTTTTCAAGGCAAAATGTAATTCACTTAAATTTTAAAAAAAAAACCACCAGCTTCAGCAAAAAATCAAATTTTAATTATAACATCCACCTTTTAATTTCTTTTTTGTAATTGATTTTGATCCACCCTTTGCTCAGGATGATAAGCAACAGTCCTTGGGCATCGCAGGTGTGACTGTGGTCACTGGGGTCAGCCAGCCCAGCCAACCTCAAGCCACCAGCCCTCACCTCCGCCGGCCGCTGCGTTTCCCTTGCTCCCCACAGCCATGGGCTGGATTTGAGGGGGAGAGCAGCAGCTGCCAGCTCCTGGAGGAGCTGAGCGTCGCTGCAATGGCTGTAAGGGGCTCAGGTGCCTCAGCAAAGTGGGGTTGGTAGATGCCTACGTGCAAACTTGGGCACGCAATCTCCTGGCTGTAAACTCCTGCACATAAACCTTTACATGCAAATCGGTGCGTGCACATCCCTGCATGCGAGCTCATGCATGCCCACTCCTGCATGCTGCATGCAATTCCTGCATGCCAAGCCTTGCGCACACAGCCCTGCGTGCAAACCCTCGGGAGCCAGGCAAGCGGACGCATGCAGCTCACTCAGCCCCATCTCTACTTTCACCTGGGTGGCGTGGTGTCAAGCGGTCCCTAGGAATGTCCCGTCCCCCCCTCCCTTTGCCCCCATGTCAGCGCTGGGGCAACCTCCTGCGTGCCCACCTGCAATTCCTGGGGCAGGTGGGTGGTGAGAGGCTGCAGTACCCCACCATGTACCCCTCTGCTTGGAAGGGCATGCTGGCGGGGGGAGTGGTCCCTGGGCACCCCGCAGGAGGGATGCTTGGTGGGACAGTGGCCCCCAGCCAGGCTAAGCCCCTGCTCTCCATGCCCAAAAGGGCCTGAGTGCTGCTGGGGCTGCCCCCGCTGCCCTGCTGGGTGTATGGACGTCGGGAAGCAAAAGCAGTGCTGGCGTGCCCCACGCCATGGTCCTTGGCATCACCCAGCTCCTCCTGGGGGGGGACACCCCAAGATACAGGCAGAGATACACAGCCGGCGACGTTACCCCCTGCCCTGCTGCCTGATAGCCTCCATGTCTGTGCTTATCTCCACCTCTGACACTAGAAACCTGAAAATGATTTTTTTTTCCTGTACTCCAGCCTTTCTGTTTCTCCTGTGGTGTTTTTCCTTCTCCCCTTTCCCATAACTACACCAGATCAGAGCGTGGCGATGCTCCTGCAGCCTGACAGCTCGCACACAGCATCCTTCTTCCTCCCTCCCCAGCCATCGCTTTCTCCTCTTCCCTCCTTTCCCCCTTTTTATATGGGATTTCCCCCCCCCTCTTACACTCCTTTCTCCTTCCTCTTTATTTTATCTCGATTTGCCACAAATCTGTTCCTCTACAAAGCAGCTGCCATCTTTGTTCTTTGCCATTATCAACTGCGGCACACGGTCCGGGCCAGGCTGCCTGGCAGACAATTGCTGACTAATAGACTGTCTGAGAGCTATTGTAGAGTGTGGCCGAGGCAGATCTATTACCGTGTCCTATCACCCGTGCCGCATTGACACCAGGGGAGAGCAGTGTGGAAGGGGGACTGGGGAAAGGGACGGGAAAGGGGGAAAAAAAAACCCAAGGAGGAGGAGGCGGAGGGGAAAAAAAGAAGAAAAAAGAAGGAAAGAAAGAAGGAAAATGAAAAAAAGAAGGGAAAAAGAAGGAAAAAGAAGGGGGAAAAGAAGGAAAAAGAAGGGAAAAAGAAAAAAGAGGAAAAAAGAGGGAGAAAAATAAGAAGGAAAAAAGAAGGGGAAAAAGAAGAAAAAAGAAGAAGGAAGAAAAAAGAAAAATAAGAAAGAAAGAAGGAAAAATAAGAAAAAAGGAAACAAGAAGTAAGAAGAAGAAAAAGAAGGAAAAAGGAGAAAAAAGAAGAAAAAGAAAGGAAAAAAGAAGAAGGAAAAAAGAAGGGAAAGAGAAAAAAAGGGAGGGGGGGAAAGAAGAAAAAGAAAGAAAAGAAAAGAAAAGAGAGGAGAAAAAAAAGCAGAAGGGAAACAAGCCCCAGCCGCCCTGGCCCATGCGGGAGCAGCTGCGGGCCCTCTTGCCCAGCTCCCGCCGCCTCCTCCCTCCATCTGCCGCCAAGCGGGGCGGCGGCGGGGGGCTCGGGGCGGGCTGGGGGTGGCAGCGTGCTCCCCTTACCCACAAAGGCAAAGGGTTGTGCCGCCACGCCAGGGTGGGGCGCCTGGCTCGGGGTGTGGTGTGCTGCTGGTGAGAGGCTCCCGCCTTTTGAGGGGAGCTATGTTTGACTTCTCGGATGGATGGTATGGTGTTCTGCCACACTTCTGCCAGATTTCTGCACGCACTGGCCTTGCAGCAGCCTTTTGCCTCCAAGCCTGTCACCTCCATGGCGAATAGGGCTGGAAGGGGTGATACACCCACCGCCAGCTTCACCTCTTCCGAACCAGGCTCAGCAATCAGCTTGGAAGGTGTTCAGGCTCCGACCTGAGGTGAAACTTGGTGTCTAAGACAACTGAAAATCCAGGGAGGGCAGCGTGGCTCCAAGGCTGGCCAGGGGGAAGCAGAGCGGTCCTGGGGATGGGCACATCTGGGCTGGCTGCAGCAGGGCTCTCAGCCTGCTGCTCTGAAGCACGTGCAATTATCCCGCAGCCATTAATGAGGCCTTAGTGCCTGCCGGAAAATTTTGTGGCAGAGAAATGTCAAGGCTCCTCACCCAGCCAGCAAACACCCTTCCCAGTGTCCTCAGGGGCTGGCCTTGGGGGCTGGAACCCCAACCCCTGCTGTGGCCAAGGCGCTCGGGGCTTCATGCTGGGGACAGGGGACAACGTCCTGAGCCAGACGGGGACCAGCCCCGGAGTCGGCGGGGGGGGGGGGGGGGGGCAGAGCCCCATTTGTGCCCCCAGCATCCCCACAGCCAGGCAGGGGCTGCCCAACGCCCAGCTGCTTAAGCTCACCTCCTTTCCCCAAAGAGGACAAGAGGGAGGGGAAGCAGCGTTTTGGGTTGAGTTGCTTGGAATTTGGCTCCTTCGATTCCCCTCCTCACACCATGGGCCCAAGAAAGGAGCAGCGCTGTGCTGGGTGTGCCAACGCCGGCGGCTCTGCGAGAGGGATGCTGGCTGCATGCAGGGAGCACTGGGGGGCCACGGCCCCCGAGGAAAAGCGGGGACAGAGGAGACGCAGCACCCAGGAGCACCCTGGAGCCGAGCAGGGCATGTGCTCCCGGCGGGATGCATCCTGCGGGATGAGGCTGGGGCGAGGCGGGAGCGGCGAACGGCAGAGGGGGCTACAGGTCAGGAGGAGCGGGAACAATCCAGGGACATCGCAGGGGACACCGGTGGGGACAGGCATGGAGCAGCTCAGGGCTGCCAGGCCCTGGACGGGGGGAACAGGGGCCTGGGGCTGCCCTGGGCCGGGATGCGGGCAAGGGGCACGGAGGGCACCAGCATCCCAGGATGCGGTGGCAGTGATACCATCCCTTGCTGGGAAACGCTGGCCCAGGCGCTGACATCTGTCCCCCATCGGGGCGCAAGTGGACTCCCCAGGGTGGAGTTCAACCCCAAAAAAGCACCAAGAGATCCAGGGTGGGCAGAGCCAGCCCAGGGAGGCAGCTTTATTTTAAGCAGGCTCCTGCATTGCCTGATCCATGCGTGTGCACACAAGGTGAGAGGAGCTGAATAGTTGATTTCCCCAGTGGGTTTTGCTCCTGCTTGCTGTAAAGTTGTGAACAAAATGACCGGCCATGCATTGAACGGGCTTACATCGCTCTCCATATGGAAATTAAGATAATCCAAGTCTCAGCTTTGTGTTCTCTGGGAGAGAGCTGGGAGGGAGCGGGGGGCCGGGGGATGGGGCAGGCTCGGAGCCGGGGGACGTATCCTGCCTGATGCCTCCCTCCTTGGTGGGCCTTCGTCCCGAGCCGGCACAGCTCAATCCCTCCTCAACCCATTGGGGTGATGGAGACTTTTTGGGGACACACCCATGCTGGGCTTAGGCAGCTCCCAGCACCTGGACAGCCCCATTTAAAGCTAAGACCACACTCACGCGCACACTTAAATCAGAGCCTTGTGCCCTGACAGCTGCCTTGAAATATTTAGTTGCATAATTCGGCTGGTAGGTTGGTCTCTCCCTCTCACACACACTTATACTTACACACACAGACCAAGTCTGCTTGTTCCAAATAATAATGGAAAAGGATTATTCTTCCCAAATGAAGTATTACTAATTAGACAGACTTTTTATTTGGCACTTGCAGTAAGACCGTTGAAGTGTCATTAACAACGTCTAATTTAAGAAAGACCAAAAATAAAAAAACCCAACAAGCAAATAATTACATGATTCGAAAGTATCTCCAAAATTAAATCATTCTTTACTGGACAATTTTAAGTCTTGTGTGTTTGCCTCTGGTCATCGGTCGGTTTGCTTTGTGGTGAGGACATCATCCTGCAGTAATTGGGTTGGTCGTAAGGACCTTGTCGTTTGTGCAACTCGTTCTTAGTTCAGTTCATCTCTTCTGGGTCTCTTTTTGCTGCACAAAACACACTGATGCTTGGTACCAACATCAAGGAGACCTGCTGGGTTGGGCTGGAGGATGATGAGGGAGGTCAGGGGGGACAGGAGGTCAGGATCCTGCCCTGCATCTAGGTTATCTCCTCTGGCCACCCCACAGGGGACATTGGGACCCCTCGCTGGCACCAGTGCTCCTGCTCCCATGCTGAATACCCCCAGCAGCAAGAGTCAGGGACAGGGACCTCCTGCCACAGTGGGGAACTCCTCGCTGCAAGACATGGGGGCAAAAGGTGGGCTGGGGTGGGACTGGCAAGCACCTGGCTGGGTTACCCGCTCCAGCAAGGGAGAAGAGCTGGAGACATCTGCCATGATGGAGATATCCCCTGGGGCACTGAGATGCTGCACTTCCAGCTTCACCCAAAAAAAATCTTGTGGGTTTGGCAGCTTTGCCCCAGCTGCCCCCAGACCCATCAGCGGGTCCCCGTGGGAGCACACCATCACCATATGCCTTGCCTACCTTCATCCGTGGATAATGCACATCTTGGCTTAGCTTGATGTCTTGGCTCCCCCTGTAGCCAGTGGGGAGAGAGGCACCCCCAGCCTCCCCCAGCACAGGGGTGCCCGGCTGCCAGCCCAGTGAGCCAGGGCTTCCCCATCCCTTGCCAGACCAGGTACCATCCCCCTGCTTCTGAGATGCCACCAGTTCAGATTGCTCCCCAAAAGCTTAATTTGGGGGCCTCCCCCACCTGCCCCAGCACAGAGCATCTTCCCTGGGGTGGGTACCTGGCAGAGCTGCGCCCAGCCGGGCACGGTGTGCAAGCTGGGGGGACCACAGCCACCCCAACACATGGGCTGCAGGAGATACCTGTGCTCCTCAGATAGGACCAGATAGATCTGCTTTAACACCGAGCAGGGCTAGAAACGCCCCGCGGTGCGGGCGAGGGGCAGTGCTGCAGGTGCCAGCACGATGCTCCGGGAGCCTTGGCATGGCAGGGGCGCACGCAGCCGGCTAGGAAATGAGGACAGCCTCTTGATCACACCACCACAAGCTGGCAAATTGCCGTGACTTAACAAATTCCCGCTGCCGCGCTGAGCTGTGGAAATCGCTCCAGTGCACGTTCCCAGCCCCCCACACATGTGCAGGCAGCATTTTTGCTTAAGCCACATTTTCCTCCACTGTTTGCAACACACCCAAAGGGTCACCTGGCTGAAGGGGCTGGCCGTCGTCAATCCCCCAGCGAATGCCATCTCCCTCAGGAGCTGTGGCCTGGCAGTGGGGGCATGGCCCTGCACCTCTGGGTACCTCCCCAGCCTTGGGGCGAGCTTCAGCTGCATCCTGTGGGACCCCCCCCCACCAGCATCTTCCTGTCCCCTTGCAGCACACGGGGAGCTGGGTCCAGCCTGCCCCTCATGGATCCATCCACATCCAACCCCAGGCATTTGGGATATTCTAGGATCTCTTTATGCATCATGTGACCCAATATATATCAAGGCTTTGTAGAGCATAGTGATTTTGGAGCAGAAGGCACCCCCCAGGATCCTGGTTTTTATTTGCTTTAGGCTTGTGGGGTGCTTCAGCCGGGGGAGGCTTTGCTGCCAGACTGCCTGGTGGGGCAAGGTCTGCCCACCTGGGGCAGCTGCTCCTGGCAAGGAGGGTGACACCTCCCAAAAGAAAATGGGGCAAAATCAGGCAGCTCTAACCCAGGATGAGACTTTACCCAGAGCTGTGCTGGTTTTTGTCTCCCAAAACAACAATCTGAGGCGTCCACATGGAAAACTCCCATCCCTCCCAGGACCCCCATGGCAGAGCTGGTGCTGCTCCGTGCCCCCAAGTGCCCAAGGACTGGGAGGGGAGTGCCAGGCTGACAAATTGCCTGGGACGGACAGCAGCAGAGATATTTGAAAGGGCCATTTGTACATGTTCCTGCCAGAGCTGCTGAGCATGTGAAGATGGGGGGATCACACTCGGCTCGACTGGGAACCATTCCCGCAGAGCTTGGGATGGAAGGAGAAGGGGGCTTGCTGCGCAGGTCCAACAAAGCCCAGCACTAATGGGATGAGTTTCTAGAAACTAAGAAAAACCAACAACATGATCCTCCAAGATCTAAGCCCTGAGCCTGGGAAGGCTCAACCCCTCCTACCACCCCAGGTTTGGGGACACAAGCGGTGGGGCCAGGCTGGTGCCCGCAGGCACGAGCAGGCAGGTTTTGCAGAGTAAGGAGGAGAGCTGATGTCTCCAAGGTCTGGGCCACACTGTCAGCGTGACAGCGTGGGTGTATGTCCAGCCTTGCTGGAAAATCAAGCCTGGCTGGTTAATTAAAGACTTGGGCCCTGAGATCTGCTTATTCAGTTCTGCAGTAGCAATACTATAAAATTGTTATGCACCATATCAAGCACAGAGGGTGAGGCAGAGGCTAGAGGAGCTGGTGGCTCTGGGCAGAAGGGGCTCATCTTATTCCCCTGGGGTAATTTCTTACATGAAGCAGCATCAAAGTCAGTTTTTGTCCTGGATAATCTCAGCGACAGCTTTCACCCTCGCCAGGTGGATCCCCAAGCCTTGACCTGGGCTGCCATCCATCCATCCATCCATCCATCCATCCATCCATCCATCCATCCATCCATCCATCATCCATCCCACCCATGCTCTGCCCTGTGCCTTGCCCTGGCATTTCTGTCACAGTGCTCGGGTCGAGCCGGGCATGATGAAGCATGTGGGGACCTTGCTGCTCTCTGCTTTGAGACCAGGGGAAAACTGAGTGTTGGAAAACCTTGGAGGTACCTATGACCTCTTCTGTGCACACCAAAAAAAGCCACGTGCAAACATACAAGCCCCTGTGGGATGTGCCTGCTGCCGAAAACTGCCCGGGTACCCAGAGCAGCGGGCTCTGACTTCTCACCCAACCCAAACCATGGCTTTTTTCACCCAAATTGGGCTTGTTTCTGTAGAGGCAGGCTGCACACACTGCCTGGGCATCATCACAGGCATTCCAGACCCTTGCTCCATGGCTCCAGTGGCCACCCCTAGCCCCGCGCTGCAATGCACAACCCCAGGAGGGGCGATTTGGGATGGGGGCGCGCGGGGATGGGGGGGCAGGAGGAATTGTGTGCGTTTGCGGGTGTATGCTTTTTATTTCAGTAATTCTTTTATCTTGTTCTCGCACCCTGAACAGTATGAGCGTTCATCAAAGTAATTGACGCGGATGAAATTAGCGCTTCCTGCTATGTCGGACAGATAAACTTTGCTGAATATTGATTTTGCACAAAGAAAATGACATGTGCTTGGTCCTCACCCTTTATCTGGACGGAGCAGGGAGATGCTGGGGGAGGCGAGGGGGGAAGGAGGCAAGCCTTCGCTGGAGAAGCATCCATAAGAATTACTTTTATCTCTTCTTCCACAAGAAGACAACAGAAGATAAGGCTGGGAGACAGTGGTGGGGGAGGCAGGGGGGAGGAATAAGGAAGAGGAGCCCAGCAGAGACCTCCGCTGTGGGTTGGATGCAGCGCTGGAAGGGGTTGGGGGCTCTTTGTGCATCGCTGCCCTGACAGGCGCAGGATTTGGGGAAGATAACCAGCTTTTCAGGGACCTGCGTCACTAAGAAAGAGCAGAAAGAAACGTGGGCTTCTCTTTCCTCTCCCTGAACCCCACTCCTACGGCTGGAAAGGGCTGGTACTGACACAGGTGGCAGGGGTTGATCTCAGTGGAGAAGGGGCAGCTCCCTGGGGTGATGGACACCCTGGGGGGCCATTGGAGAGGTACATGCCGGACCCCCTGTGCCCCTCGGTCAAATCCAAATGTTGGGAGCAGCGTGAATGCTGCCAGCCCCGTTGGAGCAGTGCTTCCATGGGAAGCAAAAGGGTGGGCCTGGAGAAACCCATATGCAGCCAGGGACTACCGCTGTGTTAAAATTTTCCTTTAGAGATTCATTTTCCCTGGTTTTAGCCACTTAAAAGCAACGTATCTCCATTTACCACATCATGCTCCATCCCTCCATCATCACCAGAGGCAGAGCCGGGCAGAGCTGGAGGGTCACCCAGCAAAGCACCCCACTGGCTTGGCTCGTTCACAGGTCCTCTGCTCCCTGAGGGGCTGTCCCCCCAGCTTCAACATTTGCACAACAGAGTTGCATGACAGATTCCTCCAGCCTGAGGTTTTATGTCAACACCGCACTCAGCGGAAAGTTGCTATGGGGAACAAAGCTTTCGCATGTGCCCTTTTTCCCAAAGCAAGGGCCAAAGGCGGCTTCGGCGATGCACGCCCTGCACTTGCTGTATCTTATGGGGTAACCAACAAACCAGCCTTAGATTTTTCAAAGGCTACAAGAAAATTCATTACTATACCTTCTTCTGCCCCGGCACAGCCTACGTCAGTGCTGAGCCCCCTTCAGATGAGCAAAGAAGAGTCACCCACTGACTCAGGCTTGCCGGTCCCAACGTAGCCCTGCCAGGTCCTTCATGTTTTGCCTACGGAAGTGGACACCACCTACTAATATCAACACAGGGCTATTTTTGCAAAGCCTGACACCCTTGTCAATATCAATTTGCACAGTAAGTGCTTGGGGAACCTGGGGAGCTGTTGAAAATTGCCCTGTGTGGACCTCAGAGAGCCACAGGCTATTCCTGAGGGAGGAAGACCTGGTCAAGGAGCAGCTCATGTTCACTGGAATGGTGGCAGTGGAGATAGCGACCAAATTTATATATAAAGACCAAAAAAGGAGGATGTGTAAGGCAATGAGCCTGGATTTCCCACACCGTGCTGAGCAGGGCTGGGCATGGAGCAGAGGGCAAGGGGGGACAGACCAGGAGGCGGCTCCTGGGGGGAAATCACCCCCTTCCAGAGCAAGTCCCCACGTGATGCCATCAGCAGAGCTGAATGTTTCGGTTCACCTCCTTGTCAGGTTCAGACTTCAAACTATTCATGGATGCTCAGTTCCAACTAGAGGGAACACAGTGGTTCAAATGAGCTTCTCTCAGTGGTGGCCATGGTGGGGGAGTTTCTTGCTTTGCTTTTACTAAGATGCGTTGATGTGAAGCTCCAGCAAATGCTTCTCAGCAAGCTTTGCAGAAGACAGGTCTTCCTGAACAAGGTCTTTTTGGCCTTTTATTATTTTCTATGGGCTACACTTGAGGTTGGCAAATGGTGGTATCTGGTCTGTACATTTCTCCAAGGACGTGGGCTCAGCACCCCATGGCACTGAGTTGAAAAGTCATGCGATACGTGAAATGATCCACATTCTTCTTTAATGGCTAAAAACCCAGAGCCCAGGGCATTGCTGGTAGCATGGGGCTTCCCTGGGTGGAGCAGAACCCCCCAGAAACCCTGAGACCTTCCTCCAGCTTGGCTGTGCTGGCAAAATACTCTGCTATGTCAACACCAACCCCCCCAGTTCTCCAGTTTTCCTCAAAGCCTGGTAGGTGGCAGTCCAAATCTTGCCAGTGCAGAGCCAATAGAAGTCCGCAGTCCCCACAAACCACTAAAACACCACAGAGGATGAACCAGGCCAACAAAGCACTTGGTTAACTTCACACCATCCCAACAGCAGCTACAAGTCATCAGCAGAGAGTGCAGCTCCTTCAGTTTTCCTGGGCAAAAATGCATCTGATCCTGAATTACAAAACATCTTCCCGTATGTGACATGAGGACCCATTTCTGCGACCATTTCCCTTGGCTGATGCTCACTTAGGACGGCTTCGTTTAAACCAGCACCTCTTTCTCCTTCCTTTGCATCTTCATGCACCAGCAGAGAATTAGCACGCTCAGCTGATTTGTTCTGCTTCCCACTTCCCATCAGAGTTTCCTATTTCCCTGGGTAAAGGGAAGCCAGGTTTCATCTTGACTAGATAATTTCTGACTTCTCTTTCTTGATTTTTTTTTTCCCCCTAGATATACTAGGCCTTGGGAAAAAGAAAAAAAATTCGCAGCCTTTTGTTTGCTGCCTGTATTTTCTAGACACTGTGCCCTGACATTGAGAGCAAACAGTTATTAAATAAACGCATTGTTAGGCATGCTTTTAGTCCTGACACCTCTGGTAAATCTGCATTTATTATTTAGTGAATTAAGTGGTTTTAAATCAAGTTATAATCGGTGGGTGCCCTTGTACTCAGTATTTTATATCCTCCTGTGCATGCTTTGTTTGCAATTTCTGTACAATTTCTTTAGGTGCATTATATATTTCCCTTGAAATAGCATCACACTCTGCTCTGGTACCCAGATTCCCAGAAGGGCTCCTGCCATTAATGGTTTGATGCCCAGCCCTGACCCCCTGACCCCTGTCCCTGCCCTATACCTCCCCTCCCACCCAGATCTCTGCGACAGAAAGAGACCTTTGCAAAATCACCTTTATCGCTGCATTTCTTTGACAGCAGGCCCAACGCCTCCTGGTTTGTGGGCTCGCAGCTTGGAGCCCATGGGATGTTTTGCTTGCAGGAGACAGATGATGCTCAGCCCTTGGGATGCTCATGGACACCAAGGGGTGGGTGAGCCTACAGTTCATGACTAAAAGGCTCACGTGGGTAGGTGTGACCTGGCGTGATTAAGGGTTGGACAAGCCGATCCTGATTTCAGCAGCCCTTTAGGCCTTTCAGTCTGCTTTTCTTCTCCTGAAAAGTTGCCAGCAAGCAGCCACTGAGCAGGTACTGGGTCTCTTTGAGCTCAGGTCAGTGTTTTGGTCATCTCAGCAGCTCTACAAATGTCATCTGTCACCCTGCCCATGTGTGCGAGGTCCCTTCTACCACACATGAGGCTGCAATTGCTTGGGCTGGCTTGCAGCTGGCTTTGTGCTTACACCACCCCAGCTGGTTTGCAGGCTGCAGCAGCCGCTGGTGTCTCATTCCCACATCCCTGGAGAGGGTGCCTATCACCTGCCAAACCCCAGCTCAGGCTTCCCGTGCCCTGGGGCTACTACGATTCAGTGTGGAGCAGCACTCGTGCCATCAGCTCCCACTCTATGCTCCCTGTAGCCAGACCTTGACTAAGCACTGGAGCTCACCACTGCTCACACCCTTCTGCCATGACCACAGCAAGCATGAGGTCACAGGGTACCCACCTCACCACAATGTGGTCATGTCCACCTCTCCGTGATGCTGTCTGACCTGGAAGCCAGAGCCCAGATGCATCACCCAACACAACACTGCCTTCTGTGCCAAGAACCAAGAGTTAGAATTATCTCACCTACCTTTTCAGTACCTTAAGTGAGCTATCAAAGCCTGATGTATCTGAGACCTACTTTATGAGCCCACCCATGAGGTTGCTGGCTTGACTCCTATGGTCACAAACATACAGAAGACAGGGCTTGACCAAACCCCAAGGCTTTCAAGGGCGATTTTCCACCAGCCTTGCAAGAAATCCTGCCCACCCCCCCCCCCATCACAGGCTCCAACACCACAGCATGAGACATGGCCTTACCTTTGCCCAGGTGTTGTTCTACCTCCTCCTGGCTGTTGTCCAGCTGCCCCTCCATCACACACCATGGTACCCTGCTCAGCCCTACCTTAGTCATGGCCCCGATGCCCATGCCCACTCGCTGCCCCTCCCCATCCTACCCCGGGGTTGATGCATCCCGTCCTCCCCCCACACCTGCCTCCCCCCTCCCCGTCCCCCTCTGCGCCTGTTTTCCCATTTATCTCCTTTGCCTGGTGAATATACATAAATATGAGCAACTGTGTCTGTGCATGACCTTACCTGCCCTGACTAAATTCATGTAGTGTCTGTGAAGATAATTCTAAAGCCATAAGAAGATAATAAAAAAGGAAAGATAAAAAAAAAAAGGGCAAGCATCGTGGTTTGTATTCTCTTATCTAACCTTCTGCAGGCCCCGGGTGGGAGTGCAGTCCCTTGCTATTTAAAGGGATGCTGCAGTCGGGAACTGCACGAGGCAGCCACAGCGAGAGAGAGGGACTGTGCGGCCCTGGGTACCACTGGGGACATCAGCTAGCCAGGTCCTTGTCTGCTCTGCAATGCACATGGTGACCTTCTGATTGGGGAAAGGAAATCCCGCTGCTAGCAAAATCCCCCCCAAAATATCTGCCTGGCCTGATCCTTCCCCCCACCCTACTCAAATGCAAGTGGACATCCCAGCTGGGGAAGCCCAAGGAGGCAGCAAATAGCTGCGGGACCCCATGATGAGCCGCTGACCACAGCACCCCGGGGGCCAATCCAAAGTCTGAGCTTGGAAAAAGAAAAACAAATCTCCGGGTATGATTTCTCTCTCTTTTCTTTTTTTTTTTTTTTTTTTTGCATCTAAAAATACCGCTGCAGCTGAAGGCAGCCTTTGCGCGAGAGGGCATTGATTGCAGGGATGGAGGAAATTATCACAGACTTCATCGCAGCAGTGTCATCTTTGAACAGAATGGTTTGTCAGATAGATGGGAGCATGGGAGTCAAAACGATCAGGCGAGACAAAATATGGCATTCTCCCCAAAATGAGACCTCGAGGAGATAAACCAACATGCCAGGGAGAGAAATCCTGAGATTTCCCCAGGCTCTAAGAAACGCTAAAATCTCTGAAATCACTTTCCCATGGACTTAAAACTCTGCTGTCCAAGGCGTGCTGCAGACCCATGCTAGTGTGCATCTTGGTCCTGGCTTCAGCAGCCGTGCCAGCCCTGCTGTGCTCTCCATGAAGGCACGAGGCTCAGCTCAAAACTGGCCTGAGCAAATCCCAAACGCTTCTGAGCTTTGCTCAAAAGCACTTTGCTCTTTTTTTTCCCCTGTTAGCTTTGTATTTTTGCTTGGCTGGGATCTAAACGCGATAAGCCAAATCATCGTGGAATTGGTAACAAAAAGCTATAGAAAAAAAAAACAAAAAACAAAAAAAGCCCAATGAACCCTTAATGTGCAAAAAGAGGACGTGGTTAATGGGGCCACCAAAGCTCTGGGTCTTGGTCTAGCAGGTCTCAGCCCCAGGGAGCAGAGGGGGAGCGCAGCATGCTGCGGGACCCTCGCAGGGAGCCAGGTGCCATATAACTGTGTGGCGCGGCAGGGGCCACGATGCTGCTAAAGGCACCCTGCTCCCCCAGGGCTCCCTGGGTGAAGCTGCTCTCTGGGTCTGATCCTGCTGCTGCAAACCCCACGTCCTGGTGGGAGAGGAGGTGCGGGGGCGAGAAACGTCCCCTCCTCACCCTTCGCAGCCAGCAGTGCAGGTAGGACCTGATGGAGAAGGGCCTGTTTGGCAAGTGACTGATGGGAAGGGGACAGGGACAGCCACCGCCGGCCCTGGGGAGCGAGATGAGGGACACCAACGTGCCTCAGCCCGCTGCCCCCCTACCGCCGCTCACCCCCCCGGTACACGGCAAGGGCTTTCTGCCGCCTTTGTTCAGCAGCTCCGAAGTGGTATCGCCACAAAGACGGAGGTGAAAGGGGTTAATTCGGGGGACAGAGGTAGGATGTGAAGATGCAGAGCGGGACAATGGGCCGCCTTCCTCTTTTGTCAGCGCGGCCATTGTGCTGCGTGTGAAAAATGAAATCTGTTTCATTTTCCTCCCAGATGCGATCGGGCGCCTCTATTTAGAAGCCATCAAAAAAAGCAATCAAAGTGCTGGGGGGGACACACGCGGGGGGAGCGCAGGCCTGCCAGACATGGGCACACCCCACCCCAGAACTACCTTTATTTATTTATTTGGGCTTTAACATTTATTTAGATTTAACCCGCTCCCTGCCTCTGGCATTCAAGTGGCTGAAACAATCGTCAAAAGTCAATGGCAAGAGATTTTGGGCAGCACTGGGGGGGGATCAGGGCTGAACGCCAGCAGGGTGGGGGCAGGAGCATCCCCCCAGCCCTGCACTGCAGTGGGGCAGAGAGGCTGGGATGAGCTACCTACCCTTGAGGCTCCCCATGTCCATCCCATGGCCATTGCCCTGGATGTCCCACCTTGCCCTACCACATCCCTCTGGCCCCCTCCAGTTTTACAGGAAGGACGGGCAGATCCAGTGCAACTGTTAATCAATATTTCCTTTTCATCCTTGTAAAGGCAGATGAAAGTGGAAGAAAACCCGTCCCTACTGCTCTCCCCCCTCCTATCTCTCCCCAAACCAATCTGTGGGTTTGCAACCAACGGACGTGAGAAATTTTCACCTCCAGCAAAGGTGTGAAACTTGGCAGTTTTGTTCCCTCCAAGGGGAATTACAGTCTTTGCAGAATGCAAACAAACAAACAAATGTAAATTAACCCAAAAAAGCATGGTTTTTTCAATACAAGTTTTAACCTATGGCTCAAATTAACAAATCCAGCTGGAAACTCTCAAGTTTTATTTTTTCCCATCCAAATACACAGCTGGTTGTCCCCCAAGATGCCAGTGCGGGTGAGAGGCATCAGGTAGCAGGGTCTGGACTTGGGTGGTGGGCAGAGAAAGCCTGGAAGCCCGATCTGTTCCAAGAACCCCCAAGTCCACAAAAAAATAATGGAGAGGAAAGGGGAAGGTGAGCAGAGCACGGTCAAAGCAAGGGATGCTTGAGGGGGGAGTTGAGGTCACTGTCCTCCTGCTGCTGGGATCCCACTCCAGCTAGTGGGCAGCTAGTCCCATCTGAGACCCAACAAACTCACTCCAGCTATGGCGTGGGGTATCCTGGGCCAGGCAATGCTGCCAGCTTTCTCCTGGACAGCCTGTATCCCCCAGGCTCCCTGTCCCCGTTGGGCTGGGCATGGCCATGTGTGGATGGGGCCGTGCTGGTCCTTTCTTCTGCACAGCAGCCCCAGCCAACCCCATCCCTGGTGCAGTCTGGGGTCTTCCCAGGCCACTAGGCAATGAGGATCAGTCTCCAGAGGGAGACTGGGTTGGGGTCAGCGCCGGTCCAAGCGCTGAGAGGAGCTAGTTTGGGGACATGCAATCAAGTTTGGCGCCAGGGACGCTTCCCAAGGTACTCGCAGGTCTGCAGGTAAGGAGCCAAGAGACCACACTGGGTGGTGGGCAGGGAAGGTCAGCATCGTGGGACTGAGAGACATGTCCAGGGCTGTGCAAGGAACCTGTGGCAGAGAAGAGGACTAATCCACTGATTGGGGCTACCAGACCTCTCAGCATCTTCATTCATAGTCAGGGGCCACAAACCCTGCATCCCATCCCATCCCCCACCCACCCAAAGACCCACTGCAGTCACCACAGGGAGTTTGGAGGTGGAGGGTGACAAGGCAGAGGCAGCTCACATCCAACTTTGCACGACCTCCTTCCCCCAGAAACAGAGGATGGGATGGGGAGGGATGATGGGCAGGAGCATCCTGCTCCTCCTGGGCTCTTTGTGCCAGAGCCAGGCAGATGGGTGGCCCCACCAGCTCAGTGGCCACCACCCCCTCCAAGCCCAGCTTCATCTGCCAGCTAATAACCCCGTGCTCCCATCCACCTCTGCATTCTCTCCCCACGCACAGGCACATGGGCCCCAGCCTTCTGGCAGCCTTGGGCAGACACCATCCCCACAGCATCCCCAGAGAGGTGGTGAGTGGGACCCCACGGCCAGGGGAAGGCAGGATGGCAACTTGGCGGAGAGACCGTGGGTGTCAGATCATATAAATCAAGCTCCGAAGCCTTCCTATTTAACACACTCTTCCCCTTCGAGTTGTCAGTGAAACCGTTAATTAATTAGCTAATCCCACAATGAAGTGGATTCTAAATGGATCTCCCCTCCCTTCCCCCCATTTAGGTAATTACTGCTGAGGGAGCTTTTGTGAGAGTAATTTTCCAGCAGGGACAGCCCAGGATGGCAGAGGGAGATGAATTTAAAGAGGGGGGGGAATAATAATACCAAGGGGGGGGGGAATGAAGGAGGACTCCTTCTGCAGGGCAGCACACTTCAGAGGCACAGCCGGCACCAGGAGAGCTCTTCTCCTGGCCTCTCCCAACTAAGGTGGTGACCAACATAGGGTGTGCTCAGCACCCACGTATGGGACCTGGTACCAAAAGGTCACCTCAGCCTGCTCCAGGGTGCTCCCAGGTGGATACTGTAGCACCAGCCCAGCTCCTCCCTGCCTCCCCCTGGAGATGCCCAGGCTCTGCGAGACTTCAGCGATGCATCTCCAGCACCAGCCACCAAGATCAGAGCCCTCCATCTCTGCAACAACAATGGTGAGATCGCAGCAGAGGTTTCCCACACTGGGTTGTAGCTGCCTGTCCCACCACCTCCCAGCTACAGCTTAAGTAGGTCTGGTCCTGAAGAGCTTTCTGCAACAAGAAATTCATCAGTAGGGATGAAGACAAAACACCAGAGCCTTGAAGGGTGGTTCTTTTCCAAGCCAAGCCAAACGTAATGAGTTTTTGTGGTTAAGCAGAGAAATAAGTCAGCAGACCTCAGCCCAGCACCTATCAGGCATTTATTTCAGCGTCAAGGCACTGGCAGCATCAGGAGCAGCATTCCTCCTTCATATCTTGCTCTTTCCATGCCCCTGCACAACTCAAAATCCTTTTTTGTTCCTCACTATGTCAAGCAAAGTCTCCAAGTGAAGATTTTTCAAAGGCACGCTGAGTTTTAGATCCTCAGTTTCATGTCCCCAAGTTCTGCTGTGTCCAACAGAGATACTGTAGGAGCGGTGCAAGCCTGCCTGCTGCAGCCAAGCTGCCTTTGAACTGCCTTGCTCATAAATGTATTCAGAATTAAAGGTTATTTCTGAAAAATCACAGCTTTCCTATCTTCTGAGTGCAAAGAAATCTTGGACTGCAGCCACCACGGCTGCAAATACACCCTCTCCTGCACCCATTCCTGACCTCCAGGCACGAGGGGAAGGCGAGGTCTGACGGGTGACGGAAACTGGAGCCTTTGGCACTTCTCCCCTCCGGGTGGGGACAGCATCGTAAAAGTCTTCCTGCGGCACTTCTACATGCTGGGTTGAATAAAAAGGTGCAATCTCGTTACAGGGGATACCCACGCTTCTGATGAGCATTTGTTCAACAGTACAGGGTAGGAAACTAGATTCACTGTGGGGAGGTTGCTCTAATTTAACAGGTACCTACAGCTTGTCTGTAGGGAAAACGTTCTCATCCCTTGAAGACATTCCCTGAGCAGCCACCCTGCACCTGGCAGAGAGATTCACATTTTCCATCCATGCCCACATACATACTAATTTTCCCGGGACACAGAGCAGCACTGTCTCCTCCTTTTGGTAACTCAATGACTATTGTACCAGGCTCCCAGAAAGACCTCATCACTGCCCAATGTTACCTGAGAGAAGCATGGGTGGTGAAGAGCTCTCTTTCTGACTATGGGGATGTGATGAACGGGGTGGTACAGCTAGAAGTGCTTTAACACACTTTTTCCTTGAGGCTCTCCTCCAGTATAGCTGGGAGAAAGGAGGGGTGCAGCTTGCCATTGCCTTGTTTGGCTGGCGGTGCCGCTGAAGCACCTTTTGGGACTTTCCACATGTACTTTTTTCATATGGCTTCTTCTCTTCCAGCTGTCTGCAAGCAGTCTGACAGAGGCAGCTCTTGTTTGCTTCTCCTCCCAAGGAATGGCCTAAACTTCAGCATTCCACTTCACAAACCCAAGATAAAAAGAACATCCCAGGACAGCCCTGAGAAACGCTGGAGGACAGGTCCTGCCCTGTGGCTTTCTGGTCCAGCAGTGGGGAGTACCCCAGAGATGGGGCTGGAGGGGCTCATCAAGCTCTGTTAAGTCCATGGAAGATATTCTGTAAGTTGTCATGGAAAGTTTGGTTTTCTAGAGATAACACCAGGTAATCTGAAAAGCTGAGCAGGGTACGGTGGGGTGATGGCTCAGATTCAGGGTGCAAAATCAAGAACTAAAATGGCAAGGGCTTAATGCCATAGCCAAAGGATGCTGTCCTGGACAGCAGCATGTATGGGATGGTCTGAGGGGCACCACTTTGATTCCTGATGCAAAACCAGCCCAGCTGTGTCCACACACCTCGCTCAAAAGCCCGTGGCTGGAACATACCACCCTTTCACCAGAAGTCATGCCTCCACAGTAGAGTTGCTCCCATCAGGATGGCATGAGGAGGGAGAAAAATAGCCCACCCCAGTTATTATCCATCCTTCAGCCACAGACATAGCGCCAGAGGCTGTGACCATTTTAATCTGCATCTCCCCTCTCACGCCTGCTAGAAATGAGTGCAGTCAGCTGGAAAATTAAGACTCAGGGTTGAACCCGGAGGGGCATTAAGAGGGGCAGCTTGGCCAGCAGACACAGAGCAGCCTGCCGCTGCCCTGTGGCATCGCCATGCCACCCCAGCTCTCCCTCCCTGCCTCCCCATCCAAGCGGTGCCGGCTCCCCGCGCTCAGCGTCACAGCCGCAGCATGGTAAATCACCGGTGACAGCTCCGGCGGGCACGGCGCAGTGGAAGCACACTCCTGCCTGAGCTCACGGGCAGCTGTCGCGGGCAGAGGTCCAAGGTCAGCTAAGTGTTTAATGGGCCTCCTGCGAGGACCTGTGATGAAAGGCAGGCAGGAGAGGAGGCGAGAAGGGAGCATATGTCACAGCCTGAGCTCCGGGGCTGGTTTTAAGTGACAGGGGGATGCTGCCCATGCAGATAGGTGAGCGGAGAGGAGTGCTTTCCCATGCCAGTCTCCTTTTCCATGAGAGCAGCAGGGACCTGCTGCGGCCTTTAGTAACCACGTGCTTGCAGCTTAAGCATGGGTGATGGACGTCTGGATGCCCATAGCATGAGGTCCTGCCAGGACAAAGGCCAGCAGAGCATGGCCAAGAACTGCAGCTCTAACAGCTACGACAAATGCCACAATGCAAAGCAAACCCAAGCCTCGCCTCCCCTGAGGTTAGTCCTGGCCCTGAATCTGTGTTTCCCCACACTAAGTTAGATCAGAGGCTGAGCAGGAGAAGGAAAATGTCTGTGCGGTACTTTACAACACTGGCTTCAGGTGTGATCAGGAGAAACAGAGTGAAGGCGTGGCACCTGGGTGTGAGCTATCTGGCAAGACCACCATGGTTCCTCGGGTCTCCTGTCCAAGCACACCTGGAACCAGGCAGTCCTGATATCTCCTTACCTCAGTGCTGCTGGTCAGCATGACTAATAACACAAACCTAGGAAAGGAAAGTTTTTCCAAACTCCTGGCCAAGCCACAAGCAGAAATGAATGGCAATTTCAGCAGAATATTCTCACCGGTATCCCTAAATGAAAAGGGTGTTACACTCTGACTCAAACTCAACATTTTGGGGTTGTTGAAGCATTTTGGTCCTGAGAGTTCCCTCTTGGATGTACTGGTCTCTCTACAACCATACTATTGCATCCTGTAGTATCTCCATACTACACTATACCATAGTAGCTGATGACTCTACTATATAAGACAATACCTGGATGAACATGATGGTTTCAGGTTTTGTTGTGTCTGGTACTCTGATTACTTAAATCAGCAACACCTTTACTGGCACCTTCAAGTCAAGTAAGAAAATTGTTTCCCACTGCTGTAGCCAGGGCAGACACAGGGTCTAAGCCCTGTCCTTAGGAGAGGTACTGGTTACAAATAACTAGTCGAAAAGCAAGAGAGATGCTGACCCCTTTGTGCAATCAGGGCTGCAGTTCCCCCCACCCCTCTGCAAAACCTCTTGCCTTTCTCCAAAGGGAAAAACAAGCATCGCTGTCTCTGTCCCACACCAGCTTTCCCTATTCCACCTCCACATAACCTAGCTCATGACCCTTCTCATAACCAAACCTGCATGAAGCCTGGGAGGCTGTGCTCACCCCTTATCAGCTGGCCTGAGCAGGATGTCTGGGCACAGGCGGCATCCCAGAAAAACACTGTCCAGGCTTGTGTTTTCCCACACGTTTATGAGGGCTGGCAGCACAGCAGGAGAGCTTTGCTGTGTGGGAGGCTGCTGCATCACCTGCCCACCACATGCACCTCGGCCCAATTTTAACCAGCTCCGAGGTTTTTGGGGGGAGGGGGGAAGGGAAAAGCAGGCAGTGTGGGGAATAGCAGAGGGCTGGTGCTGAGCAGCACATCCTGGGGGGAAGAAGGCGGGAGAGGAGGCCACTGGGGACATGGGATACAACGTTTGCTTTTGCAGACTGAATCAAACGTTGGAAAGCTGGTGAATTAGCAGTGTTTGCTGAGCAAACGCTGCCGGGTGGGGATAGGCAGAGGAAGAGTGTTTAAGCACACAGTCTTTTATTTGCTAGCAAACATCTCCAGCTCCTCCTCTCCCTCCCCTGCTCTTCCCTGCACCTTCCCCTGCTTGGGCTCCAAAGAGGCTGGATGATGCATCCCAAGAGGAGGAGGGGTGACATTCCCATGGGAGGGAGGAAACATGGAAGCAGCATTTTATTTCACCAACATGCCTGCACCAGAGCAGCCAAGAGGGAAGCGGTGGCTTGTGGGAAGGAGTAGATTTTGTTTAAAAATATGTACTTGTGCTCAGCATTATTTCTTTGGGCTGTATTTTCCATCCCAAACAAGGGCTGCACTCTGGATCAAGACACTGAGGGCACTGCAAACCACAAGACACAATGCAGAGACTTAGGTATCACTACAGAGAAGCTTGTACTCTTAAAGACTTGAGGCTCAGCTGCCACAGAGCAGGATTGCTTCCTGCAAGTCAAGATAGGGGGTTTTTTGGCTTCACTTGACTCTTGGGGTCTCGATGCTGATCTCAAACCCTCTCCCAGCTGCAAGCCCAGGGTGGGGAATTGATCTGGAAGAAGTTACCAAGCCTGTTCTGGAGATGCTGTGGGGACACACTAGAACATGCAACCCTTGTCCCTTGGCTGGAAACACCTCTGCCAAGGCTGAAGTGTCAGTTCCCCTGTTGTGCTGGGTGCATATGTCCAGGTATGAGATGAGACAGATATAATCTCCCTGAAACTGGGACTGGCAGAGAAGGGTGGACCTGCAAGGGTCTGGAGGAAGAGGTGAAGACACCAGAGAGGTCAATCCAGCAGGCTGGATTTCACCTGTCGGCCAGAGGTTATCAGCATTCAACTTGCAGGGAGCTGCTAAAGCTGCACTTTCTCTTGAGTTGTCCATCACTTCATCTGGACTTGAGTGCCTGCACACCAAGCATGATCTTTGACCGTTCCAGCCTGGCAGTCACCATATCCTTGCTTATGTGTGTGGAACCAAACCTACACCCACCCTGATGGTCTGAGCGCGCAGCACTGGCTGCTCCAGGGTGACCTGCAGCACACCTCGGCCAGCCTTTTGGCCTGCTACCTGTGACATCTCATACTTTTGGCTCAGAGGAGAGAAGATGGGAGTGGTGGTGCCCATCCCTTTCTGACTTCTAAGCAAGTCCAGATACATCTCTGGAAACTCTGGTTGAAAAACTGGACTGTCTTCCCACCTTGAAATTCCTCCCAATTACCTGTTGATGGGCCATGTGCCTCTGCTCCTGGGTGTTCCTGAAGGTCCTCCCATATTCCTCAGGCCTGCCCCACCACGCTCCCATCTGCTCCCACCTTTGGCCAACACCTCAGTGAACCATACTGCAAATCATCTTCCACTGCTGGCCAACTGCTGCATAAATGCTACGTTCAGGTTGCCACCTCCATTCATAAAACTTCTGCCCCTGCAACTGCTGGACTGGCTTTTATGGAACAATCTTAATGTTCATTCACCCTTTGAGGGCCAGGTGCTTAGACAGCAGCTGTGCTACACACACTGCTGCGCGAATTACTCATCGCTGCCACGCGTGCATCATTCATTATTAAACCCCTTGTGCGCTTGGCCTGCGGCTTAATCCAATGCCACCACAGTGGCTGCAGGAGGAATCCAGCCGTCTATAAAAGCAGCAACACTCTTCATGCCTACCTCTGTCAGCAGTAGCACGGTGGTGGTGGCAGCTTTAATATGCCTCCAAGAAAGAGCCGTGCCCTGATATCCACCATGGCGCCCAAGTGCAGAAGGATCAGAAATGAACATGCACAGAATTAGTTCTTTCTCAAGATTTAGATTATTGGTGGTGAGAAATCTTCAGCTGCTATTAATCAGCAAAGCTTCAAAGGAGGTGGAGCAGTACTGATTTACGCTGCCTGGCATCTTGGTCCAGCACTGGGAGCTTTGTCTGGGATTAGTGGGAGAAATTGTTGGGGAGGGGAACAGTCTCATTACTTTGTCCTGGCTAACTCTGCTTTTCTCTGGTGTACGTTGTCGTTAGGAGCTGGATCTAATCAGTCATTGCAGGAAATACCTCAGCTTCTCCTCTTCCCTACTGCTTGGGAGGGGAAGGGGGGGAGTTAATCCTGGCCAACATGGGAACAAACCCTGTTGTAAAAGCAGGTCCTGCTCCCATAATTTGCTTTGCAAAGAAGCAGGTGCTCAGGCGTACCAAACCTTCACATCTCCAGGAGGAGCTGGAAAATACACCTGGGCTCTCCTAGCAAAACCCAGCATGGTCAGGCTGCAAAACTCTCAGCAATGCACTGATTGCCTTGCTCAGCATCAGTAGCAGCCACCCATGCTCAGGCTGAGCAAACAAAACATGTGCAGGGAGGAGGAAGCCTTCCCTGCATCTCATCACTGTCCAATGTGGGAAGAGGCTCATCAGGGATCAGCAAGGGCCTGCAGCTCCCAGAGCAAAGGGGAACCAGGGATGACCCCAGTGCAGGATGTTCATAACACCATCCTACAATGTCCCAGACAAGACAAGGGGATGAACCCAGTGGGTCTGGTCAGGACATAAGGTACTTACAGCATAGGTCCAAGATCCATCCAGGAGGCAGAACCAAAGGCAGGCACAACCATAACATAGTCCAGAGAAGGAGTAAAAGCACAGAGCTGCCCTTAAATAGAGCTCCTGGGCCATGGGTGGAGGTGGGTGGAGACCCAGGGGAGGCTGGTCAGAGTAACTAAGGGTAATCAGCGCCCTCAAGACCCTGACAAGGCTCATCTCTGCATCCTCACTCCACATGAGTTGTCTTTAGTTTTCTTCCATTATGTATCAACTGGAATAAAGGTGTGACCTGTATGAGATACTCTCATTTTAGCTACATGGCCTTATCCCCTGCTCTTTTCTTGTAGTGCACCGCGTTTCAGGGTTTTGGTCTCTGACTGCAGAGGTGTTGGTTTGCAGATGGAGTTCAATGAGTGTTTTGTAGCCTGTGGTGAGACAAATGTGTGGAATCCATGTTTTGCAGAAGCCTCTGGTCTTGTGTGTGGATAACATCAGTGTTAGCAGGGTCCCAGCCTCACAGACTGTGGCAATCTCTTCCAGGTCTACCTATGCAGGCTTCTGGATCTCACAGAAATTTGAGTTTACTAGCTGGGCTAATTAGCTGAGATGAGCTGACTCTTTTCAACATTTGCCTCTCCAGTCTGAGCAGCTACTGGCTCTTCAGCTGAGCTGTGACAAGAGGCACATGTGTGCTTTTAGTTCACGCACTTGCTAGGTACAGCCTGCTCAGCTCAAAATACCGTGATGGTGGCAAGAACTAAAACAGCGCAGAGGATCTTCTCACCATGAAGATGGCTTTGATTCAGTGCAATGTATTTAGCATTACAGGCAAGACCAAGGCTCTGATTTACACTGAAGTCAAAAGGTGGCACAGGAGGAGAGGAAGGAATTTACCACCTTCTGCAGCAGAACCAGCACTAGGAAATACCTCCCTACACTTCATCAGCTGCAATTTGCAATCAACATAAAGGCACATCTCCCTTTCTGCTACCAGAGCAATAACCTCTAGGACTAGGGCAGAACAGACACACATTGTGGTATCCTATCTAACATCTTTACAGGTTGATCTGCTGTTCTTCCTCTCCCCGTGCCTTCTCCAGGCTTTCCTGATGCCATATGTTGGCTCCATTGGGCGGCCCCAGCTCCCCAGGCAGAGCTGGAAGCACAGAGCGGTGACTAAAAGGTGAACAGAGACATCCCAGCACAGGCTGTGCTGGAACTCACAGAACTGCTTCACAAACACCAGGTTTGGTCCAAATGTTTTCTTGTTGACTGGCTTGCTGTTTGCAGATCTAGTACCAGTTTACAATGTTGGTTTTCATCAGAAGCAAGCACAGCTCAGGCAGAAACCAACAGGGAGCCTGGCAGTGGGTTGCACGTGCCATATATTCACTATCCCTGGAAACCAGTGCAGAACCTTTTTCTCCCTGTGGTGAGACAGGCAGTATCTCACCCCCACTGGTGGACAGTGCCAATCCCTTCCCCTCACCGGGCTTCCTACCTTCACAAGTGCCAGCTGGGCCTGGACTACACCTGGCAGCAGGAGCATCCACAGACCCTCACTAGAGCTGTATGCCAGCTTGCCTTGGCCAGGCTGGGAGATTGTTCTTTCTGTGGAGAGCTCAGTATGGCAACTTCTCTTATCAGTTAACAAGGACTGATAACCCTCAATCCTTTGTGAGTTCTTGGATATCACACCTAAAGACTTCACATGGATAAGCTCATTTCATGCCTACGGAGTGAACCACTGAACACCAGCAGATTCAATTTGTTTGCTGTTCTTGATTCCCCATGGTTGAACCTTTGGCTAGAACAAGGGCAGTCTCCAAAATCCCCATTGCCTTTGGAAATTCTGGGTATTCAGTCATGACGTTTTCCTTCCTGAAATGAAGTGAGAGGGACTATCCTGGCATTGGCATCATCGCTTGGAGCTGAGCATCTCCTGGTTAGGCACCCTGTGGTCCTGCACAAGGCCATGTAGCTGAGCAGCTGCCTGAGCTTCAGAGTCAAAATCATGGGCAAAGGAGCTACTTTTATCCCAGAGGGTTGGAGACTGAGAGCAGAGGGAGACCACCAAGATGTCAGCACTTCCCTGAGTGCTCTGAGATGTTCCCCTTGTGGGCAAACCTTTCCTCATCAAATGTGGGAGAAGACTAACCTCTCCCTCAGCATCTGGCAGCTGGTGGGGATGCTGCTCTGCTGACCTTTCTATTGGTCCAGTTACACCCACCCTGGGTCTGTGATGGGGTCCCCAGTCCATGCCAACCTCCTGGCTGTCCCCTTGTGACACGTGCTAGCACCAGCTCCAGCAGCCTTCAGCCAGGGTGTGGGCGTGAGATCCTTCTGCATTCTCCAACGCTGACTGACTCAGCCCTTCTCTCCTGAAGGGCTTTGCCGTATGTCTTACACCTGGAGCTGAATAGACCATGAATAAAGCTTCCTGGGAGCAAAACCCACATCAGAGAAGGCAGGAGAGCCAAAAATCCTCCAGCATGGGGCAGGTGTGACACAGGTAAAGATGCACGTGTGCGCGCACACACACACACTGCTCCTCATCTCCTCTGGCTTCTCCTGCTCCTTCTCTCTTTCATTCTTCTGAAAGAAAACTTGACGATTTCTGGGCTTTGTTGGTGGTTAGGAGGACGCTGGATAAAGAGTCTGAGAAAGTGAAAGAGGGTGCATGGGGCTGCAGGAGGAGAAGGAGGGGAGAGCAGGAGAAGGAGGGATTCTCGGTATCTACAAGGGAATTAAAGTGCTTTTACTGGAGTGAAGAAATCAGCTAAAGAATGGCAGGCGAACAAAAGCAGCAAGGCTATGGACAAGTCGCTCTGAATAGACCCAGATCCCCTTAAGTTTGTAACACCCCCTACACACTTCTTTTTTCCCCTTCCCCCCCTTAAGCCTTTGCTCCTCACTCCTTCCAAGAACAAATGCAGAGCAAGAGGAAAAAAAAAAACACCACGAGGGAGGGGAGGAGTGGAAGAAAGCTAAAAAAAAAAATCAAATAAAATAAAAGGTAATCCTCAGCCACTTTGCCCCTCTGGGGGCTGCTCTGGGCCAGATTAAAGGTCCGGTGTGAAACCATTCTGCTATTCAGATGCGATAAGCAGGATTTACAAGCAAAGAGAAAGAGAGAAAAGAATGGGCAAGAGGAGAAAAGGAGAATTATTTGTGTCTCTTAATACTTGTTAAGCACTTCTCTTTTGCTAGACCAGACAAGACACAGCTATGCTCAAAGTCCATGCACAATCCTGCCAGCTTGTCCAACACCGGCCCCTGCCCCCCCCTCCCCCCCCCACTCCCCTCCCTCCCTGCCTTCCACTTTGGTTTGCTTTCCCCCTGCCCCCATCCAAAGCAAGCAGGCAACACTTTGTTGCTACTGAGCTGAAATTGGTCTCCTCTCCGAGCGGCACACAAAGAGAATGGCAATTAACCTTCCTGTTCCCTGGTGACAGCGATCTAATCAGTGCTGCGCCCAGGCCTGTGCCAGCAGCTCAAAGGCAACAGCCTTTGTGCAAGGGGTTGGGTAGTGGGGAGGGGGGGCTTTCAGCCGTGCCCTATATTGGGGATGGGGTGGGTGCTCCATGGACGACCAACGTGTATTGTTTCAGGCCAACCAGCTCAAGTGGGCAAGGAAGGCTTTTCAGCTAGCATGATGAGGAGACCTCGGTGGCTGCTGCTGATGTGAATCAGGGCCACCATCCCCCAGAAGAAATAAGACACGGACCTGTGGGAGCAGGTCCAGAAGAGGCCACAAAAATGATCCGAGGGCCGGAGCACCTCTCCTCTGAGGACAGGCTGAGAGTTGGGGTTGTTTAGCCTGGAGAAGAGAAGGCTTCATGGCCTTTCAGTACTTAAAGGGGCTTATAAGAAAGATGGGGACAGACTTTTTAGCAGGGCCTGTAGCAATAGGACAAGAGGGGGATGGTTTTAACCTAAAAGAGGGTAGCTTCAGACTAGCTATAAGGAAGGAAATTTTTATGATGAGGGTGGTGGAACACTGGACAGGTTGCCCAGAAAGGCTGTAGGTAACCCCAATCCCTGGAATCTTTCAAGGTCAGGTTGGACGGGGCTCTGAGCAGCCTGATCTAGTTGAACATATCCCTGCTCACTGCAGGGGGGGTTGGACTAGATGACCTTCAAAGATCCCTTCCAACCCAAACCATTCTACGATTCTATGAAATTCTGACCACGTGCAGGCCTGGACCAGGTAGTCCTAATTGCTGGTGGCCCAGTAGCACATGCCTGCTGAAGCCAGAGGGCAGCAACAGCATGATGCTACACACATGTTGCAAGAGGTGTCTGGGGGTGATGTGGTGGAGCCCCCAGATGGAGCCAGGCTCACCCTGCACTGGGCACTGTGAGGAGCTGAATGGTCCAAATGGTCCTTAGGCTCACAGCCTAAGGAAACCTGAGTGTTTGGACTCTTCTCAGCACTGCTGCTCACGAGGTTAATCAGTCCTCGCTGCTTCTTCATGTACTTCAGAGCTGGATGATGGGAGAACGATTCTTGTGGGAGGAAGGAGGGAAAGGCCAGCCCAACCTCCCATCACCAGCACTCTTCTTTGGACGAGGAAGGCTCTTGTGGTGTTTCATAGCCAAGAACTCCACACTGAGACCTGCAAATATAGTCCTCGGTTTTAAAACTTCTACATAAGCTTGTAAGCTTTTTTTTTTTTTAAGTGGAAAATAGGGCTGTCAGAAAAGCCTCAGCCATCCTTTACAAAAGAACCACTACTTACCAGTGACACTTTTCAGCAATCCTCTTCCACTCCATGTTTTTCCATTTTTACTAGAGCTGGGGATGAGAAACAGCTAGTGCATTATTAAAAGACCAAGTTGTAAGTGTTGGGTTTGTGCTACGTTCAAGGGAGAAAATATGTACCTCCTGGAGGGCAGTCAAAAACTAAGAAATGCTTTAATTTATTTTTTTTAAAACCTCTGAAAAAATCTATCAGTTGACCAGATCCCTATTTATGACCATGGATTTAAGTAACTGAAGCAGAGATCTCAGAGTCAGCCTTTTGCTTTCTCATGAGCCTGATCCTAGATTCCAGCAATGCAGGAAAATGACAGTGAAATGTCCTCTTGCAGGCAAAAAAACCAAAAGTCAGCCCAAATAAACACCACACACACACCCCAAAAAAAAAAAAAAAACAAAACCCAACCAAAAAAACAACCAACAAAGCAAAAACAACAACAACCCAAAAATCTTTAACTCTCTTCTTCTCCTGCTTGCTCTAAGGAAAAAATAATCTTAAAACTGTCACTAGAATTTTCTCAAGCAGTGAAAATTAACTTGTTCCTTATGTGTTAGAACAAACTTTCCTGCTGCAGCCAAGCAGAAGAACTGTACCTACACCTTGAGGACATCCTGATGGGAGATGGGTGTTCCAGCTTGTAGGTTTGATGTCATTGCCCATCCCATCCATTCGGGAAGCACTGTCCACAATCACCTGCTTAAAAACCAACTCCTGATAATGTTTGTATGGTGTGGAGCTTAAAGTTTCAAGCCTTCTGGTGGTGAGGGCTCTTCTATTGGTCTTCTCCAGAGCCTGGCACGTCTCGGGGCAGGTTAGCACGACCTGCTGGCAGAGCTTTGTAATCCAAAAAGATGCCAACACCTGTAGCTTCCTAACTTGCCTAGGGGCCTCCCTGCTCAGGTTTAGCCCTTGTGTGCCCCAGCCAGAGGGGAAGGAATTGATTGAGGGAATCCTCCTCCTGAGCTCACCTAGGGCCAACCATTAGGAAGGTGATCAAGTCGCTGCCCTCTGCCTTTCTGTTCTGCAGTGCTTCGGGGGATGATTGCATCTACCTCAGACAGATAGGCACAAACATCTCAATTACACCTAAGAAGGAGCATAATTGAGCCTAAATTGATTCAAACAGAGGCAATTAAAGCAAAACTCGGATCCCCGCTGGGAAGCAAAGGCACAGCTTATTTTTAACTCATAACTGCAACAAAAATAATAATTAAAGAGCAGGATTACACCCCTCCCCCTCAGCCGGAACGGCAGGCTAAGCTAACCGGTCGATCCGCCCTTCAGTGCCCACCCTCACCCTCAGGCTTGCCGGCGGAGGGGCGCGGAGGGGCGCGGAGGGGCCGTTCAGCACCACGGCCAGCGCCCGGGCGCTCCCCGCCTATAACGCCCTCCCAACCCCAGCGGGCAGCTGCCTGCTTTCCTGCCTGCTAGCCCGAGGGCTGCCGGCCTGGGCTTCTGCGGCCCAAGCACGGATCCTGCGGTGTTTCCTCGTGAGCCGTGGCCCCGAACCCGGCCGTCCGGAAGGGCACGGCAGGCGGTTGCTTTGCGAGGATGCTTCTCCCGTTCTTGGTTAGGTGGAGACCTGGAGAAGGGCTGGATCGGCATTGCTCTGTACGGAGAGCAAACAAGAACCATCAATTAGAAGTAATTACCACCCCCTCCCCATAACTTAAGAGGCTAATATTAGGCTTCATTTTTAAGAAAGGTAATTTGACGACCATAAATTACAATTATAAAAACTTCATTAGAGTCGGTAGCAATCCATCCACCATTGTTCTAATTACACACTGTAGGAGTAATGAATGCTAATGGTTTAATGTACAATAATTACCACAATTGAAAAATAATAATAATACAGAACAACCTCAGTTATCCAAATGTCACGGGGGACATGGAATGGGTTGGGGTAATCATGGTTTCAGATAATTGAGGGGCTCTTCAGCATGATTAATAGGTGATGTGACCTCTGGGTGGGGAATGAAGAGTTTTAAATGAATGCAGTGTGGTCAAGTGAGGTAAAGCAGTGGGCAGAGAAAAAAAATCAGACATCTTCTGTCTTAGCTTTGGATTTTACTTGACATTTTAGTTCTACAGTAAATTTATTGGTTTTGCAACTGAACTGTGCCACCTCCTGATGATTTTCAGGTGTGGTTGGCAGCGTTTAAAGCAGAAATACAGGAACTGTGTTCTGAAATTTGTTCATATTCAGTCCCGTTCTGAGAAGCATTGGGCCTATGACATGCTGGGCAGAGCACAAAGGGCAATTGCAGCCGCTTGCAACACAGCAACACCATCAAATCATAGGATATTTCAGGTGGGAGAGAACATCAGGAGGTCTTTAATCCAACCTGCTGTTCAAAGTAAGCCCAACACTGAATTCAGACCAGGTTGTTCAGGTATTCAAGCAGCCAGTTCTTGAACCTCTGAGGATAGGGATTCCATGATCAACCTTGGCCCCTGTTTCACTGCTCATTTATTCTCACAGTGAAATTTATTTCCTTATATCCCATCAGATCCTCCCCTGCTTCAGTTTATACCCACCTCCTCTCCTGTCATGCACCTCAACAAAGAGCCTAAACACCCAGGTTTCTTCAGCCTCTCCTCCCTCCAGCCCCCTGAACATTTTCGCATCTCTCTGCTGAACTCATGCCTATTTATATACATCTTTCTTTCACTTTCTTATTTATCAATCCACCCCAGGGGACAGGGTTTTACTTTTGTTCTTGTTAAATTCCACATGTTTCTCACCAGCCCATTTCTCTAGGCTTTCCAGAGCTCTCTAAAAGGCTGCCCTGCCCTACAACAGGATGAACCCAGCAGTTTATTGTCATCCAGAAAAATGGTGAGGAGCATCCCACCTCATCCTCCAGGTCACATATTGCACAGGGTGAACATATGAAACAGGAGACGTCTCAGGACAGATCCCAGAATAACTCTGCTTGTAACATAAGATAAAGATGAAATAAAAGGATTGACCCCAACAATCATTCCTTTGAATGAATTGCTCGGTTTGCTCCTGCGTTTGATCCTATTCAGAGGAACTTATCTTGTAAATAAAACCATGGGATTTGCCATGTTATCCTCCAGCAGCAGGTTGAAATCTGTCAACCGCCTCAGTTACCTTGCCAGGTCATTCTGCTACCTTGGCTTTGCTAAGATTGGGACACAAAGTCAGCCCAAAGTAGTTTCAACACCTGCCTTTCTACAAGCAGTGTACAAACAGATTCTCCTACCAAGCTATTTCACAGTAGGAAGGGGTTTAACACAGGAAATCGGTTTGCTGTCTCCCCTTCCTTGACACAGGGAATATGAAAAACATTACAGGGTATGGAACGTGATTAAAGAAGAAATAAATCAAGTCTCCAAAAGAAAGAACAAAGCAAGTCTCTTGTGTCAGGAAACAGAAAGCAGATACTGGAAGTGCAGAACCACAGATCACCAA
Source organism: Phalacrocorax aristotelis (assembly GCF_949628215.1). Classification (NCBI taxonomy): domain Eukaryota; kingdom Metazoa; phylum Chordata; class Aves; order Suliformes; family Phalacrocoracidae; genus Phalacrocorax; species Phalacrocorax aristotelis. The sequence continues at coordinate 2,705,563 of NC_134290.1, read as the reverse complement.
AAAGTGACTCTCAGAGCTCCTCGGGATCGGTACAAGGTGAGCATCCAAGCAGAGCCCTGATGGTGTGTGTATAAAGGCCAGGCATGTCTTGTAGAGCTTTAGCAGCTGTACCCTTCAGACCTTGCGGCCCGCTCCCATGGATGGGTGCTGCCTGCATGTCTGGGCACCACAGGGACTTGGTGCTTCTGAGCTTCGTTGGCTGGTGTGAGGGACTGAGAGACTTGGATGTAATTTTAAATGGTCAGGTTTAGGCTTCTTCATTCTTGCCTTGACAAGCAGCCTGTTGGGAGAAATCGGAATTTCTGATTCATTTGCTCCAGGGTTTGGAAGGTGCCACCCAACCACCCCAGAGCCTTTTCTAGCCTTGACCAAAGTCTGCAACTAAAACGACTTGGTAAGATCTTGCTGCTAAAACATCCCTAAGAAATAACAAGCTGAGGTTGAGAAAATATTGGGCTTTGGGCTCGTATTCCCACACCCTTGTTAGCATTACAAAATGCAGAAAAGCTCACCCTGTGGTGACATCTCTTGGAGCAGCCCAGGTTTAGGCATCCATCTCCCACAGACCTGCAACCAACCCATTTTCTGTAAGGCTGCTCTGGAGCCTGAAAGCAGATCCCATCCATGTCCTACAGTCTGATTATGAACAATGAATTCTTCATATGCTTCCTCTTTAATAGGATCCTAATTTATAAGAATGCAGATAATATATCAATGGAAATTAACTTCACACTTTCCTTACACTGCCAGGTTGAGCTGCAGGTGAGTGCAATGTAATTAAGAAATTAAAAGGTAATTTCCACATATGCTTTCTGCTAATCTAACTCAGCAATCATTTAATTTACAGCAGGGGACTGGCAAGGAGGCAAGCCAAAATAAATAAGATAATACTACGTTTAATCACTCAGTGGAATGGTAATGGAATGGAGCGGGGTCTGTGCCGAGCCAGCAGGGAGAGGCGCAGTGACCCTTCCAGTGCTGCTGATTGAAAGCAAGGCTTGCTTTTAATTTCACTTCCACGAGAGTTCAAACTTCTAGCCACTGCCATGAAGTTTCCTCAAGTTCTGATTTTTAAAATGAAAAGAAGTTAGCTTTAAAACATCCCCCTTAAAATTGTTGTTCTATTTTCTGTAATATGGTACTTGACAGTTTTGACTTCTTGATCTCCACAGAAGAGATCAAATTTCTTCTGCGTCTTTAAATAATTTCCCATTCTTTACTTAGCCAAGGACAGCAGCTGGGGTGCACAAAGCAGTTAACCAAGAAGTAGCATTGCACTGGGAAGCCCCTGGGGAAACTGGGGCACAGACTGGTCAAAAGCAGAACTTCTCAGTGGCTTCAGCCCACAGTCCTTATCATAGCCAGCCCCAAGGGATGGCCAACTCATGAGTCACCAGCTGGAGAGCACAGCTCTGCCATGGGATCATTTGGGCCAAGGAGAGTAGATAAACTCCCAGGGTTACAGAGATTTGTGGCTTGGCCCCCACTGCCACCACAACTGCTGGATATCAAGGCTTCCCAGCCCCTCCTTGGGGGTGCTCAGCCCTGGGAGTCCCATGTCACACAGCAGGTGGGGGAGTGGTGGGATGAGGCAAAGCAGCCTCCATACCCCACGGTACACTTTGTCCAACCTGGATGAGCGCGAGGGTGCAGATCTGTGCCAAGGACCCCCTTGGTTCTCCCCTTCCCCTACCAGCTGTCCTGCTTGGGATGACACACTGCCAGACTGTGGTGGCCTTGCTTGCAGGGGAGTGGGGTGAAACCAGCAGGTTTGGGCTTTCCAAGCAGATAGGTTCTCTCTCAGGCGGGGCCCAGGACATTGAAGGGGGGCAGTGGGAAGCCCCCCAGGAAGTGCACACACCCTGCTTGCAGGGCTTCCTGGGACATCCCGAGCAGTGCTTTGCATCCCAGAGCCCTTGTCTCCATCTCTTAAAAGTTATGCACACACCAAACCTAGAGGAGACTGCTCCAAAGCAGCCGGGCATGCGGGAGAGGGCAAGTCTCCTCCGTCTCCTCCACACCATGCAGAGCTCCCTAGTACCTTGCTGAGCTTCAGGGGCCCCAGGCAAGGATGCACAGGAGAGGATTTAGGCTCATACCTGCGCTGTGGGAACACCTGGAGCCATGCATGCCAGAGCCTGCCTCAATAGAGGGAGGAGTGCCAGCTCCAGGGCCTCAGCAGGGGATGCTCTTCATGTAACTCCGGCTTTTTGTTGCAAAACCTGAGCCGTGGCAGGCGGAATGTTTCCCACCTCCCTGCTGGAGCCTGTCCCCTCCTCCACCCCCTGTGTCCCCCCATGCAGAAGCTGAGATGCTTCCTCTCATTCCCTGGGGTCCCAGAAGCATACGGGAGCTTAACCTTCCAGAGCTGTGGGGACATGGGGATTACCCGCAGACCTGGAGAGATGGGGCCCATCTCTCCTTTCCGCAACTGGGCTGCCAAGGCAGCGTGTGGACACCATCCTACTCAGACCCTTCTGGAGGCCCCGTGCCCATCTGGCCAAGCAGGATAGCAAGGACCAAACCCTACACCTGTGCCTCAGGGCAAGAGGACTTTGGTGACTGCTGTGATACCCCTAAACAGGCCTGCATTATCCCCTGTCAATAATTTATCTGATGAGTTGCAGCCTGCTTTTGTCAAATGAATTACCCCAATGTATAGGGAGGCTCTATTTGTACTCTTCAAGCAGCTCTAGAAATGGTCAAATAATATTTGCCCAGCAAATTGTTAAACGGCAATTCTTCTGTCACTCATTGAGTAAATTATTCACTGAGCACTTGTTTACTCTTACTCGGTGCTGGCACTCCCTGCCTGCCTGCCTATTACCGGGCCACTGCTGTGCGGGCAGCAGGAGCAGGAGGGCACCTGAGCAAACAGGCAAGGGGTGCATATCTCTCCAAGCCCCTGAAACCCGACTGGGGTCTGTGCTTCATTGGGGATGGGGATGGGGAAGAGCTGCTGGGGAGGGTGTCCGGATCTGGGGTTCGGTGCATGTCATGGTAGACGAGGGTTCATGGTCTAGATACCAAACTGAGGGGCTGTTGGGGGATGCTGCTGGAGCTCCCACCAAGCTGGCAATGGTGTTCATGGGGTGCCCATGCATGCACACTACACCCACCTGTGCCCCGAGTCTGGTCCTGCTGCCACTGGTTTTCAGTGACTCAGGGAATGAACGTCCGGGGCAGCAAACAGAGGAGTGCATCCCCGTGTGTGTAGAGCAGATGGGTGGGCGATGGGCTGTTTCGGGAAGAGGAGTCCACAGGTCTGAGCTTTGCTGGCAGAGGAGATACTGCCAGGGCGATCCCTTTACTTTCTGGCTCAAGCCTGGAAAGAGAAGATCACCTGAGTGTTTATAGGACAAAAATCCTCTGAGTTGTAGATCACCACATTCATAAAACTAAATATTATCATCCACTTCCTTTTAACCTTTTTCCTCCTCTCTTCTTTGCCATACTCCTCTACTCTTGAGATGTGTCCCTGCTTACCTGCCCTGGAAGGAAGGAATGATTTCTCCCAGCTGGAACCCTGCAGCAGTAGAGAAGTGTGTGCTAAACCCCTCGATGTTGGGCAAACAGCTCAGGCACTGATTAAATCAGAGCTGGGGCTCAGGCCGACTGACCCCAGGAGGGCTCCAGCCCAGGGCTGAAGCAAGCTGCTTTTTTTGGGGGGATGAGAACCAACTGCACAGGTAAAAATCACGGACAGAGCATACACGTCACCTTAAAATACTGGCCAAAAAGTGGGGCAGTCACTGAAAGTAATTGATTTAAGTGAACAATTGTAAAACCATTCTTTTCCCACAAAAAATGCTTCTGTTTTCATTTTAACCACTTAGAAATACAGGGAGTGGTGGGTTGTAGGATTTTTTGCCTAGTCGATTTTTTTCCTGGTACATCTTTGGGTTTTTCTTGGCCTTCTGGGAGCATAGAAACCCTGTTTAAAAAACCTCAGCTTTCCCTCATACTCCAGCAGCAGAAGTGTCTCTTGCAGACCACATTTTAGTTTCTGGCTAAAACTGCCCAGGGATTCCTGCTTAGCCAAGGAAGCACCTTCCTCCAGCTGTTAAAAGTTTAGCTGAAAAAACATTAACCAAATCTCAGCCTTGAAAAAAAATGCAGAAAAATAATGTCTACTCTGCCACATTTGGGCTAACATCTGGCCTATGATAAACCTGCTGCTAGGGAGGTATTGCAAGAGTGCAGTGGGGTCTGTGTCCCAGTGTCCCCATCTGCCCAGCGCCCAAGGTCCCCTCTCCCCATCTCTCTCCTCTACCTTCCTCCCTCCCTTCATCTAACTCACTTTTCCTGTCTTGCTGTGAGACTTCTTTGCCTTCACCCTCTATTTATTTTTATTATTTTCGTTCTTTATTCTCCCTCCCATTTCTCCCTCCCTTTCTAGGGGTTGCAACGTGCTTTATCTTTGCATTAATCTAATCCCTCCCCTTGCAGCTTTCCTCCAAAATAATCCAACCCACTGACTATCCCACTTGCTGCTCCGGGACACAGGGCTGATCCTGCACTGCCCAGGGTCACCCGCCCCAGGAATGCCGCAGCCCTACCCCGTGCCCCGTGCTAGAGTTAGCCCAGAGCATCCCCCTTCTGGTCCAACACTCCACTTCCTTCCAGAGCCATCCTCCAGCCATGCACCCACCTCCTTCCTGGAAGGGACCACCAGCCACATCCCCATGCCTGAATGAGCCTTTACACCTTCTTCTGCCCGTCACGGTCTGTGCACCAGCCTCTTTTCCAGGAGTAGCTGCCAGCATTCATCACAGTCCCCTTCAGAGCACCAAAAGCCTTCCCTTTCCCTTCCTCTTCCCCTTCCCCTTTCCTTTCCTTTTCCCTTCTCCTCCCCTTCCGTTCCCACATGCACACGGACACAGGTGCACAGACCCATGCAGACACACACGTGCACATGCATGCACACCCCCCCCCCCTCCCTCCCTCCCTCCCAGCCCCGGCCGCACCAGGGCTGCTGTGCAGGAAGATGTATTTCATATGCATGGCCTGGGATGGTCCAGGCTCTCCAGCCAGTAATTCACTGATTGGAAAATGTTCCAGGGAAGGGGCTGAGGACTGAGAGGCAGGAAGGGGGGAACCATGGCAGGGGGGAGCCGGGAGGGATGAGATGGGAGTTCTCAAACTGTGAGTCCTAATACTAAGCATGTGGCCATATATTATTTTAATAAAGCCAGCACATCCTGCGCTCACGACAGCTGCTGTTCCCTTTCTCTCATCCTGTGAATCTCATTTATTCCTCATTAGCAAAATCACCTGTTTGTCAAATAGGGACAGAGCTGTAAGACATTAAATTGTGCGAAGGTTGGTGGGGGCCTGGGGAGTGCGGGGAAGAGCAGGAGGGAGGAGAGCCGGGCAGCCCAGCTCCCGCTCACAGATTGAAGCCAGAACTTGACAAAGATCTCTTGAAGGTTGAGATGAAAATGAGGATTTGGGGGAGTGGATTACGCAGCATCTTCAAAATCTCGCATTTTTTTTCCCTGCCTGTTCTCAGCATCCTGGGAAATGGAGCTTTGCACAGCAAAGGCGTTGGAGTGGGTGCTCAGCACCTATGTGCTGGGAGGTTCAGATGCACCCATGGTCACCCATCACCTCCTGAGCAGCAAACAATTTAAATCCATGGTCACCCATCAGCAAACTCTTTTCCCTTTTGGAACAGGTCAGGTACAAAATTTCACTTTTATTGGTTTAGGTTTTCTTTAAATTGAGTGAAGAACGTGATGGGACTGACCTGTTCTTTCAAAGAATCGGGGTTTTGATGAGTCAGGATTTTCCACTAACATTAAAAAAAAAATCTCTGGACTGCACTAAATTAAGTGTCTGTCGCCCCACCAGCCTGGCAATGGAGGCTTTTTCTGCTGCTTTTGCAGCTTACTGGATGCTTTTCCTAATGCCAGCCCTGGCTTTTCCCTTTATCAGTTGACTGACACGAAGGGAAACAGCTGGCTGAAAATCAAGCTTTCTGGTTTGCTGAAATTCTCCCTGTTTTTTTGAGATTTGGAGTTTTGGTTCAAATTGGATCCAACCCAACCATGTGTGCATGAAAGATACAGAGAGAAACTTGGGGAGGACTGGGAGATCTCAGCCCCCAGCCCTTCCACGTGGCTCTGGTGGTCCTGCCTATCCCCTTGCCAAAAGCTGGGGGGAAAGACCCAGACAGCAGCTCCCGTGTCTCCAGCCTCTTCAGGAAAGCCTGAAACACCACATTTTTTCCCCAGGAGTTTATTTTGCATTTTGGAAAACTCCAGCTAATGTGGGAAGGTTTGATCCCAGCAAGCCAGGGTTCAGGGATATGCTGTGGGAACACCTGAGCTGCTCTGAGGTCCTTCCACGGGGATGTCTGCCCTCTGTCCCCCAGTCAGGGTAGGCCAGTCTGGGGCCTGCAGCAGGAGTCACCAGCTCTCCGGAAGGTCATTTTTAAACTTGAGGGAAATCAAGGATTAGATGATGAAGATCGTGTCTGTGCACATTTTTACTACTTATTCTATTTTTTTTTCTATTTATTCTCTTTCCTTCTCCTTCTTTATTTTTTTGCCTTGTTCTGACCATCCATCCATCCCTCCATCTTCTCTTCATCATCTTGCTTTTTCTCATGTTTCCCTTCCCCAGGATACATTCCTCTACCCCCTCGCCGTTCTTCCACCTGTTTCCCCATCCAGCTCTTCTCCCCACCTCTGATTCTTCTCGCTGCTGCTGAAGCCCTTCCTCCCCACCCCCTGCACATCTCTCCATCTCCATCTCACAATCGGTTTCTATCTTGGAGGATGTGTATGGGGACATTCAGTGTCCCACAAGTCCTGCAGCACCAAGTCCAGCTCATTCATAGCCCAGTCCTTAGGGGGGCCCTTCAAAACCCACCTCTGGGCTGGTGGCAGGGCTGGCTGGGGGGACAACAGTGACCACCTCCTGAGCTTGCAACTGCTTTTAACCCACCTGCCTGGCTCCGCTCCCTGTTGCAGAGCAGGAAAGGCAAAACCTGCCTGCATGGGTGACCAGGGCTCCTGGCGTGGATGAGCTGCACCCAACACCCTCTGTCCCACCACCCCTCGGCCCTTCCCAGCCGCCTCCCCCTAGGTGCCAGCCATGTCCCTGCTCCACAGAGTAGCCCTGCATCCCCTTCCCCACCCGCGCCACCATCGCGTGTCGATGCCATCGTGTCCCCCCCGCCCTCGTCCCCCCCCTTCCCTCCTCTCTCTGAAAGTCATCAGGCCTAGCGAGGTCTTCTCCCACTTATGCAGCTCATGAATATTTAACAGCATCTGCTCTGGAGGCGATAAAGCCTACCAATCCTTGACAAATATGGCCTAATCTTTTCAATTTCGGGGTGCAAATATTCCTTCAGAGTCCTGTTTGTCACCTAGATTAATGACTCTGGCTCCCATAATCCTTTGGTGCTAATTCAAGTGGTGGCTACCAGGACGGCGCATGGCGGAGGGATGCTGGGACACATATGAAGGAGAGATTACTCACTTGAGGGCCCTTTGCTGCAGGGTTTTGTTCCTCCATTGGCAGTTGGGGACGAGGAGGGGGGGTCTGGGTGTGTGTTTGTTTTTTCCTCTTCGTAGCCACTGAATATACATCCCAGATCCAGTGTGGGTGAGCGGGGGACGTTGCCATGAGGAGGGGGGATGGCTTCCCCCTTCCCTCTGTTTTCTTTCCAGGGATGGGGTACAAGGGGGGACATGGGTTTGTCTCCAACTCCAGCTCCTCATTTTTCATCACCCAATGAAGGCAGCAGCTGCAGGGTCACCAAACAGGATTTCCAGCTGCCCTCCAAGCCTGGACACGATCTGGGGCTCACTTCTAGTTAAGCCCCATCCCAGGGACTGGAGGATGAGCCCCAGTATGCATCAGCCAGAGGAAGGTCTGCACCGCCACAGCCCAGCCCAGCTCAGCACTGCTGTCCATGCCAGGAATGCTCCCCACATTGCTGTGCCTGCCCAGGGGAGATGCAGGGTGTGGGGCTGGGCGATGCTCAGCTCTCGACTACAGTCGGTGGGAGAGGTGATGGTTTTGGCCGAGCTCTCACCAGCGTTGGAGCTGATGGCGCACTGCAAGACCCACAGCAATCACCCAAGCCAACACACAGTAGGAGCCTGGACACTTCTGGGCACACAGAGCTGGCTGCTCCTATTTATTTATTCCCTGATCAGGAGCGTAAAATACAGAGGGGAGCGTGTGGCAGCGGGTGGGAGGGCAGGGAGAAGGAGGGAAGGGGTGAAAATCAATGCTAGAGCTGATCAGCGGTATTGACAACTTCTCTAAGGGGCTGACGGCTCCCATTCATCGCCCCTGCACCCACAGGGGCTGCCAGAGGGACGCCCGCAGCCCGGCTAAACACAGCCAAGCATCAGTGAAGGCATTAATGGCCAGCCAGAAATCGAAGATTTGTTATTATCCAGCAGTGGAACAATAGCCTGGCTGGGCATATTCATCACTGTTCCAGCCCTCAGGGGTGGAAATATGTTGAGATTGCAGATTATTTATTTATATTGGGGAGCTGGGGGATGCTGGCGGCACGGAGGAAGGAGTTTCCTCCGCTCTGCCTGCGCCGCTGCTCCACACCAACCCATCCAAGGGCTCTGGGGGCTGCCTGAGGCTGAGCACCATGCACTGATTTACAGCAAATTGAGGCCCTGCGTTTTGGAGCATCCTTTGGGTAAAGAGCAGGAGGAAACATTGAGACCTACTGGAAAATTTGGAGGTGAAGTGCTCAACACCATCAATTCGTACCACCATTTGTGTTGCGGGAGTGCAGGTTTGCAGGGAAGGCTCTTGCGATGCAAGACTCTTGGAAAGATGGTCCAGAGAAACCTCTGATCTTCTTGATCCAAAATTATCCACGCCATTCTCTCTTATGGAAGTACCCAAAAGGCTCCAGCATAGAAAATGTGAAATCATGAAGGTTCTCATAAATAGGATTTTTTTTTCCTCTGGCTAATAAGAGTTGTTAGGGGTAGGGCAGCCCTAAAATACGGGTCAGCTCTGCACCAGGAAGCTGGGCGTTCCCCTGAAAAATGACTTATCTTGGATGTAGAAATCCTCTAAGATCAAGAGATGAACTAAAAACCTTTCTCCAGTAGTGGTGGCGATCCTGGGTGCACACAGGAAGCTGGTCCCAAGGAAAACAGTCTTTCTGCTTGCTGGATGGGAAAAACTTCCATGTGAAACAGGGAACTGCAGAGCTCACGAGTGGGAAGGAGTTATTTTGAGTTTTGTTTTACATTTCTATGGCAGAAAATGCTTTCTCAGCCAGACAAATATAATATTGTGGATAAAATGAAAGTAGGAGAACATCCCTTTTTTGTAAGCAAAATAAGAAAAATTGTACTTTTCACTAGTCAGAAACAGAAACAAAGGCAAAGAAAATTTCTGGGTTTGTGTCTTCCTCATAATACTTTGGGATGAAAAACCACAAACCCCATTTCCTGGCTCAACATTTCATTTTGGCTTTGCAGCTAACAGTCACTGTGGCTCTTGTTTTCTCTTAGCTGATCCGCACACCTGCTACCAGCTTTTGCTGGATGATTTGCACTGGGGATTCAGGGCGGTGTTTGCAGCCCCAGCTCCTGGGGGTGTGTGAGCTTCCCAAGCCCCCCCCCGGGGTACCCACCGCAAGGGCCAAGCACTGCCGGGAGGGAGATGCAGCCGCCCTGAGGAGTGATGCTGGTCCCAGCACAGCCAGATCCCTCCAGGACTGTATGGGGGTTTTAGGTTGAACTGAGATTTGAACCCCAGGGGGAGAGAGGAGGAATAGGGAAGGATGAGGGGTTCCTCCCTGGGGGACTAATGATACGGGGTTAGTGCCAAAGCCCTGACTCCCCCGCAGCCAGCACCAGCAGCTCCAAGCAAAGTTGAAAAGACTGGCTCAGGAGAACAAAAGCCTGCTGCAATGCAAGGGGACGGTCTGAGCAGTGCTCCCTCCATCTAATCTCCTTCCCTGCCCCCATACCCCCCTCCTTGTCCCTGGAAAAAAACCAAAAATATCAAGACCCCCAGCCCTGCACACCCCACCTCCACAGTCTCCGTGCTGGGGTGGGGAGCTGCACCACTGAAGCTGTGAAGCAACACCAAGGGCAGTGTCAGCCCCATTTTGTGCTCAGCCCCTCTGTGCCATGCTGCCCCACTGCCCGGCTTGGGTACCCGGGTACCAGGGCGCTGGGAACATCCTGTGGCCGCCTGTGCTGGCATGTGCGTGCCTGATTCCCCCTGCTCCCTGCCCCCTCTCCTTCTATTTTCTTCCACTGAGCAGGCTCAAAAAGCAAAGCTGGCGCCTTTGTAATACCGCAGCATCGTTAGGGCCCTCCTGAAACTGGGGCGGGGAGGGGGGAGAGACCGGCTCATTAGCTGGACGCTTTGAAGTGGGCTCTGTTTGGGGTTCATTTGTATGCCGGCAGAAGGGAAACCTCTGTGTTTCAAGGATGTTTTTCTGGAGGGGCTTCCTGGAAACATAACAAACATGACCCCGAGAAGCGTTCCCCCAGCCCACATAGGCAGCTCAGCTGGGTGGGAGATGAAAAGCGGGGCCATGCTCAGCACGGCAAAAAGGCAGCCCGGCACAAAGGCAGCCCGGCTCTGGTGGCAGACTGGCCAAGTTCCCTTGGAGAAGATCGAAGCTGGCACCGAGTGAGCCTATTTGTTGCAGAACTGGTCCCTATCCAAGGGATAGGGATTTTGCAGCTCAGCCCCACGTCCTCCTGTCCCACCTGTTCCCAAAGAGCTGCTGAGAAGCAGGAGATGGCTGTTCCTCCCCAGCTGCCAAATGGGCAGCCCAGAGATTGTGGCAGGTCTGATGCCACCATGGGTTCACCAGAGTCTGGGCACTGTCACCCCATTTGCTGTGGTTGGATGCCAGGAGACAGAAATCAAGCCACGACTCTCAATTCAAATCAATATAAAAAGGTGCAAAGCTGGGTTTCCCCTCTGTGCCACAGCTCCGTGACACACCGAGCAGACCTAATGTCATTGGGCTGCAGTCATAACGGGGCCACGACTCTTCCTCTGCCACTGCTTCAGAGTAAAATAAATCCTGAGCTTTATGGTGTTTGGAGGGACCTCAACACACATTCTGGAGATGCTCTGCCTGCTTGCTGCCCTGCTGGTCCCCACTCCAGGACAAGGGATGGGCACTTCTGTCCCTCCTTGGGCAGCAGCTGCCACTGGGACACAGCTGGCGGGACTTTCCAGGAAAGGAAGATGAAACCCTCAATAAGTACAGCCTGGATGGCTCTACTTCCCTCATCCTGCCTCTCTCCGCCTTCCTTTCGGCAGTCTCTCTTTCTCTGCCTGCCTCTCCCTGGCTCCGTCTGACTCTGCCTCCCCTTCTCCCCCCACGTCTCCTGCAGCGCTGCCGGTGACAGGGAGCGCTCGGAGAAAGACGAATTGAAATGACACACAAGCTCCAGCGTGACTGCTGGGGTGATGCATGGGGAGCCGTCACTTGGTGCTTGTCGTGAGTGGTACAGATGAGGGACCGACCTCCTCTGCCAAGGGGTCAAGGACATTTGAAGGGCATAGCAGCTAGAGCCGGGGGGAGCAGGGAGGAAAATAGTCTCTTCTCTTTTGTCCGCACTCCTGCTGGCACCCTGGAGCACCTCAATGGCATTTTAAAGCAGGTGACTTTCCAGCACTGTTTCTCCATGCCAAGTTTCTCACTTTCTGCCAATGAGAGCAGCAAAGAGTCAGCCCAAATCTGCCTCCCGCATCAACATTCCTGAGAGAGCACCAGAGACATGACAAGGTGCTGTTAGCAGTGGGATCCCAAATCCTGCCCCGTGCCTCATTCCAGTTGGATTTGCATTAGCCCCAAAGCGGAGATGGGACTTACAGAGCAGAGCTTTGCAAGTGCCAGGCAAAACATGGGCTGACAGTGGCAAAGAGCTCTTCTATCATCTGCATCCCTTCTCCCCAACTCACGCCTGAAGTTCTCCTCCACCAAGCTGAGGTGTCTCAGGCGCAGCCTGGCAGCAGAGCAAGCGCTACCAGAGCTGCTAAATCCCCAGCCTAGAGCAAGCTTGCTGACCCCTACCTGGCCGGGAACCTGAACACACTGGACTGTCACAGAGGACCGTGCTGGGCTTGGCCATGTGGAGTCAACTGACTTCATGGGGAAATGATTTTATCATCAGCTCATAGGAAGGTGAGCTAGTGAGAGACCTCTGGATCACCTGCCTTCACCTTCTCCAAGGCAAACCTGGCTGAAGTCTCCAGCTTCTCCTTCGGCTTACTCTGTAGCACCGTGGTTGTAGGATGAAAGCTAATACCTGAGAGACACGGTCCCATCCCTTGGGTTGAAGATCCAGAGAACTCCAGCCTAGAAAAAAAATTTAGACAAATCCATCATTCTTCAAAATGCTGTCCCAGCGTGACCGGGAAATTCAGCTCAAAACTGCAAATTCCCATCAAATTTAGCAAGCAAGCTTGCCTAAATAAATGCATTTCTATCAGAGATATCATGCTGGAAAAGTTGGATCATTTCATCTTGAAGTTTTGAACTGAAGGGAAACAACGTTGGATCTTTCATTTGCTTTGATGAAGTAGGAAAAAATGTTAGAAAAAATATGAGGAATTTTATTTTTACCAAAATATTTCAGTTGGCTCAAGAGAAAAAAACTTTGTTGGTGTGGGGGGAAATTTCATTTAATCACTTGAGTAAAAAAAAGGAATGAAAATCGTCTCCCCAGTGAACCACCCAAAATGAGCTGGGATCTGGGAATCCCTCATGCCAGGCATCTCACAGGCAGGACTCAGAGAGACCCCAGGGAGCTGGCCTGGACCCTCAGCAGAATCACCACCACATAACTTGCTTTACTTCGCCAAAATTCTGCTGACTTTATTTATAATTGTGGCAAGAGGGATCAGCCAGGAAGGTCCCGTTGCTCCCGAGGGAGTGCAGGGAGTGGTGTGGGAGTGACAGCCCCGTCTGTGCCACCCTGGGGGGGGACGGCACTGCCCAGCCTTGGCCACAAACCCAAGCCAGTGTGTCGAGCGAGCAGGTTGTCCGAGATGTCTCTGCCTCCTCCCTGGGCTGTACACTTGCCAAGAGAAGCGCTTGGAAAAGAGCAAGAAAGAAAAGGCTGTTGCAAGGCTGGACAGATGCAGCCGGTTGGCACCAGCCGCTAAATTACCAGCCAATTTCCAGCATACAACCTGGGGACCTGGGCTTTCAGCTGAGCACGTTAAGGCTGGTGCCCCTTTTAATTGCTGCAGATCTTGATATGTGTCCCTCAACTTTGGTGTCTCTGACAGCCTGGACAAAGCCAGCTGTCGGGGTGGGGAAAATGCTCTTACCCAGTTTATTTAGGGTCTTGCTGGCATGCTCTGGACCTGGGGCTGGTGCACTTGGTACAAGCAGATTCAGGCTTTGGGGCTGATTTCTTTCTTATCCCAGCATGGAGAGCAGGCAGCAGCACCATCCCTATGGTTTTCCTCCTCCATGGATGCCAAAAGTTGAGAGGCAAATCAAGTGTTGACCACGGTAGAAGGCTGGGGACCAGCAAGAAGGTGCAGGGATGCAACGACCCTGCGGATGTGCCGCTGGAGCATGGCTGCTCCAAGAGACAAGACAGGGAGCGGAGAAAGCTGTGAGACCCTTAGCAGGTCCTGTCAGCCTTACTCACATGTTATCAGATGGGGGAAGCCCAAAGGGCTGGGAGGGAGGTAATTAATCTTGGTCTCAAGCAGAAAGGCTCTTGGAGAGGAGGGAGGGAGGTCAAAACGAGGCACTGTTTGAGGAGATATGGGAACTTTGCAAATGCTTGATTGGGTGGTGGTTTTTTTGCCCTTAATGTGAAGTTCACCCCAGATCTGAAGACATCTTTGTACTTACCCCTAGTTTAATTTGGATTTTTATTTGGGATCATCAGTTTCTCCTCACCATAAAACACATCATCATCACAGTAAAGCACTTTTATGACACCTTTATCTGATTATCTGAAAGCACTTAATCAGCATTAACTCATTAAGCTTCCCCATAGCCACAGCAGGAGTAGGCAGGGGCCGGTGCCTGCTTCAAAAGCAGCCCCACGCACAGTGGTGGTTGGGGCTGCAGCTGGGGTCAGAGCCACAGGCATTGCTTGGTCCCCAGCTCCGCAAGCCTTGCCATCGGGAACTCACTGCTTTTCCTCCATGGAGCAAGGCTGAGCTGGGCAAACATAAGGTTTCTCTAGCAGGTGGACCTGCACCATCTTTCAGGGGTCAAAGGATAAGCACCTTGTGCAGACTCTCAGCATCCCCAAAGAGGTGCCAGGGCTGCATCGCCTGGTCCTTTGGATGGGATTGCTGTGTTTTCCCTGCTTGCCACCTGTCCTAATGTAATACACAGGGTCTCATGGTATAATACATAGGGTCTTAGCCAGCTCTCACTCTGAAGCAAGACAGACTTGCTCAAAGAACCTTCCTGACTCACATCTTTTATAGCAGGGAAGAACAAGTCCAAATCTCAAAGCTCTCAGCAAAGAACAAGTCTCACAGAGATGCGGTAACTTGCTGAGTCCTGGTAACATCCCACCTGCCTGTCTCAGAGTAGAGCTGCTGAATTTGGCCCTGAGGATAAAGCTCTAGAGCATCCCCACCCCAACAGGCTTTGCTGTGTGTTAGTGTCCCGCTGCAGCCAGCACAGGGGATAGCTGTGCCAGGCAGAGGGAAGGGCGACATACCTGACCACCCCACAGGGGCAGTGGATGGGGGATGCTGCCGGCTCCCCCTCTGCACAGACACCCCCAGGGTCTCCTCCATGGACATACCAGGACAAGACAACCCCCCATCCGCAGCGGCAACACTCGGTTATTCAGGGATGGGCTGTTCTCCTGGCTTCGGTGGCAAATTAGACCCCTGGAAAGGGGTGGTGGGCAGGGTTGCCCATCTGCTCCTGTTTTTGTCCATCAATTAGGCCTCATTTCCAGCATGCTTACTGTGGTTCATTGGTTTCCGCTTCACGTTCCTCGTGGTTTTCAGACACTATCGCAGAATAGCTCTGCGCCGTCTCCGGAGAGCTCTTGCCTTTGGACTCAGGCCATTTCCCCCCCACCCCATTTTTTTCCCCCAGGCTCATTCAAACAGCACTCCACTGGGCCAGCTCAAAGAGTAGACCCTGGCCAGCCACGCTGAGGCACATGCCATGTGCTGCAGGGTGCCCAGGAGAGCCACCAGCACCCACCCATCTTTTCATCCGCTGCTGTGAGCTGTCTCAGATGGTTCAAAACTTCTCTGAAGAACTTCCCCTGCCTGACATCTCACCGGAGAAGTGGCTCTCCCTCACATCCACACCCCCACAGCTGGCAAAGCCACACATCCCCAGCAATATTTCCTCCTGATCTGACTGATTTCTCACTCAGCCTGCTTATCTCCATCAATCCTATCACCTGTGGATGGGGATTTTCACTGCAGAGCACACGGAGCAGGTCCTTGCCCATGCATGCAGCTGGTATCATGGCCACGTGGACTATCAGGGTGGTTGGGCTGCGCTGGGCATCCTCTCCCGACTCCAGCTGACTGAAGTCCTCCACCCTTTTGGCCAGAAACTTGATGATCTGGGCGGTGCCAACATCCCTCCTCAAATCCAGGGCAGCAGGGCTGAGGGGACAACGCTGGTAGGAATGAGACAGAAGAGACCCAGAGCCAAGAGAAGCTAGCGGGTTTGTGGTAAGGAGAAGGGATAAAGTTCATCTATTTCTAACACCACCTTCAGCATCGTGAGCTTGAGGGGAAACACTTTTGTCTCTGTGCTCGGAGAGGTGGCTGTTAAAAAAAACATGCCTAACTTGATAATGCAGGTGATGTGAGTCTGGGACTGGATTACAGGTCCAGCTTTCATGTCCTGGACAACCCTGTCTGAGTTTAGGGAGCAAAAACTTTGAGTTAGATGAGGAAAAAACAGATGTTGATGTCGGTGCTGGTGGGAATTTTGGTGCCTTCCTGGGACCCCCCCATCCAACCTAAGGATGTGGGGTGCCAGGGACTCCCCTCCCCCAGGCAGCCTGCACTGGGAGCTGCCCCTGTGTGAGCCTGGGGGCAAAATGTAGGGGTGTCCCACACAACCCCAGCCAGCAAAGCTGGTATGGGGCACCCCAGGGCAGGGCAGGGGCTCAGGAAACTCATCTGGGGGCTCTGCTCTCCTCGGGTCACTGCCGCTAGGGCTCTCAGGTGCCAGGTGGGGATTTGGTTACCCATCACACAAACCTCATACAGAGTCAAAGCATCACTATGCGTACCCAAATCAAATTATCAGTGATTCTGGCAAAGAGAAATATAAAATAAATGCACAAAAGACCTTGGAATGTATGTGGGTTCAGTCTGTGTTAGTGTTGTCAGGTGACAGAAGTACATGGAGACTCCTCCTTCATATGTGAGCTTCTATCCCGACCTTTCCTTCACTGTTTGGATGGTGGTGCTGCTGCATTCGATCCATCCATTTTTACCTCCAAAAAATGTTGTTATTTAATTCCCTTTGCAGCTGCCTGCAGCTCCTGATGCCCAAGCAGTTCTTTGGCTGATAAAAAAGTTGAGCATCAGTCAGTAAATCAGTGGCAACAGAAGTGCTGAATCATTAAATCTTATGCTGTAATCTATTTTAGCTGGGTTTAAGAGCAGGTTGCTGCGAGAGCACACGTACACACACACATATGCTGCCTTTGGTATTGAAACAGAAATGCCCACAGGAGGAAGGCAGTATCTCTGCCTGAAGCACCTGAACACCCTTTTTCTCTCCTCCATCCATCCATGTTTGGAGGCTTTGGCTAGATTCACACTCAAACTAAACAAAACTGGTAGTACTATGGGGCTGTACACCTCGGAGCAGCTCCCTGCCCAACCCCATGTCTGAGTTTGCAGCTTGGGTCTCATTTTGGGAGGTGCTCACGCTCCGGGACTGCCCAAGTCAGAGAGGTGGTCTGAGACTGCAGAGCAGTAAAAGGGCTGCCCACCCTTCATCTCTGCTGCATGGCTGCCTTATTCCTTCCCAAGACAGAAAAATGCCTCCAAATCACGTCCCCAGCAGCTGGAGCTCAGGCTGGCTGGGGTGGCTGTGCCCATCAAAGCCCCTGCTGCTTGTAAAGAGGTAAAACCAGCTTCTAGCCTTGCAAGGTTGGCATGTCCCACAGGAGCGCACATACCTTCGCACGTCCATCCACTTATATCCCGAATCATGGATGCAGCCAATGGGCTTTAAAGGCAAAACCAAAATAAAACACCCAAGCCAAAGCAGAGCAATCCCTAATTTTTCTGGTTGTGGCCAAGGTGGCTCCAGCCCATTTCAGCCCCTGCCTGAAGGGAAAAATCCTTTCCCCTGAAGACCTGCATGTTTTGACTTTGTCCTGAGTTAAGACTAAAAAAAGAGCTCTCACCTTTTTAAAAATGGGGATTTCTAAGTCAGGGCCAGCTCTGATGGAAATAATGCAAATAATTCAGAGCTGCTTTCTGAGCCCTGGCTACATCTTAGGGTCAAGCAGGTCTGAGCATGAGCCAACACTTAGTGTAATCCTACTTTGCCAGTGCAGGGAGGCGCAGGTGGGATGTCTGGACTGGGTACAGTGCCTTCCTACAAGCATTCATCCTCCCCGTCCCAGTCTCACATCCCATAAATGCACACCAATGTTGGTGTCTTATTTGGGGACAGAGGGAAGTGAGAGGGAAAACTCAGTGCCGTGACACAGCATCTGCTCTTTCACTATTCACAGGCTGCCTTTTTTCTCCCTCCTTACTAGATGAAAGGAGAAATCAGTTCCTCAAAGATGCTGGGCAAAAGATCCCAGAGCCTTGCCCAGAGCAATCATAGCCCAGGGGAACTGCTGGATCCAGGCATTTTTGTTAGCTATTTGCACTCTTGTTTTAGTATCTTGCCAGTCCCTTCTGGCCAGCATGGCATTCACAAACATGTCTGTGCCCCAGCAAACAGGCAGCTTGGGGGTAGAGTAAGACAAAAGTGGAGGAAACCCTCAGAGATCTGCAAGGAGATGATGGTGCTCTCAGCACCTGAACACCCAGAGCTCTGTCCTGCCACATGGCCATAGCCAGAGGCTTTTATCCCATAGACTGACCTCCAGCAAGAGCCAGAAGAGATGCCTTCTCCCCAGAGCAAACTGCTGAGCATAGAGCTGACTTTGGCTCATCTCAGGGCTCTAGCCACTCCCATCCACTCAAGCCTCTACAGATTTTCCTTTCAGGGTGTCCCCTCATGGGCAGTGAGGCTAAACTCACCAAAACCTGCTGTTTGTTTCCCAGACCAGCCTCACAATGTGGCAGAGGGTCATCATCCCACCAGCTGCAACATCAACTTCCCATCCAGCCATTGGAAAGCAGCATCCCACATGGAAATGCCACTCCAGCCTTACACTTCATGAGTGCTTTTCTGCTTGCTCCTAAGTGAAGTGAACATTTGCTTCCCCCAGTTCTCCTTGTAGGCAGTGAAGTAGGACGAGTGAAGGGCAGAACCTCCCTGGACACGATGAAGCATGTGCAACCGACCTCACCCTTGGGGTGGCTGGATCCTGCTGGGCAGAGCAGCACAAGCAATGCATCTCCCCAGCTTCTGCAGGACCCTCTGCCCAGGCACTTTTCCACTGTTGTCACCTTGAGGAGCCGCACAGAACTGTTAGCTGCTACAAGGGATCAGTGGTGAATGAAAGGTCTCAGTCCTGCCCTGGTCCCTCCCTCCCAGGAGAGCTCTGTGATGTTCAGCCTCTTCCAGTTCAGAGCCAACATCAAAACTGATAAGGAGAGCTCACTCCTGCAGTAGTTTCCTCACAGCAGTGGCTTTTTGTTGACCGAGCCTCATTCTTGAAGAGTTTTCACAGTATTTCAGAGAGGAAAAGGGCCGGAGGCTGCACAAGCTCCTTTGGGGACCTTCCTCCAGTTCAGTACTGCAGATCCTCAGGGACCACACAACTGGGTGTTTGTACTAAACCCTAAAATCAGAGAGACAAACGGATGAGTGGATGGGCAAATAGGTGTTAGATGACAGAATATAAATAGAAGGATGAAGAGCTGGGTGGGGGGAATGGCGAACAGATACAGACAGGGATGGATGGATGGATGGATGGATGGATGGATGGATGGATGGATGGATGGATGGCAGGCAGGGAAGGGTACCATGGGATGGCTGTGCAGGCAGACACTTGGCCGATGGATTCAATAGACAAGAGGCATGTCAGTACATTGCTTCCTCCTCCCTGGAGCAGAGGAGAGGATGACCAGCCCTGGGGACACGCAGGGCTGCCCAAGCGCAGCCCAGCAGCCGGGCACCAACCAGGGGCATCAGGCAGTGGCAGGGCTCTGCCCCCCTGCCCAAGAACAGGCAGGCTGTCGGGCTTCAGGCACTCAGCGGGGTGCCCAGCCAGCCCGAGTGTCTGTTCCCTTTGAAGTGGGTGACTCGCAGAGCCGCCAGAGAGGATTTGGCAGGACGGCACTTCTGCTCTGTGGCAGGCCTCATAACAAGAGGATTGGCTTCCCTCCCTCCAGCACATGGCTCTCCCTCCCCTCCACGCTCCCTGTTGAACGGCAGCCCAGCCGGCAAGCCCCAACAATCTCCCGTCCCCCCCAGCCCAACCTCATTGTCCCTGGGAGATGCCTCCTTCCCCCTCCCCACCTCTCCCTTCTCTTCCTGGCAAATTCTCCCCCTCCTCCTGGATCCAGCCGCTCTCATAATAGCATCCTTTTCATGGAGACAAATTGTCCAGCCGGGGGCTGCACCTGAGGGCTTTCACCCTTTAACAAATAGCCTTTTAATTTTCTGCCAGAAGGGCATGGAAAGCAGGGGGAGAGAAGAGGGAAGGGGCGGGGGGGCTGGAGAGGGGGTTGCACAGAGGAGAGAGAATCAATCAGACATCCATCTTCATCATTGCTGCCAAGGGACCATTTGCACTGGCTGGATGCCCCTGGGGGAAGGTGGGGTGAAAAAGAGAAGAGGTTGGGGAGAGGGGGAGGCAGGAGGTAGTAAGGGGATGGGGAGGGAGGGAGGGTCACAGATCTATACCACTTCTGAAATCCATATGGAACAGTTGCCCTCCAGCAAGATAAACAGCAACCCTTGGAGTCTGGAGAACGGAGCAGAGGGTCATTTTTCTGCTCTTACTCTGCTCTCTAAAGAGGTTGGGTCAAATCCCGAAGAGTCAGTAGCCCCGACACTGGGCAATGCAGAGGCCCAGCAGAGCCAGCATGGCTGGGGAGGCCACAGGAGATCCCCATCCCCACTCCCCTGGAAGTGGGGAACTCCAAGTGAGATGAAGAACAAAGAAACATGGAGAGAAGCCCCACGAGCACCTTCTCCTCCCACAGCAAGGGCATCACATAAAACACACACAGCTTCCACTGCAAGGCAGAAGGGCAAGAAGAGCTTGAAATTCTCTTCTCCCTGATGTCTGGAGAGCAAGGAGGGAGCCAGCATGTGAAAGCACCAAATCATTTTCCTCCCCTTTATTCCAGATCCTCTCCTGCAAGAGGAGCCCAAGCTGCGGTGCTGGCTTTGGCTGGAATCTGTCACCTTTCCCAACAAAAAATAAGCAAAGAGGTTAATTAGATGTTTGCAATCCAATTTATGCCTTGTTTGTGAAACCAGCATTTCAGCTGTAACCCAGCCTGGAAGCCCCCGTGCCCTTGCTCTTTTGCTGAATTTATTTCACAGCTTTGCAGAACTGGCTGGGTCGGGTCAGAACTCTTCCATTATCATTTTATCACTGCCTCTTACTCTGTAATTACAAGCGGCTTCCCTCACCCCCTCCTCCTCTTCTTCCCCAGCCCCCTCCAAGCACAAGGTGGGAGATGCTGGTCTTCCTTTAAGCTTCTACGATTTGTCTCACCCACTCAGACATGGTTTGGCCCTGGTTTCAGCAGATAAGCATGGGAAGGTGGCTGGGAAAGGGGGGCATGCTGTTCTCCAGCCTCCCCTCCCCAAGGATTAAAAAATTCAGATGCACTGATGAATAACAATGAGCACTGGAAATTAAGGCCTGGAAACTCAGTGTTGAAGAAGTCGGAGTAAACGTGGCAGGAAGGAGAGGAGCTTCAGACCATGGAGGTCTATAGCATGTCCCCTCACATGTCCTGTGGCCAGACCCTCATCTGTTCTCAGTCACTGACTGGGAGGGTACTGGTTGGCATGGGCTAAAACCATGCCAGGATACATGCACAGAGGTGGCCAGCACTCATATCTATACCCTTCAGAAATATAAAGGTGGGCTTTATGAGCCCTGTTGGCCAACACCTCCAGCACCAGCAAACTCCAGCGGGAGGGAAGCGTCCTTGGGGAGCATCTCAGATGTACACCATGCAGAGCCAGGGACCAGCATGTCCCTGGGGTACCAGCACCTCCTCTGTGCCCACAGGGCAGAGACAGTGACTCAGGTCCCAGGCTGACACTGCAGCCAGAAGACAATCCCCAGCCAGCACGGTGGCTCAGTGCTGGGCTCCACTTGTAGACCCAGGACACATGGAGCAGCAGCACTGATCCCCCCACCAAGGACACACTTTTCCTCAGGCCCCCTTGATATTATAACCAATCCCCTCCCCAAAGCACCAGTCTTCTCTACCTCCAGCAAGGGGAAGGGGCCACATCCTCACCTGGCCCACACACCAGGGAAGGAGCATGTTGCTCTGCTCGGTCTCAGCCTGAAGGACCTTGCCTGGGAAAGCAGAGGGAGGGGAGGTAACAGATGGATGCCCACCCCTTTGGGGCTCCCCGTCTTGGCCATGGGGACAAGTCATCACAGGACTCAAAAACTGAGTTTGGGATGGAGATAGCCACTCTTTCTCCCCAAGGAGAAAGATGCTGCCTCACAGGGTGGACAGGGCCTGGATGCAGCTGGACACAGCCAGCAGCACCCTGCTTTGTTGCAAAATTTGGCTTCATTTCAGTCACCTGTGAGCATGAATCAGACAAGAACTTGCAGGCAGCATGAACACACACACACACACAGCCAGCTCAATTGCCCATGAGAAGGTTCATGTAATTAACAGGCAGACAGCTTTTCTTTCATGTGGCAAAGAAAGGATGGGGAGTGGGGGAGTATTTTTTCTGGGCCTGGCCCCTGCAAGCAGATTTCTGAAGAACTGGTTGCAGGAGTGGTGACCACAACGCAGTCTGTGAACAGAAACCCAGGGGCAAGGAAGGATGGACCACTGACCCCTTTGCCTAGCCCTGCTGCTGCTCCTCCATGTACAACCTGGGACCCTTCCCATCCCTGGGGAGAGGAGAGAAAAGCCTTTTCCCTGCTAAACCCACAGTGCAGGGAGCCCCTCTTTGCTGGAAATGGCATAAGGGTGGATTGTGCTGTTCCTTGGGCTGAGTAGCCTGATGCAGGACCTATGCCATGCTTGTACCCGCTGCTCTGTGCAATCCCCCATCACATGCTGAGGATCCCCATAGTATCACTAGAGATAGTATTTAATGCTTGAGTCCATCATGCACCATGCATGACCACTCAACTATGATTCCCAACCCCAGAGCACATCTGGCTCTGTGTTGTCCAACCCACACACACCATGGTTGTCCACAGACACATGTACAGCACCAAGCACAGAGACACCTCGATTCCTCCCTAAATCAAAGATCAAAGCCTCTGCTCTGCACCACACCAGCTCAGAGCTGAGGATACCACCCCCTCTCCCCGCTGCCAGAGGAACATTAAAACCCCATTAACCTGGGGTTGTTATTAATCATGCAACATTACCCAGTGGGGACAGCCCTGACGTCTGAGTGCCCGGGCTCCCGCCAGCTCCCCCGGCCTGGCTCCAGGTGACACAGGCACAGAAAAGGTAAGATTCGTTTATAACCGTGCAAGCACGCCAGCTCCAGATAATGAATTTCCTCCACAAGGCAAAGGAGGAAAGCTTTGCCGAGATTGGAAATAATCACCCTGAGGCAAGGCAGGGACCGGACTCCGGACGCCTCTCACCCCTGCGGATGCTAATCCCCTTTGTGACTGGGTTAAGGGCAAGGCGAGGAAACCACAATTTCTCATCTGCTTGAACCACATCCATCCTCTGGAAGAAGTTTTCCAGCTGTGCTGCAGAGCACACCCAACGATAGGCAGAGATCCCAGGCTGAAATCAAACCAGAGGCTCAGGAGATGTTCACTTTGGAGACCTCCTAAGGACACAGAGGGGACATCTTTGGCATGCACCGAACAGGTTAATGCCATGAGAGCAAAGCCTCTGCCTGCATATATGTATGTAGGCTGAAGCCCCATCAAGCCCTCACAGTTCCGTGATATTAAAGCTTTCCCCTCATGCATAGAAGCAAGCAGGGGGGCTAATTGCTTCTTATGACACTATAATGGTAGGACTATTTACAGTAGATTAAAATCCAATTCATAATGAGGTATAATAACTTTGCAAATGCCAGGATTCGTCAAAGGGTGAGGAGCGCCACTGAGACACAGAGCTGAGCAGCCTTGGACTTGGGGTCTGAGTCTCAGCATGGAGGAAAGGGCTCTTGCCAGAGCAAGGCTGGGTTTTTTGTTGGATTCTCACTCTTTGGTTGCTTCTCCCATTGGTTAAGCACGGGGGATGGAGAAAGGGAGTATAGGGATGGACTAGCACAGACCTGGAATACCTTTATATCCAATCCAAGAGGGTGAGGGGACTGCCCTGGGAAGAACAGTGCATAAGGAGGTCTGCAAAGGGCCTAGACGGAATGAGCTGTGTGTGGCCAAGCAAGTAGACACATCCACAGAACTGCCTGCATTTTACCTGTGTGCCAGAAATGGAGCTTCTTCCCCAGGGCAGTTTTGCCCCAGAAGCAGATACTCAGAAATCCTCCAGTTGCATAGAGACCCACTGGGTACCAAGGGTGCTGAGGCAACCTCCGGACCAGGAGCCAGCACTAGAAGTGTCTCACATGCTGGATGTCACACAACATGCTACAACATCAGACCCCCCCAGAAACTCATCCTTTCCACCCAGTGACATGGTGGCCCTTTCCACACACCCGCAGACAGTCCCATTCAGCCACCCATCGACGACATGAACAGGCACCCGCACTGCCGCCTCCCTGGGCTCTGGCCTGTGTTTGCTGAGTACTCCTGCAGCAGGGGGAAGATTTTTGTCCTGCGGGAAAGCGAGGACAGAGATTGGATCCAGTTGGGATTTGCTTCCCGACTCCATCACATGTTTACGGGTGTGACCTTGAAGGAGCCCAGCAACACATCACTCCTGACTCATTCAAAGGAGGTATTTATTTATTCCCTGCCAATGACATGGGCTGATGGTGCCCTCTGAATTTCATATAGGACTCAGCTCTATTTTGATTGTCTGGGTGGTTCTGCTAGAAAACAGGGAGGAAAAAGCCCAAAAAGCTGAGACCCGATTTCTTCATTTGGAAGAAACATTTCTCCCCCAGATCCAAGGGCTCTATGCAATTTCTGGATCCCACTGAGCGGGCTCAGCGCTGTTGCACAGGGGCTTAAGCAATGTACCCCAGGTCTCCTACAATCACTGAGGTCCCCTGCTAAATACCAGCACTAGGGACTGCTCCAAAGGACTTATGACCAGAGGTTGAACTGCAGAAGACAAACAGGCATCAAGTCAGAGGGAGATATAGGGGGAGCTTGGGCTGGTGTAAACCTCGCTGTACTGACACGGCTCGCTCTCCCACTGCAACCAAGCTCTCCAAGCACCATCTTCCCACTTCTCCACACCTGCTTGTGTTCCAGATCAAATGTCTGCTAAAAAAGCTGATAGCAAACCCTTCAGAAAACTAGTTCTTCAGTACATAATGCTGTGAATTGGTCACTCATCCTGCTGGACACTCAGTACTCCCAGCTTGTGACCGCTGAGCCGCATGCGTCGAGGATGAAGAGCTAGATGTAATATTTTATTTCCTGAAGGGTGAAATCCTCTCCTCTATTCAAACTCTTGCTCAATGGGATGACTGAAACAGCTGCCCCATGCATGGGAACATAGGGGAAGCACTGAACTGTAAACGCAGCAATAACCTTAACGTTCTTTGTGCTTAGAAGAAAATCAGCTGAACCTCAAATATAGCAAAGAAACTCAATTATGCCAAACTCACGTTTATGTCAGCAAAGGACTTTTCCTGGCAAAGACTCCATGCAGCATTCTCCCCAGTGTCCAAGCTGAGGATGTCCCATTACTAGGGCACAGCAAGCCCCATCCCACCCTCACCAAGCAAGGTGAGCCTAAGGACGGCAGCTTGGGTCAGCCAAGAGTCCATGCCAGCAGCAAGTCTATGGTAATAAGCCAGGTTTGACATCAGGCTGGAAACACAAGTCATGGTCAGGTCCAGCAGCACAGGGCAGTGATAACCAGACAGGACTATGATGACAAGATAGGTCCAAGTTGGGAAGTCAGGCCACAGGTTGGCATCCACATCAAGACAGTCCATAGCCAGGCATGGACAAGGCTAGAGTAGGTACGCCTACAGCAAAGCTCATTAAGAGATCAAATATCCAGACCTGATCTTAAATAGACCTCCCACCCATGGGCAAAGGGTGAGGGTGGAGGCCCCAGGTGGGGCTGGTTGGGGCCATTAAGACCTATTAGTGCCCCCAGGGCCCTGACACCCATTGCCTTCAGGGCTGAAAGCCTTGTCTTAATGGTATGGGTGCACCAAAGCAGAAACTTCTTTACTTCCTGGGCTGGGTGCTTGTCCAGCATCCTAGTGAAATTAAGAGGTGTTATTTGAAGTGAATAAAGACAGTGGGTGTCAGGTGGGCTTTGACTCCTTTGGTTAGATTGAAGCCTGGGCAATTTGTTCATGGCAGCTGCTGGAGGTGGCAGAGCCGAGTGAGTTCCAGTAGCCACAGGACTGGCCACGGTACCTCTCTCTGTGGAGGGCATAAACCAACGGCAAGACCCAGGGCTCTGCAGGGTTACAAGGTGTGCGGGGAGAGGGTAGAGGGCTATCCATCAGGTAGGGACACTTCTGCCTGATCACCACCACCGTGTAACACAATGCTCCACGACAGGTACCCCAACAGACCCTGCCTAGCAGTGGGGCTGTCAGGTTTCAAGGACAGCGCAGTGCCTCCTCGAAGCAGAGCTGTGAGGAGCAGCCACGGGCGTGTGCATGGCTTGCAGAATTTCCTTCTGGCATCCCCGGAGCGGAGGCTGGCGTGGCAGCATACCGAAGCCACCACACCACAGGACTCCTCACACACTTTTACAGGCAGATCCTTCCTAGTGAGAGGCAGAAGATGCTCATAAAGTCAACCTTAAGCAGAACACATGTACGTTGGATGAATCAATATGTTCAGGCTGTAAAGGAGGAGAAGTCCAGGAGCCCAGAATCTCCAGCAGAACAGATGGAATAGCCCAGGAACACCTCCGACCGCATGGCACCTCCTAGCATCGCTCTGGGAGGGGACGAGGCTTCTTGGCCAGAGTCTGAACTGATTATCTTCTGGCAGACCTGATGCTCTTTGGTTCACCAGCACTGAGAAGAAAAAGGCAATTTTCCCCCATTCTGTTTTTTTTTTTTTTTTTTTTTTGAATGTGAGAGGGAAAGCAAGCCAGAGCAGGTGACAGCAGAAACGGCTTGAGAGGATGGCATTGCATCCCAATTGGAAAGGGCCAGTGGCCATTGCCCAAGTGAAATTCCAACTTTATGACATAATGGGCTTTTTCTAACCAGTGCTTGCTATTAACTTCAGCACTGGCTTAAACCCCCTGGCCTCAGGCACAAGCAAAGCAGAGCTCATATACTGTAAATGTTAATACTGCTTTAGCACTGTAATAAGCTAAAAGGTGGATGCAAGATCTGGCACATTAATTCCTTTTTTCATCATTTTAGCACATTTCAGGGTAATATGAATAATAAATATTTGAGCTCATGAAGGTTAACGGATGGATAGCCCTGGAGACTGGCACTCCCTGGGTAGGAAGGCAGCAGCTCCCTTCCATATATCGCTGTCTCCAGCAGCAATCCAGGGAATTGGCCTCCTCCAGAGAAGTCAGAGTTGCCTCTTGGCAGGGAAGCATCTGACACAAAAACTTGTTGCCTGGCATACTTGTTCACACTTCAAATAAGAGCATTTGGGTTGGTGAATGAGAAGAGGTAGGAGTTTCCAAGCATCACAAGGCAAAGCTACGGAGAGAGGAGAACCTCCTCCATCCCAGCATGAGATCTTGGTCTCCACTGAACAAGAGCCAGGTTTGGTCAGGAAAGGGCCCCCAGCCTCAAGGCTGTTTAGGCGTCTAATTCCTACTGCAATTGGGTGTGGATTCCTCTGGACCGACAAGCTCGGTCGTGGAGCAAGGGAGCTGAGCATACACCTCCAGAGTTTTAAACTCCAGATGACTCTCCTCTCACTGAGAGCATGGTCTAGAGGCAGAGGCACTGGATGGATCTGACCCAGATATCTCTGTCAGCCCTGAGGATCCTGGCCTGGCCTTGTTTTGAAGGTGCTGGGTCTAAGTTGAAGGACTTCTGACGTCTGTCCATCAGGCTGCACCCACACAACACCTTGAGGACAGCATCGGCAGATGCTGAGCATGGAAAAGGCCTGGCTGCTGGGAGAGCCTTGTGAAAAACCTTGCTGGCATAACTCTGCACATCGCCTCTGGATTATGAAAGCACCACAACATGGAGAACAGGGCTTGGGGAGAAAGTCACACAGCTTTGGCATTCAGTCAGGCCCAGCAAGAGAGCCCCAGCTCGCCCCAGAGCCATGTGGGCTTGCAGGGAAGCAGCCTAGAAGGGATGTGGAAAATCTTCTAATCCAGCCTCCCCCTCCACAGGAAGACAGGAATCCAGATGCTGAACAAGTACCATGCCAGGAGAGGAGGGGTAGGTCTGGTGACGCAGGAAAGGATTTGAACCCTATGCTGGGAGAGCAGGGACCTGAGAATAGGAATTCCCATTGCTTACCTGGCACGTCGTAGCACTTGCTGGGAGAAAAGGGTTCAGGGTAAACACGAGTATCCTCCTGGGATGGAGGATGTAGGGCTTGCCCTAGGGTTTGGTCTGCTGTTACAGCTTCACAGTCTGTCTTCTTGACCCGCGTGGTACTTCTGCTACTCCTGCCACTTCTGACATGCAACACCTCTTGCTGGGAAAGCCCCAGTATTTCAGCAGAAGCTGTGCTGCCACTTTTCTCTGTGGCCCAAGGCTGGTGGACACCAGCACTGTGGGACACCTGGGCACTCAGGGCATGTCCCTTCCCCTGATAGCTGGTGATGGGATGGGTAAAGAAGGTACGCTCTGCTGTCATGATGTGTCACTGGATGGTAAGGTGCAAGAGGAATGTCTTGACTGTGCAGCCCACCTAGGGCAGAAACACAGTCCCCCTCCTGCCCCTGTCTGGGTGGTCCAGGAGCTGCAGGAAGGTGGGAGCAGAGATGCTGCATTCTCCCCGCAAGCGCCTGATGTCCCATCCTGACCAGTGCTGCAGGAAGCTGCGATAGACAAGGAGCACTGGGATTGTGCCGCTCCAGGAGAACAGTCAGGGAGATGGGGCAGCTGTGGGCCTGGCAGGGGACACGGGGGCAGGCTGGAGAAGCAGTGCTCGATGGAGAGAGGTGCTCAGTAGGGAGCTGTGTGCCCAGGGACGGGTATCTTGGGCCAAGGGGTAACTGCTGCAGGTCTCTGGGATGCTCAGTAGGGAACAGCTTGTGCCAAGGCACGGCTGGAGAGCACTGGTGGCCAGGAGATTAGGTGCCCAGGGACTGCAAGCGCCCCTCACCCAGCGACCGTGCCCACCTATGTGCACGCAAGCATGTTGCACGCAACACACACTCGCCGAGGACTGCGCATCTGCAACGATCACCTCCGTACCCTGATCTGGGGAGGGATCTGGGGAGGGGGGGCAGCTGCCCGCCGCTGTGTTGGGGTGCATGCCTGGATGCTGTGAAAGGGGAGCGATGCACCCCTACACTCCAGTCCCCCGTGTTTGCCTTTCACTTTGTTCACTCTTGCGTGACAGCAGAGCCCCCCTCCCTCTCTGGCAATCCTTGGGGGATATCAAGGGCAAGCAAGAGAAGGGTTACCTGGAGGAAAGGGTTGCTAAGCAACTCCCCCCCCGACCCCCCCCCCAAGCACCGCAAACCCAAAACTCGTTCCAGGCCTGCAACCAGATTAGCATATTAATGAGGCTGTAATTTCCCCGGAATTGTCTGCACGTCTATGCCCGCTCACAGCACACTGGCCCAGGAGTTTGCTATGCAAATAAACTGGTTTTACAGGCTGTGGCTTAATTAACTCATCAAGTTCATCTTCCTAACAAAAAAGGCAGACTAACTGTGGATTAATGGACCTGTGTTTGCTCTTCTTTCTCTCTCCCTCTCATCGGTTCCCCAAGGCAATGCCTCCCTCTAGACCCTTCCATCCCCAGCCAGGCCAGCCTCAACGCTGGGTGGATCCTCTGTCCTCGCAAGGAGATAAATCCTGGGAAAAGAGACGGGGGGGGGGGGGGGTCGGGGGGAAGCTGGGCGGGGGGGGGACCTTAATACTGCTTCCAGCAGAGTCTGGGAGGTTTCTTCATCGACTTCAAGGGGAATAAGATGGATCAGGCCTCAAGGATGGTAATTATGCCTCCAGTTGAAGCTGGCAGGTGACCACTTATGAGAAGGAGGTGGCACATCATGACACTGTCTCTTTAAAATGTTTGTCTCTGTGCAGATCAGGGGTCGGGGATTTTGGGGAGGGGGATTAAGGCACCATTTCTAGGCGAGCTCTGGCAATCCTGCCCCATCCCTAACAGCGCAGGGTCAGAGCCAGCAAGAGAGATGCTCTCTCTCCTGGGTTAATTAGAAAGGCCCTTCCCACCTGCATCCCATTCTCAGAGGTGTTATGCCTTTTGAAAATGACCAAAAAAAAATAAGTATAAGGATTTGCATAGTCCCTGGGAGAAAGTTCACAGAGCCAAAAGTCTGTATTCATCAGCAAATCCCTGGACCAGAGCTTTCTTTGAACATTATCATCATTATGAGTTCATCTCCCTTTCCCTTCCCTACATTTTCTGTTCCTTCTTTCCTTCCCTGGGAAGAGGGGAACAGTTTTCTGTAGGACCCGGACAGCTCTTTGCCTCTATTTGGGTACAGATGTCCCCCCATTGCTCACACACCCGTGGGGGTTTGGAAGCACGTGGAGCTGGGCTGAAAGCACCACAGCCCTGAGGCTGTGTGTAAAGTGACTCCACTTGGAGATGAAATGTCTGAGCATATCTTTTTCTTTTTCCTTTTTTTTCTTCCAGCTGCAATGTTAGTTAATTGTAGCTTGACCTCCAGGAAGATTTTCCGTGGCTGGGAAGGTGGCCTAGGATACTGAATTCAAAGCCTAGGGTGGGAACGGTTTATTTGGCATTCAGAGCATGAATTGTGCTGGCCTGACATGAAGAGCCCCAGGGAGCTGAGAGCCCGGTCAGCCAAAAAGGCAGAGGGAAACTGAGGAACAGAGCTGCCGAGAAGTGTTCGAGGTGGCCCCGTGGCCACCCAGCATGGGCCCTTGGTTTCCAACCCACATAAGCCGCAGCAGATCTGTCATCCATCACCCCACAGAACCACTACCATAGCCCCTCACTCTCACACCCTGCACCATGCAATCACCCACGGCTTTGCTGTTGGGTGGGGAAGGGGCCGGCTCCCCAGCCAGCTGAGCTATCAAAGACCACCCGGCTGCTCCATGTGCTCAGCTCTGCAGCATCTGAGGAAACCTCAGCAGAGGTTCCCTTGGAAGAAAGTTTAGGAGCATTCAAATCACTCGGCTGAAAACCACCCCTCTTCCAGTTACAGCCATTTTGGAATGGACTGAAGTTGAAGCTTTCTTGCTAAAGTTGGTTTAGACTGGACAAAGTCCTTGAAAAATCTAACTGTACTCAGAAGCTTTTCTGCATTCACAAGGAAATGGACTGGCTGACCTAAAAGGTCTTTTCCATCTCTAATTTCTGTGGTTGTGTGATTCATCCCTCTTCTTTGAAAGTGTTTCCTACATGAAACGTCTAGTAGAAGGAAAAAAATGATACTAAATAATCTTTTTTCATTTCCTCTCATCATTGTCAGAGATTATGAGAGGTGAGGGATATGCCTGCTGTGACATTAGCCGAGCAATGGAACAGAAAAGGCAAACCAGGATTCAGCTTAACAGCCAAGAAAGAAGCTATTCACGCAAGGTGGGATAGGAGGAGACGTGCTGGAGACATCCTTTCCAGGAGCGCAATCGTTCCATACTTTCTCAGATCTTGAGAAAATACTGAGCTGGAGCAAAACAAGCATCTTACAAGAACAGGGGAGTGGCCACATCCTGACCAAGGAAAGGACCTCTCTCAGACTGCTGTCCCCAGGAGGGACAAGGAGCCATCATCTGGGGAAGAGCAGCAGAGCAGGGCAAGCATATATAACAGTTCCCTGGGATGCTCTTGGGGATCACCACAGCCATCTGTGGGCTCAATGTTCTTAACATCCTTCAAGGAGTTTCTCTTCTATGAGCTCATCCAGTTTCCTCCTAATCCATTAAGCTCCTGCAGTGAGGAGTTCCACAGATAACTCATTGCAGCGAGTACGGTTTGTCTTAACTCATGCTCCTACCACCTTCACCTGAATATATGAAAGGGTTTTTAGTTTCATGCTCCTCTCCTACTAGCTTTTTCACGTAGGAAATGATATCAAAGGTGTCACATAATCTCAGAAAGGAGACAAAAAAATTCCCAGGGTCTGCTGAGCCATTCCCCTGGGAATGCAGAAGTGCATCTTGAAGCAACCTTGCATGGGGAGGGACTGGGAGTTACCCTGAGTGAGGGCACAGGAGAGGCTCCTTGGCTTGTAGCCACCAGCCCACTGCTCAGCTCCCCACCGCTGCTCCCTGTCCCAGTCCCTAGGCTGCCCCCCTGGAGCCGTACAACCACAGGGAAGTTGCCCCATCCCTGCAGGCTCTGGGTCCATCAGTGCATCCCTCCACTCCAGATCTCTAAAGCCTCAGTGGTGAGGCTGTCTCTTTCCCATGGCTAGCAGATGGCTTTGGCTCGTAGTGTCGCATCAGTTCAAGACTGCTTATGAGGGACAAACTGAAGATCATCAAATTATGCCTTTTCTCCTGTTGGATAATGCCTTGCAAACCATCCCATTTGCTAATCCTTCTTTTTCCACATGCTCAGCAGCAAACGCAGGGTGACGTTGCTGGAAAACAGCCCCTTTCAACTAGTTTCTGCTTTAAAAGTTGAGTGTGAGGTTGGACGCTCACATCAGATAATTTCTAGAAAGGCTGGGGAGCCGACGTGTTTCCAGGGGAGCTCGTGCAGACAGCCTGGCACCGCACTTGCAGCCACTAACCTGACGGCGTCAGGATGGGAAGTCAATGGGAGACAGAGCTGCTGTCCCCAGAATGAAGGGGAAATGGCGGGGACTGAAGGGATGAATCCCTGTAGGAAGGAAAACTCTGCATCTGATCCTGGGTCATTTATCAGTGAGTTTTTGTCAGTGATTTGGGGATCAGAGATGGTTTGAATGATAATTACCCATCTTCAGCAGTCACCCAGGAGGTGTTTATTTGAAGAATTTTTGTCACCATAATACAGGACTTCAGCTCTTTTTATTTCATTGATTTAGTAGATTTTCATTCTCTTTTTGTCTCTCATTTTCTGGGAGAAAAAGAAGTAATATAAACCAAAGCTCTTCTACATTACCCCCTTGCTGCAAAACGCATTTATACAGACTTTGTTTTTTAAATAAAGACGAAACACAGTCAGGGAATTACCCAGATTTGACCATTTGCCAAATACCATTCCCACCCATAGGAAGTACCAATCCTTCCACATGACATTCCAGGACAGGGAATTTTTCCTTTTCTTCTATGTAGCCACTACTTCAATAAAAGGGAGAAAGCATTTTTCTGGTACAGGAGAAAAGGGAGAAGAGGGAACCCAAGAGGACCGAGCAAGGGGAAGCTGGATCTACACAAGCTGAGCCTTGAAATTAAAAACTGCCCTTTCATGATTAATGAGGAGAGTGATAAAACAAGGGGATAAATTTACAGAAGGAGACCAACTTCTCCATCGCTCGCGATCCCTAAGCTGGCTGCCTTTCGCAGGGGAGGCTGCTGCTTAACCACAAGTCGCGGGGCAGGATGCAGAAATTACCAGGCGAGTCTCTACGGCTCACGCTCCATGGGAGGTCAGACTACATGATCGTCAGGGTCCCTTCTGGCCTTAAAATCTATGAATCTATTGATGCTCTGAGGCTTAAAAAGCAGCAGCTGCTCCTATGCAGCACCTAGTTCTCATAAGCATTTGGAATAATGGATCCATATTGTGCCAATGCATACTAATGTTAATATACATTTGCAGCACACAATGTGATGGCTTTGGAGACACCCAGGTGTCAGATTGAATCAGTGTCAGTGACACACCATACCAGGACTTCGCGGCAGGTCCCTGTTGGCTCCTCCAGCGGGAAGCTTTTGGTTCTTTGAAATTATTGTGTTTATCCCTTATGTTTCTGGAGGGAAAAAAAATTAAGACATTGTACCCAGCCCACCGCGGGACTGGAGTCCGCAGTGTGCAGCCAGCCAAAGCCTGGTTTCCACAGGGTTAGAGATGTGGATGTGAGGGAAAACAAAGAAAGATGCTGTATGAAGAGTGACCAAAGAGTTCAGAGGTGCAGCCTTCTGCTCCCTCTGTTAATCTCCTCTCATGCACCAGTGCAAAGAAATTAAGAGCTGGGGCCAGGGGCTGCTCTCAGCTCTGTACATGCTGTCCCTGCTGAAGTCCAGCGAAGTTGCA
The DNA here is from genome assembly GCF_949628215.1 of Phalacrocorax aristotelis. Taxonomy (NCBI): domain Eukaryota; kingdom Metazoa; phylum Chordata; class Aves; order Suliformes; family Phalacrocoracidae; genus Phalacrocorax; species Phalacrocorax aristotelis. Next base: position 2,671,883 of record NC_134290.1, on the reverse strand, counting down.
CAAAGCATTTGCAAGGCAAAGACCTGAGCCTGCCTCTGCCGGATTTAATCCCCCTGGCTTTCAAGTGCAGAATCAGGTTCAGATTCTGCAAAGAGAAAATGGCCTCTTTAATTGCTGCCTTGGGTCGGGTTTGGGGGGCACAGGAGGAACACGCTTACACCCTCAGCCCCGCTCCCTCTGCACCCATGAGCCACATGTATGAGCGTGCTGGGTTTGCATGTGGACTGAAGCCCCTAGGCTGCGTGGGCAGGGCATGGGGTGTCAGGGGAAGGTTTGCACCCCAGACTTGAGCTGTACAGTTTGTGATGGTACGGATATGTGTGCATACATGTGCAATACCTTTACATTTATGTATATGCATGTAGATACCTTGTCTTTTCATAAAAAGTGAGCCTGCATTAGCCCCATCTATGTTCCCTGCCAAAATTTGCTTGTCAAGCTACATGAGCCCACATGGGATGCTGCCCAAAACATCACTTATTTACAGTAACACAAGGAAGCAGCACACCACCCAGCATGTCCTCACTTGTTCAAATGCTCCTTATTCCCTTAGCTGATCTGATGAATCAGCCCCAGTGCTGGGGACAAGGGGACTTTGTCACCACCCAGGTGCTGCAAGGGTTAAGGCCATCCCTGCACACAGGGTGCCTGCCCTGTTTTGGGACTCACCTGCAGCAAGGCCTGGGTGGATGGAGGTCTCCTGGGGAGCATCTCTGCCCTGCAGTGCCTTTTCAGGGCTCAATCCCACATGCTGGCTGAGGGGAGGAGCCCCTCTGAGTCTGGCCCTCGTCCATCCTCACCTCCAGCTGTGAGAAGTTGCTTCCAATGGATGTGCTAAACCTCTGCTCCCCCACACTGGCTTTTGCCCTGCTCCAAAACCAAAAAGGATCAGAAGCATTTAAAGAAAAATGGAAAGGAACAAACAGCTTCCCAGGCCCACAGGGACTCTGCTCCCCTTCACAGCCCCACACGGTACCCTGCTGCCAGGTCTTCTCTCCTGGCTCTTGGGCACCTTGGGAAGCCCAAGTTACCCAGGTACCACTGGGAGACCCCCTTGACCAGAGCAGATGGGGCTGCCTTTGTGATCCAGATCATGGTTGAGAGAGGCACGTTGTGTATTTCTAGTGGAGACAGAAGAGGGGGGAAGACAAGAGAAAGAAAGCAACATGGCCATGTGCCCAGGTGACAGTGACAGTCCAAGCAGGCTCACCAGAACTGCACATTAGGCAACTGAGGAGGTTAGAGAGGTCCCAGGTGCAGTCTCCCCCTTCCCTGAGGTGTTGGAGGTGTTTTCAGATCCCTGCCCCAGGGTGAAGTGCTTCTGCCTTGGCTTCTCACCCAGTTTGTGAAATGGGTGCTGGAGTTGTCTAGGCCAAACACTCCTGGCCCCAAGGCAACCCCAGGAAGGGCTCTCTCCTCTGGCCTACACAGAGAGAAAAAACTCATCTCCTGGCATAAAAAGATGGGGCTGAGGGATAGTGTCAGCTCCCACAGAGCCTGGGTACGTCAGAGAAGGCAGGGCCACCGAGCTGGGTGTTGCAGGGGTAATGTGTGTGTGTGAGGGCTGGTTTTGTGTGTGTGCTTGGGTGTGTGTTCTAAGGCTGGCTGGTGTGTGCATGTAACGTGTCACGGGGGTGTCTCTGAGCCGTGGAGGTATAGGGGAAGAGGGTTTGGGGTTGTGCAGGGAAGCGTGTGTGTGTGTGAGTAGGATATGTGCATATATGTGGACGTGCATGAAGGAACGGGAGGGAACGTGTGGGTTGGGTGGCGTATGCGTGGAAAGGGTGTGCGTGGGCACATGTGTGCAGGAGAGGACAAGGCAGACAAAGAGCCGTGCAGGTGGGCAGGGGCAAACCCTGGGCCCTTCACTGGGGTATCAGGGCTGGGGGAAGCCAGGTGAGACCCTGTCCCCTCGGTGAGGAGCTGGCAGTCCGGCCGGTTCGCTGTCCCAGGGGTTACCGATGTGGGGGTGGGTGTGTGGGTGCATGCAAGGGAAGGAGCATTTGTGCAAGAAGAGAGGTGGGACGTGTCCAAACATCACCTCTTCGTAACATTTGGGGTTCACCACTTCTTTTTCTCAGCTGTCTGGGTCCCCCCGCGGACGTGGGGCCGGCCGTGGGGCTTCCCCCCGCACTGCCAGCTCTCGGGGCGGGCAGGCACAGGCAGTTTGGGTTTCGGTTTTAATCGCAGCCGCTGGAAGAGTAAAAAAAAGATCGCGCTGAGATCCCACCGATCCCTACCCATGCAGCAGGGACGGTGCCTGGAGCCGGCGGCGTCCCCGCGCAGCGCAGCCCGGCTCCCCGCGGGATTAAGCAGTTAATGTTTGGGGATGGGGTGGGGGGTGTCCGATGAGTAGCTGCTAATTATAGCGTTGTGTTTGCAAAATTTCCAGTCTTTCTGGCCAACGCAGCTTTCTGTGGGAGGAGGGAGAGAAACGGGAATGGAGGAAAAAACAGAGAGAGAAGGAGAGATCCGTGTGGAATGTGTGTGAAAGGAGAGGGGAAAACGAGAAACAGAGCGGGGGGGTGGGGAGGTGTCGAAGAGAGTGAGAAATAAAGAGAGACACCAAGACCGAGAGAGAGTGAAAGAGTGAAAGGGAGGAAAAGACTCGAGAGAGAAAAAAATAAAGGAGAAAACCGGAAAAAAACAGCAAAACACAAAAATAAAATAAAAGGAAGAAAAACAGAAAAAAAAATAAAGGAGAAAAACGGGAAAAAGAAAAGGAGAAAAAGCGGCGGGGGGAGGAGAAAAACGAAAAAAAAACCAAAACAAAACAAAAAACAAAAACAAGGAGAAAAAAAAGAAAAGGAGAAAAACAAAAACAAGATAAAAACGGGGGGAAAGAAAAGGAGAAAAACTGAAAGGGGAAGAGCAAGGGAGAGAGAACGAACGAAATAAAGGAAGGGAGGGGGGGGCGGCCGCGCCCGGTGCCCCGGTGCCCGCGGGGCGAGGCGGGGGCGGCGGGAAGGGCCCGGGGGCGGTTCAGCACCCTGGAGAGCTCCGCGGCGCCGGCCGGGCGCGACACGGCGGCGGGACCCGGGAGGCCGGGGGACACGGGTGGGGACCGGGGGGACACCGCGGTGCCAGGGGCGGGCAGGGCTGGGGGGGGCCCGGCGGGGCCCGGCGGGGCGCGGGGTTCCCCCGTCCCGGGGCTCAGCCCTGCCGAAGGCAGCGGTGTCAGATCCATCCCGAAGCGGGACTCCACGCCCACCCGGGTCGTGGGAGGGAGAGACCAGCGGCCCTGCTCCGCTTCCCGCCGCCACCAGCCCCGACGAGCCGCGCCCCCCCACACCGGAGCTGCCCCCCGCCGCCCTTACTGGCCCCCACGAGGCACGCGTAGCTTTGGGGCGCTCTCAGCCCACCCACGTGTGTGTTTGTCCCCCAGAGTCGCCCCACGGCGCCAGCTAGCAGGAAGGTGGGAGCGCTGTAACGCGGTCCCCTCATCCCGCAGGCGCGGGCCGTGTGCTCCCCCTTCCCTATTTCCCAAGAAAATCCAAGGGAGGGGGAAGGATTCGGGGAGAGGGGGGCAGAGCCCGGCGGGGGCACCCAGCCCTTCCGCCAGCTTTGCGACTCCCGTGTGCGTGGGGAGCCCGGGGGTAGAACCTGCCAGCGCCCGGCTCAGCCCCGACCCCCGACGGGAGCACCGGGGCGAAGGTCCCTTCCCTTCTCGTGCTTGCGAAGGAGCACAACAACCCCCGGCTTCAGCCCTTCCCCCCCGCATCCCCCTCCCCATGTCCCGTCCCGTCCCCCCCCCGTCCTCCCCCCGTGTCCTCCCCCCGCCATGCTCCGGGGGCTTCTGCCCCGCCGGGGCGGACTCCCCACGCACCGGCTTGCTCCGTCCTGCCGCTGCTACGCAGAGCTCCGCGGTTGCCGCCGGCTTTTCTCATGCAGATTCCCTCTTTCACACCTCCCAAACAAAGGCAAACGGGGGCATCGCCTCCCCGTGTCAACACACACGCTCATTAGTGGGAAGGCGGGGGGGGGGGAGCGGGTGGGAACGGCTCGAACGGCCCCTCCGGGGGGGCGGTCGCATCGACAGGAGGTTGTAGAGCGGACCGGGAATCACCCGAGGAAATTTGGAGAGAGTTTTTTCGCCGCATCCCCCCTCAAGTCACTTAAGTTTCCGAAGCTCTGGGTTTGACCGTCTTCCGCTCCGTTTATTGCAACACACGGTGCTCACGGCCAGGCTTTGCCCACCCGCGATTCGGTATCGCGGGGAGCGGTGGCCGCGGGGGTCCCGGTGGGCTCCGAGCAGAGCGGGGACCCCAGCCCGTGGAGGGACCCCAGCCTCGGGGAACCGTCGGGGCGATGGGAACGGAGCTTTGGGATAGTGCCGGGGCTTGGGGGCGGGGGGTGCTATTAAAACTTCGCTAATTACCGCCATCCACGGGGGGGGGGGGGCGGAATTGATTAAAACGGCTGTGGGGGGAGTGCAGCGTGGGGAAATCATGGCCAAGGAAGGGGCGAGGGGCGGTGGGAGAAGCGGCACCTCGGTCTGCGCTGGCTGCCCCCGAAGCGGGGAGCGCGGGGCTCCGGGGCCCCGGCAGCCCAGGCCGGGGCTGCCCCCGCCGCGGTACCGCGTGGGAGGCGGGGTGGGGGCTCAGCGGGGCCGCGCTCCGCGCCTGGGGTCGCACAAAATATTGTATTTTGTGCTGCTCGCCCAGTTATTTTCTGTTTTCCTCTTGCTTTGGTTTGTGATTCCGCCCCCCCCTCCCCCGCCGCCCTTTTTCTTTTTTTTTTGTGTGTGGTTTTGGTTTTCCCCTTTTTCCCCTTTCCCTTTTTTCCCAAGCCCAATCCTGCAGCCGTTCCCGCTCTCCCGGGGCTTCGCCCTGCCGCTGGCATCGCCTTTCGTTTTGTGCCGTTTCTTCCTCCGAAACCCCCGGGCTGGAGCTCGGAGGGAAGGAAACAAGAAATTCGTTAAAAATAAGAAAAAGGGGATAAAAAAAATCCCCCCCGTTCTCCGTTTGCATTTGGGCCGCGTGGGGTGGGTAAGTGGGGGGTTGTTTGTTTGTTTTCTTTTTCAACACCCACCCCCCCACCCCCCCACCGTCCGTCGTCGTTTATGGAAACACCAGTGGGGAGCAAAGAGCTGCCCCAGCGCCGAGGCGGGGACGGGACACCCCAGGACTCTGGCTTTTCCTTGGAGCCCCCTTTGCGGGTGGGAGGAAGAGAAGGGGATGCGGGGGGAGAGGGGGTGCGCATGGCACTGTTTGGGGCTGCGTGGGGCTCCGCATTGTCTGCTGGGGCTGTGAGCACGCACACACACACCCGCAGGCACACTCACACGCTCCTCGCACCCCCCCAGTAATACGGAAATTTCCACGTCCCAGCTGCCTTCCCCTTTTAACCTTGGTATTAATTTAGGACGGATCTTTTTAAACGGCCCCGTGATGGATTCAGACGCTGCTGGAGGTTTATCTTTTCTTTTTCTTTTTTTTTTTCTTTTTTTTTTTTTTTGTATCGTGGGTTATATTTACACCCAAAACAAAATAATTACACTTTTGTTGGAGAGAGAAAGCTGGTGATTAGGCTGTGGCTCTTTGCAGCAAACCCTTTCTCAGTGGTACACCAGGACAATTTTTCACGGCTGGGTGGAATCAGACGCGGGAGGTAATGAATCCTGTGAGCTATTTAAATTTACAATTTGTAACGCAGTCACTCAGAAACGCCTCTGCCCCGGCGAGGAGATGCTTGCTGGGTTTGTTTAATGTTAAAACCTGCACCGTCCCCCTCTTACCAGGGGAAAGGAGGGGAAGGCGGGGGGGAGAAGCCCCCAAACGCGCTCCGGCCGGCAGCAGCCCCGCGGAGGAGCGCGGAGCGGCGCGGAACCACCGCGCCCGGGCTCGGCATCCCCGGGCCGGGCAGAACCGCGGAGCCCGACCTCGTTCCGCGCTTCTCCGCGCTGCTCCGCGCTCCTCCGCCCTCGTTTCCCGCCGTCACCGCCGCCTACAACTAAAAATAGTTGGAAATATCAACAAAGTCGTCGGCGGAGCATCCTAACAGATAGATAATTAATTACAAAACACAGGGGGAATATGCAAACCGCGTATTACAAATTCTACAGGGCTTAACTGATCGGAAACAGATTATTATCTTGTTTGTCTTTTGTCTGTTTCACTTATCCCTCTGCCGTCTGTTGTGTTGTAAGTTGATACACTTTATTCTTGAAAGGGGATTTTATATATATATATATATATATATATATGTAGTAAATTCCATCAACACCTTGTATAAGCGACGCCGCTTCTCCATGCGTTACCCTGTTAAAACACAATGGGTTTATCAGTCACAAATATTTTTATTTTGGTGCCTGAAATACCACAGGGGAACGATGGGGTGGGCCGGGAGACGCGGGTGGGTTGGTTTTTTTTCCCTCCCCTTCCCCTTGGCTTTATTCGTTCCTTTACTCTCAAACGAAAAAAAGGCAGCCGAACCCGGCAGCGGGTGCGGGACCCCCGGCATCGCCCCCCGCCCCCCGGGGCCGGGCCTGCAGGGGACAGCGGGGGGTCCCGGCTGCCGGTCCCGGTGGCAGAGCGGCACCGGGGAGGGAGGCACCGGCAGGACGGGGGAGCACCGGCCGGGCCACGGGGGTGTGCGGGGTCGCAGGGCCGAGCTGTGCGAGTGTGCGGGGCCGCGGGAGAGGAGCGCGTGTGCGTGTGCACAAGCGGAGCCGTGAGTGCCGCTCACGCAGCCTTTGCGGGCGCGTTACAGGTTAGCCGTACGAAGCCGATTATCCATAGAATTATCCCTATGGGCACGTTGCGGCGTGGGAGCGGCGCTGCCCCACGCCCACGCAGCCCCACGCCGCTCCCTGCCTCGCCGTTGGGATTTAGCGGGGCTGCCCGAGCCGCCGCCCGCACCCGCGTTTCTCCGTGGGAAGCAAAAGCGTGCGGTATCCGCAAGCGGGGCTCCACCGCCGGGAAATCCCCCCAGACTTCACCCAGCCCACCCCCCCCCCCCCACCCCGGGCAGCGAGAGGGCCCCGCTCCGCACCGCTCCCGCATTCCCCAGAAAAGCCAAAGGAGCCCCCGGCAAACTTGGGCAGAGCCCACGCAGGAGCACGACGTGAGCGATCGGCCGGCGGCCCGCTCCCTCCTCCTTTGCCTTCGCCTTTCTTGCCCGTTTCTTCCCTTTTTAATTTGCTGCCTTTTGTATTTCTTTCCTTCTCCCTTCCCTTCCTTTTTTCCTTCTCTCTTTGTTTTCTTTTTCGTCCCTCCTCTCCCTTGTTCTCTCGCTCCGGCGCTTTTCTTTCACGTTTTCTTTTTCGTTTCCTTTCTTTTCCATTCTCGCCGTTATTTATTTCTTTCTATTTCTTTTCTCCGTTCATTTTTCGTCTTCCCTTCTTTTTCTCTCCATTTTCTCAGACTTCTTTTTTTTAACCTTCTTTATTTTTCTTTATTTTTTATTTTCTTAATTTATTCCTTCTCTAATTCCTTCTTTTTTCTTGTCTTATTTTTTCTTCGGTTTTATTTCGGTTTTCCTCTGTCTCTCCTTCTTTCCTATTTTTTTCACAGAATCACAGAATGGTAGGGGTTGGAAGTGACTTCTGGAGTTTCCGTTAATTTCTTTTTCTTCACTCTCTCCCTTTCTCTCTCTCTTTTCATTGCCCCTTCGCTGTATTTTTTTTTTTTTTCCGGACACGTTTTCTCCCTTTCCTGCTGTGTTTTTTCTCTTTATTTCTCTCTTCCTTCTCTCTCCTTTTTCCTAATCTCTTCCCTCTGTATTTTCTCATTTCGATTCCCGCTCTTGCCACAAACACCCCTACCCAAGGGCACACACAAGACCGCCTCCACTTCCCCGCCGATGTTCTTGTGCGGCGGCGGGATTTTTTTTTTTTTCGGACGATACCAGGAGCGTTTCCGCGCCCCGGTGCGCAGCCGGCGGCGGGATGCTCGGCGGCTGCCGGGCCGGAGCGGGCTTTGACCGAGCCCTTCTTCCCCGGGAAAAAAAAGAGAGAAAAAAAATTAAAATATAAATTTAGATGTTTTGATTGAACAAACGGCCGGGAAAGGGGAAGGAAGAGCCGGCCTTCACCTGCCCTGACGCCTTCTTCCTCCTCCCTACACGGCCGGACCCCAGGGCCTCCCCGTCACCTCCCCAGATCCCGAGGTAACGGAGGGAGCGGCGGCGGGGCCGCTCCGGCGGGGAGCTGCGGGCTGGGGCAGCGGCTCCCGGCCCCAGACAGAACCCCCCCACACCCCGGGGTCACCCCCCCACCCCGAAACCCCAAGCGCCAGGTCCGATCGTGCCCTGGGGCCCTCCCGCACGGCCAGCCGGCGACTTACAGCTCCGCCGCACCTGGAATTAAAAAGAAAAAAAAATATGTCCGAGATAGGCAGGGCCCACCGACCCCCCCCTTCCCTCCCCGACCCCCCCGACCCGCCCCCTGCCCCCTTTGCCCCCCGGGGACCGCTTGCAGGGAGCGGGGAGCTGGGACGGGGCGGGAAGGCGGCAGGTCCGGGGGACAAAGGCTGGGGGGCCGGAGGGGGTCAGGGGGGGCTGGGAGGGGGGAGCTCATACCTCCGCGCAGCGCCCTGCCGGGGGAAGTTTTCATCCCGCCACGCTGCACGAAGAAGCCGGCCCTCCCCGCACCCCCCTCCCCGCCTTCCCCCTCCCCTAAAATCCCCCCTACTTCCTTTTACCGCTTGTTGCTCTTCCAGACAAAAGCATATTCCCCCCCAACCCGTGCAAAAAAAAAAAAAAAAAAGAAAATTTAAAGATAATAAAGCAACCCCCAAAACAGGTGATGCTCTCCCCCAGCCCAGCTCGGGACCTCCCCAACCCCCTCCCCGAGCTTCCCTAAGTGAAATCAATTAAAATAAAAGGAAAAGTGGTGGGAAAAGGAGGGGGTGGGGAGGCGCAGCGTGCCCCCCCTTGGCCCCCCAGCCAGGTGCATACTCACTTCGCGGCACAGGTACAAGCCACCCTCAACAATAGAGGCGCGTTGTTTTTTTCCCTCTGTGCCAAGCACAAGGCTGGAGCCAATTTAGATATGCTATAAATTAAGAGGTTGCCATGGTTACCGCCCTCCCATTGGTGGCAGCCGGGGCGACGCGAGTCTCGACGTCACTAAATCTGAATAAGGATGCGCGAATTACTAAGGCGGGGGACAAAGCTGGCGATGGGGACAGCATGAGAGTGGCGGCGCGGCGGCGGCGGAGCACAGCGAGGCACCGGGGCCGCCGGCTGCAGGGGGGGGGTTCATGCACCCCTCCCGCCGCGCCCGCTGCCGCAGAGTCCGCCAGCAGCGCGGCCGCCGCTCCGCCGGTTCCCGGGGAGCTCCGGAGGGACCTGGAGGGGGGGGGGGAAATTTGTTTTTTTTATATATATATATTATTATTTCTCGGGGGTGGTTTGAATTCTTTTTTTTTTTTGTGGGGGGGCATCTTTTTTTCCCTCCCGCCGCCGAAGCTCTGGAGAGAAGAGAGGGAAGAACTTGACCGCCGCTCCGCTCCCCTCCCCTGAATTTTTCATCATTCCCTTCTGTATTTTTTGTTAAATTCTATTTTATTATTATTCTTTTCTTTATTATTATATTTTATTTTTTATTATTATTATTTTTCCCCCTGTATTTTTGAGCCGCCGCCGTGTGCCGGCGGGGCTGACTTCTCCTTCGCTCGTCTCCATCCCCCGGCGGAGGTTATGATGGTGCATTGTGCGGGCTGCGAGAGGCCGATTTTGGACCGGTTCCTGCTAAACGTCTTGGACAGGGCATGGCACATCAAATGCGTCCAGTGCTGCGAGTGCAAGTGCAACCTGACCGAGAAATGCTTCTCCAGGGAAGGCAAACTCTACTGCAAAAATGACTTTTTCAGGTGAGTCTCCCCCCCTACACACACATACCGCCAACGGGGACGGGAGGGCGCGGGGGTTCATACCGCGCCCGGCCCCACCGTGCCTCTCTGGGGTCTCCCCCGGTGCTTTGGGGGAGCTTGGGGGGCTCCCCGCTTCTCCACCCATCCCTCCCTGCCGGGGAGCCGCACCGACCCTGCCTCACCGCCTCGGCGGGAAAGCAGCCCCCCGGGCCGGGGGAGCCCCGGGGAGGTTTGGCGGGGGGCCGGCGGCTGCGCTACGGCCGCTGCTGCAGCCCGGCGTGGGGGCGCCGAGGCTGTGCACCCCCCCCCTTACACCGTCTTCCCGTGACCTTGCTTCCACCAGCACCGGGCCCCGCTCCGCCGGTGCCGCCGCCCGCCCCGTCGCGGCAGGCCCGGGTGGGCATCGCGGCGGCGGCCGTGCGTGCGTGTGTCCCCCGCCCGGGGAAGGCCTGGAGCTCGTCGCCCCCCTCCCGAGACCTCAGGCCCCGGTGAAAACGGACGCCAAAACCTCGTCCCGGTGGGGGGCGGTGGGGGGGCCGAGCTTCGCCGCTCCTTAAACGCCCCTAATGACCGCGATAAGGTGCCGATGAGGAAATTAGGGGCCGGGATGGGGGGGGGGGGGCGATGACTTATGACTCCTAATGCTCTCACTACATCAACGTCACGGGGAGCAGAGGGGGAGGCAGAAGTTGTGCCGCGACCGGACGAGAAAAAAGGGGGGGACCCTGCGTGGGTACGGCGGGGCCTGGCAGCGCCCGGCCCCCCCGGGGACCCGGCAGCGGCAGCCCCCACTCCTGGGTTTTGGGGGCACTTTTGTCTGTGGGTTTTTTTTGTTTGTTTGTTTCGTTTTTGTCTGGGGGTTTCAGAGAATTTTCGGGGTTTTTTTTTGGTTGGTTCTTGAGGGTTTTGTGGGGTTTTGTTTTGGTTTTTTGTTGTTTTGCTTTTGGGTTTTTTTTTCTCCTTAGGAGATCTTTCCAGCCGATTCGAATTCCCTGAAATTTATTTTTTAAAAAATGCATCTCCTGGGGGGGGGAGGGGGAACAACAACCAAAAAACAAAACCAAAAAACCGTTCTCCTTCCAGCGAAGGGAAGGAAAATTGGAGATTTCCAAAGCGCTCTTCCCGAGCAGGAAAAATTTCCACCCACTGCCCCGGAGAGCGGGACGGTGCCGGCGCCGGGCTGGGGACCCCGGGGTGCTTCGGGGAGCGGAGCTCCCTCCTGCGCCGCCCGTTGTTGTCCTGGGGGCGCGGTGCCCCCCGCACCCGCCGCTCCGTTCTTTCCGTCGTTCTGCCCGTAATTAGCCCCGTTTTCTTCCCGGGATTTTCAACACCCATCCCTTCACCCCCCCGTTCCCCGCCCGGGGGGCGCCGGTTAAAACGAAATCTCCCTCCCGCGGAGCGCGGAGGGGACACCCCGCCGCCCCCCACGCCGACCCCAATCCCCTCCGCCCCTTCTGGGGCCCAATCCGGCCGAGGATGCCCGTGTGTGTGCGCGTGTGTGTGTGTCCGTGTGGGGACCCCCCCCCCCCCAAACCCGAGTGCTCTGCAGTCCAGCCTGCGCCTGCGAGCGACGTGGGGATGAAGGCTCTCTTCCTCCTCGTCGCCCCTAAAGGGGCAGGGGGTGCGAATCGCCTGCTCCCCCAAATCTCCCGGCGAGAGATGCTGGAGGATCGAGCTCCCCGCGGATTTGAGGGGGGGGAGAGGGTCGGTATAAAGGCTCCCCCTCAGCCCATCGTCGCCGGGGGTCCCAGCTCTCGCCTTTCTCCCCCTCTCCAGGAGGTTTGGTACCAAATGCGCCGGCTGTTCCCAAGGCATCTCCCCCAGCGACCTCGTCCGGAAAGCTCGGAACAAAGTCTTTCACCTGAACTGTTTCACCTGCATGGTCTGCAACAAACAGCTCTCCACGGGCGAGGAACTCTATATCATAGACGAAAACAAATTTGTTTGCAAAGAGGATTATTTGAACTCTCCCAGTTTGAAGGAAAGCAGCCTCAACTCAGGTACGAGCGGCTCAGCCCGCCGCACCGCCCGCGGACGCAGCCCTGCCGCTCGCACAGGCAGGAGCAGGCAGCGCCCGGCCGCTGCCGGTACCTCCCGCCGGCCGGGCCGGAGGTTTCGCCTTACGGGGTGAGGGGCTGCACCCCGCAGCCAGCCCAGCCCCCCGGTTAATCCGCGGGGGGGGGGGGGGGCGGGGGGGGGGGGCGGGCAGGGAGGCATTTGGGGTGAAAGCTTTCGAACCGGGCGGAAGGCTCTGTGATACGCCACACACACACACGCAGGACGCGGACAGGCGTGGGATGAGCGGTGGCCGAGGTGCAGCCCTGCCGCATCGCTCCGCACCCCCCCACGCCCCCCAGCTCCTGCCCCGCTCACGGCCCCTACGGCAGCGGGGATGTGGGGTGGTGGGGACGTGGGACCTCCCCCCCCCCCCGCGCCTGGCCCTGGAGCCCCCCACGCCCCGGAGCCCCCCCTGCGAGTGTGCCCCGTCCCCCCGCGCCGCGGGCCTGATCCTTCGCCTCCTTTCACCCAGAGGCAAAGCTCCCATTTGACTTCCTTGGAAGCTGTCTCTGCGTCAGGACAGCAGGATCAGGCCCACTCCTGCTGTCCCAGCCATGCCAGGCGCCTGTGCTCACCCCCTTCCGTGGGCTCTCTCTCCGTCCAGCACCCGGGGCCGGATCCTGCCACGCCAGTCAGTGGGGCCGCTGCTGTGAGCGAGGCGAGTAGAGCTTGGCCTTGGGGAGGGTGCTGGCGTCAGGGTCCTGAGGGGGGAAGTGCTGGGGGCGGGGGGGGGGAACGAGCCAGGCTCAAGGCAGTGACTGGAGACCCCCCCCAAACCCCCAGAGCAACCAGTTGCGTTTTTCCCTGCAGCAGATCCTGCTTCCCGGTGTGAAAGACATGGCGGGGGGGACGAGGGGGAGCACCGGCGGCTGTGGTGGGTCTGGGGGATGGCCCTCACCCCAGCTCCACCCCCCCGGCCAGCACGACAGGGCGCACAGGGCTGGATCGGGCATTGCTTGCCTGGACCTCTGCGTGATGTTGGGGGGATGATGCTTTAGGGGTACCGGGGGAGCAGAGGCGATCTGCACCCCTTGCCGCTCCCCAGCACCCCCCCAACCCCTCCCCTGGAAAGCAGCCAGGCCGGGTGGGCTGGGGAGGGCAGAGGAGAGGGGGGGTCGATCTCTCCTCTAAGTCACCCATCCCCCTCCTTTCCTCTCTGGGTCTCCTTTACAGTGTCCTCATGTACAGACAGGAGTTTGTCCCCGGATCTCCAGGACCCCATGCAGGACGACACCAAGGAGACGGACAACTCGACCTCCTCGGACAAGGAGACCACCAACAACGAGAACGAGGAGCAGAACTCGGGCACCAAGCGGAGGGGGCCCCGCACCACCATTAAAGCCAAGCAGCTGGAGACCCTCAAAGCTGCCTTCGCCGCCACTCCCAAACCCACCCGCCACATCCGAGAGCAGCTGGCCCAGGAGACCGGCCTCAACATGAGAGTCATCCAGGTAGGGCAGCCCCAGCTCGCCCCCCCGCCCCGCCGCGGCCCTCCCCACCACCCACCAGCGTGATGTCATGGGGCTGGCCAGCGACGTCATTCCCGCCACACATGGAGAGGTTCCTGTGATTTCATCTTGTGGAGCAGAGGCAGGGAAAGGACCCACCTGGGAAGGGAAGGAGAGGGGGTGCTGGTGGGAGCCCAGGCAGTTCAAGGCTGTGACGGTCTCCCCCAGGTGCTGGAGAGGGGTTGGGACGCTGAGGCTGCTCCCACAAGCTATGGGGAAATGAGGACAAGCAAACCTCATCCATCCCCTGCCAGTGTCACCCCAGGCCCAGCCCTGCACCCACCCCGTGCTCCCGTGGGTTAGTGGGGATCCCCCACCCTGTGCTTTACTGCACTGACCCCATGGGAAGAGAGGAAAATGAGCTCCGAACCGTGAGCTGGCTGGGCTCCTCCACTGCTGCTCACCAAGCCAGTGGCACAGCTTCCCCCTGGGCTGAGCAGGATCCCCCGGCGCGCCAGGGAGATGGATGCGCCGGCCTTGTGAAAGCAAGGAGAAGCCGCTGCGCTCTGCAGGCAGCCCAGCACTTTCTTACCGCACTGCCCCCGTGAAGAAAATCCCTGCGGAAATGTAGGGATTAATGGGCTTTAATAGAGGCATTAATAGGGGAGGACTCTCCCGCTTCGCCTGTAGCGGAGCTGCCAGCGTCCCAGCTCCCGGCAGAGGGAAGCAGAAGTCCCGGGAGGAGTGCGGTGCTCCTACAAGCTGCCCCATCCCCGGGGGACAGGGGGAGGGGAGTGGGGCAATAATCTAGACACCCCATCAGGCCAGGGGCAAGCAGTGCATGGGCTGAGGCCGTGTGGTTCCAATGAGGCGATGCCCCATAGAGAGGCGGCCACGTCTTTCCCTTCCCTTTTATCTCCATCTACACTGGCCAGCTTTTCTTCTGACTCCCTGCCCACCACAGCAGGCGCTCACCTCCCGGCTCCCCACTTTCCACCTACTTCTGTCATGATCCAGAGTTCCTTCACCCCCCTCTTCCTTCCCTCTTTTCCTCCCTTCTTTCACCCTTTATAAAGGAAAATACTTCTTCCCATATCCTCCAGCTGCCCTCTCCCTTGCAGGGACAGACAGGCTGGGGGTGCGCACGGGGAGGTGCACGCAGGGGGCCAGGATTTTAATAAACCTTGTTACTTTGTGTGTGTGCACCCCTGCCATGCACCTCCTCGGGCTATTGGCGGGGGGGGGGGGGGGGGAGCATTAAAAACCACCCAGAGGTGGGAAAACCCATCCCGTCCCAGGTGGGTGCAAGATTTCCATCCCTTTCCCCAGCCACCCCTGCCAAACTTGGGCGGGGAGGTGGGTCCCCGGTACCCCATCCTCGGTGCGTGCTGACACCAGCCCGGCTGTAGGTCTGGTTCCAGAACCGGCGGTCCAAGGAGCGGCGGATGAAGCAGCTGAGCGCGCTGGGTGCTCGCCGGCACGCCTTCTTCCGCAGCCCACGCAGGATGCGGCCCCTCGGCGGCCGCCTCGACGAGTCCGAGATGCTCGGCTCGACACCCTACACGTACTACGGAGGTGAGGGACCGTCTGCGGGGACCCTGCCCGTCCCCCGCCCAGCTCCTTCCCTCCCTCTCCCCTTTTCTCTTTGTTCCCCCCCCTTTCCTCCTTCCCCCAGGGTTTTTCCTTCCCCAGCCGCTCCCCCTTTCCCTCCTCTCCACCCTCTCCCGTTCCCCACGGCTCCTTGTCCCCATTCGGGGGCCCCGAGGGGACGGTGAGGGGGATGCACCCGCGGCCGCCGCACCACCCCAGCCCACCCCACGCACGCCTAGGCATCCGTGCGTGCACCCACGCGTGGGCACACCCATGGCTGTGCAAGGCGCACACGGCCGCACCGATGTGCATCCCCACGCACACACGCGTCCTCACATCCACACGCACTGCCGTATGCACACAGGTCCACGCACACCCGCGGCCCCGGGTATTGTGGCGGCGGCCCCTCTCCCGGGAACAAAGCCCCAGCTGCGGGGCTTTTGTGCCCCTTTCAGGCCGCATTTGTTCCAATTACCTCCAGGGCCCGCAGCATATGGAAGGTCACCGCCGCCGGGCCGTCCCCCCCCCCCCGCCGCCCCGACGGGACGGGATGGGCACAGCGGGGCGGCCCCGCCGCCCCTCCTCTCTCCCCGCTTCGTGCAGAGCCGCCCCCCCCCCCGAAAGCTGCATATTCAAAACCTCCCCTCTGACGACGGGCTTTCCAGGCACCCCTTGCTGCCCTGCAGTTAGTTTCTAGATCCCTTCCAAGCTGCTAAACATCTATAATTCCCCCATTACATATATGTATTTATATTTTTAATATATGTTTATATATATAAATATATATGTTTCCCCATTTTATATATCTATTTCCCCATTTTTTCTCCTCATTTTATATATGTATACACTTTACACTTTTTCCCCGTTCCCTTTATATATATACACATTTTCCCCATTCCCTTTATATATGTATATTATTTTTTTTTTCCCCGTTAACTAAGAACGAATTTGAGCCCACCCTCCCCACCCCAGCTGCCCCAGCCCCAGGCTCCTGGCCCTCCTGCATCCCCTCCCTCCCTCCAGGCCAGGCAGGGAGAGGGTGATGTGTCGCAGCCCATAAGACGGGCTTATTTCACTCTCTTGTTGGGCTCAAATTTGCAGCCAGCTCTTTGGGCCCCACAACCCAGGAGCTAGGAGAGTATTTTGGAGGGGATAGCCACGCTGGTCCAGGTCATGCTTGTGCCCGAGGGGGAAGATAGGGCTGGGTATGGGGAGTGGGGGATTTTGGAAGGTTTTTGGCCCCTGGGGACCAGCTCCATCTTTTTCTCCTCCCTCCCACAGATTACCAAGGTGACTACTATGGACCGGGAGGCAACTATGACTTTTTCCCCCATGGGCCGCCCTCCCAAGCCCAGTCCCCGGCCGACTCCAGCTACCTTCAGAACTCAGGACCTGGCTCCACACCCCTGGGACCCTTGGAGCCCCCCCTAAGCGGACACCACTCCTCAGAAAACCAAAGGTACACGGATATGATCTCGCATCCCGACACCCCCAGCCCCGAGCCGGGGATGACCGGGTCGCTGCACCCCATCCCGGGGGAGGTCTTCAGCGGGGGGCCCAGCCCGCCCTTCTCCATGTCCAGCAATAGCGGCTACAGCGGGGCTCTCTCGCACCCCAACCCGGAGCTCAGCGAGGCGGCGGTGTGGTAGGCCTGGCACGGGCACGCGTGCGCGTGTGGAGGGGGAAAACACCCCCGCGTTCCCGCAGCCCACGCGTGTCCCCCCCCAGCCCCGGACCAGGGCACATCACATCACCATCGCCAGATAAAGACCCCCCTCTGATGCCAAAACACACCCCTGCATCCCCCCTGCCCTGCCCTCCCCATCACTGCAGAGCCCCCCTGGGACCTTGGGGCCACCCTGCTACCTCCCCGCCCCCCAGCATCTACCCCCCAACACCGGGGGGGGAGGAGGGGGGGAGAGCGGGACAATGAATGGTGCCCAGCCCCGAAGAACCCCCCCGCCAGCAGCGGGACCACCGCCTCTCGGACCAAAGCTGAACTCACCTGGACGCAGGCCCCCTCGGCTGGGGCAGGGCTCCCCCATGCTAATTAGCATCCTTTTTAATTATCCCTTACCACAACGTGGCAGGGAAGAGGGGGGAGAATAGGGGGAATAGCCCCCACCAGCCCCTCCCCTGCCCCTGTTTTTGTTTTTCTTGTTCCCATTTTATTCCCAAGGAGAAGGTGGGTTTGGACCCGGTTTTTGGTGATGGGTAGTGGGGGGGGGGCAGCGGGGGGCCGGGCCCAGGGCTACCCAAGTGACTGGCTGAGATTGGGCTCCCACATGGCAGAAAAGACACCAGAAAGAGGCAGAAAGAGGAAAAATACACCACCACCACTATAAACAAAATAATAATAGAAAAATCCCCACCCAGAACAAAACCAAACCAACCACCACAACAGCAGAAATCAAACCCGAGGCTCATCGCCGAGTCCCACCCCAGTGTTTCCCGGAGGCTCCGCCAGTTTAAGGATGTATTATAGTTTTTGCTTCTAGTTTCTTTATTTTGTATAAAGGAGAAACAAATAAAGTATGTTTTTGTGTTTACTGATTATTTATTGTACTTTAGTCATCGGAGGCTCCGAATTTTTCTATTTCGAAGGTGGGAGGGGGTGGCGCTGGGGAGGGGGGAGAGAGGATATGGGTGGGGGGGGGGGAAAGGAAGGAGAATGGAAAAGGAAAGGAAAATAAAGTTGTTTTCTGAAAGCGTCGTGGGTTTCCTGTCCCCGCTGCCTCTTGCGGAGGCTGTTAGTGTGAATGGCTCTTGTTGTTCAATGTGAATAAAAAACCTTTTAGTTACCTACTGTTCGGTCACCTGGTCCCTTTCATTTTTTTTTCCTTTTTTCTTTTTTTCTTTCTGTTTTTTTTTTTTCTTTAAGACAAGACCTTGAGAGATGCTGGCAGGACTGCCCTGCTCCCCACCAGTGCCCACCCTGTCCCCCAGCCCTGCGTGGGGTCTGGGGGAGCAGTCCTCATTGGTCCCCTGGGTGGGACGGGTGCCACAGCCCCTGCACAAGGTGATGTTGCTGCATCCGGGGCTGCATCACCCACCAGGTACCCCAGGACCCCCCCATCACCCCAGCACTGGTGGGGGGCACATTACCCAGCTCAACACCTTCCCCCACAACAGACAGGCCGGTGCATCATTTCCCCGCCCGGGCAGGGGGGGAAGGTATTGCGTGTAACCCCTCAAGACCCTCCCCCAGGCACCCCAGAGGCACCGGCAGCCCTGCTGGCAGAGCATCCTGATGGAGGAGCCATGGCAGTGCTGGGGGGGGCGGCAGGGCTGCTGGAGGGGGACATGCCAAGGTGGAGGGGGAGGTCCATGAACACCATCAGCGGCTTTTGCCCCAGGGGGCACCAAGGGCAGGCAGGATTGGGGGGGATACCCTCACCCAGCACCCAACCTGCCTCCCTGCCCGAGCTTTCCCTCTCTTGTTTTCCACGATACAAAAATAAATAAAGTCCAAGGTAGGCTGCAGCTCTAAACTAATATTTAAAATGCAAAATCATGGCAGAGTTCCCCCCCCACACACACTTGTCTTGCAGTAAAAAGATATAAACAGAATAAATTACCTTCCCTCCCTGGCCTACGAGAGTCCCTCTCTCCTGACCTGAATTTTAAGTCCTGGCTTGGTTGTAGCACAGAGCAGCGATGATTTATGAAAAGCCAGCCACTTCTCTGCATATTTTCTCTGTTCAGCCAAGTGGTGGAATTTATCCTTCCTATACCATTACCAGCATTAATAACAGAGTGGCAAACGAGCCAGGCCGGGCCGAGCCCCAAGGGATCCCTCAGCCAGGAGCTGGCACCAGTGCAAAGACACTGAGCTTTCACCACCCACAAAACAAAACACCTCCCCTTTTAACAGGCGGGTAAACTGAGGCAGGAGTGCAGCCGCCCGCTCCCTTCTGCGCCTCCCCTTCCAGGCTCTCGGTGTTATCGGGTACCGGCTGCTTCGTGTAAGTACAGGGCAACGTGCTGCTAAATAACTCTCTCCTAGCGTAAATCTGAGCATTATAAAATGGAGCACAAGGTCATCCACTGGGTGAACGCCTGCTGCTGTTGTTATTATTATTATTACAACTACTGAACCCAAGGCATACACCTGAGGGCTGTTTGCAGGCTGCTGGGGCACCCTCTCCCCGGGGTGGGGGGACAGGCTGCGGGAGGGATTTCGGATGATGGGGCATGCTCCAAGCTGCCACCTCCCATGCAGGGGGCTGGGGGGGCTCCGTGAGGGAAGACGGGGCTCAGCAGGAGCAGCCGTCCAGGCAGGGACCCACTGGCATGGAGGAGCTTCACCGGTTGGGCCCAGCAGCGCCTCGGGGCTGGGTGCTGGAGCCAAACCTTCCTCCAAGTCACTGGCCGAGGGCTACTGCTGCCCTGGGCTTGCCCATCCTGGCAAACACCCAGAGGGGACCTGACAGCAGCCGGATCTAGGCCGTGGAACGCAGAGCTGGCCTTGCAGGGAGCAACTGTGTTCGGCCTGTTAGCCATCCCAGCCCTTAACCACAGTGGGGTTTGGGGTCCCCATTGCAACCTGGGTCAGGGCACAGCATCACAGCTGAGCCTGGGGCCCCCATCACAGCCAAGGTCCCTGGTGCCCATCGCCCCAGCAGTCCCAAGAAGGCACCAGCAGTGGGGGTTCACGCCTGCCTCCAGCTGCAGGGTGACCATGAGTGACCCCCCCCACCATCTGGGGCCATGCCCTCCCCTGGCAGAGTGTCCCCAGATACCCTGCACCCCCTTGTCCCTGCCAGGGACATCCAAAGCCCAGTCCCCCTCAGCTGACACCCAAAGCCCAAGTACTCCCCTTGTCAAGGTAAGGCAGGGGCAAAGCTCCCTGTTGGGGTGCTTGGGGGAGCCACCTCAAGCCCCATGGTCATGCCCATGTCACTGTCAGAAACAACCCCCATGGGACTGTGCTGGGGAAACACCACCGCGAGCTCCCCACTCTCTCGAGCCCCAGCAGGGAACCATCAGTCCTGGGAATAAACTTTTCAAAAGCTGTTGGGCAAACAACAATGCTATTTTTTTTTCCTGACCTTTTTCCCTTTTTTTTTTCTTCTTTTCAGAAAGAGAAGGTCTGCAGAAGGTGGAAAATAATCAGGTTTTGGACCTGGAATAAAAAATTGCTGGAGTAGGCTGGGCTGACTCCTTATAATTAATAGTGTGCCTCGTAATAGGATTCTCCAGCCTTCGGTGCTCCCTGGAAACACCTTTTTACATAAGATATTGCTCACGATGGAGCAGCAGAGTTTTGATTTATGGGGTTTTGGCCTCCAAGAAGCATCTGGGGGAGCTGGCCTGGCTGGCGGGATGTAGGGCCGAAGGCAGGGAGGGTGTTTCTGTGGGGTTGGCAGCCCGATGCCGGGGGAGGCACCTGGCCAGGGGAAAGGGCTTTGTGGGGACGCCTGGGATCCGGGGGCCAACCTGGTCCTGGGGCTGAGCCCCCTCTGCTCCGAAGGGGAGGAGGAGGAGGCTGAGAAGGGTTTTGGGGCAGAAAAGGGCTTCTTGTCTCCCTGCATCACATCACCCAGTGATGCTTGGGGCATGTCCTCAGCTGGGGAGCAGCTGGGGTTGGGAAGCCCCAGTGGGAGCAAGACCCCACATCACCCAGGGATGGGAGGAAGGAGAGGAGAAAGGTGTCATTGGGGGGATGCAAAAAAACCCTGGGAGGTGGAACAGCAAAGGGCTGAAAGCAAAGGCAGCACTAGAGAGTGGGAGAGGGGGTGAGCAGGAAAGCCTGGAGGAAAGGGGGGAATGGGAAAAAGAGCAGGTTGGGGGGGGGGAAGGGTGATCATGGGGGCTCCAGGATGGCATATACACACACACACGTCGGTGCACCTCAGAGCCCATGGGTGTTAAACGCAGGTGGGGAGCTCTGCCAATAAATCACTGTAAGAAGCGGGTCCGTGTGTGTTGCTCTCTTCTGACCGAAGCCAGCACGGCAGGAATAGGAGAAGATTGTAATAATTAATAATCATTAGAATAATAATGCATAAAGACAGTAGCAAAGTAATTAGCGAGAGAGTGCTTGTTAATTGAGGTAGGGAGCTGCAGTCCAAACAGCCTGGGGAGGAGCAGGGGAGCAGGGACCACCGGCCAGGGGATGGGGAGGAGGGACGTGTGTACCCCAGTCCTGCCATCAGACAGGCAGGGGAGGCACAGGCAGGGCCCGGCTCCCTCCCTGCCTGCGGTGCGAGCCCTGGTCCTGTCTGCCCTGTGTGCCTCGGTTTCCCCGTCCCTACATGGATGCTGTGTGCTGGGGCAGAGGCGGCCGAAGGAGTCCAGCACTGCGTCCGCCTGGCAGCAGGGCTTTATTTTGGCTATTTTGGAAGGAAAGCAAGCAGAGGGTGCCGGCAGGGCTCCGGCGCATCCCCCTCCTTGGGGTGGATGTCACTCCAGACCCAGCTGGCTCTTCAGGGCCCGCAGCTGGGCTGCCTGGATGCCGCTGCCCCCGCACACCACCACCACCACGGAGGCCAGCGGGGTCCGCAGACGCCCCTCGCGCTGCAGCTGCTGCAGCCGCCCTGTGTAGAGCAGGGCCAGGGCAGCCCCACATGCTGGCTGCACCAGCAGCCTCTCGTCGTCTGTGGGGACAAGAGCGGGGGACACCGTGAGCTGCCACCCACCCTGTCTCCATCAGCATGTCCCAGGCCAGCCCCAAGCCCCAGAGGTGTCCTTGTCACCCCTGCCATGCCTGGCTGGCCCCTGCTCACCCAGGAACTGCTCCACAGCTTGCACAGCCTCCGTGTCCTCCACCACCTGGGAGATGACCTGGCACTCCTGGGCACACTCCAGCGCCCGTGCTGCTACCATCTTGGCTCCCAGGCACTTGGCCACGCTGGGACAGGAGAGGAGCAAGGCAGTCAGGGTGGTCCCAGGACCCTTCAGCGAGCTAGGCTGAGACCTGCCAACTCGTTGCATGCACAGCCGCTCCCGCAGAGCCCGGCTCACCTGGTGATGTCAGGCAGGGAGACAAGCCGGCCAGCCGCCAGCGCCGCGTGGAAGCTGTGAGCCCCCCGGGTCTCGGCAGCAATGATGGGGACGTCCTGCCAGCCCACCTGGTGCAGGCCAGCCACGACACCCGACAGCAGCCCCCCGCCACCCACTGACAGCAGGATGGCGTCCGGTTTTGTTTCCAGCACATCCTTCAGCTCCTGCACCAGGCTGGCATGACCCTGCCTGCAGGGCGAGGCACAGGGGGAGGATGCAGCCCGGGGGCACCCCAAGCCAGCCCAGACCCCGGGGGATGGGGACCCAGGCAGAAGCTGAGCCTTGGCAGCACTCACCACACCAAGGGGTGGTCAAAGGGGTGGATGCTGACCCAGCCCTCCGTCTGTGCCAGCTCCAGGGCTCTCCTGTTGGCTTCATCCCACACCTGGGGGGCGAGCAATGGGGGCTCAGCAGGGCCGCATCTAGCCCTTGCACCCCAGAGATGGGTCCTTTGTCACTGCGGGGCTGGGGGGACACCAGAAATGCACACGGGGCACTGGGCTGAGGTGGGGGTCGCCCGGGGTGCCCCTGTTGCAAGGTATTGCAGGAGGGGGACATTTTGGGATGGGGATTGCCGTGCATATCCCTGGCATCACAGAGCAGGCTGAGCTCAGGCTCAGCCCCCTTGGGTCCACCCCAGACCCCAGTTTTAGGGGGCTGCTGCAGGTGTACCTGGCCGGAGACCTCGACCTCTGCCCCCAGCTCCTCCAGCTTGCGCACGGTGGCAGGGCCGGTGGTGCTGGGGACCACGACAGTGACTGGCAACCCCAGCTTCTTGGCCGCGTACGCTGCTGCCAGACCCGCGTTCCCTCCTGTGGAAAGCATGGCTCAGGTAGGATTCAGCCCCCTCTGCACCCCCTATATTACTCATGAGCATTCCTCATAGCTCCCGCCACCTCAGCTCAGGACCCAATTACCTGAGGAGCAAACGAAGTGGTGGCAGCCCTTCTTGGCAGCCTGAAAGGCAGGAAAGGAGGGAAGGGGATGGCTGTGTCCCCCCACCATCCCCCCCATAAAGGCATGGGCAGTGGCCTGTCCACACCATGCCCACTCTCACCTCCTGGCAGAGGTGGCCAATGCCACGGATCTTGAAGGAGCCCGTGGGCTGGACGTTTTCCAACTTCATGTAGACCTTGGTGCCCGCTGCCTGGGACAGGGGCAGGCTCTCCAGGACAGGCGAGACAATGTGGAAGGGCTTCTCGCCCCTGCCAAACTGGGCTGCCATGGCTCTGATGACGGATGCTCTGCCAGGGAGAGGTGGGGGAGCCTCCAGCTGCTCCCTGCAGGATCCCCCCTCACAGCCCCGCTGCCCATTCTGGGCTTAGTACAGGGCACAGGAACCCCTCAGGTGGGACAAGGCTATCCCCAGTGTCCCCTCGTGGCTCTGGGATGCAGCAGCACCGAGCCCTGGGGTGCAGTGATGGGCCTGCCCTGCCAGAGCCCCAGGACAAGCTGGGCCACCCCCTCCTCCATCCTTTTGGTCCCCAAGCCCCCAGTGTCCCCAGGTGTTCCCCACACACCCTGTGCCTTAACTGAGCCAGGGCCACCCCACGGTAGGGATTACCTCGTGTCCAGTGGGACCTCGTTGCACGTCCCCAGCTCCTTGCCTGCAGCAGCAGCAGAGTTTGGGGGACGGAGGAGGAAGAGGTGACGTTGGAGGGGCCGCGCCAGTGTCCCCAAGTCCCCGTGTCCGGTGGCGTAGTGGGGCGACGGGCAGGGGTTAAACATTGCCCTGGCCTTGGCTGTTTGCTCAGCGCTGGGCAGTTTTTTCCAGCTGCAGGGCTGGATCTGTGCCGAAAGCGCCCAGCCGTGGCCTGGGCACGGTGCCGGGTGCCCCAGCGGGAACAGCCATGTGCGGCCCGGCAGCAAAATCTCAGCAGCCTTCACATGCCCAGGAGATGTGATGTGGGCACCCAGGAGATGGTGGGAAAAGAGCGGCAGCTCACAAATGACTCTGGGGGTCCCCAAGGGTTTTCCCCTGCCAGCTGGGCACAAGCACTGGCTTTTCTTGGGTCCAGACAGAAATGCATCCCAGTGGATTTGAGGACTCTGCCCGTTTGACCGGGACCGCTGGCGTAGTGAGACCAGCCTGCACTGCCCTCGTCACCTCCAAAAGAGCCATCACACCCCTGTGTCCACCCTGCCAAGTCTCCCCATCCCACAGCAGCCTGGGTCCCCCTCCGAGTCGCATATCCCCAGGGGTCTCGGCCCTTCCAGATGGGTAAGGCCACTTTGACAAGCCCCCTCCCCAGCCCTGGCTAGGCAAGCCAGGCACCCCGCAGGAAGGAGGGGTCTGGGGTTGGGGGGGATGGTCCCTGCACAGCTTGCGCAGGTGCCCCAGGAGCATCACTTGGAGAGGGGCTGCCTGGAGGGACAGCCCAGCCGAGCCCAGAGGTCCAGCAGTACCCAGGGGCCACCAGGTAAAGCAGGCAGAGCCACCCCCTCTTTCCTCCTGGCCACCCCAGGGCCCCTTCTTGTCACCCAGCCCTGGTGACACGCCCCAGTGCAAGGGTCCCTCCGACACGTGTCCTACCTCTGCACAGAGGGGCTGGCTCCGGCCTGCACAGGTGAGGAGGAAGGGGGGATCTGGACGAAGGTCTGTCCCTGGCTCCTCACCCTGCAGCCGAGAGGATTTCTCCCCTGGCAGTGTATGAAAGCAAAGGCGCTTTGGCACAAGTTTAGTCCCATCCCCTTCTGTGGTAGCTCCATGGGGGTCCCGAGGGGGGGGGCTGCAGCACACAAGCTGGCGCGCACACACAAGACACAGCTTCAACACCACCAAAAGGTGTGCAGTGGGTACCCCCCCAATCGCCCCTTGGCTCTGCCCCACTGCCAAGCAAAGAGGAGTGAAACAGGCCTCAGAACACCAGATTTTGGTCCCCTTACCCAAATGGTGCCGCAAAGCCCCCCTGAGAGCACCACAGGTGACAGGCACCAAGCAGGGCACAAGCTCCTGGACAACCCCGTACCTGATGGAGCTGGCTTTTGGTGGCAATGAATTAATTAACCTCCTGGTACGTACACCATCATTAGGCTTCAGAGTGAACAGCACACAGCATGGGCAGGGTCAGCACAGAGGCACAGTGCTGCCTGCAGGGAGCCACACTGCTTTTGGGACATCAGGGACTGGAAATGTGAGGGGCGATGAGGATTTCTTGAACGGGAACACTAAGGCAGGGGGAGGCACAAAAGCTCCAGCTCCCCTGGGGGCCCATGGAGCAACCCCCATCCTGCAGTGGGCAGAGGGGCTACAACTGCTTCCCTGGGAGTGGGCCAGGGACGGGCCCTGGGGAAAGGGTGCAAGAAGCCCCTTCACCACTCACAGGGAGGAGGCCGGGGACACCCTTGGAAAGGGGACCATGTTTTGGCTGAGCCCTGGGGTGCTCCGGCATCCTTTCCACCCCACACTCTGCCTCCCCACCTCCCCTTTGGGAAGGGAGGGAAGCAGCAACCCAGCCTCCTCTGCATTTCCAGCATGTCCCCTCCTTGGCATTGATGTGTCTGTCCCTCCTCACTGCCCTGTCACTTGGTGGCAGTAACCTCCTCCTACCCAGGGAAAATGAGGCATCGGGGCCCCCCCAATCAGCACCCCCTGCCCCAGGAACCCCCACACCACGGGGACACCAGGAGACACGGCACAGGCTCTGCCACCTCCCCCTCCCCTTACCCGCAACCCTCACCCTCCCAGCAGAGCAGGTTTTGGCCACCCCACCCTGTCCAGGGCACCCATCCCAGCTTTTGGGGTGCCAGCACCCCAACAGCCCAGACCTGCTGCAACCCAGGCCCACGCAGCCCACAGGGAGCTGCAGGGGCCCCCAGCCCTGGTGAGAACTTGGCACCTTCAAAGCACTGCCGAGCACCAGCTCATTAATCCCCCAGTAATGACCTCGTTATTCCTAACGAGGCAGAGTGGATCAAGGGAGCTGAGGTAAGAGGATTTTGCAACGGGGGTTTCCAGGCTGGGGGAACACAGGTGGCAGAGGAAGGGAAGATAAAAGAGATGAGGACAGTGAGCCCATCCTGGGGGGGAGCAGCGTGACCCCCCTCCCTCCATCCCACAGCCCAGGCTCCCGTTTCAGCTGCTCTGCCCAACACTGGGTACCCAGCCTGATGCAGTAGCAGAGAAATCTTAGCAGCCTGTACCCCGAAAGAGCCAGGCCTGGCTGGCTGCACACCCTCCCACTGGGGCTGGGAGGCAGCAGAGAAGCAGGAAAGACCCTGGTAATTTGAGGGGAAAAGACTGCTGCGTGAGCCAAACCCTTATACAAGACACCACAGAATCTCAGCAAAGCTCAAAGCACAGCCACCACCTCCACTGCACGCAGACCGCTTTTTATTTGTCACAGCCAAAACCAGCTCACTCCCCTCCTCTCTGCCCCGCGGGTGAGCCCCAGGCTCCCAGGAGGCCCCCTTTTCTGGGAAGAGCCCCCTAAACCAGGTGTCAGCACCCAGGGGAACGCCGTGGGGCCAGAGCCCCTTGGCGGGGCGGGGGCACGGCCCCCTGTGCAGCACAGCTGGCACCGCGGGGATGTGGCAGCGAGAGGCAGAAGCAGAAAGAACGAGGGGGCAGGGGACACCCACCCACCCAGGACCAAAAACCAGTCCCCTGGGGATAGGAGAGAGCCAGTAGCGCTGCCCCCCTAAAGGAGTCCCCACACAGGGCAGATGCCTGCAGATGGACGGACGCCTGCTGATGGACAGACAGATGGGTTCAGCCCAGCGGTGCCCGCTCAGTCCCAGTGGACTTTGACAGGGGGAAACGTCCAGAGGTCAGGGTGGCCCATGTGCAGCAGGGTGCTGCAGGGGGACGTGCTCCAGCGGAAGGGGGGCACGTCGTCCCAGGCAGGACCGCTGGCGGCCACCAGCCCGAAGGTGGGGGCCATGCCTGAAGAGGTGACCTGGGGCGGGGGGGGGAGAAAAAAAATCGGGGTGCAAGTCAACATGGGGAAGGGGCAACACAGCCCAGGGGCAGCCTTTGAGAGGGGCGTACCCCCAAAGTAGGGACCTCCAGCCCCCCCCGGGGCTGCCCCATCTCCCCCACCTTCATGTCGGTGCCACCATGGCAGCGCTGGCGCAGGGCTGGGAAGGGGTAGGTGCCATTGGAGGGGTTGAGGTCGGATCGGGCGGAGATGGCGTTCTCAGCGTTCTGGGGCGGATCACAGCCCCGGCACCGCGACAGCGGGTCCCGCAGGTAGTTGTTGGACCTGCAAAGTGGCCAGGGGAGTCGTGGTGAAGGTGGGGGGGGGAGAAAAAAAGTATATACATTCATAACGATGAAAAAAAAAAAAACAAATCACCCTTGAGTGTTGAAAATCCCTGGCAGGGGGGTGGGGGACACCCAGGTTTTGGGGGGTCCCCAGCACCCACCTCATCAGGCGCACCATGGAGTCCAGGTCATGGACCAGTGTCTGGTTCCTGCGGAAGATCTGGGCGCGCGGGTTCTTGTCGTAGGTGAACCAGTCGCCGTATTTCTTCACCAGCTCCGGGTTTCCGCTGGCGTTGAAGATCTCCTCAAAATACCTGGGGTGTGGGGGGGGTGGAACCCAGCGAGTCAGCACCCAACGGCGGGGGGCAAGGCCGGTGTTGGCTGCCCCCCTTTATGGGGCATCAGTGGGGTGGGGTGAGGCCAGACGGAGCTCACGGCAGGTTGTAGCTGGCCCAGTAGCCCTGCTGGTACAGCAGCTCCGTCTGATCGGCTGCCACCACGAGGCCCCTGCACTGGGGAAAGAGCATTGGTCAGAGCAGTGAAATCGAGCAGGGATTGGGGGGACATGCTGGGAAGGGGGCAGCCCAGCTGGGGGTCCCTGCCACTGGGTTCCCACCCCAGCCAGGGGTGCTGAGTAACCGTCACCTGCATACAAGCATCCCCAAAGAGCCTTTAACTGCAGACAGGCAGCACAGGCAGCTCCTGCGTGCATTTGCATCCCCACCACCCAACACCTACCCGTTGGGCTGGGGCCGATGCAACCCTTAGGGCTTTCCCAGATCTGTGGGAACAGGGCTCTGGGAAGAAACGCTTCCATCATGGCTCAGCACAGAAGCTGGCACTCGGGGAGGAACGGGAGTACTCACGGGATCTGCTCCAGCACGGTCAGCACACCCTGTGGCGGGCTCGCTTTCCCTGGCGTGAAGGCATTGTAGTCCACCACCATCCACTGGTTGTTGTACCTGCCACGGAGAAGGGGGAAAGCATCCCTCCGGCAGCCGGCCTCTCCCTGGGGACATCCCCACTGCCTGGGAGAAGCATCCCTCCATCTGATCCCCCCTTCCCATGACAGCCAGGGGGGATCCCCATGCCCCATCCTGCCCCGCTCACGTGCCGCTGTTGAACCGTCGGAAGACGGCAGCCCACTCGGGACCGCTGCGGGCCAGGCGGTTGGCCACGATGTTCCTCAGCCACTCCAGAACACTGCCCCGTGGGTCCAGGTACTTCCACCGTGACGGGTTGTTGTTCCCGATGGTGGTTTCCAGCGCTACCTGCAGGGAGGGGAGCGATGGCAGGGCAGGGGGGCCAGGGAGGGGTCCCCCCGGATGAGACCCCCACTCACCAATCCACTGCTGAGGATGTAGAAGTCATCCCCCGAGAAGATGGTGCCGGGGTAGGAGGAAAACACCTGGATGCTGCCAGGAATCTGAGAATTGCCTGGAGGGGGGACATGCAAAAGCAGGGGAGAATCAGAAGTGGGATGTCAGGTGCAGCCCCCCCCAGCCCAGCCCACGCACCACCAGCTGAGACGCGGAAGGGCAGCGTGTACTTCTTGATGATGCGCAGCATGGACTGGTAGGACGTCCAGGTGTCGTGGGCAACCAGGAGATCCCGATGGCCCGGCAGCAGCTTGAGGAGGGCAGAGCAGGAGCCGGAGCCCAGGACGCGCCCTGGGAAGGAACGGTTCAGGGCAGATTCCAGGTCCTCCAGGTCACCCCCCAACTGCAGCAGGCTGGGGGAAAGCGAGACATGGGTCATCAGGTGGGGGACACCCTGGCCCAGGAGCTGAGCTGGTTCAGAGCTCTCTGTCCATCTGTCTGGGCTGGAGGGTGTTTCTCCACCCCATCCTGGTGAAGGTGCCAGCACCCCAGCAGCCTGAGCAGGGAGGGAAGGGTGAGCTCAGCAGTGGGGAAATGGAGGCAGGGGGCTGCAGCAGGGCACCCACCACCCAGCCCAGGGTGCCAGGGAGGAGGAGAACCTGACTTGGCTCCATCCTGCCCCACCAGCAGAGGAGAAGCACCCAGAGAAGGTGGATGAGGGGAACTGGGAGCAGAACTGGGAGTCCCTGCACATCCAGGAATTGTCCCCCAGCACCACCAGCCCCTGGGGCAACTCCCCCCACCATCACCCCTGAGGAGAAGGAGCTTACAGGAAGCCAAAGGGTGCCAGGGTGAACCTGCCCCGAGGGAAGTCCAGGCGCCCGTTGTAGCTGTCCTCCAGCCCCTTCAGCTGCAGCAGGGCCAGGTGCACCTGCGGGGACAGGGGACAGAGCTGGCACTCAGCTCCTCAGAGAAGAGGGGTGAGGAATTTCAGGGGGATGGGAGTCCCCCTTCCCCCAGGGGACACAGCAGATCCAGCAGGTCCCAGCACTGCTGCAGAGGCAGGAGGAGGTGTCGGGCGAAGCGGTGCCATCAGCGGGGCCGTGACTCAGCATCGGCGGCCGGGGGGGCTGAGCCAGCCCCTGTGCACCCCAACGGCAGCATGTGAGGCTCCGGCACGGCCAAATTCACAGGTCACCTCTTTTCACCCAGGCGAAGTGGATCCAAGGTGGCCAGATCCCCATCATCCTGCCTGGAGCCCGGCCAGGACTTCTCGCTGCCCTGTCCCCTCCTCTTGATTAAAGCTACAATTAGCCCAGGGGGGTGTAGTGGGGGTTCCCCGTGGGTGGGGGCACCCCATCCTCACCTGGTGCCAGTACTCGGGGTCCTCCCCCTTCGCCATCTGCTCCTCCATCCAGCCCAGGTTGGCCTCCAGGTAGCTCCGCAGCTTCTCGCAGTACTCGCTCTCGTACTTGAAGGGGCCACAGTAGCCCACCATGGTGTTCATCCAGTGCATGTACATCAGCTGGGGGACACGGGGGCGGTGTCACCGGTGGGGACCAGCCGGGGGAGAGGAGAGGGACTGCGCCGCACCCCGTGGGATCCCGGTTTTGGAGGCGTCACCCCTTACCTGCTCGGAGACGGTGGCCTCGGCGAGCCCGGCAGCATAGGCCTGCAGGCTGTCGTTGTACGAGGCGTTGGTGGTCACCTCAAGGAAGGCCCAGCTGGAGGGACACGGGTGCGCACGGACACGGGTGGGACACGGACACGGGTGGGACGACCTTGGCTCCCATCCCGTCCCCCTGCCCGGAGCAGCCCAGCCCGGCCCGGCCCGGCCCGGCCCGGCCCAGCCCAGACCAGCCCTACCCGACGGTGGGGATGCGATCGTCGAGGCTGGCCCAGGCGACGGCGGCGGGATGGCGGCCGGGCAGGACGCGGAGCCGCCCCGAGCCGGGCTCCAGCAGCACGGAGACGTTGCGGAGCGGCGGGTCGGCGGGGGCTGCCCCGGCCAGGGCGGCGGCCATGGCGGCCCCGAGCAGCGCCCGCAGCGCCGCCATGGCGGGGTCGGCGGCGAGGGCGGGGCCGGCGGGGAGGGGGAGGGGAGATGGGCGGGAGATGGGCGGAGCCGACAGAGGACCACGCCCCCGGCAGCGCCCGCAGCGCCGCCATGGCGGGGGCGGGGCCGGGGAGAGGGCGGGGGAAACGGGCGACGTTATGGGCGGGGCGAAGGGATGGTCACGCCCCCTGCGGCGCCCGCCCGCGCCGCGCTGTGGGTGTGGGGGGCCCCCACCCAACCCGCCCCATAAACAGCCCCCTGTGCCCCCCCCCATCCTGACCCCCCCGCACACCCAGCCCCCAGCCACCCCGCCCACGCGAGATGTACGCAGGTTCACCCCCACCCCACCCCCCCGCCTTGCCCTACCATCGGTGAGCCCACCTGAGCCTCCTCGCCGTGGGGCCCCCGGCCCCCGGTGTGTCCCCCGTGGGGTCCAACCCCAGCCGTTGCAGCCCGTGGGGAGGGGCTCAGGGAAAGCCTGACAGCGGGGAGGGGGGCTAGGCCCCACTGGGGTTTCAGGCCGGGGGTGACATGGGAGGTGTGGGTGTCCAGCCCACGGGCCCCGGCACCGTGGCAGCCTTGGCCTCGTGCAATCCTGGCTGGTGCCTCTTTTCTGCCCTCCCCGCTCCTCCAGCAAAGTCCCCCTGAGGCTCAGGGTGTCCCGATGGGGCGGGAGTGGGGGGTTCAGAGTCACCCACCCACAGTGGCATGACCACCGTAGGGTGCATAAAGGCCCGATATCACCCCCAGCTTGGTGTTACACTGAACACCACTGCAGCTGCCTGCCGGAGCCCTGGCGCACTTGTGCCATGCTCCGGCAGGGTGCCAGGTAGCACTGAGGAGGGATGGAGCTTCACCCCAAAGCTCCGGAGTCTGCACTGAATCAGGATGCCCAGTGGGTGCGGGGGGGTGAGGGGGCTCAGCCGGGAGCCGGTGGGGTCTGGATGCTGCTGGGGCACGTCCCCCCGTGCCTGGAGGGTAGGGACTGGTAATGCCCTTTATTGGATCAGCCGCAGAGCCGGAAAAGGTGGCACATAACTGGCACTATTCCAGGCAGGGTGGCACCTGAGTGCAAGTGAGGCGCTGCTCATGTGGGTGCATGGCATGGCCCAGCATGCCCTGCCGGCTCCCATCTGCTCCCAGTTGCTGCTGGTTAATTTTCCAGTACTGCCCAGCGACCACAAGTCCCCGCTCCTGCGCTTGGTGCTATACAAGGCTGCGCTGGCCACTTGGACCCAGGCATGCACCGAAACGTGGGTGCAGAGCATACCCACCGCCTGCATGAGCAGGGACCAGAGCCACACAGCAAGCACCAAAATTTGGCCTCAAATCAGGAAAACCAGCTGAGCAGAAAGCAGAGCTGTCCTGTGGGGGGCTGGAGGCGATGCCCAGGGCAAAGCGGGACTCTGCCTCGCGTACCAGCTGGCTCCTGGCAGCGCTTGGTGGGACCAGGGCTTGCGTCCAGTGGGTGCCACTGGCCTTTGGGCACCAGGCTGGACCTGGGCTCCTGTTAAGAGACCCTCCGAGCTAGGCTTTGCACTTCGGGTCTTTAGTTTTTCTTCCTTTCCCCTCTCCCTGGCCATCCAAGGGAAGCGCAGCATGTGACTTGGGTGAGAAACCGACTAGGGTGGGAAACAGACCTTTTAATCCCATAATGCTCTTAGGGCCACACTGACAGTCACCTACTCCCCCATAAAACCCGGCATAGGGGCTTGCCTGGGGCAGGGGCACGGCCGGGGCTAGGGCAGCGCGTGTCCTGGAGCAGGGTATGCCGGCTATGCAATAGCTCGGTGCGGAGAGGGGTGCCGGCAGCAGCAGCGAGGGCCCCTCTGCGGGGTTGCAGAGCCACCGGCACGGGGGTCTGTGCAGCTCCATGCACCACAGCCCCGCTGCCCGACACTGGCGTAGCTGCCCTGCCACGGGGAACTGCATGCTGCTCCCCTCGGGACAACATCCTCGGCCGTGCCTGTGCCGAGCTTGCCTGGTCTCAGAAGGTCACCCCAATCAGGGAGGGGTTAGGTGGGTGCAGCACCCAGGGTGGGTGTCCAGCCTCTACCCTGACACAGCCTGCGGGCACCAGGGTGCAGATGGATGGGGCTGAGAGCGGGGACGATGTGGGGGGGAACATGGGGCAGAGACACCACCCCCACCCCCCCACCCCCCCGGGGCAAGCAACCGGCCAGCCACGTGTAAAAAAGTGGCGCTGTCCCTTTAAGAGCGGAGGGTGCCGGCCCCTTTAACGTGCGGGGGGAGCGAGGGGGGGGAATCAGCTGCCCGCGCACAGCGGCGGGGTCGCGCCGCCACGGTGGGTTCGCGGGGTGGGTGGGGTCCCCCGGGTACCCCCAGCATCCACCCCACCACCACCACCCCGGGGTCCCCATCCCCACCCGCAGCGGGGTCTCCCCGTCCCCTCCCTGGCCCGGGGGTGCCCCGGGGGTCCCCTGGTCCTGCGTGGGGTGTCGGTGCCGGCCCCTCTCCCACGCTACCCTCCCCTTTGCTTCGCAGGCGCTGGGAGCGGAGCCCCCACGGCGAGGACGTGGCGTGGCAGCGTGTTTTTCAGCCTGACCGCGGGTTGCCGTGCCTTTTATCATTATTAGTATTATTTTTATTTTTAATGATTTATTTTTAATTTCCCTCTCCTCCGCCTTGCCCGGAGAGCTGCGGGATGGGGAGCCGGGAGCTGCCCCCGCTCCCCCTCCCCGGGGGCCGCTGCCGGCGGTAGGCGCCCCGCCCCCGGCTGCCCCCCGCCATGGGGCAGGGTGCCGTGGGGCAGGGTGCCATGGGGCCGGCCGGGGCGCTCGGCCTGGCCGGGGCGCTCAGCCTGGCCGGGGTGCTGGTGGGCGACAGCGGGGCGCAGCCAGCCGGGACCCCACTGCCGCAGGACCTGGGGCATGCGGTCCCTCCCGGGGGGGATGCTCTGAGCCACAGCCGGGGCCTGGACGTGAGTGCGGGGGCTGCGGTGGGTTTGGGGGGGGGGCAGCGGAAGGGATGGGGGTGCTGTCGGGGTGGTGGGGTCCTACCCCGTCTCTGCTTCGCCTGTCCCCACCATGGCAGCTGGGATCTTGCCAGGATTTCCTCCACTGCTGGTTTTCTCCTTTGAAAACCTCACCGCTTGCCAGGCCGGGGTTGGGTGGGGGGCGACACGGGGCCCTCTGCTCCTGGGGACAGGGACAGGGAGGGGGACGTGGGCTCAGACCCCCGCTGGCTCTGGCACAGCCCTTGAGCCACACACACGTAGCGTGGGTGGGGAAACTGAGGCAGGGATGGCAGAGCTCTACTGAAAGCAGCCCAGCAGAGAGGCAGTGTCGCCTGCAGGGTGCCTGATGGCAGCCCTCGCTGGAGGGCGGTGGGTGCTCGGGGGGTGGGGGGGTGCGGGACTTGGGGTGCCTAGCTCAGCACCCCTCACTCTGCCCCACAGTGCTGGGAGGTGCGGAAACACAACAGCTCCGAGTGGTGTCGCTTTGTCCGGAGCAACCCTGACTGCCGGCTGGATGGTGGCTTCCTTGACTACCTCGAGGGGGTCTTCTGCATCTTCCCCCCCCGGCTGCTCCCCCTGGCTGTCACCCTCTATGTAAGGACAGGAGCGGGGATGGTGCTGCTGGGGGATGCTCGGCTTTGGGGGCTCGGGGTGGGGACCCCACCAACCCCTCTCTCTGCCATCCCTGACCCGTAGGCTCTCTGGCTCCTGTACCTGTTCATCATCCTCGGTGTGACAGCAGAGAAGTTGTGAGTATCACCACTGTGGAGGGGACGGTCCCGGGGTGAGCAGGGAGCCCCTTGGTCCCTGAGCAGCCCCGTCACCCCTCTCTGCCTCCTCTGCCCTTCCAGCTTCTGCCCCAACTTATCGGCCATCTCCACCAACCTGAAGCTGTCTCACAACGTGGCAGTATCCTTGCGGGCGACAGAGGGACCTCGGCTGGGGTGGGGGGATGCAGGGAGGGGAGAGCAGGAGGTGGTATGACAGGGGTGCTTCTGCAAACCCTCGGCACAGTGCCAGGGGAAACCGATTTGGAGCATGAGCCGGAGGCAGTGGTGGGGTGAGTGGCGACCTGCCGGCACCGGGTGGGAGTCCCGCAGTGGCCAGAGCGGGCAGGTGCCCTGTGGCCCTGCAGAGAGGAGGCCACCACGTCTTTTCCTTGACGTCCCCCTCTCCATGGTGTCACCTTCCTGGCCTTTGGCAACGGGGCACCAGATGTCTTCAGCGCCATGGTGGCCTTCTCTGACCCGCGGACAGCGGGGCTGGCCATCGGAGCCGTCTTTGGTAAGGAGACCCCCACCGGGGGCTGCCGGCTCAGGGGTGGTGCCGGGCAGGGGGGACACGGCGGGGCCGTGGGATGTTCCACCCTGAGAGGGACCCATTGCGTTGGCAGGTGCCGGCGTGTTCGTGACCACTGTGGTGGCTGGGGGCATCGCCCTGGTCAAGCCCTTCACGGCCGCCTCCAGGCCCTTCCTCAGGGATGTCATCTTCTACATGGTGGCTGTCTTCCTCACCTTCATGGTCCTCTACTTCGGCAGGATCACTCTGGGAGAGGCTCTGGGTGAGGACTGCAGGGGGCTGGGGCTGGGGGGGTGGTGGGAGCAGCCTGGGGGTGCTGTAACCCCCCATTGCTCCCCCCGTCCCAGGTTACCTGGGCCTGTATGCCTTCTATGTCTCCACCGTGGTGCTCTGTACCTGGATTCACCGACGGCAGCGGAGGGAAGGACTGGCCCCTGCCGGAGCCTGGGAGCCAGGTAAGGGCCACCCGGCTGTGCAATGGGGCCCCCGGCATGCTGGGGTCTCCCTCCACAGCCCCCCTCCTCTCCTCTTCCCCCCAGAGATGCCAACAGATGCTGAAGAGCAGGAATCCTCAGGCACAAACAGTGGGGACTATGGTACGTTGTTCCCCATGCGCTTTGGGCTGGGTCCGCTCTGTCCTCGGGCGTGGTTGGGGGTCCCAGGAACCCCCAGGCCGCTACATGTGTGACCAACCCCACGGGGTGGCTGTGGCCGGGTGCTGCTCTGGGGCTGTGCAGGCGACCTCAGCCTTGTGCTGGAAGGGCAGGGAGACA
The DNA here is from genome assembly GCF_949628215.1 of Phalacrocorax aristotelis. Taxonomy (NCBI): domain Eukaryota; kingdom Metazoa; phylum Chordata; class Aves; order Suliformes; family Phalacrocoracidae; genus Phalacrocorax; species Phalacrocorax aristotelis. The sequence goes on along the minus strand of NC_134290.1, from coordinate 2,636,337 downwards.
CTGGAGAGCCCACCACCCTGCTCAACCACCACGGCCCCTCACAGGTGAGGAGTACCGTCCCCTGCTCCCCTCCCAGGAGACCTCCCTGCGCATCCTCACCACTGCCCTCAGCCCCTTGGACTACCGCAAGTGGAGGAGGAAGCCCTGGTACTGGCGGCTCTTCAAGGTGGTCAAGGTGACTATGGGGTGATATGAGCCTGGAGGAGCCCCCGCACAGAGCATCCCCCTCCTGGCTGGCCCCTGGGGCTGCGTCACCTCTGGGCTTTGCAATGGGGGTGGTGGGACAAGTGCAGGAAGGTGGGGGACAGATCACGGGGCACCTCCTGGGGCATCCTGTCTTGGGGGTCCTCCATACCTGCTCACAGATGATCCTCCCAGGTGCCTGTGGAGCTGGTGCTGCTGCTCACTGTTCCCATTGTGGACCCCGACAAGGATGACCTGAACTGGAAGAGACCCCTCAACTGTCTGCACATTCTCACCAGCCCCCTGCTCTGCGTCCTCACCCTGAAGTCAGGCACCTGTAAGAGCCCTGGCAGCCCTGGACATCCAGGAGGGGATGGGACCGAGATGGCGACCAAAGCCCTGGGGACTGCAGGAACTCTTTGGAGCTGGCACCCCATCTGGGGAGGAGAGGACAGGCCAGCAAAGAGCCAAGCCGGGGGGCCTGGTGTGCAGCTGGATGGCTCCGTCCTCCCCCCTGGTGGTGGGGTTTGGGCCCCCAGCATCCAGGTCCTGGGGGAAAAGTGGGGCAGGCCTGGCCTGCCTGGGGAAACTGAGGCACAGAGGGGAGCAGCCCCGGGAGGGATTAGGGTAGAGGTGGCTTTAGGGGACAGGGCTTTACCTTGTACTGTGAGCTTGGTTGGATCCTGGCCCAGCCCACGGGGTGCCTGCAGGGCTGCTCTGATGCTCCCTCTTTCCACTGTGTGCAGATGGGCTGTACCAGATCCAGGGCATCTTCCCAGTCTGGGGACTGGTCATGCTGGTTGGCTCTGCCCTGGCCATCATCACCTTCATCACCACAAGCAACGAGGAGCCGCCAAAGTACCACTGTGTAAGATGCCCACCCAGGCCTGAACATCCACTGGGGACCAGCGCAGCTTGCTCTGGACTGGGCTGAGGGTCCTGGGGGCAGAGCAGAAGCCAGGACCTCCTTTCTGGTCCCCAGTGGCCCCAGGAGGGACTTGCCTGGCTGGAGGCGCACAGGGTCCTGCAGTACGCACACAGGGACCAGTTTACCCCTTTGCCCGGCAGGTATTTGCCTTCCTTGGGTTTTTGGCCAGTGCCATGTGGATCAATGCTGCAGCCACAGAATTGGTGAACATCCTCCGGACCCTGGGCATCATCTTCCAACTGAGCAACACCGTGCTGGGCTTGACGCTGCTGGCCTGGGGCAACAGCATCGGCGGTAAGGGCTCTGCTGCACCACAGTGTCGCCCCATGTGCACCCATCCTTGGGGCATCTCCCAAGGTCTCCCCTTCTCCTGCAGACACCTTCTCTGACCTCACCATGGCACGGCAGGGCTATCCCCGCATGGCCTTCTCCGCCTGCTTCGGGGGCATCATCTTCAGTATCCTTTGGGTGCTAGGGGGAGGTGGAGGTGGTGGTACTTGGGGCTGGAGCTGCCTCAGTTTCCCTGCCTGCAGCCCAGGGAGAGCCCCTGCTCCTGGGAGACCCCTGGGAAGGAGCTGGGCAGGATCCATCCCAGAGACCCTGGGTGTTGGCAGCCTCCCCAGTGCCGGCACAGTGCAGGGGGACTGGCGTGGGATTTGTGAGCTCCAGGAGCTGCAGGGATGGGGTCCACAGTGTCCTGCCGTCCCCACTGCTGTCCCAGCCCCAGCGGGGTGGGGATTTGGGCTGGAGTCTGGTAGATTTGGGATCTGCCAAAGGGAAGGAAGGGAAGAGGCTGTGCCACCGTCCAGGAGGTTTTGTGTGGTCCCCAGATCAGGCTCGAGCCTCTCCTCCTCAAGTGTATATGAATACAGCTCCCAGCTGTATTAACAAACAAGCAATACTTTAGGCTTGGCAACAGCCACCGGGGCACAGGCAGGGAGGAGGAGGGCCGTGCTGTTGCCCTTCTCAGGGCAGGAGGGATGTGGCTGGCTCTGTCACTCCCCTGAGGTCCCCTGCACTGTGTCTCCACCCTGAACGTGCCCCAGACATCCTGGTCGGCGTGGGACTCGGCTGCCTGCTGCAGATGACCAGCAGCCAGCTGGTGGTGAAGGTAAAGCTGCAGTGACACGGTGGCAGGGGTCAGGCTGGCAGCAGGACCCCGGTGTCCCTCCTCATCATTCCCCATCTCTCTGGCAGCTGGAGCCCGACAGCCTCCTGGTCTGGATCCTTGCCGGGGCCCTGGGGCTGAGCTTGGTCTTCTCCTTCGTGTCGGTGCCAGCGCAGTGCTTCCAGCTGGGCAAGGCATATGGTGTCTGCCTCATCCTCTACTACCTGGCCTTTCTCTGCGTGGCCCTGCTGACCGAGTTCAGGGTGATCCGGCTCTCCGCCGTCTGACCGGCCCCAGCGCCTGCTGGAGATACACATCCATCCCTGGCTCGTGTTCTGCCTCCCTGCCGATCAGGGCCTCGCTGTCCCCTCTCCCTGTCCCTGCCAGGGGAACAAAGGCACCTCAACCCCAACCGTGCTGCTGTCGCAACATGCTGGAGGCATCAGGTGCCAGCCCAGCCCTCAGCCTTTGGCTTTCCGGTGCGGGGGGCTTGCTTGTTTGTGCTTTGGGAAGGAAAAGGAGCTGTTAGGCATTAGCTACATCCTCTCCTCGCTCGGTTTAATCTTGTTTAACTCAAGGCAACTCTGAGCAAGAGTGAGGTTAAGACCTCGGCTCCTTCCGGTCCCGGTGGCAGGGGCAGAGGCGAGGGCAGCTCCAGCCCAGGGTCACAACAGGAGAGGTTTTACCTCTGCAGCCACTTTACTTTCCCCTTCCTGTCTCCATCCTGCCGGCTCTGGGACAGGGCTAGGGCAATCATGCTACACAGAGTCACTCTGTGAAGGTCTGAGCAGAAGTTTGTCATTGCAAAGGACATGACGTGTTTGCACTGTGAAATAGCAGCCGAGGTGAGGTTAATAGCAGCGAGATGAGGTTAAGGTGAGACAAAGCCCCAGAGCAGTACTTGGTTTTAATGCAAGCAAAGCTGGAGGGGACACACACACACCCCCCCACGCCCTAAACCCAAACCAAGGGAGGGGGGTTTCCCCTGCTTTTTAAAATTGTTTTTCAACCTGACTTTCAGATGCTACTTTTCTCCTCCTCCTAGGATGGACAGAGCTGTAGGAAAGGACTTGGAGGTTTCCACACACAGTGTTAGCCTCTGGCAAGACTAGGTTTAGGCACCGTAAAAAAAATTGCAATAAAACACCCCCAAACACAAACCCAACCTTGGCTTGGCCTTGTTTGCTGTTTTCTCTAGCTCTGTGCTAGCATAACACAACCCTGAGCCAGCACGGTGCCTTGGGAGGGGGGAGAGGGAACAGCCGTAGCTCCTCTGGAGCTGAGCCAGGAGCAGCAGAGGGGCCTGGGGGGCCGACACCGTGGGCAACACAAGGCTATTTTCCCCAGCTGCTCCAGGAAGCTGTTTCCTTCTGGTTCACCAGCGGTTGATTTCTCAACAGCGGTCACATGCGCCTGACTCAGCCCTTTAGTAGGGCGGTTGGGAACTGCAGCGTCACGGCGGTCCCGGCACGGGGTCAGCACGGGCTGCTCCCCTGGGATGGGGACACTGGCGGGGCAGCCCACAGTCCCAGGGGAAGTGGAGTGGGTGGGCTGGTGCTTCTGCTCCCTGTCGGAGGGTCTGCGGGGTGCGGGCTGGGAAGCAAACTACCATTAGGAACGGACAGCCACATCTCTGCTCTGTGGGGACAGAGAGGCTGTTTTGCAAGAAGCGCAACCACCACACTTGGTTCCTGCTCCCTTCTAGGGGTGCCAGCCATCTCCTGGGCCTGGATCATTTCTCCTTTTTCTAACCAAATACAAAAAATAATGCTCCCTGTGCCTGCAGCTATTGGCTCTGACCTGAACCTGTTCACAGGTTACCGCAGCTGCTGGAATTATCTGGGGAGACAAGCCCCACTTCCTTACACCCCGCAGGGCTAAAGCAATCGAAACCGCAGCCAACGTACCAATACAGAGGGGTACAGAGGGGCACCAGGCCAAAAACCCCCTTCTAACCTTAAACATTGCCCTGAGGTAGCTTAAAAAAATATGTTTGAAAGCATTAGCTTAACATTTAGGAAAAAAAACCTAATAGTGGGAGAGCAGAAGGGAAGCTGGGCTTTGCAATGTCCAGAAACAAGAATTCAGAGCAGCTCGGCAGGCCACGCATGCAAAATATGCCCACGCAAGCAGTTGCCGCTGGAGAGGGAGGGCAGACACCGTGCCTCTTCAAACACTGTGGAAATGCTTCAGCTGCGGCCAAGCCCCACTTTCGGAATAACACGGGAAGGAGGAAAGGAAGCTGCTGCCTTTACAAAGCTGAGGATGCTTTTTATTAGTGTGCTTGAAAAAATCTAGAGGTTTTACAGACATGTCCATAAAATCATTTTATAAACAAAACACCAGCATACAAAATCCTGCAGTGCTTCCTCCCTTGCTCCTTACAAAATGATTGTCTCCGTCATTAGTCTGTGTGTGAGGTGGGGGAGAGGAGGATAAATAGAAGGGGATGCCCCGTACTCAAACTTTGTTTCCTTCCAAAGCCGTTTGGAAGAAGTAAACTTCTGTGACCCTTCATGGTTTACAAAAATAATTAATACATGTGTACATGGGGGCAGATCAACACCTCAGCACGAAACCACAGAAGCAGCACCTGAGCCCTGAACCCCAGTCCAAGCATTCCCGTCTCTGTGACACCGGAGCCCTGTTACTGCATGTTAAGGTTAGTGCCCCCCTCAATATAGCTTCAAGCTGCAGCTCCTTTCACACCCAGAAAACACCCCCAGAAAGTCACTGACAGCCCTGCAAGGAGAAATAGGCTGTAGGGGAATGCGGAGTTTAAACACGGCCACGTTATTTTCCCCCTAACCTTCACAATGTTCATTTATCCTGCCCACAACTTAAAACAGTATAAACAACATCTCCTCCAGCCCCAGGACTAATCTGGATAAATCTCCCAGGCTGCAACTCCATGCAGAGCAACTGCAAGAGCAACAACTGCACTGTTCATTAATCTGTGGTCAAATTTATGGTTTGGAAAACAGCCCTTTAAGGTCCTTCACGGTTCAGCTCAGAAGTAGTTTCATACCTGCAGTACCCAGAAAGGAAACAAAAGAGTTGCCCTGCGGCACCCAGGGAATTTGGCAAGGGTTGGGAGCAGACGCTGGTGTGCATGTTGCCCGGAAAGCTGCTCACCCGTTCTTTCCATCCCATAGCCCAAATGCTCCCACCATGCTACGCAGGGAGACGTTTTCAGAAGCAGCTCTATCTTGCCTACTTTTGAAAGTCTCATCCACCTAGGAAACGCTCCTGAGCTGCCTGGGTTGGCCGAGTCCCCTCCTGCTGCGCTTGTGCCTGTGGTGAGGCTACCAAGGAAAAACCAGGTACGTGGGACAAAGGGAACAGGCACACAGATCTCCCACTGCCTGATCTCTCTGGAGGAAGGAGAAAGCCTCCCCAGCAAGCTCTACTCTTAGTCTGAACCTGAGAAAAAGATCAAACAGCAAGAGGCGAGGGGAGCCTCCCAGCTGACAGATACTTCTAGCCCTTAGCACTTTCTGTGCTGACAGGAGGAAAGAAAGGGGACTTACAGAGACAAGTTCTCATTATGTTGCGGGCAATGAAACATGAGTGATGATGCAACCTGCCATGATCACAGAATAAATGTGTCAGATCTGGGAAGGGACCCCTTTTCCCCCTTCCTTCCCATCCCACAGCTACCAGCTCTGGTGGCCTCCTTGCTAGCTGCAGAAAAGCAGAGGTGAGAAGAATCATCATCTGCCACATTCCTCCTGTATCCAAAATTCAAGGGAACAGTAAAGCTCTTCAGTCGATCTCCCTAAGATCCGACTCAGTCGGCATTTGCCAGCCTGAGGAACATTTCTGCAAGAGCGAGGGCAAGGGAGAAACAACGCTGCTGCCCTGGGACTCGCTCACCTGTATAAACCAAGCACTGACCTGGCTGAGGACTAACCAGCAGTACTGTTTGATGCCCATAAGCTCTCCTTAACCCAGAGCCAGGCAGAAATAAGTCAGACTTGGAGCTGCTAAACCTTCCATTTCTTCCTCCTAGTCATCTATCTGAGCTATGGACCTGCCAGAGAATTGCCATTTACAGATCAGCTGGCCAAGTGACAGAGGTCAACAGGCACCATCACCCTGCAGAATCCCTCCTCTCACTGAATAGAGACAGGAGCTTTGGAGGTTTGGGTTACAGAGGTGATCCCAATCCTGGGCAGTGCCATGGGCAGAACTGGCCAGCAGTGATGCAGACACTGGATAGTCACAGCAGAGACAAAGTTGGTCTCCTCAAACTCCTGTCCCACCCATGGTCATAACACGATGAGATGCTGGCCCTCAGTTCTGTCTCCAGCTGCCACAGAACTGCTCAGGGACAGCTAATTTCAATAAACAGAGCTGAATTTGCTACAGGGAGTGCATCTAGGTGTGCCAAAATGGAGGGGAAAGGCAGACTGCTCTTCCAGAAGTGCTGAAATTTCACACCACCTCCCCTTTCTTTGCATAAGAAAGGTGGAAAAGAAACAATCTTACTCCCTGATCTTTTATTCCTAGGTTAATGGTACCCTTTAAGCAAAATGGATATTCAAAGAGGGCAAAAGTTTTAATGTTAAGCAGGTGGCTTCAGCGCATTTCCTGCTGTTAATGGATTCCACATCCCTTTCCCCAAGGTCCGCTAGTGGTAAGATAAACAGCAGGCTCAAGCCTGGGAAGCGGCTCAGAGGGAGAAGGTCTCTGTTCTGTCCGAGATGTTCACTCTGTGCTGAGCATGGGCATCATGCTCAGTCTGGGTGTAGCAGCCTTACAGAGTCCCCCGTGCCTCTGGTTTTTCAGCAATTCACTGCCTAGGGGAAGGGATTTAAACCCTAAAGCCGAACAGTCCACTGAACAGATCTATATACATCATCCCAATATATACGCTGTGAAGTAATACTCTAGGTTATTGCATAGAAGGCGGCTTGTGTTAGCTAGACCTAAATGACAGTCTGGGAGCGTTGTCGGAGGCTCAGGGGCTTCAGAGAGCTGTTGGAAGCAGATGCAGGCTCTTGCAATGGTGCCTGAGATTCCTCTTTTCTGGAATGCTCCTCATACCATTCCTGCAACAGGAGATCAAACACACCACAATCAGGCTCTGCCCCACACTGGCCCCGCAGCCCCCCAGCAGGACCCTGGAGGGCTGAGCCTTTGGCTGCTCTGCCATGTGACGGCACGTTTGCTCAGGCACCGCGGCACCCTTTCCAAAGCCCTGCATATAGCCTAACCTCCTGGAACAACCTGGTTAACTGCAGCACGGCTGCGACGGATGCACCGAGACCTTGCCACCCACAGCCCAAGCAAGAAGTACCAGCTATGGCTCAGGTACAGTTGGCTGAACTGACAAACCTGGGCAAGGAAACATCCCTCTCTCAGGACATCCCTCCTGAATGTCTAGGACTCTAGTTTCGATATCCCTGTGATGTTTGGGATTTGCAGAGTTGCTCCTACGCCTGGACAGCACCCAGGGTGTTACAAGATGTTACATCCCTGAATCAGAGACCCAGCAGAACAGGAGCTTCTCTGCAGATTTCCACCTAGCTCCAACAGCAAATAAGGTGTTTGTTTTTGTTAGGGGGAATGAAGACTCATCCCCAAGCTAGCTGCCCAAGGGACAAAGGACAGATTTAAATGGTTACGAAAGTACTAATCATTACAGTAGCCCATAACCTTCAGCCCGGAGGTCAATGTCTGGCAGGCCCTACAGTGACCAAGTCCGTGGCATAAAGCTCCAAACTACGACGGGCACTAGTAGGCATGTCCTAAACAATTCAGAGAATCAGTTGATTTAAGTGTTTCCCATCTTTGTTATCCTGCTATTCTGAAGGAAAAGCAGACAGCATTGCTTGCACCAAGCAGCACTCTGCCTGGGAGAACGCTTGATTTCTGTGTCAGACAGACACACCCAAGCTCAAACACAGTCACATTCCAGAGGCATAGCAAATTAGCGTGCAGCAGCCAAGCCCCAGGAGCAGCTACGCATGTGCTCACAGCCCCAGCAAACACACCCACCTCGGTGAGCCTAGGTAAGCTCAGCCAAGCTGGAGTGCCTACACGTCCACTGAGCGCGCGGGTACTGTGACTCGGCTGACGCACACCTGGACCCGCCGAGGAGGCTCTGACGCGCTCTGTGGTTTAAGGAAGTCCCTGAGTGCAAGAATGGATCAATCGAAAGAACACTTCATCTACTCCACACCCTTCTCACAGAGCACATGGCTGCCTGGGTCTTGGAGGAAGAAGGCCTCCAGTGTTTAAAGGGATGGTTTGTTATTCTAGGCAACGTTCTGCTCGTCACAGAGACTTGCTGATATTTCCAACGCAGGTCCACATACCTGTATCTCCTCCTCGTACATCTTCATACTCAAATCACTCTTGGTCCTTGATCTGCGTCCCAGAAACAGTGTTGACATTTGCTAAAGAGTTGGGGGAAGGAGGAGGAAAACACCAAAAAAGACACTTATCAGTAGAATCAGTCCTTGGAACTTCAGGCATCCTTCATGCGAACACCCATCATCCACTGATGAGCTCGGGCTATCCTGGGCTCCTTCTACTGCCATGGGAAAAAGGCATTTTAGGGTGCACATCACCTAACCAAATGCAGGCATCTACTGGAGGCTGAGACGAATCACACTGAGCAGATCCCCAAAGACTAGAGGGATTTGTAGCTCGGATGGATGCGTCTGTCAGCGATGCTTACTTTAGTCAGATGAACATAACACCAGTGCCTGGAACAAGGCTCAAACCCAAGCTTCCAAATAAGATCTTGTCTAAGAACAATTTGAAGTCCCACCTGTCTGTACTGCACCATTTACTCCATGGGCCTGGGCTTCTTAAATCCTGTAAGCAGAGAGCTGAAGTCTGAACTGCTCTCTGACCACATGAGTTACATGAACAGGACTGAGAAGCAAAAGAAGCCTCAGGTCTGGCATCATCACTCTGGACTCCACTGCAAGGCTGAGGAGAGCATCCTCCTTTGGCTAATTGTCTTGAAAACTACTTCTCATCAGTATCACTGACGCTATTCTGAATTTTGTCTGTGTGAACAAGAGGTCAGCCTTTAACCACCAAGCCAACCAAAGCAAATAAAGGTTGCCTAAGAGACTGCAGCACCTGCACTTTGTAGTGGTGATACAAGAATATAATGGCTATTATTAAAACAACCACTTAAGCTCTTCCCAGATGCATGAGACAACAGTACTGAGACAAGAGCAGTTACCCAGGTCAGCTCATTTTTCCAATTGTCCATCCTGTTTTGAAATGAAAATGTAACCAGTGCCAGGGAGAAAGGAAGCCTGGTGTTTGGAATCAATACCATCGTATTGCTGCATGATGTTTCAGGACTGTCTGGGCCTAAGTGTACGATGGCACAGAGAGAGAGGCAGGAGAGTTACAAGACAGTGGCTTCCTTAGAGAAAAATAAATATACTTTTTTTCCAGACAGTACTGGGCCAGGACAGCTCTAAGTGAAGTCAGAGGCAGCTGATAGCAACGAGCCTTCGGCAAGGCTTATTCAGAGCATCAAGGCTATTCAGGGGAAATTCAGCTGCTACTTTTCTAGAGCAGCAAAACTTTGTGCCAGTGCTGCAGAGTTCCCCCAGTAGCTCAGCTCTCAACACTACGAACACACATACAGCTTCTCTCCTCTTACCCCATATTTGTCCATCTGCAAAACGACCTTCTGCAGCTGAGCAGTTTCAGCAGTAGCTGAACTCCGCTTGTACAGCTCGATTATGCCAACCACTTCCTCCTTGGAGATCTCCTTCTCCAGCACAATGCCGTTGTCTTCTGGAGGGGCAAGAAAAAGAAAGAGAAAAAAATGTCACCAGGGTGAACATTGCTTCATCAGCCACTATGACAATCCTGGACAGCAAAGCTTAACAGCATACAGGATCAAGCCAGACGTCAGACACAGCCTGTACCTACTCTCGTGACTAGAACACGTATGTCCTTGTCCCCCAACAAGGCAGGGAGGAAGTTAACTAGTGTGTAGGGCCAGGAAGCATCTCAGCTTTTTAAAACATCAGGCTCCTCGGTATCTTCAAAAAAAATCTTGTAGCTTTTTGCTTGCCTGTAAATTAACCAGCAAAGCAACTAATCACACAGGAATTGCTACCTTTTGACCTTCAGCTGCCTAACACAGCTTGGGACTTAAGTGCTAACAAATGTCTTTTACTGCACCCTTCAAACTGGGTGCAGGAAAGATCACGATGAAAAGCGTTTCTGTAACTAACAACGCCTGGCTCCTATAAGCTTGTGCCACACTGGTACCTTCTGGCACCTAAGAAAGATGAGGGGATGATCAAAGCTATTCCCGTGGCTGGGGCCTTCACCATGTTTCTGCAAGGAAGACTGGCATTAAATGTATGCTTGCAGTAGCTATACCTCCTTCCTGCAGAAAAGTGTAAAGAATTATTAAGATTGGTCCGCATGGAGAATTAATAGAAAAGCCTGGGTGTAGCCTGAAGGAATAGCAGGAAAAGGGCTCTAAGAGATTAATGTGTTTATGGCATCTAAATTAGCAGGCCATGAAGTTACATGCAGCTTCAGATGCCCAGCTCAGGAGAGAAAGGACAGTGAGTAAAACTGACGACTCACAGGGTGAGGGGATGGAGGGACTAGTCACTGTCAGTTCCTACAGGGTGCAGAAGGGTATGTCCAAAACCAGCACATAGTCACCAGCCTAAGTACAGTTCAGAGATGTGGAAAGAACTGGATAGGCAGCGTCCTTTGTCCTCCATTTCGCGGCACAGAGCGCTGGCAAACCACTTGGATCCAGCATCTTGGTGCCTGAATGCTGGACAAGCCGCTTGGAGACGTGTTCTGGTACTGGTGAGTGTATCAGTGAGGGAGGGAAACTGGTTTTAAAAGAAAAAAAATCACATTCCCTTCCTGTAAGGTCTCTTGTTGAGCTTTGCTCCATCATTGCTGTAACATTTCCTAGATTTCTTTTGTGAAATGCGTGCGGACTTCCTATCTTTAAATAATTTGGTTGAAATGGCTCAAGTAGTTGAAGTTTACATGTGTATACACACACATAAACACATGCATGCACACACACTTCTGAGGGAGTGGTGGGGAAGGGCCGAGGGGCAGAGCAGAAAGGCCAGACAGAAATATCACACAAAAGTGTAAGAATGAGCTTAGGAAGTCAGGCTAAAACAAAAATCTGGTCTTTGCTGGCCAACCCTATTCTCTCCTACAGACATAAGGCACCAGGGAGAGAAGACACAGTGTTGTAGGTCAGCTGGTCCTCAGTTCTGACCTTCTGAATCTCGGTTCTTCCGAGTGTAGTTCATGCGGAAGACGAAAGCATCCAGAATAAAAGCCACGATGATCGTCATCACCACCTGGGAGAGGACAGGAACAGAAGAGATCAGGAGGCTGTTACTGGGAGATTCTTCCAGCCCAATTCAACACAATGCTGAGCATTTGGTCTGTGCTTCAACTCCACAGAAACATAGAATAGTTTGGGTTGGAAGGGACCTTTGAAGGTCATCTAGTCCAAGCCCCTGCCATGAGCAGGGACATCTTCAGCTAGATCAGGCTGCTCAGAGCCCCGTCCAACCTGACCTTGAATGTTTCCAGGGATGGGGCATCTGCCACCTCTCTGGGCAACTGGACCAGTGTTTCACCACCCTCATAAAACGTTTCTTCCTTAGATCTGCTCTAAATCTACCCTCTTTATTTAATCTACCCTCTTTTAGTTTAAAACCATGACCCCTTGTCCTATCGCAATGGGCCCTGCTAAGAAGTCTGCCCCCATCTTTCTTATAAGCCCCCTTTAAGTACTGAAAGGCTCCAACAAGGTCTCACTGGAGCCTTCTCTTCTCCATGCTGAATGGCCTCAACATTCTTCAGCCTTCCTTCATTGCACGGATATTCCAGCCCTCAGATCATTTCTGTGCCCTCCTCTGGACCCGCTCCAAGAGGTCCATGTCTTTCCTGTGCTGAGGAGCCCAGAGCTGGAGGCAGCGCTGCAGGGGGTCTCACCAGAGCAGAGGGGCAGAATCACTCCCTCGCCCTGCTGCCCACGCTGCTGGGGATGCAGCCCAGGGCACAGTTGGCTTTCTGGGCTGTGAGTGCATGCTGTTGGCTCATGTCCAGCTTTTCATCCACCAGTACCCCCAAGCCCTTCTCCACAGGGCTGCTCCCAGTCCCTTCACCCCCCATCCATGCTCCCCAGCTCCTCCTTCCATGGCAGGACATGCACATGTCACACATCTACCTGTGAGTAAACTGGTAAGAGTCAACAACAACAGGGACAGAACAAAACTCTGTGCTGCCCTAGTCCTTACCCCAGGCCCAGATTTGTGTAGCATCAACTTTGTTAAAGCCCATAAATTCAACTTTCTGCAAGTGATGTGGGCTCACACCTGTTTCTGGAAGACGTTTATGTAGAAGAGCAAAGTTGTCCTCACTGAAGGACGGAAGCTACCTCTGAAACACAGTAAAAGCTGTCTCCCTTCCTCATCCCCACTGATGCACGAAGCATGTCCAGAAACCTACCATGGTCACAATATAGAAGATCATGAAGTAAAGACGGCTCCAGTGAGTGGTTTGGGATGTCACCCCTTCCTAAAGAGGAGAGGGAAGAAGTCAGTAGCGCACAAAAGAAGGGAGAGCCTGCTGTTAACTGCTTGCCAAAAGCCATAAAGTAGCATAAACACTGTCTACCTCTCATTTATGGCTCCACAGTTAGCCCCAGGGACTGCCTGTGCAATGCTCAATGCCCCAGCTAGTCCTTGCAGCTAATCTACCTCTCAAGCTAAAAAGAGAGGTTCCTATATACAAACATACAGAACATTTAAAGCCTGTGGTTGTATGAAGCGTTGCTGCTATGAGAACACAGCTTGGACAGCAGGGTGACAAGAGTGACTTTGCTTGTCCAAATTGTGAAACCTGGCCTGAAAGCTGGTCAAGATTCACAGGAAAACATGCCCAGCAGCATGTCAGAGGTCAAACATCACTCAACAATCAGGAGCAAAAGATGTCTGGCAACAGGAAATGACAATGCTGGGCCCATCTCCAATCACCAGGGGAAGAAAGTGGTGGCGTGGAAGATCTGGCTCAACTGGCAAAGTGTCTGTGCTGTCTATTCACACAAGGTAGCTGAGGTTTACTTACCATGATGATGTACCAGTCATTGACGACTGTCAGCTCAAACAGCGTGACTGTATGCAAGTGGGAGAAAAAATACAGACAATTGCTTTATCCATCCTGACCTACTTTACAGCGATTCTTAGACAAAGTATTTGACAGGGAAGACTGATGTAAGACACTGAAGTTTCAATACAGCCAGCAAATCCAGAGACAGAATGCAGACCCTCATCACTGCAATTACTTCAGAGAAAGGGGGTTAAACCCGCAGAACCAGGAGTGTGGCTTAATCTTTATTTCTTAAAAAAATCAGACACAGACCTGACTCTTCCCACCACAGAACATGGAGACCTCTGAAATCTCCAGGAGATAAACATCTCTGCTCACATAGTAAGAAAAATCATGGAGAATAATCAACATATTCAAATTATTCTTCATCAGTGGGTTTAAAGAAATGCATTAGCATCACTAGTGGTTCTTTAGAAGGGTAGGGCCTAAAACATCTCTGGAAGTCTGGTCTGATCACCGGTCAGAACAGATCTGCTGGCTTCACACTGGCTTTTAAGAGATGCCTGCTTACCTTGCAAAATAGTCATGGCACAACTAGTCAGCTGCAGTTCTCCAGACAGAAACAGCAGGATGCTGAATGTTTGAAGTGCTCTGGGAGAGTCCCAGGCTTACATGAGCACTACAGTCCTGCCATCCTGCCCTGCAGGAACACAGATGCACTAGGGAACAATCTTTGCTACAGACAAAACTGCCCTTACCAAAGCTGTTCAAAATGTTGTCGAAGTTGTTGAGATAGTAATAACCTTCTTCCACAACTGTCTTGTTGCCAACTGTATGATTTACCCAGCGGTAGGAATCTGCGACTGTGCTTGTGCTGGTTGGAGAAACCAGGACAAAGAATGAGAAGTGGAAAAGCAAGGAAAATCTCGAGGGTTATAAATACCAAAACACTTAGGTGGTGAGCAGGGTGACAGTTTCTACCCCTTGGCCAACACTTGCCTTTTTCTCTGAAAGAAAGCCTGTGTCCTTCACAGCTCAGCACAAGCCCAGGGACCACGTGGAGTCTTTCTGATCATTCAGCAAATATTATACCAGAGAAAGTGAGTGTCGCAGTTAGACTGCTTGGCTCACACTCTTAAAGCTTGGTATTTCCAAGTGGTCTGCCATCATTTAAGATGAAAAGGGCACAGGACAGCTTAGCTTCCAAGACCAGGTGAATATATCTTGTACAAAGTGAGGCCTAAGTATGTAACATGTCTAGCGGAGCTCTGGTGTCACCAAGATAAAAATCTCAACTTTGCTCTAGAGCAGCTGTTACAAGAGTTTGCAGCCACAGTATCATGAGTAGGTCCTCCCAGTGCAGCTACCTGAGGCGAGTTACAGAGCTTATTAAAACCAGCCAACCCCACCACAGAAGTCTCTCCCTTTCCAAATGCAATGCAAAAGCAATTTCATCCAGTCCTATCTAGAGATGTGAAGTGTCTTCCCTAGATTTTCCCAGCACGTTGCCTTAGCTGCAACCCACCATGTAGACCCATCCTCTGGCACCTTCTCCACAGGGAGGCAGAGCTGCCAGAGGCACTGCTACTGGCTGTGCACCAAACCCACTGCGGAGGGGGACGAATTTGCAGTACTCACTTGCAGCAGTTCGGGTAGACCACACCAGCAAAGAACTCCATGCCAACAATGGCAAAGCAATAGTAGAAGATCAGCAGGGTTAAACCCAGGCTGGAGGCAAAAACAGAAAGAGTACTATGCTACTCATGAGTTGCTAAGGCAGGGAAACACGAAGTCACAGGCTGGTTTCTCTGGAAGGAATTTCCAACGGGTGGGAAGCAGCACTGAAAACCCACCCTCCCTGCAGTTCTTTGCCTGCTCTCATTCAAGAAGTCCTTGGACAAGGAGCTTGCCACTTGGTGAAGAGAGAAACTAAAGAGCAGCCTGGATTCCCTCCCAGTCTGTCTTTTTCTCTGGTAAACAAACATCTCTCCACAGCTTCTTTAATAAGGAACAACACACACTGGTTCTGTCCTCTCCATGTCCTTGGATGCAGGGACTGTGCCAAGAACAGGGTTCTCTAGCTAACACGCTCTCCTCAGACCTCCTTCAAGAGAATAAGGTCTGAGGATGCCCCACGCAAACACCAAGCTCCTTCTGCCCCACCATTTCACAATAATGCTCTCGAGTCACTGTACTAAGATCAGGAAAGCATCTGGGGCTGAGTACATTCACGCCAATGTTCCTCCCCTCTCACCAAAAGCTGGGATGGGAGAGAAAAAGTTAAACAAGCATCAGCAATTAGTTATCCTCCTTACACAAAAGCAGGAGGAGGTCCAGGGTGCTGGAGTGTTGCTTATTGCTTGCTGCTCCAAGAGATTAGAAGATTAACACTCTACTGCAGCACACTGAAGAATCAGTAACAACTGACAGATCGGAGCATAAACACCTTTAGCAAGTTTGACAGGTCCCTGTCCTGACCCCAGTACCAGACACTAAACCTTCACTCCCCTGCCACCACCTTTATCACCCAAAGAAAAGAAGTTAGTACCTGGCCATCCGGGGGAACAACTCAAACATAGTGTCCAGGACATTTCTGTAGCGTTTCTTCAATTTAAATAGCCTGAAAGGAGAAGCCAATAGTTACCTATGCACCGCAGCATTCCTGGTGTCGTTGGGAATAGTTAAACAGATTATCCCAGTTCTCTGTACCTCCCAGGTCAATGAACAGTAAAGGTTTCCTGACACCAAACTCACCTGCAGCAGAACCTGCTCCTGCTCAGGTGGTCTTCACTCACTTAATGTCCCCGTGTCCCATCTGAACGTTTATGACACGTTCAGCTAAGCGTTTACAGGATTGAGGAATCTCAAGGAAAAGTCTACATCTTTTTACACAGCATGATGCATAAATAGCTATTTTAAAAAAATTAATATCATAAGAACTTAAACTAGTCCTGTGCACAGGGTCAGGATTCATTATTGCTTTCCTCAGACACAAACTGTTTCCCCCATGACCCAATAAAAATTGATGAAAGAAAACTACATTATGCCTGCTAATTTAAGATTTGGCAACTCCATCAGCCTTTACAGAGAAACACAGCTGCCAAACACAAGCTTTGGCAGGGTAGCAAGAGAGAAAACATCCCCCCCCTCCCTTGAGTGTCATAAAGTATTCTTTAAATCCTCACTGAGGACCTACATTACATTAGCTTGTTTTTAACAAAACAACATTTTGCCTCTCAAATGCCTTCCACCTACGGCTCTCAAAGCGTTCTGCAAAGGTGAATGTACCCTCATAACAGCCTTGAAATGAGAGGGTTAATCAGACCCATCTTCCTGAGCTGCAGAGAGGTTACAGGCTGCAGTCTTGCTTAAAGTGTGAGATGCAGTTAGAGCAGGGCTGTACTTCACCCTAGAAAGCAGCATCCTTTGAAAACTGTAATTTCTGGTAATTCAATGGAAATTATTAAACTGGCTCAGACTGTCTCACCCTGACAGAAGAGCTTTTCTCTGAACAGCATCAATTTAGAGGAGGTGTACGAACCCCACGAAGGCAGACACAGGATAATCTGCCCCCGGTAAATCCCTTGATCTCTATTAGAGATCAGCTTAAGCTCCAAAGCACCGGGTTCCATATCCCATCCCAAGTTTTTGTTATCGTTCGTTTTGATAACTCTGGCTAATCTCATTACCCCAAGCAATTCCTGTTTGCCATGGTCACGTACCCACAGAGCAATCCTTGCCCTCTCCTGGTAAGGAGCTCGGTCCCCAACTGGATTGATGGAAAACCAGCCCGGCTGTTTTCTTCCCCACCTGCTCTCTGTACCCCCCACCCAGCCTTCCTATCTCACCTCAGCAGCTGAAGAGGTCGCAAGACCACAATGAAGTAGAACGGCTCCATGTTAAATGCCAGCGCCATGAGCCCCAAAAATGCAAACAGGGTGACAGAGAAATCAAAGCTGAAAGAAAAATAAAATAAGAGCAATGATTGTAGCAGGAATAGTGTGGCCAGCAGGAGCAGGGCAGGGATGGGGCCCCTGTGCTCGGCCCTGGGGAGGCCCCACCTCGAATGCTGGGCTCAGGTTTGGGCCCCTCGGGACAAGAAGGGCCTTGAGGGGCTGGAGCGTGTCCAGAGAAGGGCAGCGGGGCTGGGGCAGGGTCTGGAGCACAAGTGTGCTGGGGGGCGGCTGAGGGACCTGGGGGGGGTTTAGCCTGGAGAAGAGGGGGCTGAGGGGAGCCCTTCTCGCTCTCTGCAGCTGCCTGAGAGGGGCTGGAGTGAGGGGGGGGTTGGTCTCTGCTCCCAAGTCACCAGTGACAGGGCGAGAGGGAACGGCCCCAAGCTGCATCAGGGGAGGTTTAGGTTGGAGATTAGGAACAATGCCTTTACTGCCAGAGTGGTCAGGGCTTGGACCAGGCTGCCCAGAGAGGTGGGGGAGTCACCATGCCTGGGGACATGGTTTAGGAGGTCTGGGGGTGCTGGGGTGACAGTTGGACTTAATGATCTTAGAGGTCTTTTCCAACCTTAATGATTCTATTTATCACTAATGTTTCAGCAGAGATGAGGTATTTGGTGCTGCTCCAGCCTAACAAGATGCACAAGACCAAGGGCAGAAGGATTATAATGGCCTGCTGATGGCCTCATCTACAGACCTAAAAAGGCCTGTAGACTGACTTCTGAGATTAGGCCTTCTTTCTAATGCAACACTTTTTGCCACCTCTCCCTCAAAACATCAGTATGCACTTACAGATTCCAACCCGAGGACAGGTACTCGACAGGCCCCAGTCCAGTGGTCTTCAGGAGCAGCTCTACACCATAGACTGTAAAACAAGATGACAGCCATGGACAGAAATAAGCAGCATCACATGGAGGACTCATGCAAAGGCTTGCCCTCAAAGATGTGTGGTGGTTTAAGTACAGGACTGCTGAACATAGGTTTAACAGACTCCCACCCATTCTCCTTTTTCTCAGTGAGGTGCCAAATAAACATTTTCCCTCCAAATCAACACGTTTTCCTGTATTCATGGTGATTTCTCTCCAGAGCAGTCTACAAAGCAGTTAGCTGGCTAACACACTATAAAAGTTGAGGCACAAGCTCCCGTAGGAAAGGCCAGAAAGTGGTGTAGGGAATTCAGTCCTGCCTGTTTATTTCCTTCTATCTCAGTGGAACATATCCACATCCCATAGCCCAGCCTTGACCTGCAGGGAGAGAACCTTTCAAAGAGGAGCCATCTGAATACTTCACTCCCTGTCCTGGTAGCACCTTGTGAGTCTGTAGGTTAAAAAAATGCCACAATAACACGATGATGCCCTGTTTCAGTCATCTCAAAGTCCTTCTTTCCAGGTTCCAAGGTGGGAGAGAAGTGAAGAGCTGGATGACAACATCCGCATGAAAAGAAGTGTTGCCGAGTGCCCCTGCCTTCAAACTTTTATAACAAGTGTTTCGAAGACTAATGGCCAGGGAAGTACTAGAGCTACCCCACAGTCAAATAAGAGGTTAGCAACCTCTCCCAGATTCTCCAAAGAACCTCCCGCTGCAGTTTTACATGCTCTTTTGATTCAGTGGAGCTATACTTTTCTTCTCCTCTTAAGCAAGAGACACTGGCAGGAGAAGGGAAGTGAATTCACATCACGGAAGAATTCCACAGCAGTGCAATGTGCAATGAACCAGCACATGAAGCTGCAGTTGCTTATCCTTGGGCTGAAAGGAAGACTGAGGCATACATTTATGGAGGGGATGATGTTCAATTAGAAAACTGAGCTCATCAACTAGTTCATCTAGTCCTTTCAGATTGCTCCTCAGCGTGCCCTTGCACTCTGTACTCCAACAGGACCGTCTTCCTTTGTGTGGCAAAGAGCCAGCTCACAGCTGCAATCAGATCAGAGCTGGTAATGCCTCCTGGAATAGTCAGTACAGCTCAGAGCAACGTGAGCAACTCCACACAGAGCCATCACAAGTCTGGAGGAGCTTATCACTTTGCACGCTGTGCCTAACAAAACAAGGCTATTCTGCTCTCAGGCTGAAGCCAGCTTTAAGAGTAATACAGCAGCTTTTGCAGAGTTGCACCAGAGGTAAGAGGCTCCCCAGACTGCAGTGGCACAGGGAGCTGTGTAACAGTGCAAAGGTGTTCACGTGGGTTTGTGTGGATGCTGACGATCCCTGCCAAGCACAGCATTGTTCTAGGTGGAGTCTGTATACCTGTAGCTAACTTTTAACTTCAAACTGAATAATCTTCTGGGAACAGAGCTGTTTATTCCCCTCCCAGCTCCTTATGAAAGGATACAGCTCTGTTGGGAGGCATCAGCTTACTTGTGAGGAAGACTATGTAGCTCCATGGGACGTTTCTGGAAAAGAAATTCCCTCCTGCAAGACACAAGAACAACTTTTTCTAGCCTTCCCTTTATTCAATCCCCTAGCACCATAGTCAAGAAACAAACTGCTACGTTCCCTACCTTGCAGCATGAAGGTCTCAACAAGAATCCAAATTCCATTCACAGCCACCACAGTATCTGGAAAACAAAGTAAAACCACATAGCAAACCCGCTCCTGGACTAGAGGACATCCATTTCCTAGGCTAACAAAAAAAGTACAACATAGGACAAGTGGCAGCATCCGTGTTTCCAGTTCAACTAACAAATTGAACTCATAACTTGGGAGGGTTGCAAAACTACCCTGACTTTTCCCAGGCCTTTAACAGATGCAGTACCTTTACCTGCAGAAGGAAACAAAACTAAACCAAAACGATGGTCCAAATCATGTTCAATCTTCTTTACTCAATTATCTTACATCCTGCCATGTTACTACCTGCATATTTCAGCTTCCTCCTTGTTCTGGAAAAAGTTCTCTAGAACCACTAGGTCCCAGCAGTACAGGACAAAGCCCTGACGGCTTGGACCTATTGCTGCTCCCCAACATCCTGAGAACTGAAGGTGCAGGACTTCTCCTTTCCATTCAGATCTCCTCACTCCATCCCACCCCACTCTCTTCAGTTTAGCACCCTAATTTACAAAAAACATCTCCTCCAACATCCAAAAAAACCCCCAAATTACTGAGTAGGCACAGGTAGGAACATAGCCAGTAGCACCACACATAAGCCCTCTTTCTCCTCTAGAGAAGAGGAACACAGAATCATTCTTGCAGGCAGTAGAGTTACCAAGCAATTCCACCAGCAACGAGGATGCTTGCACCTTCTCAAGCGCAAACAGAAGGTGGTCGACTGGCAAGGCAGTTCCTTACCCAGCATCCTTTAGCTGCAAGATAAAAACCTCAAGGCTTGTGAAAGCTAACCACCAACCTACCCAAATGCAACAAGCGGAATCTACAGAATCAGACCCATGAGTGTGTTATGAAGCAGTGAACCAATGAGCCTCTCCTGGGGACTCAACACTGCAAGAGCGGAGAGCCCAGGCTGCAGCAGCGGTCAATACGAGCACGCAGCTCCCTCCCTCTCCATCAAAACTCCAAAATTTGCACACAAGCCATGGCTCAAACTAAAGACCAGGCCCCACCACGCTGAGTCCTCAGAGGGGCTGGCACAGAGCATCCCAGATCCACACAACGAAGGGAGCCTAGCAGAAAGACAGCTCATTACTTCTACTTACACATGGTATATTGGAACACGCGGGACTTCACAAGGATGTTGATGCCTGTGTGAAGGAAAGTATGACAAAACAAATGTTTATGCGATCCTCCATACCTCACATGCAGCTTCCTCTACCTTCTCCTTAGAGACATTCTTCATACCAATACTCAGCACAGAAACTAAGCATATTATTAACTTTTACTTCTTGGGACCAGGTTCAAATTTCCTCTAGGATTTTAGCAGCAATGAACTCACTATCCTTAATCCTCCAGATGCCTTTTTTCTTCTGTGTACTAGTTCTGTGGTGTGGACAGAGGTAAATGCAGCTGCTGAAGCACTGCCTGTGTTTGGAACAACACATATGCTGTCAAGGAGGGTTGAGTGCATCAGCAGAGGTATGTAGGACTCCTATGGCAGCTGTGTGTGTGGATCAAGATGGTGTTAACTGTTTCCCACTAGTACACAACACTGAAAAAGAATTGCAGAATAGTTCTTATTTCTGAATGGCTACATTCAGTCATGAAACTTGGGACATGGGAGATAAATCGTATTTGCAAGGCAGATTACGCTGATGGGTATGTCAGACCTCTTTCCCCTTCCTGAGCAGCTGCACTTGCCCTGTATGAGCGCTGCAGCCACATCTTGGGACTAAGAAGCCTAGCAGCTTTTGTGAAAACACAACTCCACTCCACAGTCACTGCTGCGAGTTGCTGCCTGGGATATGGAGAAACTCTATACAGCAATCACAAATCCCACCTAACCTTTGTGCTGAAAAAGGAATACAGCTCTCTATGACCTCAGGGTCTGGCTCGATACAGAGCTTCTGCCAAGAAGCTGGTGTTTGGGTCAGAGCACAAGCAATGTTTACATGCCAGAAATCTTCTTGGGAGACTCTGAATATAAGGCTGTGAATACATAGAGCTGTTTACCAGGGACATAAGAATGTCCCTTCAGAGGACCCTGTCTTTGTAAAGAAATGCTTTTTCTGTTAGTTGAACACATGCTGTCGTGAAAGCACAGCCTGTTACCTTTAAAAATAAGGAATGCTGTCCGTGGAAGGTCGTCAAACCAGTGCTCGCGATTCCGTTTCGCCTGGAAGCGGAGCAGCCACAGTCAGAAGAAATCAAAGCTACATTCATACAAAAAATGTGCAGTGATGGAGGCCCACCTTATCCCCATCATCTGCTTCTTTTAGATTACCTTTGTGCCTCACCCACCTTCTCTTTAATCACTGGCCTCCTTTGCTCTCCCTCCCACACATACTTCCCCTCTTCTCCACCCAATAAATACCTACCTTCCATTTTAAGCCAACAACTTCATAGAAATTGTAAAAATCCTTTAGACTGCAAAACAGAAAGGAGCATCTGATCAGAGCCTTGGAGTTGATTAGACCCTTAATTGTCCTTGTCAGGCACCATCAGTAGAGCGCCCCTGTAAGTTATTAACTCATTAGAACTGCAACCACAGCTGATATAACTCAACACCGACCACTTCCCCATCTGGCCAAAGGTTACTGACTGACAATAGCCAGAACAGGGTGCAAAGCCTGCCTACCTTCCTTCTGTAACACTACAGCCCATAGAGGAAACTGACTCTACTGAACTGCAGAATTTTGCCACTGAAAGGAAAAACCTGAGGCTTAGTTAGCAAACTCCAAGGGACAGAGATTGTACTACTCTTCATGAAGAGGTCTTGGACTGTCTTAATTACTCATACAGTCCTTTTCTAACATCTTTGCACATTTTATTTTCAAGGTAACAATGAAATTTGAAGAGGACATGAAAGCAAATAAAGTAATAAAACAGGAGTGCCTGTCTAGGTGCTCAGAGTCAGGCCTATAACAGTGTCTAGGTGTCTGAAAGTGAGGATGCTGAACTTCTCAGACTCTTACTGGTGTCATTAGGTGCTTAAATTTAAGAACTCAGCCTTTCTCCCTATGCCATTTTCAACACTTCTGTGCAGCCCTTGACTCTAAGGAGAATCATCAGCACCAGTTTCATGGGAGACTCACTCCGAGCCTGTCTGTGGCCAGAACAAAGGAAAAGGAAGAGAAGGTCTCCTGTTCTAATTCCCTTTACTTCCATGCTGGCTGGAGTTAGCTGCACCCACCCACCAGAATGGTAATTCTCTGCCTCATAACACAGAGGATGACAGTCCTGAAAGCACCAGCAGAACCAGATTTTAATTAACAAAACCCTGGGGGACACAGCCAGCTGCTGGAAAAAACAAAAACTTGCTAAGCTGTGAGGCTGCACTGTGTGAAGAAATGCTCCTTGCAGGCTCTAATGCTGTTCCTCAATTTCTCATTCCTCTGTTCTGGCAGGGGAGGTGGGAAACAGAGGCTGCCTGGTGACTGCCAGCAGAGCACTGTATCCACAAGAGGGCACGCAGGAACTCCATCACCTCCGTAGAAAAACCTCAACTCTCAAGGTACCCACCCCGCCAAGCTCCCTGCTTCCCAGACAAATCCTTACAATCACATAACTCTATTCCCACATCCCAGACAAGTTTCCTTCCAAAAACCCATCCGTCCAATCTGAAGTACAGCCTAGCTTCAGAGAGTGAAGCAACCTCCCTGCTCTGGGTTCAGCAGTAAGACCATCCTACCTGACTAAAGGAGTATTGCTTTGATTCAGTGCTTTGAAAGTGAGATATCGCTCTCTGGCACACATCCGAGGCTTGTAAAACCGCAACAGCCCTTCAAAGTGCTTGAAGGAAATTCCAGACGGCCTCTAGAAACAAGGGAATGTTGTCATAAGCAGCGACATCAGGCAGAAGCACATAGAGGCTAGTGTATTTAATTCTCACTCTGGATTTGTTTTAAGCAGGATTTCTACGTTATTGTAAAGATGCCATTATAACGACATCCCATAAGTACCCTAGGCTATTACTTTAACGTACTGAGCTTATCCCAGAGCGCAGAGATCAGAAAGTTCTCCTGGCAGTCAGTCCCTCCAGCAAAAGCAGAGCTGTTCCCTGTTGCCCTATCATGTGAAAATTGTCCAACCAGACACCCTAAGCAACAGAGTTCAACCACTCTTCTTGGGAAATTAGTAGACAGCCTAACAGATCCCATTAGTGGCACTTTTAAAAGACTACCAGCTATTCCTCAGGAACTGTTCATATAACGAATGTGCCCGAAACATGAACTAATCTACTAGAAGTGGGTTAGTTATTCTGGGGCCTTATTTCTCTTCCTGCTCCACAAGTTAAGCAAGAAATCAACCCTCTCCCCCAGTGCTCTGTCCCTGTACAGAACTGTTTGTAGGTGAATTACTTCTGTTTCTGCACCATTTACTCACGCAGTATCTAGCAACTGTACTGTACCTTCACATGTATAACCCACGCCTTCTCTAAGTACTGGTGCTTGAGAAGCAAGTCCTTAAGTGACCCACACTGAATCAGAGAGAAATCAATGATTGCATGCTCTCCAGAACAAGCTTCACTCGTTTTATCAAGACACTTCCATAACCTCACATGGGGCTGAAATTCAGACTACTCTGGTTTTTCTCCAGAAACTGATATAAACAACTTACACAAATGAAAAAACAGTAGCCCTTAGTGAGTATGATTACAGTCAACAGACATAAATAATATTTTCTGGAACATGCTCTTTAAACACTCCAGACCACTGGTGTTCTTAAAGCACTGCTGACCTCCCCTCCTGCCGTACCCGCAGGCTGTTCTCAGCCTCCCTGCCGGGCCCGTACCTGTTTGGTGATCAGCAAGCGGTAGGCATGCTGTATGGCCGTGCGCTTGTGCAGCAGCAAGGACTTAAACTTCCTCTTCTCGATGTCGTTGAAGGTATCGAACACAACAGCAAGAAGCTGCAGAGAGAAGATGAGAGACCTTTATATTCTGCAGCTACCTGAGCCAGTGCTTCTCAAGCAGGCAGGAGCACCCAGAGACAAGGAGAGGCATGGCCTGCAGGAGGCATTTACTGAGCACTGCACCAACTGAGGCAGAATGGAATCAGTGAGGTTCCGTTGGCCGAAAGGGAGCCCACAGAAGGATCACCAAGCACACTGCACACACACTGATCCACTTTTTGGAAAGGGTCCAGACGGTTCTGGCCTCCTAACACATGCTAGTGGTTTTAAGAGCTAAGGCTAAACCCCACAGACACCAACAGAAAACAGTATCAAAAGGTTTATTAAAATACCCTGATCTCTTCCTGGAAAGAGAGTTTTGAGGGCTGCTTTCTGGACTCACCCTTCCATGGGAGCTTTGGCAAACGTGCCAAAACTAACCCTCCATCTAGGACAGCAGCAGTGAAATCCAAGCCCACAACAAGCATCAAATCATTCACCTGGGGTTGCAGAATTCCTCAACTCCTTTGACAACCCCTTTTCCACGGCTCACATACTCACCTGAGCTGGCCTTGGCCCTGCCCTAGATGCTGCAAGAAGCAGAGCTGGCACAGCAGCCATGCTCTCACACTGCAGTTATCAGCACTCTTCAAGACCTGCTGTACTTAGTAATTCCACCCCCTTCAAAGTGATTTACAAAATCTTTTAGGCAAGCCCAGACAGTAAAATGCCATTTTATGATAAATATTTAAGACAGAAGACAATAAATTTAATTCAACTGAGTATGTCAGTCCAAGCATGATATTAATGTGAGAGAAGTTGGAAGATACTCATATAATTTTGTTTTCTGTGATATAGTTAACTCCTCATGGTTAAACGTTAAAAGACTCCTATGTGTAGCAAAGCTGCTCTTTCTAGAAGTATTCTGCCAAAGGGTCTCAGATCATTACAAAGCAATCTCGGGAATGGGGAAGACTCTGCTGGGCAATGAGCTCCAAAGTCAGGCAGAGAGAAGTCAAGTGCTTCAACAAGACACTCACCAAGTTCATGATGAAGTACAGCTCAATGGAGAGATACACTATGAAGAAGACACAGGACCAGGGGTTCCGGGCATAAGATGGCATCATCACATCAGGGAAACTGCATCCGGAAAAGACACAAGTTAAACTACCACATAGCTCATGCTACACTTCCCCCTACAAAGCCAAGAGGCACAGGACACGGGTGCGTGTGTAAACCCACATCCAAAGATCTGCATGTTCCCGCAAGATGTGACTGCTCATGACACAGAAGTTTGTGCCTAGCAACGAGCAACAGGAACATGGAGGTATGACGAAAAAAATATGAAAAGCACATTCCTTGCACATCCCAAAAACCAAATGGGCAAAGAGGATTGGTAACATGGCTAAGGGTTGTGCTTTGATGCTTAGCAACAACAGCAATACAGCCTTGGTGTAAGAGTGTTACAACCTAAGTTTTATTCTATCCTTTGCTAATTTCCTAATCCTCAGAGCTCTCCCTGACAGCAGATAAATATTTACCCACTGTTGTTATCCCCCTTTCCTAGCAGATAGGTGAACTGATGCGGTGTAATAGGAAGTTACTTCACAACAGCAAACTGCTGGCTGACAAAGGAGCACAAACAGAAACTCTCCCTTCTTGGACCAAGGTCTAATAAAGCTGTTTTCCCCCTTATTGCCCTCACAGTGATGAAGTGGTCTGAGTCGCTCAGAGATAACTCTGCATCTGAGGTCACAGTGTCCTAAACCAAAATGAAATACCAGTTCTTCCCATGCAGCCTGACCCAGGAAATCTCCCTCTCACACAGAGGAAAGGGGTCACACTTGGAGACAGCATTTCTGCAAATAAACTCTTGGCTCTGCTAGACTTCTTTGGGGACAAAGTGAAAGACTGAGCTAGAAAAGCATGAACTTACTTTGAAGTGGTCAAAAGCACGAAGAGATTCACGAGGCTGTTCTCTAAGGTATTGAAGTACTGAAAGAAAAAACTCCCATGACAAAATGCAAGTAGAATTTCATAGTGACTTTTCATTCAAAAAGCAACCAACCTACCCATCTGCCCGCTTGAATACAGGCACTTCCACAATTCCCTGATGTCCCCCTTAGGGAAAGGGTACTTCAGCATTGACCCTTTTTAAAGGTTCCTGAGAACCTTTGAAGAGTGAAGACGTGAAGACTTAAAACAATTAAAAGCTCATCTATCCAGTTTCGTAGTAGCTACTCACGGCAAGCTACAGACTCGGCAGCAGCAGGAACTAGTGGCTGCTGGTCGCTGACAGGCACAGTCTGAGGCAGCTGAGCTTTCACCCAGATACCTCCCATCCCTGGCAACAGCAGCAGGTGGCTCTTTGGCTGAATTCAAGACACCAAGAACAAGGAACAATTCTCCAAATGTTCCTTTTGGGACATCCTGTCTTTGAGGAAGTTCTCGGCACCGTCTTCCCTCCCAGCAAGGGGTAAACCAGGGCAACACTGCCAAGCAGCCTATGACCAGCTAGCATCTGGCCTCCCAGGCCACCACACAGGAGTAAGCTACGTCTACACAGTAACGTTTGATTCTTAAGCATGTCAAAATGGGACTCAAGCTTCAGTTGAAAGACTCAATGATACTCACCGGATCTGACTGGTTAGGAGAAAACAAGTAAAAACCTAGAGAAGCAGCAGAGAAGGTAGAGGAGGAGAGAAAAAAGGGGAAAGAACAAACAAAAATAAAGCCTGTTTAATGTCAAGCAGCAGAGTGGTGAGTCTCTGTTCCCAAAGAGAAGGCCACACTAAGAGGAAGCCCTCTCTGACACCACAAAGAGGAGAGTATCTGGAAGGCCTTCCCTGTACAGATTTGCCAATACCTGTCTTTGGCATTTCACTGACCCTTTCAGAAAACAAACTTTCTGAGGCTAGTCTGATGATAGCTGGTATGCTACGGACACATGCATTTGTGGGAGTTTAGACTGAACTGACAAGATTGAGGAATAGTTGATGGAAATAGAACTTGGAAACCACAAACACACACACACTGCACAGACTACCCTCTGGAAAAGGTCAAAAGGACCTTTGCTCAAAATCAAATACCCAGCTCCTAGATTTTCTGGCTCTTTAATTCTGCCTTCCAGATGACTGTAAATGAAATGGGACAAATGGAAGGTCCTGGCAGGACTCTGAATCTGATCAGCTTTATATTCATCCAGGTTGTTTGTGTTGCTTTTGGACAATACCTGGTTAAGAGCATTACTTCACCTTCCATAAATACAACTCACCCAGAATGGCAAAAATCACCATGAAGAAAAGCAGGAGGAGAAGAATGTCAATAAACGGTGGGAGGGACTGGAAGATCTGTCGCAGATTTCTGAAAAATAAGAAAACATTAATAAACTAAAACTTGCATGTTTTCTCCTCTGGGTTGGCAGGGAAAAAAAAAAAAACAACAATCAAAAAACCCAACAACACACCATACATGGGGCCTTTCTTCCCACTCCCTCCAAGGATTAAAAGCAGAAAACTAGGTAAATTAAGATCGTTTCCAAGCTACCCATCTGTCCTTTGCAGTCAGCTCTCAGGTACTGCAAACAATACTGATTTCACTCTGTCAACTTTCCTTCTCCAGATAAAGACTAGGTCTGTGATTTATCATGCAGTTTACAGGCAAACCTAGGAGCCAGAAACAATACAGCCACGTTCACGTGTTGTACTCCCTAAGGTAGTTTATACAGCTGAGGGCAGTAACATAAGCACTGTGTACTGTGAACACATCCAAAGCTACTGCCTATGAAACTTTCCTACACAGGCAAGACAGGAGGTACACTTCAGTCACAATTACAAGTATCTCTGAGATCAGAAATGGCCACAAAACCAACTTATTTTCCCAAGATGCCTGCAGGATCAGAGTGCTTTTCCTCCACACCAGCCCCAGGCACGACAGCAGAAAACTCAGCCAGCTGACCACTCACCTTCTGACGGCACCACAGTAACGGCAGTCAACCAAGAAGATACAGCGCAGAGCTCTCGTTATCCGGACATGCGAGGTTTGGCGCACCAACACCACGATGGCCTCTATAAACTGTACAAACAGCACGCAAGTCTGCAAAAAAGGAGTTTAATGAGAGGCATTGCTGCAGTCTCCTTTTGGGAAAGGCAAAGCTCTCACTGACCACTCATTTTTTTGGACACTTTAAGGATGGGAGATGTCTCTGAGAGCTTAGAGATTTCACATGAAACATCTGGCAGCTGGGACACATGGTTAAGTCATCCCCACTACAGTACAGGCCAGTATTTAATCCAGTTCTTTGGTTCCTGAAGTTGCTGAAGGAGAAACACTGACAATCAGACAGACAGCTTACCTTCACCATAGTCCTTTTGTGCCTGATAAAGGTTTGGAAGCCCAGCCATCTCATCTTCATTGAGAGTTCAAAGACTACCACAATTAATGCAAACAGCTCCAGGGTTGCGTGGACCTGGTACGATACAGCAAAGCGTAAACCAGTGCTTCTGATTACA
Source organism: Phalacrocorax aristotelis (assembly GCF_949628215.1). Classification (NCBI taxonomy): domain Eukaryota; kingdom Metazoa; phylum Chordata; class Aves; order Suliformes; family Phalacrocoracidae; genus Phalacrocorax; species Phalacrocorax aristotelis. The sequence goes on along the minus strand of NC_134290.1, from coordinate 2,607,123 downwards.
AACAGCAGCACCTCAGAGGCCACATTTCTGCCCCTCCTTTTTTAAGAAACATGTGGGTTTGACAACAGTCTGAGCACAGCTCTGAAATATGCAGGAAAACCCAAGACCACTCTTAAAGCTAGCAGAGCATTCTGTTTTTCAAATGTCAATATTTATTGCTTTATGCTTTTATTAAAGCCCATAGAATTGTCCTCTATTCAGTATCAGCCCAGAATTTCTGGCAAAACTGCACTCCTTTTAGACTTGAATAACATATCCAAAAAAATGTATTGATACATCTGAAACAAAAGGGCAAGACACCAACAACTTGAGCAAAAACCTTTTAAAAAAGTTTGAGACGGCAAATTTTTTTAGTGAAACGCAGGAAGAAAAGCTGCTGGGCAGAGAGAGTTTACATAGAGAAGGGTTTTCTCTTGAAATAGATATTCTGGACAACCACAGACAAGGTCCTGATCAAGCTCTGGAACAGAACGCAGCTTTTGGCAGTGCTGATGGACCCCTTCTCTGTTGGACAGCGCAAAATACACCACAAAGACGACAGTATTTTCTCGCAACAGCTTTAGTCACAGCTCAAAACCCAAACTGAATTATGCAGCCCTGACTCATTTTGAGGAGCACTTTGAGCCCAGGGCTGTCATGGCTGTTCTACACCTCTGGCATGGTCCCAGGGTGCCATTAACTGCTCCGAAAGCAGATGTAGATTCTCTTCCCAGCAACAGCAGCTCCTAGCACTGTGCCTGACAGTAGTACATGAAGAAGTGGTTGTGGACTGACAATAGTACACAACAGTTTGTCTCTCTCTTCTCTCAACCTGCATTTTGTGAAGGTTACACATAAGACTTCAAGTCCCTCAAACACGTGCACACATTAAAGAGTCCTCACAACACTGGTAGGAGAGGACAGGAGAAGGTTTAGCAACCCATCCCAGGCTGAGATCCGTTTGTGTTCTAGGAACCAGTGGTGGTGCTGGGGTAACAGCACCAACCCTGACAATGACTTTAAAACCACCCCATCAAAGCACACAGATTGAGTTACCTCAAGAAAAAGCAAGAACCACACACCGCTCTAACAGTTACTGCACAAATTGATAATATGAAATAAGTGTCACTTCCATTGTGGTCTATGCACATCAGATGAAAAAAGGATGTTTTGCTGTTTTTTTTTTTTTCCCCACTACTGCTACATTCTTCCTCTTATGTTTAGCCTTCTTTTTCCTCTTATCTACCCATGCAAAACAGGCACACTTCTCACTTTTGCCCCAAAGTACTTACAAAGATGCCAAGACGGAGCATAGGAACAGCTGGCGCCTCGCAGAGAGACAGCAACAGGAGCAGCAGCGCTGTGCTCAGCTCCATTAGGTAGAAAAGGTGATTGTGTGCAAAGAGGTAGGCAGCAAGTGCTTTGGCATTTTTGGGGTGAGTGAAGAACTTATCATTATTTTCTCCTTCCTAAAGCAGCAGGAATAAAGCAGAGAACAGCATTAGTGACTCTTGGTACTATAATACAGCTTTCTGTGTGAAGAATGCAGACTTTTATAAGGATTAGACAGAGTTCCCAACAGACTATTCCCACTTTACAGCCTGACACTGATCTGTTTATTGAGGAATGAACTCTACACACATCGTACATCCCCTTCTGTTCATAAGCATATTTCAGTAATGAAGCTCATTAATATCCACCAACTCCTGCCTCAGAAACCCTTGAGCCTTTTCAAAATGAGGAAGAGCGCTGAAAGAGTTTATAAAGGTAGGCAAAGAAACTTTAGTCAACACCCCATCATAAACACAGCACTTCATTTATTTGCAACCAATTCCACATGTTTATAGACTTCTTTGATTAAACTTCTGCAGGACAGAACACGAAAACACACAGATAAGCTCCAGGGCACCTGGCTGACAGTTGCTCCTCCTTATCTTGGCCTTGCAAAATGTCTGGGAGAAAACACTGGAGCACCCACAGTGTTTTCTACTTCAGGAATGTGAGAAGACAGACTCTGTGAAAAATTAACAAGTCTCTATGCTGATTTGTCATTCCCTCTTAACTAGAAAGGCTAATTAACATTAAAAGGTCAGATACTCCATCTTAACAGCTTGCCTACAACTGATTTTTAAACAGTGACATTATTACTATTTTTACCTCTAGCACAAAACTTAGTTTGGGGAGAATTTAGAGGTTTTTCATGCAGAAGCACCCAACAGCTTCTCCTCTTTGAGTCAATGGTTTAAGCAAGGGAGATTTAGTCTCTCACAGGAAACCTACTGCCTCTTGGAAACTGTCATAATAATCATTTTTCCCTATCTGGGACACTCAGATACACAAGTACTTGTTTGTTGGTTTCTTTTTTTTTTTAAATTAACATCCTTCCAATTAAGCAATTACTGTAAGGACACTAAGCTATTACTATCAAAGCAGAAAAACTGATTGCAAATGGATAACAGGGTCAGGAAACAGGATCTCCTTTAAGAAGTGAAGCATTCTCACGACAGATTCAGAAGAGGGTTTCAAATGTTTCTCATTTATTCATCTCACTGGCAAGCTCACATTCTGTTTAAGAACACACACACACACACACACAGAGCCGGGTCAATGAGCCAGATTGCGAGCAGGACAAAACCCAGCAGCCAGCTCCATAAAACACAAGCCTCCCCCACTCAAAGAGAGCGCTAGCTTAGATCAGCAGGGCATTCTTATTCACGCCTGACAAAACACACTTGCAGAACGAAAAATAGTCTAAATTCTGCCTCTTGGTAGCCAAACAATTCAAAATGTTGCTGGACGGCAAAGTCCTCTTAGTCAGATAAGACACTCTTGCCTGCAGCTACTGGTTCAAATAAACAGTCTGCGTGCTCTTTAAGTTATGTCTACTTCATTTCAAGGACGTTGTCATTATGAGCATTGGTCAAGGCAGCAGCAAGAATAATCTGCATCTGAAGGGCCAAGCCTGCTGTGTACATTACCATCAGACACTGCAGCAACTCAATGACCCTTTGCAGAACATCTCCAATAATCATGAGTTTAAACAAAAGCCCAGGAGGGGCTGGAGCTACCATTATGTTGTCAGTGCTGCTCCAGCATATGACAAAGCTGAAGTATTACCAAGGTCCAAGCCTACCTGGTTTTAAAATGTCAGCGAAGCAATACTTTCCAGTCCTGTGGGGTAGGAGCATGCAGTAACAAATGGTTTCAATCACCTTGCAGTGACTTAAGCAAAAAACCCTAACTGGGTCCGAAGTATCCCAAGCTGCAATGCAGAGGGAGCTGCTTTGAGAGGGAACAAAGAGAAGGAGGAAGGAAGGAAGGACAGCAAGGGAACCAGCAACAATTTCAGACTGGCCAGCTCTGGGAGAAGCTCAGTTTTGGTACCTAATTCATCACACCAGACTGTATGGCGATCTTAAAAATATTATACCTTTGTTGAAGTACCAATGGTGTTTCCTGTAACGGGAGCATGGGTGGGGTTTGTTTGTGTGTTTCTTTTTAAATAGGATAAATTTCACTCCTGGGATTATGCTAACCTCAGCATGCTTTCTTCCCATAGAAATCAAGACCTCTACCTTCTCTTGTGCCTTACATGATCTGCAGGGCTTGACTGATGCTAACGAACATCCCAGGGCCACCCACCAAATCTGTGGCCAAGGCAGGATTAGGACCTGCAGTTCCAGACCATGAGATGTCTCCAGGAGAGCACCTGACCATTCTCCCTAGAACAACCGAAGAGATAAAATGATGATCTATGACAAGTACAGAAATCTCCATGGTAAGGTGGCAGAACGGAACACGTGCTGAATCCCTCAACTACTACAGTCCTTGGCACTGGAAGGGATGGGAGGGGATGGACAGCTTGTTCGGTTGCTCCCAGATGACTTGCCAGAGCCCATCTGAAGGCACTTCCAGCATCTCCCCACTCTTCAAGTGGATTCCTTTGCAAAGCACCAATTGTTTAACCTCAAAACTGAAGCTCTTTGTTTCTTACAATCAAGAACTACCACAGTTTCAGAAGTCCATTTTTCACACAATACACCAAACAGGGCTCACCTGGAGGTAGATTGCTGCCTCTTGGTAGTTCATTTCCCAGTTGTGTCGGGCAGAGCTTTGCTGTGCACAGCAGTCCCCTGCAGCAGGGCTGGATGCATCATTAATAACGTCATAGCTACCTCCATCTGCATCAGTACAATAAGAGAAAAATTGATTTACAATTAAGGGAGCTGAGATTGATCAGGAGGCATGCAAACAAGCCAGGCACTGGGACGAGAGACAAGCATCAAGAGGTGGCAGGGTACCCAGGAAACTGGCAGCTTGTACACAGACAAATTGACTATTCCCACGTAGGAGCTATTAAGAGACACACTCAAACTCAGCACTTCAGCACGTGAATGTTCCCAGAAGATCATCAAAAGACACAGCATCCTATTCAATACAATAAGCAGGCCTCCTGGCTCAGGAGATCTGCGCTGTCATGTTCATAGCGTACTATCAGCAGTCATAAGCTATAAACAGGCAGCTAACAGCTAGAAGTCTCCAAGGATGTCCAACCCACAACATAAAAGCGGGCTTGCTAAAGGAACACTGCCTTGTCGCATTTAATGGTCAGAGAGACCGTGGAAGAATGGAGTACAGGACTACCACAGGCAAGGGAAACCAGTCTGAGTACAGAAGCTGTATAGTACACCAGTAGCAGCAGTCAGTATTTTTAGTAGAAAGTCTCATTTTTCAGGGCTCTACAGAGTCATTCAACAACACATCTTTGCAACACTCTTTTTGGTGCAGATAAGTACCAATACTCCTCTGATGAAAATAAACAGCAAGATTAATTTTCTGTTCATATCCCATAGGTTGATTTTGAAACTTCTGAAAGCATGTCTGTCTCATCAGTAGAACACTATAAAACAATGAACATTTGTACCAGATTTGATAACTAAAAATGTTGTTAAAAAAATACAATTCTATTGCAAAAAGCAACTCCCAAGCATAGCTACACATACACAGTGCCCTTCCCATGGGAGAGCTACGCAAGACAGGTATATAAACTCCAGAATACTTGCCATTTTTTGCATTCTACAGCCTCAGCACTATTAAGACACATGAAAAACATGCACGCGGACAGTTATTGTGCAAAAAGGGGATGTCACTTCCTTTCTTCTTCTGGGACAGGGATTTTTATTTTGCACCTTTGACAAAGAATACTGAGCAGAGATCCCACAGAAAAGTGACCTGCTTAGGGCCATTCATGAAATCTCTGGTAGAGCTGTCCACACACTCAGTTCTCCAGAGTTTCAATCATTACCCAAACCACAAGGTTGTTCTTGCTTTCAGTAGATACTTCCCTCCTCTACTGCTTCATATTCCAAAAGAGGGTACATGTGAAATTCATCTTGCCAGTGTAAAGGTGCCAATTTCCTGATTTTTTTATGAACACAGAAGCTGTGATGCAGTAACTTATTCTCTCTGTCTTACGATAAGTTATCTGAGAGTGGGGAAAAAAATCACAGTGAGGTTCTTTTCCTTTCTCATGCCAGCATACTGAATATTTGCTGCATCTCTCTGCTATGACAACATAATCCTTATTGAATTACCGATTCAGTCGTTCTAGAACACCCTGAAGAGTGGGGAGAGAGTCCACGCCGAAAACTGTACCCATTGAGAGAAACAGTACTTCGTGCTCCCAACAGGCAGAAACCTCTTCACCAATGCAGAGCCACAGCTGCCTTTTCCACCCTCAAATCAAATCAAGATAACATTTATCTGGGATTTGTGAAGACTTTCCAGACTGCATACTCAGACTGCTGAGAATCCTGCAGCATTTCAGCCTATTTCTCTTCCCTGCTTCCCCTGAACCCTTAAAATACCACTCAAAATCTGGACGGATGTTTGAATGAGGCTGATTCCTCCCACATACCCCTTTTACACCTTGAATGAGCAGAGTTCTTGGAAAAATTAAATAATAGAGATTTTATTTATCCACCGAACTGGAATGGCAGTCTTCTGGGTTTGTTTGCCTTTTATGTTAAAGCCAACAGCAATTTGCAAAAATCAGCAGCTTTACATTGTGAGCTTTAAAAAGTTCTTCAGTGTTATTATTTACGAAGCTTTTATTGTGTATGTGTTTCAAAGAGACAGACTCCCTCAAACTGCAGCCAGGCAGGAAAAACCTTTTGCATTTAATGCTTAACGGAACTGCAGAAGGAGCACATCTTCATCAGAAGCTGGACTCGCTGCTGAAGATCTTTACTGCCCAGAAGACAAGTATTTTCCAAACCTCATTCCCATCCTAACAGATCGTTTGCTGCCAGGCGAAGCGTGCTGCAGCCCCTCCCTGCCTGCCTTCCCCTCGGTGGGGCACTAAGCTGGGTCACAGTAGAGGCAGAGCACAAAGTGGCCTCCAGCCCCCAGCCTCAAAGACCTCAAGCATCACCACAGACAGACGCAGAGCTCTCAAACACCCCCAAACTCGCTGAGGCGCACAGTAACTGGTACACTGGAGCAGGGAGCGCAACCTCTTCTTATCACACATAATCTGAAGATGCCCAGAGCAGTATGTGCCATCCACAATGTTACCTGGACAGCTCTACAGCATGTCACCCGCAGCTCCTTTGTTATCTGGCTGGGACGAGGCTGCAGGATGCCTTGCTCAAACCAGCAACAACTGTGAAGATGCTAACAGGAGCCAGAGTTTCAGGCCTTTCCAGAGCTCACCTTCAAAACACAGCAAGCGTTCAGAGGAATTCCCAGTGTGATTCATCTCACACAGTTCAGGGGATATTGCAAAAGCACAGAATCAACGCCTTGGCTGCACTAGCTCTTTTGGGGAAGAGGGACATATCAAGGAGGTTGCTTACAATACTACCATGTTATTGGAGCATTACAGTAGATAAAAAATTTAAGAACATCCAAACATACTGTGGTCAAATTAGCAAAGGTCTGTAGCATTAACCAAAACACCGTACCCTACCAAAAGATGTCAAAACTACCTTTAACCCTGAAGTGGTTCTTTTGCAAACACGAACCTCTCTTTGAAGAGGATCAACACTAGGAAAAGACACACCATAGTAAAAACCCAGGACCCCTCTCTGCATTTCACCCAGAGGACTTGCAGCTGAAACAGAAATGTCCCAGTGAGATCAAGGTTGTGAATATAAAACAGCACTCAAAGATGCAAATCAGAAACAAAAAAATAACTCTGGAAACCAAGATGTTTTTCTCCTGTCTAAACCAGACATCATCTTTCTAGGCACAGACAACAGAAGATGTACTGGTGAAGTGTTCTGGTGAGAAGCTGCATTTTGTGGATCAGCTCCTTTCCCACCAGGTACCAGAAGGTTGATCTAGCATCCCTGAGGCGACAGCATCATCTGGGTAATAAATAATAATAAAAATAATAATAAATTTGAAAAGCAACCCTCTGACTGTTTGTTTGGCAGCCCTCCAGCTAGCTAATTTCCTCAGCTGCTCCCATGATAACAATGACACAGACTAATGCAACCTCCGCTCCGCTCAGCTCGTGCTGAACATCCCCGACGGCATTTACCATTAGTATTGAGCTCAATGAGATAGGAGGATCTCTCCACAGGACTCCCGTAATCCTCAAAGTAGATGGCAGGCGGCTCTCTCCACCGCATGGCAGCTGCTGCGATGGGAAGCAGGCACGCTTGTGTTTGGAGTTGGGGAGAGGGAGACAAGTCAGACCTGAAGTTCCTCCCTCCCTCCCCTCCAAAAGCCGATCCTCTGTTTCGCAGCTTCCTCAAGGGAAAGCCACGCACAGAAGATTTTCCTCTGCTCTCTGCAGAACTAAACGTTTTCTCCCCTCCCCTCTGAGGAAGGTGGCTCAGACTTCAGCTAAATCATTTCCCTATCACTGTCTTAGCAGCAGGATGTTTCTAAGTGCAAGTTCTTGGAAGGCTTAGCTGCAGGACAAAGAGCTTTTAAGCATGAACGTGGTGGTAAAGCAAGGCTTCGTGCACCATGCTCTCTTATTTTGGCGTATAGCAGAGTTTGCTCACCAGTGAACATGAACAACTAATGGGAAAGGAGTCAAAGTGCTGACTAGTCACAGCTAGGAGTCTTCCCCTCCCCAGCAAAAATAAAAGAGATACTTGTGAAGTTCACAGTACAAGGGGCCTGACAAAGTAAACGAACTGAGCTGTTCACAGATGGCAAAGCTTCCTTCCACACTTGTGTAACTTATCCCAGACGTTCCCTGAAAAGGCAGAGAGAGGGAAAAAAAAGAAAAGAGAAAAAAAAGAAAAAGCAAAACCAGCTGGCTGCTTACACAAGGCATCCGGAACGATACTGCCGGGACTCCAACATTTCCATTCAGTGCAGCAGAGCATGCTCCTGTGTAAATAGTTTCCATATGTCATCATTACAATAAAAAACAAAACAAAACCAAACCCCAACCCCCCCCCCCCAAAAAAAAAAAAAATTTAAAAAAAGAAAGAAAGAGAAGAAGTATAAACTTTCCCGAGCCCAAACCTCTCCCTTTGCAAAACAAATTCCCTACTTAGGCGAAGGAGAAAGTCTCCATTGGCTGAAAGAGCAAACACACTCCTCTCATCTGGAGGAGCTCCTGCAGCCACGGGGGACTCCAAGGGCAGAGCTGAGAAGGGAATAAGGGACAGAAAACATTCACAGGAACCAGGGAAAAACCACCCTTCCCAGCCAGGCTATTATACGTCAAACCGAAGTCAGTTTGGACTTTTGTTGTTTGATCTTTGGTGTCTGCATTTGTTTTAATAAAGAATAATTTTTAGAAATCCAACAAACTAGTAACCTCCTACAAATTCAAAGAGTTATAAACAAACTCTACAGGGTAGCTCTTACATTTGCCTTAGAGCTCCCCCAGTCTGTCTCTCATTAGCCTGTTTGCCAGATGTTCTGCTTTCTAGATAGCACACAGTTTTTACGGCATCACACTGAAACAGACTGAGATGCCTCTGATGAGCTCCTCGACTGAATCCAAAGCCATGTGCCTTAGCGGGCTTACCAGGACTTTCTCCTAAAAGGTTGAAGGAGGTCTTGATGGAGCTGCTAGTTGCCATCCTGTCTAGATAATGCTATTTTAGCAAGTATATCACAGGTACGATGACAAAACCCTGCAAACTGTGTGGAAGGCAGGGCAAGTGACATAATTCAACAAGAGTATTCTTACAGCTAAATCTGCCATTCACACTGCTGTGTAGTCAATGTAAGACAGCAACATGTCAGTTACTCGCCTGGTGAGTTGCATGTGAAAGTAACATTTCTCTTGATAGGTGAAAAAAGAAATGCCAAAGACACGACTTCAGAGACAGGACACAGCTTCATTCACATTGCCTTCCCCTTCCTGCAAGTGGATGCACCAAACAGAGCAGCAAGAGAGAAAAGTAAGCAAGGCGTTACCTCCCACGGTTGGGAAAGGTCAAGCTGTCCAGGGCACGTGCTCCAGGCAGCTCCAGTAGCCATCTGGGACAACGAAAGATGTACCAGCTGATAAAACACTCCGCAGTGCACCAGCCGCCAGGTCACAGAGGAGGAGGACAGGGAAAGCGAAGGCCAAATTGTCAGTTAACCATCGGATCCCTTCTTAATGAAAATTAATCTGATACCAATTTGTCCCTTCTTTCCTTCTTGCAACCTTGTTTGTAAGAACTGCTGTCTTGCATTTACCTCTACCCTTACAGTCATTATTTCTTCTATGGAAAGAGGCATGAACCCTGTCAGGTTCAGGAACACACTGGCCAGCTACGTTTTTTCACGGGAGCAGTGTCTTTTTGACTGGAGCTGGACACACTTCCAGGAGTGCGGGCTGTCCAAGGCAAATGTGACTTCCTGGAGTCAAGCAAACGCTTTCCAAGTTTGCTGCAAGAGTCCACACAGACACGCAGCCTGACCTTTCCAGCACAAGGATCTCCCTGGCAGGCTCCAATCCCTTTGCAAGCAGGGAAGAGGGCACCAAGCAGACCGTGATTCACTCAGCTGCAGTCTCTCATCACAACGACCGCTGCACCATGTCTTTTCAGGCTTTGCCGCATTCTCTACTGCCTCACCACCTCCGTTCCTTATACCATCCATCCTGACCGCATTTGTGCCTAATTGCCCAAACTCAGTCACAGAGCTCGTGCTTTCAGTTTAGAAGAAACATAACCAGACATCCAGCAACACTGAACATGTGCCCATGGAAGAAGGCAGATCCCAGGAGCATCAGAGCTGCCCACGGGGTTCCTGGACTTCCTGACCTCTCACACAAGACCTGTCCCAGTGCAGGATCCCTGTGCCGGCTGAAGCTGCCGGCTCTCTCCGTAATCCTGCTTTCCTGAGGCTGCAGTGAAGACGAACCAGGCTGCAAAAGGAGGGTGGCATTTGCTTATCAAAAACAACCAGAAACACTTCTCTCTTCTGGAAAGCCCTGGTCAGCTGAACTGCACAGAGTGCCCACTACAGAAGATACAACTCCATGAAAAAAAGAAACTCTACAGGCACCTTCGGTCCCAAAGCCAAGATTTTAGCAGTGCTACAGCACAAAGCGTCAAGTGTGCTGGAGTTGTACCAGCACCAACGATGATGTTTTCCCGTCCAAGTGCTTACATGCCATGTAGCTTCACCTCCAGAGGATTTATCTTCTCTCCCCGCTCCAGTGCAGTTGATAAGAAACTGCTCCTTTTCTTTTCAAGTGCTGAGGCATGAACGTGCATGCATTTGTCTCTTCAAGGCCAGACTCACCTACCCGGGAGAAAAAAAGCTGGAAGCCGCCTGGAAAGCACAGCTGGTTTGGCACTTGGCCACACATCTCAGAGGTGAGAGAGACAGAGAGTGAAATCACTGCCTGTAGCGCCTGACTGCCATTTCAGCGCTGTGCCAACAGGAGCATCGCAGGGCTCATCTCTGCAGCCCAAAATACCCTAGCACCCGTCCTGTTTTCCGGGGATGTTATGGGAAGGAATTTAGCAGCCGTGAGGAAGCCTAAACAATTTACTATCAGTCTGTTGCCTAGCAAAAACAGGGCAACTCCAACAGACTGCAGTGCCAAGCCCTTCTGTTGCAAGAGAAATAATATACTTCTGAATATTTTGAGTCAGCGTAACTGAGTCATGCTCTTCCTTAGAGACGGCACAGCAGAAACACATGCAAAGGCCTGAGGGCTCTTTGTCTTATTATAATCTCACAATGCTCGCTTGCTGTGAAGCTCAACAAATAGTCATTTCAGCTTCCCATTTAACACAGAAAAGTTTTTTTAAAAATATGGATGTTGGCACTTCCTGGTAGCGGTATGAGGCGGCCGAAGTCTACCGTCCTTGCCTTTATTTGAGAATCCAGTTAGTTACTACAGCATCAACACGAGCTCACTTCACACTATCATCCACCACACTACAGGGAGCTGAATCCACATAAAGGATGGGCAGATGTCCCTCAGCATGGTAAGCTACTTTTTATATATTATTGCCTCTTATCAATTGTGTTGCCTATCTTATATTGAAGACAACTTAATCCGTGCATTGTTTAATTAGAGGACCACTGTATCCTTGCTAACATCTGCACTGCACGCATGTAAAAACCCTGATGCACAAGCTAAACACAATGACAGAAGAGCTAAAGCATAGTAGGAAATTGTTTTGTCTCAGCAGAAGCCAGGGCTCCAGCTAGCTCTTGCTCTGTGTGGGTCAGAGCCAGTATTTAGTTAACTGTTTGCAGCTTGCTAACCATTTGAAACAGAGGATGAGCTATGACGATTCACTCAGACATCTACTTTCTGCACCACTCTGCTGGGGACAAAAAAAGGCATCTCAGTGTCATGGTTAAAGGCTTCTAAGAAAACAAGCACGAGGATAATTTTACCTATCCACACTAGCTAAGACAGGCTGGTTGGAGATCCTCGTCTGTGCAGTTCATCTGGTGATGGATGGGTCCTCATCTCTTCAGGGCACCTGCTCTCCTTTGGTCTCAACCCTGACTCACTCTGTGGCTTGATTTTTTTTTTCTCTTGAAATATTATGTGGGAAGTTTTCATGAGAAAAATGTTTGATCACTGCACAATTTTCACTCCTGCATATGTAGCAGCAAGAGGCAGAGGGACAGATCCCTCCCTTTTGGGATCCACAATTAGGTTAGCAAGAGGCTTCAGTGGCTGAAGACGAACTGATGGAAGCTTTGTCACCTCCGAGAGGCCACTTTGCCCTGACCCCTAAAAGCCTCCCATAGCTCACTACTACGCCAGACCGCACAGCTCAAAAGCCACTGCAGCAGTCAATAGTGAAATGGAGGAGGATCACTCCTCAACTCACAGAGCTGCATCCTGTAAGATTAATGTTACCTACCCCACTAGCTCTTGCTCCTTGGCTGCATCGCCTCCCAGCAGCTCATGCAAACCACCATGTGCCTAAGCCCTCTGCCACAAAGCTGCTTTCTGACAGATGTGCAGCTAAATCCTCCCGCATGAGAAAGTCCAGAGAATACTAGAAGGAGAGCAGAAACCAGGCACTCGCACAACCTGAGACTGCATAACAGAGTACCTGCTCCTTAACATAGCTGCAAAGTCAAAACCCAAGTATTCTTCATCAGTAAAAGGAAAGGTTGTGCTAGGAAAATGTAATTAAGAATCTCGGTTGTGTGTTAAGCCAAATTGCTGCTGGTTTCATATCCTTATTTCTGATCTTAGCAAATGAACCTCCATACCACAAAAAGGAAAAGTCAAAGCCACAACAGAAATATCATCTACAACCTTACATTACCCATCCTTTTAGCAACTAATATGCATTATAATCTTGTCAGTCTGATCATATCACAGCAATGAAGGCTTTACAGACACAGATTAAATTATTCTGTAACTGGAGTTAAATATCCAAGCCATTGAGGAGCCCTATGAAACAGCTAGTTTTGAATGGAAAAAACAACAGGAAATAATAAAGTTTTTGCTGAACCTAACAACAACAAAAAAAAGACAAGCTCTGCCTAAGGCTATGGCTCACGAGAGAGGCCAGACACGAAATACACACATTCACAATTCATAATTTTTGCGGAAGTAACAGAAAGGGAAAGAGAAAATATCAGAATCCCTCAGATATAGCATTTCTTTAACACATCCTATTACATGAAGGAATTTCCTCTTTTTGTTCCAAAAAGGGAAACCAATGCCTCATGGTGTTAACATGTTAAAGATCTGCTTTAGCATGGGTAACAATTCAATGTCAGCATTTTAAGAGCACGTTCCTCATTTCAATTCTCCAAAGCAAAGCCTTTGGATTTTCCTGATGCAGTTTGGAAAGATGTTTGATTAAGCTGCAATCTGTCCTTTTTAACGAAAGCAGTGTGCTGCCAGGTCCGACTGCCAGTTCCAGCCGCCAGCAGCTCTCTGGGGAAGTCACAAAGTCTTATAGCGGGAGGAAACACTTCCCTCGTATGAGAAACCAGTATTAATTTGGGCAACAAACCTCCTGCAAGGCCACCCAGCACCGGAGCAGGCAGTAATAAGGTACATGCCACACTGACCTTTCTGCCCTAAAGAGAGAGGGATAGCAAAAAAATGAGATCAACTAATTAATGATATCATGGCAAAACTCTAACGTCTTACCACCACGGGCTGAGACCAGTGAAAGTTATTTATTCCGGTACAGGAGTAAGAAATAGATAATTCACTATGTGGTGTTAGAACAAGACTCCACCGCACTGGTTCTTCTGAAATACAACACCGCCACATCTCCTCTGCCTTGTCATTGTGTCGCAGCCAGGAAAGAGAAGCTGCCAACTTCAGAGGAAGACGCATGTAAAGGAATGGGGAAAACCCCAGCCTCTAGTGTTGCATAACTGTTCTCCATTAAGAAAAAACTTACTTCTGCACATTTGGTAGAAACCACTGCTGGCAGGAACTGAAGAGGGCTGGAGAAGAGCAAAGGAGTTAAACCACTAATTTGACATCTGCAAACCAGAGGGCTTTCCCTCAGCTGGTCCTTACTCCAAGTCCTGCATTCCTCATACAGAACCATATCTTCAGAAAATGGACAATTTTGACTTCAAAAGTCTTCCAGCACTGCAGAAACCTCTCCCACTCTTACCAAGTGGTTCCAAACATTAACCACACTGTCAAATGCATGCCTTATTCTTTGTCTGAATCACCTCAGCTTGGATCTTAGATGAGCTGGAGCAAGGGCACTAGAACCACACCAAGCACGAACACATTGATTACTCTATAGCCAGCACGGATGGCAACATCACCTACCTATCTATCCTAATCATTATTCTTATTGCAAGGACCGAGGAATACACTTACCATCTCACTGGACAAGTGTCCCACGTGCTCACTTTCTGCTCAGTTGCTTATGAAATCAGACTCAGCTCAGCATCTCTGCTCACCAAGGCAGCTCTCTCCACCCTGGCCGATGCACAACCAGGAGTTGGTCATAGCAATATGCATGTGGCTTGCACCCATCTTACTAAGTAGTTTTAATCACTAAGCTCCCCTCCTCCCTCTTACTATGCCCTCAACCTATGGCATCTCCAAACTTGATCAGAAATTGCCTTTTTTTTTTCCTTCCAAATGAGAAAGAAATGACGCAGTTGGCACAGGGACCCTGTGACAGTCTCTGCTAATAACGTACCTATTCTCTAACCAGTCCCAATAACCAGTTGGGTTTTGAGACCCATCCATCAACCAGCTTGCAGAGCCATTAGCTGCACAGTGCTGATTTGTACTATTCACTTCCTTAACCAAAATGCCACACAGGTGCCAAAACACTGTCAGCCTATCTTGTAACCTCAAAAAATAAGTCAATGCGCGATTCCAGGTTCATAAACCCACACTGAATGACATGAAAAACTGTCCTTTAAATCCAGATGTTAGAAGAGCTATTGCTGGTTTCCCATTATTTTGCCTGGAAACCTTTTTTGGCTGGCTGGCCTGCAATCTCCCGCCTGGTGCAAAATACCTTTTGGGGCTGGAATAAAGTCATTATCATGGCAATATTCAGACTGCCTCAGCTGCAGCCTCAAGGAAGAATAAAAAGTCATCCACTGATTTTTAAATGCCTACCTTTAGAATCAGCTGTTTAATCTTTATTTACTGTTGGAATGGAAGAATAGATCATACAATGACCAGGTCGTCTGGCTTTTCAACAAATACAGAATACATACAGTATTTCTTGAGCTTCCCCGTATCATTATTGACTGGTGTTCAACCCTGAATTCCTAACAGGCTGGTATCACTTAGCACATCTTTTTATTTCTCAAGTCCTTCAGAGCATCTTTAACTCTGCTGACCACATTTCTCTTTGTGATTTTCCTCCACTCCCAGTTTCTGTTTCTTCTGTGATTCTGTGATTAATTTCCTATATAGCAATGCAGCTGCTTAGCAGCAATGTTAGCCAGCACAGGCATGTCTGTACCGTGACTTTTTGCTGCCTCTCCAACAGCTTTAAAGCTTCCATTAGCATTTTTGTTTTGTATGCATTTCTGCTCTCTCAAAGTATATGAATAATTTTCAATGTTTTGAAGTCTTCCCCTTTGCAACTGCTAGAGATAAAGTCCTGCCACCAGCCTTGTATTTGAAAGGAAGGGGCTTTGCCTTGGTCACTTCCCTCCCCGATGCCAAAATTCTCCTCAGTAAGTTGCTTGCGAGCATTTACTTAAGACAGGCAGGACCAAAGCGGTCACTTGTTTGCACCTGCCAGCAGTTCAGAAAAAGCACAGCATTTAATACTACTTGCAGGTAGCAAGGCAGAGCCACACAGCAAACCCCTCAGCAAGTGTCCCTCTTTTCGATCACATTTCCAGTACTTCTGGTCCGCTCAGCACCCTGGAGAAACAATGTTCCCTTCTGCATCATGAAAAACAAGCAAATGGGCAACAAAGAGCAGCATTTTCTTATTTCTGCAGTGACTCACCACTACCTAACTAAATAACCAGCTGGACATTGCTGGTTTGTGTTGTAGGAACACCGCGTTTGCAAGACGGATTGCACCACAGCTCTTGTGCCTCTCGCCAGGCTTGGATCCCCTCCAGCCAGGGTGACTGTGCCACAGATAAAAGGGGACAGAGCACAGAAATATTGTACCAGTCAAAACTTCTGCACTTACACTCTTCCTTTGGAGGCCCATGCCTACAGCCAGCGGCTGCAAGAGCAGTAGCTGCAGAGGATGGCACCCCTTCCTTCCTCCTGCCGTGTCTGATTATCCTATAAATGGCACAGCCAGCTCACCAGTACAATTTGACCCTGGGGAGTTTCCAGTGCTCCCACATGCAGGATTGATCACTTAGTCTTAATTCCACAGGCATTTCTTCATTTAGTTAATGAAGAGTGGGAACATATTTGTGCATTCTAGTGAAATCCTTTAGCAGGCTATGTTACTTTTGACAATAAACTTTCCTAAATCCATTGAGGATAGTGAAAATGTTCTCAGAAAAACAGTTATAGTTAGAATAAGATAAAGATGATCAGAAATTCCCAAATGACAACATATACACGTGTGCTAGGTAGTCACACAGGGGATGTAAGAGAGCAGCTAAGGTGTCCAGCTCCAAAGAACTGGAGGGTTTAAAACAGCTGTGCAGAGACATACATCCTAAATTTTATCCCCCCATCTAAGCAGGAAAGGAAAAGCCTTTTGTTTCAGACACCACCAGATGATTTTTATAAAAGCAGCACTGGATACAAGCTTCAAACCCCCACACTAGGATTCAGATCACAGCAGTCTCCTCTTGCCATCCTCAAGATCTTTCATCAACCACACAGTGCTGCGGTGGATCAACACAAACACACCTTTTCTGCCTCCCTCCTTCCCAGATGAAAAGACCAGTAGTACAGGTGCACGAGCTTCCTAGTGAATTGCTCACTAGAAGCAGATGGATTAAATCCTAAAGCTGCTCCTACAGCTCTCCATAAAGAAAGCCATCGTGTAAAAATCAGGCATCTTCACAACATGCAAAAAGCAATTATGCTAAAGACACAGGGAGAGCCCTGCAACGCCCAGATCAAAAGCCAGAGACATTGGAGGCAAGAGAAAGACCTATCAAATTCACTGCACTTTTCCCAGCTTAAGGATCAGAAATGGAGCGTTCTGGCTCATAAATTCTACTTCCAGCAAATTCAAGCTTAAACCCCCTGAAGGCAATAAGGAAAAGGCAATCAACAACAACTCTAACCACTTCACAGATGCTCCTGTTTAGTTTATACAGCACTTCTTACAGCATTCAAATGGGTAAAATGGGATTTCAACGCAGGGGGGCTGACGGCAGCAGGCAGGATTCCTCGGTGAAGATACCAAGGGCAAAGGAAGTTCTGAGAAGCATCATATTGGTTATGATGAGTGAACTCAGCGTGCTCAGCCTTTGCTCATTTTAATCTGCCAGTAAGCAAGCTTGGCTAAACTGAACATCCTGCATCTATAGCGCCTTAAAAATCCACAGGAATCACAAAAATGAGAGGAAAAACGAACAAACTGATGCATTCCCTGGGAAGCCATGAAAAAACTAATCACTATTTGTTTCCAACTGTTGTTCCGCTTCCCGAGCCAAATGTTCCCAAGTCAGCTGCGGTGGCTGAGGAGTGACCGGTTAGAGCTGGAAAGTTGTCGATTTAAAATTGCAGCTTGAACACTTTCAAACTCCTTAACATCTTTTATAGTTCCAGGACCACCTGTTCGAAAAGCAGAGCCCTCTGAAGCCATAGCACGTGCCCTTACCCCTGCCTATTCCAACTACAGCGATCAGCTGGGGGAGGAAACACTTAGCCCAGCCCGTTCTTCTGCTCTCACACCAAAAAGATGTAAGCTGTGTACTGGAGAAGAGACAGATGAAGGGAATGGGCTGCCTCCCTCAAAGCATCAAGGTCATTACTCCTGTCTTCACAAAAGGAGTGAGAAGAAGCTGCCAGACTCCTCAACCCCCTCTGCAGCATCCTCCCTAATTTACAGCGAGTGTGCATGAAAGATGATATCCATCGCTAGTGCTCCGGGAGACGACAAAGGAGAAAGAACCATTTGACTCCAGGATAATGGAACACTAACTCAAGTCTTCTTTACCTTGTATACGCTTTTACTCGCTCAGATTTGAACAGCATGGGGCATTCAAGATGAAATCACTAGGATTTTTTTTATTTTACTGCGCGAAAGAGTCAACAGTGCAGAGATTCTGTTTGACAAAGCATCCTACTGTGAAACACACAATGTGTGCATTGTGCAAACCGATCTCCTGCAGGGCTAAGAAAACAAGGCAGGCTCGAAAAAAATACACAAGATAACTGCAGCCCACAATACTCTGCTCATGGTTTTTCTTCTCTAGGTACCACATTTACAGTGTCATGTTGAGAATGTCTTGATTCAAATGCTTTTGTGAGTTCAGAATAACACAGTGCTGTTTCTCTTGAATCAAAGGTACCAGCTCTACCCTCTCATTATGGCAAGTATTTAAGCACAACCAAGGCAGTCGGTCCTGCCTTAAAACCTGAATTCTCAGGATAAATGAGATTCCAGGGGATGATGCATTTGGAACTTAAGAGCATAAACACATTTCCACTGTTTCTGACATCATATCAGAAGATGCCCAACATCTCCTAAAAAGCAGTATTTACCTCTTTCCTCAAAGTTTACAGAGCTCATCACCCAGGGAAACGAATTGTACCGAAGGAGAAAACAATAATCTCCTTATGTTTGGGTGTTCATTTCCCTTTCCAAGATTTTCACCCCTCACTCATCTCGGAGGCAGTTTTGCTTCGCTTTGCTTCCTTAAAACATTCATTATAAGTCATCTAGGCCAGGAAAGGATTAGAGAAGCTCTGGCAGAAGTTGCAAAATGCTAGGCTGTTAGGTTGGAAGAAATGAGACTTTCAGAGGCATAAACAACAACCCAGCACCGAACCACCACTTGTGCTTCAGAAAACATTCCCCCTCCATATAAAATTTAAGCAGGTACATACTAAGAAAAACAAATAATGCACAGCAATGCAAAACAGCACCTCTTCCTAACAACATGATGAATGTTCTATCCATTTCCATGAAAGGTGTAATCTGTGCTTTACAGATGAGGCGTGTTAACCACAGTGACGTTAACTGACTTACCCCAGGTACAAGGAGGAGCAGTGTCAACAGCAGAACTAGACTGCTTCCCAAAATGAGATCCCAGCCCTGTGCTCTGGCCATGCTTCACCTCTAAACGCAGCAGCGGAATCACTGCTACTGGAACTAATTAAAGGCAATCAGTAGAATTGGGAGCCATGACGTGAGAAAATATCCTGCGTAGCATCCAAGAAAGCCACCAGAAAATCTGTGCTGTTTAAGAGCCTGGCTGTCAGAGATCTCAGGATCTGCCAGGTCCATCACAAGCATTTGCTTGTTCCCTATTTCTTCACACCAATTAGCTACAGCAATTCATAACTAGTGCCCAAGTCCAAATAACCATCTTCAAAATCCTTACTTTCACACAGGATCAAAAACTACAGATCCTGAAGGATTTATTAAACCTACTAGATGGCATTTTAAATGTCAGCCAATTTTCCTTCAAAGGCTGCAAGGCCAGAATGTTTTCACAGCAATTAAAGTGGACCCTCAAGAAGCACAGCTACTAAGAGGTTGTGTAGTTACAGCATTTCCCCAAAGGTCAGAGATTTACTCTCTGTTCATTCCTCAGCCCATCAGAAAATGTAAACTTGTTTTACACCTGAAAATCTCTTTCATCCACGACGGGACTGAAGGAAGCGGCAGCAGGAGGAAGGGAACAGAGATGTTTGAAGAGCAGGGACTCGCTAACCAGATGAGCTGAAGCTGTGGCCTGCACAGACAGACTTACTTTCTCTCACTGCTGATACAAACATATTGTGGAACCAGACCCAACAGAGGAGAGTTATATCGCTTCAGGTTGCACTGATTGCCAAACGCATCAAAATGCAGGCAGCTCGTATGTCTCAAAATGAACAGTGTTAACTGCCCCCAATCCTGGGCCACCCCAAAAGCATATGTCTACCTGTGGATTAGTAATGCATTTTTTAAAAAAATAGATGAGTTTGTTGTATGCAACATCCATTCATGCCATAATTCAGCTCTGTGTCCAGAAACATCACGAGTTTCCATCAGCCAAGTACAAAAAGAACAGCTTTGCTGAAAGCCTCGTCTTACATTTCATCGAGGAACTGGGCTGCCGTGCAGAAGCAAGGCAAGGGAAAAGGCCCTCCTTCCAGCAGCTCCAGGAAACACAGCACACGCCACGCTCTGTTTTAGAGGCACAACCGATGGTCTCAGAGGCAGTCACTGCTTTCCTTGGCCAAAGTCACATTCCTTACCAAGCACACCTTGGGCAGCCCCTCCAACTTCACCACCAGTGAAATGTAATTTTCTTTACGTGCTTTGGGCCACCTTCTCCTTAACAGCAGTGCACAGGCACGCGGGCACATTCGTCAACAATTGTCTTTCTACCCAAAAGGCCAGGATGGCTCTAGTTTTCCTGATAATTTACTCTTCAGGCAGCAGAAACCAAGATTGCAAAGGCTCAGCGGAAACTTCAACATTCAAAGTTAAAATTTCCCATTTTCCAACAACCCTTCTAGAAAACATCGCACTTCACTGTTGCAGATGCTCCCCCCACCTTCCCACACATACACAATAACTCATTTTTACCTCAATAGCAGATGCAGTTGCTTTCTTGTAAAAACGCAGAGTTTAAATATGACTTCTTCCACTTGCCATAATCCATTGTGAGGGAGAAACAGACACACAATATCATATTGTTCCCCGTACAACACTTTGAGCTGTACTTTCTGCTCTGAACACACTGGAACTACACTTGAGGCTACAGCAATTTCCATGCAGGAGGCAAAGGAGAATCTTGTATCTGATCTAATACAGGATAAATCAATGTGCACTCGTTTACTGCTTATAGTTCCCATCAGCTCAAGGAGAGACACTGTCCTAGAGTTTCAAGGCTATCCATGCTGCCTTTGTGTATGGAAAACATAGCTCGCACTTTGAGGTATTTCAGGAATCTGTTCAAACACTTCCCAGGAGTTCAGGTGAGGGACTGGAAATCGCTAAACCCTGGCTGCTTCTCGCCATTTGCAGTACTCAAGTTTGGGAAAGGTCATGCAAGAATTGCACCCCTGTTTTTGCCTTCTACAGAAATTCAGTTCACATTAGTTGTTCACCTCAGATAGGTGCTGGGAAGCTTAATTAGAGTGTGTACAGCACTCAGAGATTCTCAGATAAGATGTACTAAGGAAGGGCAGCATCATATTAATTAGCGTGGATTCAAGTGATGAAAGCGCTTCTCTCACTCTCTGCTTCACCTGTTGGAGCTTGAAAGAAAAATTACCCAGCCACAACCCTACATGTTATAGTCAGAAAACCATCAGCACCACAGGAACCACATTTTTCTGGATGTGGTCTGAATTCCCATCAACTTTGCAGGATTCTGAACTTTCGGTGCAGCTGTAAACGGGAGCTCCCTGGAAGACACGTATCCCAGCACAAGCCACGGGAGGCAGAGTCTTAATATTCTTCCCCATGCAAGTATTTTCTCCATTAAGTGCTTAAAAGCTGCATGATTAGAGAGATTAATTTTTGCAGCAGGACATTTTCTTTAAAAATGTGATTTTCCACAGTTTTCTCATTTAGCTTTCTTTTATTCTAACCCCAAGACATTCACTTACCCAGAAGAGGATTTTTCTGCAAGGTTCGGAAAGGAACATGCTTTTGCACTTTAGTCCTTTCTTTTTACGTCCGCAACAAGGCTTGCTTTCAGAAAACCCTGTTACTACATATTTCAACCCAGTAACTTGCCTGCATTTCCAGACAATCAACACCTACTGTCCAAAACTACAAATTCAGTCATTCAAGGACCTGATTGCAACAAAGCCACATCATGGGTCAAGAGGTTTTTTTCAAAAAAATAAAAAAGGCAAAAGAAGTTTCTTAAAAAACATGACAGTTGCTATACTGAACTCACATGTATACATGGCACTCAGCGAGACGGTTGTGACAGGCTGGAATATGGATTAAAATTTAGAGAGGGTAATTGACATAGCAACACAAAGCAAGCGCGCAGCTTTATTATCAGCCTCGGACGCGTGATTTAACATAAGGGCCATTACACCCACTTTGTCTTTCCCTCGGTGTCACCTGGGAAGAGGATGATGGGTCATTCACTGCAAACAGTCCCAGATGGTATCTGGGGATGCACTCAAATAGAAGCTTTGCGTCTAACCTGCCACCAAATCCCCAGGAGTTGATAGTCAGGTGCAGTAACAAGTGAGCTGTTCCTCCAAATTCTGGCTGAATATTCTATTACGAGAGTTCAGGCATAAGGAAGACAAAACCAGAAGGAAACAGCCTCCTGACCTTTCCTGTCTCCATGCCCTCATCATCACCCTGGCAGGTTCTCCCTCTCCTGAAAAGGGCTTCTCACATACTCTTCTTCCCTGAAAAAGGCAAGCCTCTGAATAAAAACATGAAACTATACAGTCCTATTAATGTCATTTCAGTCCTCAGCAGAGAAGTAGAGGCAGTGCAGAGAGGAAACATTTGATTCCTGACAGCCTCACGAGACACAACTTCTCTGCATTTCACAGCAGATTTTCTTCACAGGCAAAGAGGAAAGCTGGAATACACGTTCTGTTTTTTTTTTTAAACAAGCTTACTTTTGCAAGCGATGGCATTAGTCTGCTCACTCACTAATTTAAGCTTCCCGCTTCTCAGAGATAAATGTGCCTTTCAAGTTGTTTATGCCAGCCTTCCTCCTCTAATCTTTCATCCCGCTCTCACAGCACCCACCGACTTCAGAAGGCTCCATATCATTCAGTATCACTTGCATAGAATAAGCTTTCTATTTTTGCAGCAAATTCAACTTTAACAGTGATTAAAACATACAGCAAAATCACAGTTCTTCAATACCAAGAGACACTTCGTTTGAAGAATCCCAGGAAATGAATTCTCAAAAACCACACAGTGATCTTTTAAGAAGCACAAAATTGGTCCCTAAACAATTTCCCTGTATTTCAAGGGAAGCAGATTGCGGGATATTTTTATTAGTATGCTCATCCTCGTGCTTGTGCTTTAACACAGACGTGTTGGCTTTACCCAAATGATAAACCTCACACTACTTCCTCTTTAAAGGGATGGGAGGTGGGCAGAAGATGAGAGAAGCGTGAAGGAAATTAGTCACAAGAACGCATAAATACACCAGTGGACAGAGGAACATTCTCTCTTCTCTTTAACTTAAAAAATAGAGAGCTAAACTGTAAAAGACAAACAGATGCAACAGAGCAGATGCAATGGAGCAATAATGCAGCAGAGCTTAGAGGAAGTCAACTGGGCAATTTAGCCAGCGATGTGTGTTGCAGGGGTGGGAGAGGAGGAGGAGGGAGGAGGAGGAATCTTGATTGCCAGAAACTAGCTACTGGCTGAGGAAGTCACAGAAAGAGAAAATTAAGGGAACCCATGATCGCAAGAGAGAAATAAAATCAGAGTCACAGAGGCAGTATGGAATAGAGGTATAATGTAGAAAAAAGGGGTGCCATGCCAGGAAATGATTTATCTGTTACAAATGTTAAGCTCGTGGCAGCAAGGGCTTGCATAAGATCACACGACCTGCATATACACCTGCAATGTCGACTGGAAGTCGAAGGGACATGCTGGACTAGAGTGCTCAAATACATTCAGCGAGGTATAACATAAAACTCACTGAACATGCTCAAACATATCTGCTGCTCCCATCTCACCTAGTGCGGGGCAATGGTTTTAACGAAGATATACTGAGGAGAAAGCAATGCTTCTACAAGGTGGTGGCTTTTTTCCCCCTCCCAATGTTCATATGCTGCCTCTATCCCACTAAACACCTGGGGCTAACAGGGGTATGAACCTATTGCCTAAATGTACTCCAGATTCTCTGGTAAGAATACAATAAGGATGTTAAAGGGATTTATCAACCTGTATCACATTACTTATAGCAAAAATCAGAACATAAACTAGCAACAGGCAACACAACAGTTGCAAAGGACAGATGCTTTATGGGACTAGGAAAATACTACATGACATAATTGCAGCTGCTGCTCCTGACAGCTCAGGCCAGTGGTAGGGCACGGTGGGTCAGTGCCAAGGAAAGGAGATGCCCTGGGCCAATCTGCAGAAAGGAAAGTTGAGCTTAAAGGACAACGAGGTCACAGGTTATTATATGGAAACCACAAAATACATGTGTTAGAAGCGGCACTGGCAAGACCCGTCTATCCAGCGTCCTCCGCCTTCTCGGTCTATCATGAGCACTGTGAGTAAACAAGCAACACAATAAGCAACTTCCTGATCTCATTTTCTCAGGCAGCCACCGGAACGCTGAATGATAGCTCTGAGAGTTTCAGGTCCTGGCAAGCGCAAGAAAGAGGGGCCACCGCAAAGGGAAAAACAAGCTAGGCCATCACAGCAGGCAGGAAACAACGACAAAGTGATCTTACTTTCATTAGGCAGCTCCTCCCAATCCAGGTCATCAAGAGGGGCCGAGGCACTGCTGCCACTGTCGTCCAGGGTGAGGATGAGGGGAACATCATCGTCCATGCTCACAGCCATCCTGTCCTTTCAGAGGCTCTTACTCCACAAACTTTCAGTAACG
Organism: Phalacrocorax aristotelis; assembly: GCF_949628215.1. Classification (NCBI taxonomy): domain Eukaryota; kingdom Metazoa; phylum Chordata; class Aves; order Suliformes; family Phalacrocoracidae; genus Phalacrocorax; species Phalacrocorax aristotelis. The sequence continues at coordinate 2,582,580 of NC_134290.1, read as the reverse complement.
CCTTTTTCAGGTCCACTTGTAAAACGCTTGTGTCAAAACTTCTCCCCAGAAGGTCTTCCGTCAGGGGTGTCTTCCAGACATATGAATCTAAAGGTATGTGCACCCATCTCTAGAGACCAGAGTTCAAAAAAAGGACCTAGTTACTTGCTTTTGAGAAGCAGCGCAGGATGCTAGGTTCAATGGCAGTATTTACACACGAGCTAAATTCAAAAAGTCAGGTCTGGGCTGGCTGTTCTGGTCAGCGCACGGCTCGCAGTACAGCATGGAAGCAAAAGAAAGTGTTTCTTGACAAACTCCTGACTGCTCAGCGCAACGAGAAGCAGGCAAGCGCGACGCGTCCAGAGCCAGCATGATGCTAAGTGTCACCGTCACACATGGCTCCTTCCCTGGTTGTGCCAAAACACCTCAATTTCAGGTGGGGAGGGCAAAGAGGGAGGAGGCCAGTTTGAGCCTGCCCACATGAAGTTCCCGTGGGCTTTTTTTACTGATGTCGCTGTCACAAAGTCACCGATTTCTTTAAAATGTGGAGGAATGGAAAAACCAAGCAGGCCCCGGACAACGTTATGGGGACGCTCCCCAGCCGGCTCCGGCACGCAGCCGCTCCTCTCCCCCGTCTCCCTCCTCGCAGGCCGTGGTGAGGACGAACTGACGGCGGAGGCCGGACCTCCCGCGGCAACAGCCCGACCGCGCCGCTGACGGGCCCGGGCCCGGTGCCCTGCGAGCCCAGCCGAGCCGCCGGGGCGCACCGAGGGCCGGGCCGGGGGCCTTACCAGAGGAGAAGGACGGCTGGGCGGCGAGCCTACGGGAGAGGGACACCGGGACGGGATATCACCGCGCCGGGGACGGACGGAGAGAGGAAGGAAGGAAGGGAGGAAGGAAGGGAGGGAGGGAGGGAGGCCGCCCCTCCCCGCCGCCCCCGGCCCGCGCAAACCGGCCCCACCGCCTCTCCCCCGCTTCTTGCGGTCCCCTCGGGCAGCCCGCGGGTGGTCCCTCCCCACCCCCACCCCGCGCCTCACGGCTGCGCTTCCCTCCCTCCCCCGGGATTCCCTCCCCCGGCCCCGCCACCACCAGCCTCAGCCCCGGCGAACCGGCGCCCGTGATCGCTCCGACCCCTCTCCTCAGCGCCCGCCGCGCGCCGCCCCACCCCGCCGCCTCTCATTCGCCAGGCCCGGCGAGGGCTTCTCCCTGAGAGGCCGAGCCTCCCTCCCGCCCGCCAATCCACGCTCAGTGCCCGTTCCGCCCCGCCCACCGCCGGACCCCACACCCCTGCGAGAGGATCGGGATTATTCCCGCCTACCTCCTCCTTCCCTCACTTCGCCTCGTCATTGGGTAGCAGCACTGCCTCTCCGGCCAGGGAGGGTTGCTGATTGGCCCGAGCTCAGTCGCATCACGCATCAACGCCGGGAAGGAAGGGGCAGGCTCTCGGGGAAAGAGCGCGAGCTGCCATTGGCTGTGTTGATGCCCCGCCCTCGGAGTCAGAGGTGAGAGGAGCGGTCACCTAGCAACGGCGGGACGCGGGCGGGCGGCCGGGCCCACCCTGAGGGGAGCCCCGGGCCCGGCACTCCCACGGCCCCGGGATGGCCGCGGACCCCGGCCTCGCCTCGAGGTGGGCATGTTTCTGTTCCTGGGCCCCGGTCTGGGGGTGCCGGTGGCTGCAGGGAAGATGTGGGCCCTGAGGAAGGGCGGCCTGGCCCAGCCGAGCTGGTGCTGTGAAAGGCAGAGGGCCCCGTCGGTGAAACACGCGCTCCCAAGCCCCTAGGGCACCGTCCATCTCCGACGAGGTGAGGATTCTCAAGCTGGGAGCAAGCAGCCCCAGCGCATAATGAATAAATTTGTTCCTCAGTCCAGGCTGAGCATTCGCCTTGCAGGCAATGTGCTGAGCCAGGGCCCCAGGACAGCCCCTCTGAGCCTAAGCCAGCCTGACAAAGCTGCCTGGCTTTGCCCAGTGGCTCTGATTTTGCCACCAGCAGGACTCCTGTCAGTGTCACAAACAGGTAGGTAAGGCCTCTGTCAAGCTGGAGCATTCCACTTTGCACCGCAACAAGGGCATCCATCAAATTACCAACATCTCCGCAAATGAGCCTTTTTTCCACCCAACTGGCACCTCACCATGCCCTCCCCTCCTTGGTATTTCTTTCTTTGTGTCACCCTCCAGGGCTGGATTTACAAGGAGATTGTGACGAGAGACCTCAGGAAACAGCTTGCAAGAGTTGGCCAAAAGACTTAAAAGATCCACGTCCCGCAGACCAGGCAGGAAGCAGTCAAACAGCAGAAAGAGGAGCCATGGGCTTCCCCGAAGGGGTATACTGAGCTATGGAGGCACACTCCGCACCAAAGGACACAACTCAAAATACTTGTATTGGAGCACTGAGCCATCAGTGCTGGCTTTCAGAGAGGTACTGCGGGAGATTAAACCTGTGGTAGTGCCATCAGGTCAGACTGTTGCCTGCTTCGGGTAATCACCTGGCTCCTGCCAGCTCCTGGCAGGATGCATATGCTGTTTTTCAGAGCGTACCTGCTCCATCACAGTGCTCTGCTGATTTCAGTGGAAAGCAGCCCTGTAGCAACACAATTTCAACGACCAAGAAAGTAGCTTACTCGCAGGACCACCTTTTAACCCCATCAGCTCCAAAACCACCTCTGCAAAGCACTGGGCCGGTTTGGAGAGGCCACAGGCAGGCCAGAATGTGGAGCATAGAGGCTACCACAGATCAGGCAAGGTGTGTGCTGAACAAGGGGGCTGGTATGGGCTAAGCAGAGCGAACGTAATACTGCCCAGACGTAAAACCATCTTTTACAGTTGTTTGTAGCACCTAGGGCTGGGCACAGCTTATTTTGGAAGATAAACAGTTCCGAGATTGGCTGGTACTTTGCTGAGACACACCAGACAAAGAGTCAGGGTTGAGTCAAAGGCAGAGAGATTTATCTCAGTGCTGAGCAGATATTAAAATGAGAAATAAGAGCAGCAGGAGGCAGGAGTCCCAGCTGTGATTCAGGCCACTGTATCCTGTCGGGCTTGACAGTGCACATCTGGAGCTAGGAAACAACTGGACATTTCCCCCATCTCATTTTATTCAGACTTGGTGCTTGCTCCACACAAGCACCAGCCTCCCACAGGCAGGGAGCCCACAACAGTAACAGAGCGCCTTCTGCTCTTGTGCTGGACCGCACAGCTTTGGAAGAACAAGAGAGCAGGGCAGTAATAAAGCGTCAAATGTGAGCGAGAACCGCAGTGTGAAACTCAAGCAACCCATTTATATTTTAACCAACATTGTCCTTGTGGCATAAATAGCGAGGAAGTGCCAGTTCTGACCTCCTGACAGCCTGGAAGCCCTCAGTGAAAACCTGGGTCAGTGTGGGAGAGGAAAGCATGTGGCTGATGTGATGGGGTCTAGTTTTCCCTGTTGATTCCTTGGAGCCTGAACATAGCAGTGGGGATAAACTGGCCACCCTCGTCATACAAGCCACTGTCAACTTGTTTTTCAGATAAAATCTCTTTTCATTTCATGTACTCCAGCACTCCAATATTGCACTTTGCATCCTGCTTTCGGGTTCAGCAGTTCTCGGCTGTTTAGATTTTCGGGGCAGTTACCCCAGTTTGCTGATGACTCGCCTCACAGGATCTGACTCATATCCTTAACCCTCTTGTCTCCATCTAGTGTCCAAATCACGCTTTGGTTTCTCTCCCAGCCCACTCGAGAGATCTGCAGGCTTAACAGCTTGCACGTCACTGTGCCGACATCCAAATTAAGCTGAACAGGCTCAGATTCACGTCAGCACCCCCAACGCCTCCTCTGACAAGGCCCTAATTGCTTTCATGACCATACAGTTTTTACCCAGGTGGAAAAAAGCTGCTGGATTGCCGCAACGCAAAGTGTAGGAAGCGGCCTGAATGCTTGATGCTAACGTAAGGATCCTCACCTTCTCAGGTTTTTAATAACATCAGGTTATTCTTGCTTCCTATGTGCCGGAGCACCAAGCCCCAGAACTGCTGACTCCCCAACCCTCCTCCTCTGCCCGGCTAATGAGCACGTTGGGCAAGGAATAAATTGCTGCCGGGTGCCATCAAAACCACCCGTCCCTGGCCTTCCACAGGCGGACACAGCCTGGCTCTTCCCAGGCTCCCAACAGCTCACAGCCCAGTAGCTGGGTTACAGCACCTCTGATATAACCTGCTTCTCAGCAAAGCTCTTGGCTCAGGCTCAGCCCCGTTCAGACCACAGAGAGGTGGCCTTTTCTTCAGTGTGGTGGCAAAACAGGCTCTGACCTGCGTGTGCCTTACTCGTCAGAGTCCCCATCAGAGGACAGAGGCCATCTGCAACATAGGGAAGCTGGCAGGGAGATTCAAAGGAGTGTGAAGGTATTTGGATCTGGCACCTCTTGAAAAGTCCCATTTAGGCACATTTCCTTTTTTTGGTCCCTCTGGGAATGCTCAGTTCAACAGCCGGGGGCCATTCTACCTAGATTTGTGATAGGGAAAAGGATCCCTGCAGGCATGTGCAGGGAGAACCTGCTGAAGACCCTCCAGCCTGCAGTAACCAGTGTCTGCTGTCTTGCCAGGCCGAGCGAGAGGCGCTTCATGCTGTCTGCACCAAGGAAAAGGCTTGACCCGAAGGAAGAACACACTGGCTGAGGAGAAGCAGTGAATGCAGCGGGAGAAGAATGCACGGGACGTGAGGGCCATGTGCATCCAGGCTGTGACCTGTGCTGCCACTCACATCCTGAAAAAGCTGCTTGTTCCAGACACTCCTCACGCTGAAGACGAAGAAAAAGGGAGAGGGCAAGGCCAAAAAATAAGCACAAAATCTATCCTCTGTCCTCCATTCTTTACTCCTGCATGGCTGCTTCCTCCCTGGGGCTCAGCTCTCCCAGATCACAAGCATTAACTGAGACAAGCACTTGCACTAAGGCCTGAGCCTGCCAGGGCTGGCTGTCTCAGACAGAATACAGCAGAGCAGTGGCCTGGTGACACGTCTCACCATTTTAGGCTGAGCCCTGCTGCCTTTCAAAAGCAAGAATAACCTTTCTTGCCAACAGGACTGGACCAGGAGTGTCCTTCCTGGCTGGCCCTCCTGGCTTCAGCGCCCTTCATGTGCCAGAGTGGGTCAAGGCCCAACCCTGCTGCTGCTCAAGGGGGCAATAAAAGAATTTCTGTGGGCAGAATGATGCCCTTAACCTGGCTGGGTTTTTCCTTGGGTGACTTCGAGAGAATGCTTCCCTTTGCACGGGAGGGAGTTACCAGACTCCCAGCAACCACCTGTGTTCCCTGACCTCAGCAGCTCATCACTGCAGCCTCCCTTCTCAGTGCAGCAGTGACACTGGCTGCAAACCCTGAGTCACCTGGCTTGCATCCTTTATCTGCCTCCCTGCCTGTATTCCTAAAGACCGAGGTGCTCTTCCCCACCTCGGGAAGGAAATCAAGGAGGAGCAGCTTTGCTCAGCCTTTGGAAATGCTAGCCATGCCCAGATCGCAGAGCGGCACCCTGTGGACCAAACAAAAGGCCCCAGCAGATTTGCCTTGGATCATTTATTTGGTGATGAGCACAGCATTGCTTGAGAGCACCTCACGACCCTCAGTACAAACCACAGGATTACATGTCCACATCCTCATCACCAGAAGCTGCTGAAATCCCTGTGTCATGTCCTTCTCTGTCACAAAACCCCATCCAGCTCAGGGGCATCCCCCTGCCAGCAGAACCAGGGCAATGATGCCATTCCTCACCTCTCGGCTCATCCTCCCTTCTCCTTCTTGCCAAAGGAGACCTTTAAAGTGTTGATGAAATGGAGCAAGGCCAGCAGAGAGCCACCAAGACCATCAGGGCTGGAGCACACGTCCCATGCGCAGAGGCTGAAGGAATAGGGCTCATTCAGCCTGGAGGAGGGAGGGTTTCAGGGGGACTCAGAGCAGCCTCCCAGTACCCATGAAGAGGAGGTGACTGCAAGGTCTGGGCCAAGCTTTGGGCTCAGGTGCACAGCAGAATAAGAGAACTGACACAAACAAAGGCAGGCTCTGACTGGATATAAAAGGAAGCTTTTCACCCCAAAGACAGTCAAGCAGTGGGAGACAGCGCCAGGGTGGCTGTGCAGCCTCTGTCCTTCAGGGTTTCCACCCTGCAACTGGACAAAGCCTGGAGCAGCCTTGCCTGAGGCCATTGCTCACCTGCCTTGAGCACAGGGCTGGGCTAGAGACCTCCTGCGATCTGCTGGGATTGTACACAACAGGCAGGATGAAGCAGGACTCCTCTCTCCCCAGAACTGGTCAGCAGAGGTCCCTGTCAGGGTCCTCAGACCTTAACTGCCCCCGGCCAGCCTCGCCTAGGACCTCCACCATGGTGGCACCCTCCACTCCCTGGTCTGGGGGCTCCACCCGAGCTCAGGCCCTGCCTGTCCCTCCCGAGCTATGCTGTAGGTGTACCTGTGCCTGGTCCTTCTCCTGGTCGGGCCCCGGACCTACGCTGTAGGCAGTCCTGCCTCCTGCTGCTCCAACTTCCCGGCCAGAAGGAACCTGACTCGTTACTGTTCCTCATCTGATGACCACCAGACAGTCAAGTGAAGCTGCTGCAACCACAAGGCTGTCCCGCTCCAGTGCTGCGGTCACCCTCGGCTCCCAGTTCATCCTCCCACGTGAAGCAGCCCCGGGATGCCCCAGGGTCCTTGGGGACTGCTCCCACCTCAGGCAGGTGAAGGCTATGTATGTCCAGAGGGACATTTGGCTTCACTTCCAGGGAGGCCTGGGTTTGCAGCCACCCACTGCCTTGGAGCTCATGGCTGAAGAAGATCCAGACATGCTTTTTGATCGACCCCTCATCACAGGGCCTCGGGGGGTCGCAGGGGCTGTCAGAGGGCTCTGGTTTTTACCCCTTTCTCTCTTGGCGTTTCCTGAAGCCAGGCAGAGCCCATCTGAGGAGGCGTTCAGCTGGCTCAGAGACTGGGAACGTCCTCTGCCGGGAGAGCCCGGGCCCTCGCAGCCCAGATCGCTCTCGGGACGCTTCCAGATGTAGGACTTTCCCTTAGGTCTTCCCTCGAAGCCTGCTGTGGCCGGAGATGCAGGGACTCGCAGGTGGATGGCTCTCACCGGCGTCTCCCTGGAGCGCGGGGAGAGGCCGGGCTGGTTTCGGGGGGCGGGCGGGGGGCTCCAGAGCAGCGGATGGAGCTTGGCTACGTCTTCTTTCCTCATCTGAGGAGCTGCCCAGGCCGGACCCTGGGGCTTGGCGCCGAAGAGGGACTCGTCGCAGTAGGATGGAGCGCGGTTCCTCACCCTTCGCGGGGCAGCAAGCGGAGAAAGCCGTGTTTGTCAGAGCGGGCAAGGAGGGCGCGGAGACCCGGCCTGCGCGACGCGGGAGCGACCCTCGGGGCTCCGTGAGGCTCGCCCCGGACCCTCCCCAGGACCTGCCGGGCCCGGCCCGGCCCAGCCCCGCCGCTCCGGGCTGGGCGGGAAACACGGACCGAGGGGCGCTGCCAGGCCGCCCCCCCCCGAGCGCAGGGAAGCACCGCGGGGAGCCCCGAAAACCGGGCCGCGCCGCCGCTCACCTGCACTTACTCCTCAGCCGGGGGTCGCCGCCGCCGCTACCAGGAGAAGCCGCCGCCGTCGCCCAGGGGGGCGCGAAGCTGGGCGGGGCCGGGCGAGCCCCCGCGGGGCTGCCGAAGAGCGACTCGTCCACGAAGGATGCCCACGCCCGGCGGAGGCCCCGGCCGCGGCGAGGAGCAGGAACGGAGCCGCGTCCCACTCCTGGCCCCGGCCCCGCCGCCCGCATGGCCGCGCGCCACCCACGGCGGGGGTGGGATGGGCCTGGGCCGGCCCCGCCCCTTCCGGCCCCGCCCCCGTCGCGTGCTTCCGCCGCCGCCGTTCCACCGACATGGCGCCGTCGCGGGCCCGGGGAGCGCCGGTAGGGCCGGGGGGGGGGGGGGGGGCGGGGGGGAGCGGGGAACGGCTCGAGGGCTGCGTCCCCCCCGTGTCACTCGGTTCGGTGTCCCCTGTGCTGGTGTGGCCGGTACCGGCGTGCCCGGGCCCTACGCGTCCGGGTACCCTGTGCTGGGGTCCCCGGTGCTGGCGTCCTCGGTACCGGGGTCCCCGGTGCCCGTGTCCCCAGTCCCCGCGTGCCTGGTACTGGTGTCCCCAGTCCCCATGTACCGGCATCCCTGGAACTGGTGTCCCCAAAATCAGCATCCCCAGTCCCCGTGTGCTGCTGTACCTGGTACTGGTGTCCCCAGTCCCTGTGTGCTGCGGTCCCAAAAACCAGTGTCCCCTGTCCCCCTGTGCTGCTGAACCTGGTACCAGTGTCCCCAGTACCGGTGTCCCTGCCCGCTGGGCTGCAGCGCCGTGGCACTGCCAGGACACCCACCGCCGCAGCTGTGTCCCCCTGCTGTCCCCAGGTCCCCACGCCCCTCCTGCCAGCCTTCCCCACCGCTGAGGAGGATGATGGCGCCGAGGCCGAGCCGGACACACGGGCCATGGTGCGGGCCCAGAACCAGAAGAAGAAGAAATCCGGGGGCTTCCAGTCCATGGGTGCGTGTGGGGCAGGGGGCAGCCCTCCCGGGGTGGGGACTGTCCCCTCCTGCCCATGCCCCCTCACCTATCCCCGTCCCTGCAGGCCTCAGCTACCCCGTCTTCAAGGGCATCATGAAGAAGGGCTACAAGGTGCCCACCCCCATCCAGAGGAAGGTGAGCTTGGGGGGCGGTGGCACCCCGTCCCGGGGCAGTGGTGGCGGGATGGGGGCGGTGACGGCGGTATCAGTGACGGCAGTGTCTCACAGAGCATCCCCGCCATCCTGCGCGGCCGGGACGTGGTGGCGATGGCACGGACGGGCAGCGGGAAGACGGCCTGCTTCCTTATCCCCATGTTCGAGCGGCTGAAGGCACCTAGCCAGGCTGGGGTGCGTGCCCTCATCCTCTCACCCACCCGCGAGCTGGCCCTGCAGACCCTGAAGTTCACCAAGGAGGTACAGGGGACATCAGGGGCGAGTGGGGACAGCGGGGGCCAAGAGCTTTGGTTTTAACGCCCCCCCATACGTGTTCTTTCTCGCCCCACAGCTGGGCAAGTTCACAGGCTTGAAGACAGCCCTGATCCTGGGAGGAGACAAGTAAGCTGTCCCCATGTCCCCGCGGGTCCCTGCTTCCCTAAAGCCTCCCCAAAACATGAAGGGCTGAGCTGCCCTGCGCCGCCCCAGCCTCTCCCCACTCTTGCAGGATGGAGGACCAGTTTGCTGCCCTGCACGAGAACCCTGACATGTGAGTGGGGGTGCGGGGAAGGGACCTGGTGGGGAAATGGCCCCCAAGAGCTACCTGCTCTCTGGGAACATCACTGGTGTGTGCCTGAGGGACGTGTCCTGGTGTTCCCTCAGAGTATCTTCCCGTGCTCCCCATGGGGGATGAGGGGGTCTCTGTCAGGTCTTCTTTGCGTTGGATTTGGGACCTGTACCTGGGAACATGTGGGGACACCGTCCCCCCTGGCCTGGTCCCATCACCAGCTCTGTCCTCACAGAATCATCGCCACCCCTGGACGCCTGGTGCACGTGGCGGTGGAGATGAAACTGAAGCTGCACACTGTGGAGTACGTGGTGTTTGACGAGGCTGACAGGTCAGCGGGGCACAGAGGGGGTCCCTGGGGTCCCTGGGGCTGGCAGTGTCCCCGCACATGGGGTGAGGGGATGGAGGAACTAAACAGGTGCTGCCATGTCCCGTGTCCCCTCCCCTTCAGGCTGTTTGAGATGGGCTTTGCCGAGCAGCTCCAGGAGATCATCGCCCGGCTCCCAGACTGCCACCAGACCGTCCTCTTCTCCGCCACGCTGCCCAAGCTGCTCGTCGAGTTTGCCCGGGCTGGTGAGGAGCGTGGGGCAGGTGGCAGCTGTGAGGCTAGACCTGGGGGGAGCCTGGGGATGGGGACACGGCCTGGTCCCGCAGCTGGGCTGGGCCCAGGACTGGCAAAAACGAGTTGGGTTAATGCTGGGCCAAGCGTGTGTCCCTAAGCCGAGGGATGGGGCAGGTCCCAGTAGCACATCCCACAGGTGACCCACGTCCTGTGTGTCACTGCATCCTGCAGGTCTCACCGAGCCGATGCTGATCCGTCTGGATGTGGAGTCCAAGCTCAGTGAGCAGCTCAAGGTGAGAAGGGCCTGGGGGGGCTCAAGATGGGCTCTGTGTCCCCCACCCCCTGCAAACCACCCTGCAGTGGCTCTAGGCTTGGAAGGAGGGGTGGCAATGTCTGGCGTGGGAACGCAGAGGGGCTGAGCTCTGCCCTCCCTTTGCAGCTGGCTTTCTTCCACGTGCGCGGGGACGACAAACCAGCCGTGCTGCTCCACCTGCTCCGGAGCGTGGTGAAGCCCCAGGACCAGACAGTCGTCTTCGTGGCCACCAAACACCACACGGAGTATCTCAAGGAGGCAAGTGGCATTTGGGGGTGCCCAGCATGTACCTCTGTTAAAGGCTGTCGGGGGTACCTAGGACCCTTTCCAGACCCTCGTGGGGTCTGTGTCTGTGGGCACATCCCTGCTGGAGTCTGTGCCTCTGTTTCACTGGGTTGAAGGAGAAATCCCAGCATATGAGATCATGGAGGTGCTGCATCCACCTACCCATCGGAAAGAGGGGAGAACACAGTGTGGTTTGGGGGTCCAGGTGGGCACCCTGGGGCCTCAGGGCCCTGTGCCTTGGCTGAGGGTGCATGCCCAGGCAGGATCTCTTCCCCCCTCCCCAGCTGCTGACATCCCAGGGCATCCGCTGCACACACATCTACAGCTCGCTGGACCAGACTGCCCGCAAGATCAACATTGCCAAGTTCGCCCAGGGCAAGTGCCCGGTGCTGCTGGTCACTGATGTGGCCGCCCGCGGGCTTGACATCCCCATGCTGGACAATGTCATCAACTACAGCTTCCCCGCCAAGGCCAAGCTGTTCCTGCATCGTGTTGGTGGGTGCCAGTGTCCTGTGCGGGTTCCTTGCAACCTGGGGGTCCTGCAGGGTGACAGAGAGAGTGTGAGTGGGCTGTCCCTTGTCACCTGTTTTTGCCATCCCTGTGTCCTGCTGGGCTGGCACTGAGGCCCCTGACTGGGTGGTGATATCTTTGGGGCAGGGGGTTGCCATGTTGTGACATCAGGAGACAGGCTTGGGGACAAAGCAGGGATAGGAATGTCCCTGATTTCCCAGCTGGCCTGTGGGGGCTCTTGGAGGCAGGACCAGTGCCTTCTCTTTAAGATGCCACCGTGGTGGGCTCCCCTTTGCCCCCTTCCCCGGTGACCCGCAGCCCCTTGCCAGCCATCCCCACCTGGTAAATGTCACATGTGTGGGCTCTCAGAGGCACCAGTGGGTCCCTGCCCGGCTGGGTGCCAGGTCTGGTTCCCCACTCTCCTCCTCCCGTCACCAGGTCGCGTGGCCCGAGCTGGCCGGAGCGGCACTGCCTACTCGCTGGTGGCTCCCGATGAGATGCCCTACGTCTTTGACCTCCACCTCTTCCTGGGGCGCCCGCTCATCCTCGCTGGTGCCCAGGAGATGCCCGCTGGTAAGGCAGACCTGGCTGCAGGCGTTGGGGTGGCTGCATGTCCAAGCTGGGACACTGGCCATGTGGCCACTGTGGTTTTATCCTTGGCCAGTGCTGAAGTTCTTGGTCTTGTGGTTGGCATTCGTGCAGAGGGATGATATGCTGTCATGACTGGGGTGCCGCTGGGGAAAATGGCGTGCTGGCTGCTCTGACACACCCTGTGTGTCGGGGATGCTGATTTAACACCACCGAGCTCCCCGTGGCTTTTAGCTCCACTCTGTTAAACCCTGGATTGCTGCCATGCCTGCTGCAACAATCCCAGGGTGGGTGCCAGTGAGGTGACACAGTGTCCCCTGGGCTGCAGATGCTGGCGGGGTCCTGGGCCGCGTCCCCCAGAGCCTGGTGGACGACGAGGAGTGCCTGCTGCTGACGGACCACGAGGGCTCGCTGGAGCTGCGGAGCCTGCGCCGCGTTGCCGACAACGCCCACAAGCAGTACCTGCGGTCCCGGCCTGGCCCCTCGCCCGAGTCTATCAAGAGAACGAAGAACCTGGATGTGTCCCAGCTGGGCATCCACCCGCTCTTCAGTGGGTGCCTTGGGGACGCCGCGGGAGGGGAGCCCCTTCCCCTCACCAGGGAGCTAATCTGTGCCCCTCTCTGTGCCCCTCTCTCTCCCCAGGCGCTCGCTTCGAAGACACTGAGCTGGAGAGGCTGAAGTTTGTGGACAGCATTAAAACCTACAAGTCCAAGGCGGTGAGTTGAGAGCCATCTTCGGGCATGAGGCGCGTGGGTTGGGGTGGGAGGGAGGGTCCACGCGGCCGGCCGTGCTGTTCGCTGGTGCTCATGCTTCCGCCCCGGGAGCAGACCATCTTTGAGATCAACGCCACGTCCCGGACGCTGGCCAGCGCCGTGATGCGGTCGAAGCGGCGCCGCGACCATGCCCTCATCGAGAAGTACCAGCGCGGGCAGCAGGAGAAGCGGGAAGCGGCTCTCAAAGGGCAGGGGCTCTGCCCGGTCCCCGCTGCACCCAAGGAGGGAGGAGAAGGAGAGGAGGAAGACCTCCAGGTAACAGGGCAGGGACGGGGGGTTTGCCATCGATGCAGAAGCTGCTGCAAGGCAGACTCGGCCGGGTGCTGGCAGCACCAGGGCCCCCGGGCTGTGCCAGGGCTCAGGGAACGGTGCAGTGACTGGTGGGGGGACGTGGGTCCTCCATCCCATCCACCATCCTCTTCCAGGATGTGTTCTCCACCGTGGTGGGCCAGAAGCGAAAACGGGGCCAAGGGGAGGAAGACGGCGCCAGGAAAAAGCCGCAGCAGCCGGCGCAGCGGGACGAGGACTTCTACATCCCCTACCGGCCCAAGGACTTTGAGAGCGAGAGGGGGTGAGTCCAAGGGGGCTCCTGCCACCGGCCTGCCGTGGCCTGTGCCTCATCTCATCGCCTGCCCTTCGCAGGCTGAGCGTGGGCGGCGAGGGCAGCCCCTTCGAGCAGCAGGCGGCCGGAGCCGTCCTGGATCTCATGGGTGACGAAAACCACAACCTCAACAAGAGCAAGCAGCTGCTGAAGTGGTGAGTTGGGTCTGGCCGTGGGGTGGGGGTGGAAATCCGGGCTGGGAGTCCCACGGCTGGGTCCCACCACCCTCCCCTCTCTCACAGGGACCGCAAGAAGAAGCGGTTCGTGGGGCAGACAGGCCAGGAGAGCAAGAAGAAGGTGCGGACGGAGAGCGGGCGCTACATCAGCAGCTCCTACAAGAACAACCTGTATCCTGCCTGCGGGCACCACTGCCTGCTTGTGCCGTGGCGAGGGAAGCGGAGCTGGGCCCGCCGGCAGCCGCGCAGCGTCATGCCCTGCTCCCAGGGATCGATCCTGTGCCAGGGCAGTGGCGTGGGGAGGGAGGTTGGTCAGATGCTGCGGTGGGTCGAATGATGAGGAGTCGAGTGATGGGGTGTCACCGCATGTTCCCTTAACCCACCCCGGGCCAGCTATGAAAAGTGGAAGCAGAAATACAAGGTTGATGAGCGGGACGAGGACGAGGAAGACGAACGAGGCAGGGAGCAGTTCAGAGGGAAGCACAAGCGCGGGCACGGTGAGTACGTGGAGCAAGCGATGGGGCCCTGCATCGTGTCGCCACCACCTTGCTTTGGCCTCCGAGCTGAGCTTGGCTGTGTCTGCCCCGCAGGGCCCGGGCAGGCCCCTGCTCAGGGGAGGGTGCGCTCAGAGCTGAAGAACAAGCAGCAGATTCTGAAGCAGCGCAAGAAGGCGGCCAAGCAGCGCTTCCTGCAGAGCGGGGGGCTGAAGCGCCTGAAGGCCAGGAACCGGCAGCGGGTGCAGGAGCTGCGGCAGATGGCCTTTGGGCGCCGGGTGGGGGCTGCCAAGAAGGGCAAGCTGCGGAAGAGGGTGTAGGGGAGGGGGCCATACCCCAGCAGCTTCCCCCTGTGCCGGGGCTGGGTGCTGAGGAAGGAGACATTAAATACTTGGCTGGTTTTGCATCCTGACTCCTTTTTGTCCTTGCCGTGAGCAGCGTGCTGGGAGGGTAATTCTTCCCACCTTGGACCACCCCCAGGCGCACTCCTAAAATAACCAGGTGCTGTGGGTCCACCGTCAGGTTATATTTTGACAGGAGACACCCTCAGACATACACGAGCAGCAGCTCCCCCTTCCTCTGTGGCGGCTGGGTCCCGCTGCCCACGGCGCCCCTTGCGGGAGGGTACCCCAGGGGGTCGGGCTCTGCCCTGAGGGTCCCTGGCCCCAGCCCCGATGTGGTGGTGTCTCAGTGTGTCAGCCACTGCCATCCGTGTCAGCTCTCATCATGGGGATTCCCAGACGTGTCAGGGAGTGATCTCCATCCCCAGGGCAGGTGGCGGGGGTCCTGTGGCCCTGTGCTGGTCATGGCAGTCTCTCCCCAGCCCCAGGAGTGGGCAGTTGTCCCCAGGCGCTATTCCTGGCTTGGAGGCACCCTGGCCCGTCCCTGGCGCAGTGGGCGCGTGCTGGTAGCCATGGGCAAGCGTGGGGGACATGGCCCCGGCTGCCTGGGGCGCAGCTCGGCACAGATGGCAGCCAGGTCCTGCATGCAGAGCAGCACCTGTGGAGATGGGGACCTTGATGCAGCAGCCATCCAGGGACATGTGTGTCCCCATGTGCCTCCCAGCCCCGCTGCCCAGGGGAGAGAGCTACGCTGACCATGTCCAGCTGGGCCTCGGTGTCCTCCAGGGCCACGTCCGTGGGGACCTTGAGCCGCGCAGTGGCGAGCTGGAAGAGGTTCAGCACTGCCAGCTTGATCTGCCCCAGCAGCAGGGTCTTCTGGGCGGCCGTACTCTGGATGTGAGCCCAGCGGGACTCCTGGTGGACAGAGCGACAGAGAGCCCTAGGCACCCCCAGCCACTGCCCTGTGTCCCCTGCACCCCCTCCCGCCAGGAAGGGGGGACCCGGGAGTCCTGGCTGTGTACCCCACCGTGCAGTTACTGATGATGCTGTCTGGGAAGGTGGGGACCCCCAGCTCAGCCCAGGGGGTGCCACCCTGTTTACCACCACCACCACATTGGGCATCTCCCTTCTGCAGCACACTCGGGGTCCATAGCGAGGCCCCTCTCCCTGGGGTGGGGTCGCTGCTTGGGCACCCCATGTCCGCCCTTACCCCCTGGAGCACATCATGGCGGGCAGCCTCCAGCTGTGCACGGAGCTGGGTCAGCTCGTTGTTGGTGTGCAGGAGCTTGCTGCCAGCCTCCTCCTGGTACTGCCGGAGCCGTGCCCAGCCCTGGGCTAGCTGCTCCTGCCTGGCTTCTGCCTGCTGTTCCAGGGCTGCCCGTGCCCCCACCAGCGCCCCAAAATGGGTCAGCATGGCTGGGATGTCCTGGAACTGGGCAGTGGGAGGGGGCTGAGACGCTGTGGAGGGCTGCTGCCCTGGACGGGGTTGGCGCCTTGCGAGGGGCTTGGGGATATAGAGGGTGGCACCGTCGGACGGGGACCCCCGTGCTCACCTGCCCTGTCCGGGCCAGCACGTCCCGCAGGTAGTCACCGAAGCTGCGGAGGCTCCGCAGGCGCCGGGCCAGGCGCTCCCTGCGCTGTAGCAGCCCCGTGAGCTCCTGGTGCAGGCGGGCAGCCTCAGCGCCCTGCCCCGCCGCCCATGCCCGCTCCTCGCCTGCCCGCTGCAGTGCCCGCTCCTGCCTCACCGCCGAAGCCTGCGGTGTGGGGACAGGGTCAGCAGGGCCCCGATGGCCTGCCCGGCCCCAGCCCCTACCCTGGCACCTTGAGGAAGGCATCGAATTTGAGGATGACGTCCCGGAGCTGGTCTTTCCGCTGGCCCAGCTGCTGCCGGCGCTCCTCCAGGCGCTCCATCCTGTGCTGAAACTCCTGCGGGATGGCCGAGTGCTGAGAGCATCACCCCACGCCAGAGTGCCCGGCCGGGGGGGACGGCTGCCAGCCCACGAACGGCTGAGCACGTGCCTGCCAGCTGCTTGTATCCCAGCTGCAGCCCCCCGGGGAGGGGGCACATGGAGGGGCTGGGGGCTGCCTTTACCTCCCGCTGGCTCTGCAGCACCTGGTCCACCTCTGCCACCTCCCGCCTCTTCAGCAGCAAGCGTGTGGAGGGCAGCAGTGCGGCGGCATCCCATGCTGGCACCGTCCTGCTGCAGGTCGTATGGAGCTCGTCGTGGCCAGGTGGGGCGAGAACAGGCAGAGGCACCCACCACCGTGGCAGGACCGGAACCCCCAGGGACCCCACCCCGGCCTGCTGGGGCTCAGCACCGGGAGCCTGGCTCTCCCTCCCATCACCCACCCTCACCCCTGCCTATCCCGCCCGCTTCAGCCTCCCCCTGGCCTGGGAGGGGAGTCACAGCACAACCTCAGCTTTCTGATGAGACCCGGGAGGATGCCCCTGCCTCCCCCAGCCCACAGAGAGGCAACGGGCTCTGCAGATCCCCATTCCCAAGGGTGGCAGCAGGAGTTCTGTCACCAGGGAGGGCGCATCCATGTGAAAGCCAGCTGGGAGCATGTTGGGCAGCACACGGGCACCCAAGCGTCCTGGCATCTCTGGATGTGGTGCAGATGGAGCCTGGACACTTCCCAGGGTGCCCTCTCCTCCCTGGGTGCCCCAGCTGGGACACACCACAGCCCCCTGCCCGGGGACCCAGCACCCACCCAGTGACACCCTGGGGACCCAGCGATGGGAACATAGTGACAGACCACTGGGGAGGTGCAATGCGCTGGCCCTGTCGCCAAATCTTTGCTCGCCTCCAGCCAGTGGCACTGGCCGTGGGAATCGGGTGGGCAGCCGCCTGTCCCGGGGTGGGACTGGGGGGTCTCACTCACTGCAGCCGCAGCTTCTCCCGGAAAGCTGTGTGCAAATGCTTCTCCAGGTTGAAGGACATCTCACCCGGCGTCCCCTCCTTGCCGAGGGGCCGGTGCGGAGGAGCTGGGACACGGGGCAGCCAAGATGGCGGCAGCACAACACCGTTGCCAGGGGCAGCCGGAGGCTGCTGCAGCTCCCACGGATCTTCCTGGCATGGCTCCAAGCCTTGCTGGTGAGGGGGGGTGCTGGGGGCTGCCCCGCTCCTCTGGGCCGTGCAGAGGCTCCCTGGGGACAGCCAAGGTCAGTCCCACCACGCTTCTTCCTCCTGGGGCTCCAGGGCTTCCCGCCTGCACCCCATTCCCCTCAGCCCTTGGACCCTGCTCCAGCCCCTCAGAAACCTCCGCTCAGGCTCCACGCCCCTTCGGGGACCACCGTGCACAAACGGACCCCACCTGCTGCTCCACCAAGTGCTGGGGTCCCCCCACCCCGTACCCCTCAGCTCTCCGCCATCTCCTGCTGTTCTTACCCACGGCCTCAGGACGCTCAGACCCTGCTGCTTCACCCATGGTGCGTACGCTGCTCCTCTCCGCGTGCCCCAGGGGCGCCTCCTTCCCACCCCACGTGCCACCGGGTCCCCTGCGCTCCCCTGTGCGTGTGCTCATGCCCCCCGTCACCCTCCGCACATGCTCAAATCCCGCGTGCACTCACTTCTCCACCACCCGCCATGCGCTCTCGTACCGCTCCCCGCTTCACGCAGCGTACTCCTCTGTCCCCCTCTTGCAGAGCCCTCCACTCCCCTCCAACCTCTGTTCCACCCCATCCCGCGCTGTTTGGCCATGCCCACGCGTGCGTGTCCATCCCCTCCTCTCTGTCCACGCAGGCTCAGATCCCTCCCTGCTCCCCTCGGAAGGCACCGCTCCTCTCCGTTGCCCATGGTGTGCCTTTTCAGTCCCTCCATTTACTCCTGCAGCGTGCTCGGACTTGATCAGTCCCTCCATCCCCTTCCCTGTGCACTCTGGCCCCTCTGCTACCCACCCTACAGTTCTCCTCTGCAGCTGCCCTGATCCGCCCCGTGCAGATCCCGCTCCCTTCGTCCCCTCCCTGTACAAGTTCCCTCCATGCTTTCCATCACGGTCAGGAATCCCCCTCAAAACCACACCACAAGATACGGATTAACTCCCGACTTAGGTACGGAGCAACATTTCAGACGGACTTGGGGAAAAATATTTATAATAAAAACCCAATTAAGCCCCCCTAGACTCAGCATCACTCGTGCCCTGCCCGTGCACCAGCTACCCGTTATCCAGGGAAAGGCCCCGCGGCGACCTTCCCCGTCATGCTCCTCGTAACGCCAGTACTCCTCATGGCGACTGGGCCAGAATCCCATACTGGTATTCGACTCTGTCTCAGGCATCAAGATGAGTGGGCTACTGGCACCCACTTCCCAAGCTCTGCCTGTGCTGGGTGCCAGCTTGTTAAAAAGGACACCTGAGACAAAGAGGAACATGAAAAGAGGAGAGAAGAAATGGAGGAACATGGCTGGGGAAGGACAGAGTGAAAGCTGGGGGAGCGGCGAGCGGAGGAAGAAGCGGGATGCTCTGCCCAAGCCAGCCCGCCGCAGGACGCCAGCGGCCCGCGCTCAGCCGCACGGCAATGAGGACGTGCTTGATGCTGGGCGTCCAGCTGGGGCTCTGCGTCCTTCTGCAAGAAGGGGTGGAAACTATGTGCCTTGTGCCTCTTCTCTCGTTTCCTGCAGGCAGACCTCACTGCGCTGCTCGCCATCGTCACCTATGCAGGGCACAGAGCAGCAGCATCTCAGCAAGAGCCAACGAGCCAAACTGGAACGCCTCCCTCCCCGGCAGCTGCTCCTGGAAGACCCCCAGCTTAGCAGGAGAGCAGGTGGCTCCTGCTCCAGAACTCGGCCAGCAGGCAGGCACCAGGGCTCACCTTCCGTAAGGCAGCTGAGGTGAGCAGCCTGGATGCTGTTCCCATCGACCAGCACCATCGCCTCGTGCTTGGTGGAGCTGCTCACCGTCTCCTCTTCCCCCTTCCCCTCATCCTCGTCTTCTGAGTCCACCAGCACTAAGACATCACCTGAGTCTTGATTCCTGTGAACAGCAGAGCAAGCGGAGGTGGGCTGAAAGGCTGAGGACAGCCCGTCCTGACCCCTCTCTCCAGCCTGTGCCTCCTCAGGCTTTGACAACACTCTACACTGAAACAACCGCTTTTGATGGACTCTTCCAATCCTGCACTAACCGTGTTCAAAGAACAGCTGGTTTCGGACCCTGCCAGCAGCCACACCACCAATGGCATTCCGCGTTGCTTCCCACGCGTCCTCCAAAGTCCTCTGACCACTTAACGAATATTCCTGCACTAAACTGCATGAGCCCCTCCCGAGTGGAGTTATTCTCCCCTCCCATACAGATGGGGAAACAAAGGCACTCAGAAAAGAGTCTTCCCATGCCGCAGCACCACAGCTGTAGGAACAGGACCAACGGAAGGGAGAGGGGCCAGGAGGGGTGCGAGCAGCAAGCAGAGAAGAAGTTGGTGCACCTGAACCCCAGGAAGGCACTTGTTCACATGCAGCGGTCAGACATCCCTCCTGAGAGGGGAAGGACACGGGCAAACACCCACACAGAGTGGCAGAGATGGCCATTTCTATTTACTCTCCAAGTTTTGGGCTCACCTGTGCCAAGGAACAGCTCTCCCGCACAGCCCCCTCCACACTAACATTTCCAGCACCATCCCTGCGCATCCCAAAGTGATGCCACTCCTGATGATGCTTTCCTCTCCCTTCATCCTCCTGCTCCCACACCCTCACCAAGTCTCAGTCATGCCCGCCACTGTGGGAGGCACAGCTCCCACATACGAACACCTTTGCTCCTGCCTCTGAGGTGGATTCCCCACCCCACAGGGAGATCACCACTGCCGGGAGGTGGACTAGCGAGGCCACGCGGACTGGGCTGGGGAAAATCCACACTAACCTGAATGCAGCACCTGAATGGGAGAGAAGGAAAGGGAAAAACAGCGTTAGAAACTGGCCCCAGGGCAGCCCCCCGGGCAGCGCGCTGCTGGTTTTACTGTGCAACCCCTGCCAATGCGGCCTGCAGTAGGATGGTCACCGGCAGCCACATGTGGAGGCATGGGTGTGAAGGTGACCTGCCCATGTAGGCAACGAGAGCATCAGAGATCACAAGGGAAGGGGAGAAGGCCCGCCACAGTACAGCTCCCTGGAGAAGGGAAGGGGAAGGTGCCTGAAGCACTCAGCTGGGGAAGGGCCTTGTGTTTCCAACCCATCTGCCTCCAGGGCTGACAGGGTTTTGACCAGGAGCAGGACGAGGCCCACGGGCTTTTGGGCTTGGCCTGAAGCCAAGGACTGATCACCCAAGGGTGATCATCAGTGGCTGACTCCAGCAAACCAGAAGGGACAAGCAGGTTAGGGATAAAACCAGGCCACCCCAGGAAGGAGTAACCCCCTCCCTGGCTTGTGCAGAGCGGAGCTCCTACCTCTCAGGCACAGGAGGGGATTGTAGTACAAGACGACCCCGGTGACGGTGAGAATAGCCAGCAGGGACAGGACCACCACTGCACCCACGACCCCAACAATGTTCACCGGCTCTGCAGAGAGGAGACACGGGAGGCCAGCTTGTCACCGGGACGTGGATGGATGAGGAAATCTCAATGCAAGCAATAGAGCAGGTCCCGGTACTGTCTCAGCTCCCAATTCCCATTATTGCAACAGTCCCACCAGCACAGGGGGTGAGAGTTTCAGGCACTCATAATTCATTGATATAGAAAACGCAACAGGGAGGCCCCTATTTTTGTGTCCATGTACATTTAGTGAGAGCAAATCAACCCCTGCCCGTTGCACCTTGAACAGCTTGAGCCTTGGAGGTGATCCTCTGTGCCCAAAACCTACAGGAGGGACTAAGGATCTCCTCTCTCAGGCCCATTATGCCAAGGTGAGGGGAATCAGGCCTTTTCACCCTGTGATGAACGGAGCCAGTCCTGCATCTACACTTGCTTCAAGTCAAGTGTCAACAGGCAAAGAGGGCTCTTAGTGGCAAACGGAGCCCTTTGGGGGCTTGCCAATGGCCCCCATGAACTGGGTCCCTGACCCCTCCTCGCTCCCTGCCGCAGCAAGCCCAGGCAGCCCCACTCACGCTTCACCGTCAGGCAGACGAACAACTCCCTCAGCCCCACGGGGTTCTGCGCCTTGCAGACGTAACAGCCCCCGTCGGTGCCCTGGGAGCAGTTCTGGATGGTAAGCCGGGACACGTTGCCCTCCTGGGCGATGAGGTACCTCCCTCCGGGCTGGATCTCCACCTCTGGCTGGGTGATGCTCCTCAGCCAGGTGAGCCTCGCTGCCGGGGTGCTCTCAGTCACACGGCATGTCAGGGTCACATTGTCACCCACAAAGCAGGTTTTTGGGGGCTCTGATTCCAGTGAAGGGATTTCTGAATGGCCCAAGGGGAAAAAAAAAAAAACAACAGAAAACGAGTCAAGGAAGAAATGGAGGAGTTCAACATAACAAGCAATCAGCCATCTGACTGATTAATAATCATTAACAGAAGGAAGTCAGACCGGAGTCTGGGACTTGAGTTCTGTGTTTGACATTCAGCTCGCTCACGAGGCTTCAGCAGCCTTCCAAGGAGCGATATGAGCAACTTTCACATTGCTCAGACCTTTTTTTGACAGCTGCCTTTATATCCCCAGGGAAGAATGGCCGGAGGGTGGCCAGTACGAAGATGGAAGAGAGGAGAGGCAGCCCAGGAATTTTCCTTGGGATCAGCAGAGCTCTTTTGTAACCCTGACAACCCTTGGAGGATAAATACAGCTCAGGATTTCAAAAGCCACTTTAGTCAGTCCCCTTAGATGCTTGAAGGGTGCCTGGGGACAGGCACGATCCTTCTGCTATAGACCCAGACCTGCCAAACTTCATCTCAAGACGAGCAAGCACTAAAACCACCTCTTACTCTCACACAGGACCAGAGTGCTTGCACAGGTGAAAAGCTTGGCACAGGGAGATTTATCGGCCCCTGAAGATGTACCCAAAACCAACTCACCTGCAACTATGCTGTGATGGATCTCAGCTGCAGGACTTCTGTGCCTTGCACAGTCACCTGTGCACAAGGCAAGCCCTGCCATGCTGCCTCGTTACCATCTCCTCCTGCAGCAAACACCTGCAAGCCTGGCTTGCCCAACCACTGCTCCAAAGGACAGAGAATGACCAGGGTACCTGTCTGCCCCACCGTTGGCAGGCTCATTAATAGTTAATAATGAAGCAAGTCAACTCACTTATCTCCACAGTGCATGCAGGCTCCTCCTGCTTGACAACATGGCTCCCGACACACTTGAACACTTTGCGGTGGGAGAGGTGGGAGCTGTTCAGTGTTTCCACGTGGGTGTCCGAGGAGCTTGTGGAGCTGATGATCCAGCTTGAGTTCTCCAGGTTGTGCCCCTCTTCTCTCCAGTGCAGGGTGGGGTGGGGGTACCCCCCAGGCCAGCTGCAAAACAGCTGCAGCATCAGCCCTGGCAAGGAAGTCTCAGCCCAGCACTTTGGTGTTGAGTGCGGTGGATCTATCAGCAAGAACAGCACATGGTTAGAAATGTTTCCAAGTCACAGCTCTCAGCATCTCAGGGCTGGAACCCCTACAAGTGCTTCTGCTGGGCATCAATCCCCTTGAAAGTTTTCCTGGCTTCCCTGCCTACCCTGCTCCCTCACCTGCGTCCCACAGCCCCAGGGGAGTACAGCTCTGAATGACAGCCAAGAGAGACCAAGCAGGAGGCTGTCCTGCAGAAGCCATCCCAGCAACCACAGCCAAGCCTTGTGGGACTAATGCACAGGGAGGAAACAAATTATTGTCATGGCTTGATCCAGTGGAGATGAGATAAGCATCTGAAAACACAGGGGGAGAACAAAATCTCCACATTGCCCTTGGTCCTCATGCCACAGCTACAAGGGGGTGACATTGATTCACGCTACTTGAGAACAAGCCTCTGCCTCTCCCTGTCGCTGATACAAGCACTCGGACTTCCCAAGGGAACATGGAAAGCATCAGGGCTCTTGTCCACAGACAAGTAACCAGCTTCTGAGAGCCACCAGCTCGAAGCCAGGGCGCTTCCGCAGCAAGCCCAGCACATTGTTGAAGGAGGAGGCTGTTCCTTGCGTACAAGACGCTCTGGCCTGGTGACTTCAGCTCACAGGGTCAGGGCCATGGACGTGTGCCACTGAAGCCAGACCAGGCGTGCCCCGCTCCCTGCCAGCACCACTGTCACTGCCATGTGGGGCCAGACGGTATTACTCAGCCACACGCCATGCTCTGTATCCACACCACACTGCAGCAGTGGGGACAAACTCCAGCAAAGAACATAGGTAGGGTAAGTCACTGCTGGCCTCATGCCAGGGCCGCTTGGTAACCACCACAGCTATGTTTGTTATTTAAATACAGAAACAACTACATGATGGCAGGAGCAGGTCAGAAGCCAATAGAATCCCAAGAGCAATCCGTTTGGGCAGAGCAGGGCTCACATTTCATGCAGTATGAGTTCCTGACTCTACCCCATCAGCTGGTTTCAGACACACCCTCCTGTGCACAGATACACACGCGTGTTCATTTAACAGCCATAGGGATTCTGGACTCTGATCCAGGCAGAATTAGCACACTGCCTCTGTGGCTGACTTGCCTAATCCAGCACTGAACAAGGCCCCACCAGGGATCAGACGCTGCCAATGCAAGCCCCACACAAGAGGTGTCAGGGCAAGAAAGTTCTCTACAGCACTTCCTCTCTCCCAGCTCTGCGGAGATCTCGTAACTGATCCCAAATCCTGGCTGTGGTTAATAAGAGCAACCTGTCAGCCTGAATCACCAGGAACTACCCCGCATCGAGAGGCGGACACAGCCTTTCCAGACGTCCAGCCAGACAGCTGCCCCTTTTGTGCTGCTTCCAGGAACCTGCTCCTGAAGCCATCAGCTTTACATCTTGAACTCCCAGGCTCTCCCCATACAACTCTGCTCTTCTGCCTAAATGCTAATTTCAGATCTATTCCCAAAATGTTAAAAACTCCAAAACCCAAAAACCTCCCTCCCCCTGCAACCAAAAAAACCTCAGCAACAAGGACCCCATGCCCACAGGAGGGCCAACAGCGGCTTCTATCAAACTGCATGCAAACATACCAAGGAATTCCTTGTAGGTGTGCAATTGCACGTTTCCTTCACGCCATGTGCTTCCCATATAAACCAAACACAGAAGAGCAGCTCAAGGCAGGGCTGCACCTGTGTCGTGTTGCTAAAATGTTTCTTCTACTGCTTGTGGGTGTTTTTAATGCAGTTCTAAGCAGAAAGAGAACTTTCTGGTACAAGCCGTGGGATGGGTTGAAGATTGTCAGCTGGTAAGTCCCACGTGAAGCCTACAGAGCCTGGGTGGCTCTTTTACAGCGGTGCCAAGTCTGTGTCTGAGAGGTTCACTCCAGCCCAGTTGGAGCGACTGTGAAAAATGAGGGCCCGTGCTTCTAGTGTGAGGTTGAAGAGCTTCAGCTTCTAGCCTTTGCTGATGCTGCTTCTGCTCCACCAGAAATACCTCTCTCACCTACTTCAGGGCACACCACTGTCCCATATCACCTTTGTAACCTTTGGAAATTAATCAACACATTAATTCCATGCTAATAAATGAAGTTCAGGGTGCAGTACTAGCACTTGTCATGCCATAGATATTTTTTGCTCGTGAGTGTTTTGCACCAGTGCTCCAGATTTAGGGTTCCCCCCTCCTAAGTGCCACGCTTACATATATATATATATATATATTCTCTGAAGCAGCCTAGGGTTCAATTAAATTCCTTCACTGCAGCCCTCTCTGACCCTCCAAACCCCGTCTACAGGTTCCTTGCCCCAAGAAGGGAATTTTTATTTGTGTGAACTTCCAGAGATTTAATCTGTACAAAACAGGTACAGCTTTTACAACACACACCCTCCACCAAACACCGAGAAGGAAGGAACACCCTGAATGCAAACAGAAAACAGGCCTCATGCACGGCAGGTGATGATGGAAAGAAAGGAAAGGACCAATAGCGCACACAGTGTCACCCAAAAAGCCAAACTGGCAGCAGTCTTTCCTTCTTCTCAACCCTGTAATATGGGCTTGGCCAGCATAAAGGACAGCAGGTCGCTGCCCAGGTCTGAAGGGCCAGGGCCTACATCACATCTGATTAGACTTGGTGAAGGGGCCAAGAGCGGTACCAGCCACAGTACCTGCGCTCCCTGCTAACCTGGAGGGGGCTCTTCCCACAGAAGAGACGGGACATCTGGGCAAGATAATGATTCCCTGGCAGAAGCAGGAAGAACCTGCACCAGCAGTATGCAAAGTCATCGACTTGAATGCTCTCCAGCCTGATCTTCCACCTGTGCTGTGAAGATTTCTAAGAGAATGAATAAAATAGGGATGGAAATAGGAGTAAGCACCAAAAGACACAGCAGGAAAAAAAAAGCTGAAGGAATGGCCTGTGCCGATAACAAGAGGCACATTCCCAGGACACTGCTCCCAGCAGTAAATTTGAGGGACGTGGTGTTTCCCTCAAAATCAGAAAGCTGCACTCTCTTAGACTTGTCAGCCTAAGACTTACAGACAGCTTGTCAGCTGGGGACCTTCCGTCCTCACACCAAAAGGATGGCAACAAGGAATGGCACAGCACACCTATTTCAAACATGTATTTCCATCAAGGGAAAAAAGACAGTGAGCAGCAGCCCACACCCTAAGACTTACGAAGGCACAAGTCAGCCAGATGCCGAGGCAAAGGGCCAATGTGGAACAGCTGCAGGATATGAAAGACCTGTTCAAAAACTAGTTTATCATCACCAATGAAGAGAGAAGTGATGCAGTGAGGACTTAACCGCTGGCATCCCATCCTCTGCATCGTGCAAAACTGATCCTTGCCAGACCGTTTGGACACAGATCGCTCTGCTTGGGAGCCAATGTGTAATTAAGAAGCACCAGCCTGCTCACAGATTTTGCACAATAAGGCCAC
The DNA here is from genome assembly GCF_949628215.1 of Phalacrocorax aristotelis. NCBI lineage: Eukaryota > Metazoa > Chordata > Aves > Suliformes > Phalacrocoracidae > Phalacrocorax > Phalacrocorax aristotelis. Next base: position 2,556,805 of record NC_134290.1, on the reverse strand, counting down.
CTTGCCCTATTTTATATCATTTTTCCACCAGTGCCAGATGAACCTGGAGACCTGTGAGACTCGGGAGGAAATTCACAGGTGCGGGACGGACTTACTGGCTACCAGGAGCTGGACCCTGTGCTCATGGTCCGTCTTGTTCAGCACTTCCTTGCAAGTGTAGTTGCCTTCGTCCTGCAGGCGCAGCTCTGTGATGCGCAGGGAGCTGTTGTCAACCAGGGAGAAACGGACGTCTGGGGGCAAGGTGACCCTCGAGGAGAAGAGTGGGGGGAAAGAGTGTGGATCCCCTTGAAACCAGACCACCTCGGTTGCTTCTTTGGAGACATTTCGGCATAAAAGGAGGATGCTTCCCCCAACCTTCCCAAAGACCACTTCCTCTGTTCCTGCAAAACAGAAGGGACAGTGTTAGGGACCGAGGGAACCTGCAAAGCCCCCTTCCGTCAGCAAAGAGCTGGACATCTGATATACATCAACCCTCTGGGGTGCTTGTTAGGGGGGCTCTTGACAAAGGACCTCCAAGTTGCATTAGGCAGCTAACAATGTTTAGTGCAGTCACACAATCCGGAAGAGGGACACAGCTTAAAAGGCTCAAGAGGAAAGCAAGGACAAGCTGGTTTTGCCCAAGAGAGGAGGGCAACAAACAAGCGACCTGAAGAAGCCAAAGAGTGGCGTTAGAGCACTAGCAACGCTGGGCCACAGCACTGTCCACGCTCAGCCAACGTTCTGCTGGACCACCTGTGCAAGTAGCCTCATCCCTGCACCGCTCAGGGCAGTGCACGGTATGGAAAAAGGAGAAGAAAACCACTCCAATGTTGGTGGCCATCGAGGAAGATGACACAACTGTTGATATCCCCCGTTCGCCTTTCCCACTGCCTCCTTTCCCTGCTAAATGGCACCTGGACCCTACAGCCAACTCGAGGGTCTGCAGAAGTCCCCCCTTCCACCAGCCCCCTCAGCATCTGCCCTGCTTGCTTTCAAAGGGGAATCTTGTTACTTTCAGCACAAAAGAATTATGTGTTTTTTTTTTTTTAAAGAAATCAGTGCTGGGGAGCTGCCCTCTGGGGCGCAGCGGGCTGAGGTAACGCTGGGAGGGCTCTAATGGACACCCACCAGCGTTCGCTGCTCCCCTCCCCTCGGCCCCCGCTACCTGCGGCCTCCCGGCGCGGCACCAGCCTCCAGACGCAAAGGGCGAGGAAGAACCGGGCTGGCGGCGTCCCACCGGGGAACCGCATCGCCGTGCGCCACCGCCAGAGCCTCCCGCCTCGGGGAGGCGGTGCTGCCTGGCCTCCGCCCCGGCGAGCGGGTAGGGACGGCGGGCGGGCCCGTCCCGATCCGCCCGCCCGCCCTCCCTGCCCGCTCCGCGGGGCCCGTGAAGGGGTCGTGTATCAGTCCCCGCCACTCAGACCCGCCGTCTTCCCTGCCTGCCACATTGGGCGCCCCCCCCCGGCCCGGCCCTGCCCGCCATCTTGGGGGGGCGCCCCCCCGCCATCTTGGGCAGCCCCCTCAGCCGGTGTCCCTGCCCAGGCACTGAGCTTGGGCGCAGTCCTAGTGTCGGGAATGTTTAATGCAAGAAGGATGGTGTTTCCTCAGGGCAAAACTAAGTGAAGGTAGTGAAACCCCTGCCTGCCCAGAGGCTCTTCCATGATTCAGCCACTTAGAGACACCCCAAAAGAAGTGGGAGAGGGAAAAAGAATGTTAAAAGACTGCAAACATGCCACAAACTTCTTGGGTATGGGCAAAAAAAAAAAAGCCAACAGGCAGCATCTTAAACCAAAGCTGGAGAGGAAAAAAGGAGAGCACAGATGGGAGGAGGCAGCAGGTGGGAAGGGTAAAGGCTGAGTTTCTCCACAGCTTGGGGGCTTGGGGTGTGTGTGTCCCAAACAAGGAAAGGGAAAGGTACAAATGTTTTCAGTTTCTTTAAAACTGTCCCTGGGATTCCCCAGGGTGAGTGTAACAAGGCACAGCCAGCATGCTGTTAGGTTTCAGCGGCAGATGCATTACAAGAAATTGTCCCAATGACAGGTTTTTCTGCTGACTGATGCCAAGTGACCCAACGGGCCTGCCTTGTCCACCATTGCAGACAGCAAACTTCCAGGGAGGTTTGTTATATAGAATAGAATCATAGAAACATTAAGGTTGGGAAAGACCTCTCAGATCATTAAGTCCAACCGTCAACCCAACGCCCCCAGGCCTCCTAAATCACGTCCCCAAGTGCCACGTCTACACGTTGTTTGAACACCGCCAGGGATGGTGACTCCCCCACCTCTCTGGGCAGCCTGTGCCAGGGCCTGACCGCTCTTGCAGTGAAGACGTTGTTCCCAATATCCAACCTAAACCTCCCCTGACACAGCTTGGGGCCATCTCCGCTTGTGAATTTTGATGAAAATTACTACATTACATGTAGTAATACATAGATTACTTCTCTGCGTAACACCACAACAAGGTCTGTAAAGCACGTTGGTGTCCCCAGGTCCCTCCAGCACACCTTACTGCTTGGGGAAGGCATGAGCATGGCCAGCTCTCCAGCAGCCGTAACACCGGCTAAGGTGTGCATGGAGCAGAGTGCTGAGATCCACGGGGCTGCCGCCACTGGGCCCGGGCACATAAATTATAGCCTAATTAATGGCAGCGCCGAGGCCGTTAAGCAAAGGCAGCAGTGCCGCTGCTGGCACTCTCCGGGCACTCGCGTGGGCTAGCACCGCTGGGGACCGCGCCCCCTCCCCCCTCCCCGGGCAGGGGGCGCTCTAACAGCTGGATCGGGGGAAAGGCTAGGGGCGCGCCGCCACCAATAGGAGCGGCGCGGTGCGGCGCCTCCACCAATAGGAGCGGGGGGCGGGCCGAGCGGGGCGGTGATTGGTCGGCGCGGCCGCAGTGCGCCGAGCGGAGCGGAGTGGCAGCAGCCATGCCGGTGGACCTGGGGCTGTGGAGCGGGCCGCTGAGCCTCACCGAGGTGGAGCAGAAGCCTGCGCACCCGCTGCGGGTCAAGTATGGCTCCGTGGAGATAGACGAGCTGGGCAAGGTGCTCACGCCCACTCAGGTGAGCGGGGCCCGGCCCTGCGCCCCGGGGGTGTGTCGCACGGGGGCGCGGCAAAATGGCGGGCGGCGGCCGGGCCTCTTGCGCCTTCCCTGCGGCAGCCCCTGCCGGAGCCTCCCCGGGAGCGGGGGAGGAAGGGGGTGCCTGGCTTTGCCGTCGGCTCCCGTAGGGGGACGGCGCGGTCAGGCCTGGCTCCGTGCCGCAGGGCTGTTGCAGGCCGGGTGGGAGCTGGCACGAATGGCCTTGAACTCCGCGGCTGTCGCTGGTCGCAGGTAGCCTCCATGTGCAGTGCCGCGCCGTGCAGGCGGCAGGGCCGGCTGCTAACGCTGTCGTCCCTCCAGGTCCAGCATCGCCCCACCAGCATCGAGTGGGATGGCTGTGATCCCCAGAAGCTCTACACCCTGGTGCTCACAGACCCAGATGCTCCCAGTAGGAAGGACCCAAAGTTCAGGTAACGGGGGTGGGCAACTCCCTGTCTTGCCTGGGGAAAATGGAGCATCCCTCTTGCTCTGAGCGGAGGCTTAGAAGGAGGTTGGGAATGTGCTCTGCCTAAGGTGCAGCAGGGAGGCTGTGGCTTAGGATAGAAACAGCGTCCTTGCATCTCTCCTTGAGACAAGGAGAGCACGGGGAGGAGCAGCTGCTTTTGCCAGGGTTGGCTGGAGGTCTGTCATAGCTTGGAGAAGCAAAGCGTCTGCTGCTCACTGTAATATGGTACGTGTGTGAGTTGGAATTAGGCCTGTCTGTGGAGTCTTAAACCTGGGATCAGCTCACCTTTCTCAGATCAGGCTTGGAAGATTGTGGAGTAGCCACTCCTAGGGGTCAGGCTCTGGGTTTCCTGGAGCTGCAAGGCAGGATGACGGAGCTGGGTTTGAGAGGCTCTGTATCCTGAAGGAAGCATTACCTGCTCTAGGACTGGCACTCTTTGCATTTGGCAGACCAGGCATAGCATCTGTTAGAGTCAGTTACCCTGCACTGACAGCCTTATGGCAAAGCAGCAGCTTGGAGTAACGTAGGGCCTTAGCTGGGGCTGTGATGCAGGGTGATTGGTTTTTGCCTTTTCCTTTCAGGGAATGGCACCACTTCCTGGTGACCAACATGAAAGGCAACGATGTGGGGAGTGGGACTGTGCTGTCAGATTATGTTGGCTCAGGACCTCCCAAAGGAACAGGTCAGTACCTGCCTGCAGCTGCGTGTGGATCAAAGGCAGTGTGCAGGGAGGCTGTAGAAAGCTGTCTGCCAGCTTGGAGGATGCTGCATGGCTGGGCAAACGGTGTGCTGCGCTGCAAAAACAGCCGTGCAGGAGTACCTGTACACCTGTGCAGAGCTGTGGCCAGCACAGGCACACATTGCCGCTGTCCTTGTGCTGTCTGGTGACAGGCCTGTGCTGTTCAGCCTGCAGTTAGTAGGCAGTGTTGCCTGGTGGGGGGGAGCACACACCTAGGCAGGGCATGAGCCATTCAGGCACATCTAGTGCATCTTCTCTAAGCTCCTTTAGCTCCGCCATACTTGGCCTTCTGCTCCTAGAGAACGCAAGCGTCTGTTTCCCTGCACTCCTGGAGTCACCTGAGAGCGAACCTTAAACCTGGGAGCTGCAGGTGACTGGCACTTGTAACACCATCTCCTCCCCGTAGGGCTGCACCGCTATGTGTGGCTGGTGTACGAGCAGCCGAAGCAGCTGGCCTGCAACGAGCCCGTCCTCTCTAACCGCTCCGGTGACAAACGAGGGAAGTTCAAGGTGGCTTCTTTCCGCAGCAAGTATGAGCTGGGGGTGCCAGTGGCTGGCACTTGCTACCAGGCAGAGTGGGATGACTATGTGCCAAAGCTCTATGAGCAGCTGGCGGGGAAGTAGGGTGAGGGGAGCTGAAAAAGCACTGTGCAGCACCCCCTGCGCCCCTGGAGACCAGTCTGGTCAGAGCACGTCGCTGTAGTTCTGTTCGATTAGTGAGTTGAACCCAACCGCTCCCGCACTGACTGCCGGAACTGTAACCCTGTCCCTGTCCCAAATCTGCTTTGGTGTTGGTGGTCCAGACCTGTGCCGTAGCTGACTCCCGCGGGTACAGGCGATGACTAGCTAGACAAGCTTCTGACAAGGTGTTCCTGTAAGGGCCACCCCTTCCCGGCTGAGCCGCTGAAGGGAAACCAAAGCCTTTGCAAATGAGCGTCACTTCGGAGCGTCTTTGCTGTACTGAAATGGTGTTGTGCAGCAGTGGTGTGGGTACAGAACCACTTCTGGGGTGGTGCTGGCTGTGTAGTCCCCCCTTTCCAGGAGAGGAGAGGGCAGTTAAAGGGAAACTCCCCATTTTCTTTTTTATTTTTACCCTCAAGTATTTGGCCAGTGCCTCCACCTCACTGAAGCGAACCACTAAAGTAGTGAAGGGATAGCTGGTAGGAGGAGGCAGGGAAGCTGGCTTATAGCACAACTTTCTGTTCTCTGTTGCCACTCAAAGCTGAGAGACCACTTCATTTTTCTCATGTTCTGTTGTGACCTGATGTCAACGTGCTGTTTGCTCACAGTGCAATTAAAAACTTACCAAGGTGTGGATGGTGTGGTTGTCTTCTTGGGGGACGAGGGAAGCGCTTACAGGAGCAGCCTTGTGTCATCTGGTTCCTTTCCTTCTCCTGATGTAAAGAGGCTGGAGCCTCTGACAGGAGCTCTGCCCTCCTGGCAGCGCTGCCTGAAACACGTGCCGATACTGGAGGAATGCAGCTCTTGTCTCCAACAGCCTACCTGGTACGCATCGCAGTGTACGCGCCAGCTGCAGCTTGGTGGCGCAGGAAAGGCTCACAGCAAACGGAATGCTGGCAGGCTGGCTTTAGAAACGCAGAGAGGACACTTCTTTTTCCAGGCTACCCCTCACAATCTGGGGCAATTCATCCCCTGAAAACCTTCCATCACCTGTTACCAACCTTGACGTTCCTTGCAACTGAGGCAGCTCCCAGGTACGTCCTGTGCCTTGGCCAGCTGTGGGGTAACAGAGGAGCTGTTAAGGAGCCCTTCCCCCTGCTCTGCCAGCCTCCCTGCAGCTGGGGGAGCCCAGCGCCTGCAGCCCATGCTTGGCAGAGGCGCCAGCCCCTGCCTGTCCTTGGGGATCTGGTGCTCCCTGGAGGCCTCCACCCAGCTCTGCAGGAGCCTGCACCGCCACAGCTGAACCCTGACTGCAGGTTTCAGCTCCTGTGAGAAGCGCTACCAGCGTTACTGACCTGAAGCCACTTTGCAGCCAAGCTGCAGGCTCCGTTTCCCTGATCCTCCAGCAGCTTGCAGTGAGGCTTGTGGGTGTCTTCTACATGCTTAAAGCAGAAAATGAACCTTTGGTCCAGCCTGACCTCTTTAAGAGGTTAAAAAAGATGAAGCCAATTAATTTCATAGAACTAGAAGCCGCCTCCCTTTTTTGAACTTCCTCTCTCAAAGGTCTGCACCCACGTGGTCTGAGGAGCAGGTATCGAAAACCTCAACGCGCTGCAGCAAGGCCCTGTAAAAATCAGTGACTGGAACTAAGAAAGGTGGTTGGTTTCTGCCCCAAAGCAGATATTCAACCCAGCCATTGAAACATTTAAATATTAAAACAGGATCGATGGTTTTTCAGGAAAACATGCCCAGCTACTCAGGACCAAGAGCCACAAGACCGAGCGTGTCGGGCGTGTGGACACACGCAGGACCAGCTGCGCTTCGCCATGCGCAACAACGGCTGAGCCACCTTGGGCCTTCTCTGCCTGAAAGCAGGACATAAAAAAAATAAGGCACAACCCATTAGCCTAAAAACCTCCACTGCCGGGAAAACCGGGTTGGGACCGAGGCCCCCCGGGGTTCGCCCGGCCCTGCGGGCGCGGCGCTGGGCTGGAGGGAGCTCTCCCCTCTTCGCGCGTTGCCGGGGACGGGCCACGAGCCGCTCTTCCCACAATGAGACAGCGAGGCGTTGTGATGAACACTTTTATTTACAAATATAATTAAAAGCTCTGACAGTTATTCATGCTCTTCCTTGGAACCTGAAAAATGTTGTTTTGTTGGAATTTTTTTGTTTTTTGTATTTTTTTTTAAAGTGCATGCAAAAGAAGTAAAGCCTTTTTTTTTAATCTTTTTATTGTAAGAAAATACACAGTTTGAAAGTGTGAATAATGCATTATTTATGACCAAGATCATGGGGTTGGGGGTGGACTTGGGGGAGGAACACAAACAAAAAAGAAAAAAAAAAAAAAAAAAAAAGAAAGAAATTAGAAATAAAGGGCTGGGGATGATCTGACAGACAGTGTTGAACTCCAAGTACTGAACCGGAGGGGGGGTGGGGGGGGTGGCTGGGAGCAGGAGGGAAGGGGGGAAAGAAGTAAAAAAATTTTTGATCAGAGAAACAGTTAAAATACAATATGAAAATAAGTAAAAGCTCTCCTTAAATTCCTTCTATACACAAAATACACGATTTGACAAAGCCCAATTTGTGCTACTGGGATCCCGTGGGCTCATTTAAGTGTATTCACATTCTCTGCGACAGCAGAAAATGATTATGATACAATCAAGAATATGCCGAGGGCCGAGGTCTCGTCCCCGCCTCGCCTGGCATGGTTCTTCTAAAAATCACCAGATCTTCGCCCCGCCCCTCCCCACCCCCAAAAAAGTAATAATATGTCACCACTGATATGTACATCACGATTAAGGTTTTTTTTTTTTTCCTGTAAAATGTATCAAATTTTTCAATCTTTAATAAAATTTTTTATTATTTAATTATTCCTGATGAATAAATACCAAAAAAATAAAAATAAAATAAAATTATGCAGCAGCTAGTTAAGGTAAGGCTGCGGATTTAGTCTCTCTCCCCCTGGGTTTGTATATATCATTTGATTACTACTTGTTTTTTTTTTTTTTTTTGCTTGTACTTTCATTGATTGGTGGTAAAATGAGTGATTGCTCAAAAGCAACATACATCCACTTTTTTTTTTTTTTTCTCCATTAAAATTGTCTCCAAAGTTTTCACTGAAACATTTTTAATCATTGCACAGAGACATCAATACTGTGACATACTATGGAAAAGACCGCCAGGAGCTGTCCTGCACCGGGACTTGACACAGGGGGAAAGGGGGCCCCTGATGGAGTAAGAATATACAGGCACTAGTCCGACACGATGTCAGTAAGAGAGACAGAAAGAGAGAGAGCACGCCCGTCAACATGGGGAATGTTGGTTTTGCAAGTTTTATCATTATTTTGTTTGCTTTTTGTCTTTCGTTTTTAAATGGCAAAGAAATTTAATCTCATCTATAGTCCTCCTTGGGATATTCTAATGTGACCAAATTCCCAAAGCCCATTCGCAAGCTCTCCATGTCAAACGTTTCACTCTCTCGCTCCTGCCTTTCCAACAGAAACTTTATCCTCTCGCTGCGTTCCTTCTGGAGGGCCGCCAGCTCCTCTTCGATCTGAAAGAAGCACAGTCGGCAGCCCCTTAGCAGAGCACGACCGCCGCGGGTACGGCAGCTCCCGGCCGCGTGGCACCAGGCGCGCCGTGCTGACCCCGCCTCTGAGGCGAGATGGCCAGGGGGACCCAGGTACTCCCAGCAGCCCACCCAAAACCTACCTTTTGTTCGAGATGTGCCCGGCGCAGCGACACCCGTTGCTCCAGCTTCTGGAGTTCTCTTTCGTGCTGTGCTTCTGTCTGCATCTTAATTTTGCTCTGGTATGCATTGAGCAGCTCCATCTCCTGCTGGAGTTGCAGTCTCAGGGCTTGGCATTCTGCTTCTTGGGCCTCGTCCAGCCGTAGCTGTAAGATCATTGGGAAAACAACATTCAAACCTCCACTAGTAGCTTCTCTGCTCTGACGCTAGTGACACACTGCTCTTCCTGCTCAAAGCTGGGGGGTTTCTGTGTTGGTGGCAGATTGGGAAAGCAGCAAGGGCTTCATAAACAGCTGCTTCCCCACTGACATGGTGGCAGGAGCGCCAGAGAAGATCCAGTTCTAAAACCCCACAGTGTGAGGGGCATCAGGGAAAAGAGGCGTGTTCTGCAGGATGCCTGTTACAAGAGGGAAAGCGCTGCCTGATGCATATTTAAAAAGTAGTTATAAACACAGCTGCATTGCTCACCACCCAGCGGCTGGGACTGTACCCCACCTCCCTGCACCTCGGCCAGGGACGCCCCGCCCGGAGGCAGGAGGCGCCGGGCGCTGCACCTACCGCTTGTGAGGCCATCATCTCATTGATGCTCTGCTCATACTGCTCGGCCAGGATGGCGAGCTTCCTCGTCTGCTCGTCCTTCAGACTCTTCAAAATTGTCTTGTGCTCACTCTTTGGAGTTACTTCCAGCTGGTGATTCTTCAGTGCTTTGTACTGCTTAGTTTGCACTTTGCATGTGTCCTGGAACTGCTTTTTGATCTGCATTTCCATAGCCTGCCAAGGAAGGAACAACGTGAAGAGCACAAAGAGGCTTTGGGAACGGAGAGGTTATAATGCATCCAAACGGGCAGGTTTGTGAGAGACAACCACAGCTCCCCTGTGCTCTGCGCTGTCTCCTGCCCCTGTACCGGGGCAAGCAGGGTGCGCTTCACACACGGAGCCGTCTAACGAGCAGCATCAGCGCAGTCCGTCCCTGCTTCAGCACTGACCACGGGCCTGGGCTGGGAACAGGATCCACTAAGCCCTCCTCAGCCCACGGCATTGCCGCCTTCCACCCCTGCGCCCTGCAGGTTGCCCAGCCCATCATCCTGCCACCTACCCCAAAAGGCATTTGGTTTTTCAAGGCCTCCCATTTTGTTACCTCACCAAGGACTCTCCAGCTTCCTCCCCTACCTCAGCCATGCACTATGGGAAGACTGCAGACCCGAGAACTTGTGTGACAAAGTGAGGAGGAACAGAAATCTCCCACAGCAAGAAGCTCAGAGGTTCCTAATCAGCCTAGAGCTGAACTGGGACAGATAGCACAGTGCTCAGCATACCTATGTTCTCTCTACCTGTTGACTCTGAAGGCAAGGAAGTATCACCCAACCCCATTCCTTATCAAGGTTTATAGGCTGACACCAGCAAGGGCCTGAAGAAAGCACAGCTCATCAGAAGCAAATTCCATAACACTTTGCGAAGGACTAGCCTGTTGTTACCCAGCAGCCTCAACCAGCACAGCAATTAAAAAATCCTCAGTGAGCTCTTTGCTATAGTAGCCCACAACTTCTTATACCAGAGCAGCCCTGCGCAAAGGAAAGGGATGCCAGGGAGAACGCACAGTGCTGGTGGAGAATGGTGGTTCTGCAGCATGGCAGCTGCATAGAGGCAACAAGCACACGGACCAGCCTGCCTGGCAGGACAGACACTGGAAGAGGAGGAAGGAAAGCTTCCAGCACCTTCAGGTTCTTTGGTTGCTGCCGGAGCTCCATGAAATGCTTCCTGTGCAGCTCCCGCTCTCGCCGCTTGTTGTATTCCAGCTGGTTCTCGAGTTCAGTCTGGTGCTGCAGCCGGATCAGGTCCATTCGCAGCTTCTGCAGCGTGTGTAGCTGCCTGTACTCCAGCTCGCGCGTCGACTCGTCGTGCCGGATCAGCATGGCGTGCTCCATTTCCTTCTGGGTCCGCTTCTTGTTTAACTCCTGCACAAGAGGACAGCAGAGCACAAGACAAAAGTTGAGGAGCAATTCTCTCTGCAGCAGTTCAATTTATGAGGCCGGGTGCCCTGGTCACTCTTCTAGATGACATCAAGGACTTCCATGTACCACAGGGAAACACAAACCCAGCAGCACGATGGGAACGCTAATGAAGCGGGCACCTTGCATCCATCCGTCCCCCTGTAACCTGCTCCTCTGGCAGCTCCTGGATCACCCCGGGAGTCTCCAGCAGGTGGCACTGGGACCACACAGAAGCCCTCTGTGACTGCTGAGAATCCCAGAAGTTTTTAATAAACACATCCTGGGGTGCTCAGAGCTGGGGGTGCCTGGGCTGGGATGACTGATGGAGTCAGGGCTCTTATTTGTCTGTTTTAAGTTACCCTGAGCCCCTGCAAGGCACTGGGAGATGAGGCTTCTCATACCACTTATACTAGAATGGCCAAAGCAGAGGTGAACAGCTCCAACACACCACATCAGGTAAGAAAAAGAATTTAATCTACCACTGTGTACAGGTGGCTTTTGGCCCCAGGTGCAGCACGTTTTTAAAAATGGGGATACAGCCCAAGGCTCACACGATCTTTCAACGTGCACATAAGAGTTCCTGCACATGGTGCCCTGCAGTCTAGGAAAACCTTCACTGAGTTACAAGCCAAAGAAGGGGAAGATACCAGACTCTCTCCCTGATTACTGCTAATATTTCTGTCTCAAGATATCAGCAACACCCTGTGCAGCATGGAGCTGAACCCAGCTCAGTCAAGCAGTGATTACAGCTGTACCTCTTGCTGATATTTGGTGACCTTCACAGATGGTCTGCTGGTAGGGCTCAGTTTCAGCTCTCAGGTTTACAAACTCATTGCTGTGCTTCACGCTAGCCTAAGACAGGCACAGCAGGGGCTGCCTCGCACACGCACAGTGCCCAGCACAGGGAGGGCCCAGTGCTGGCTCAGTCTAATGAGTTTCTGCAGTAGAAGCAAAATATAAGACTAATGATTCTGAGTTGTTGCTTGCATGTTGTAGTCCTGTTGTAATTCTCAACATCAGCACCTGCAAACGGGTACTTCGGCCCCTTTGGCTGTTACAGCAATGACAGGTTTGAGCTAGGAGAATTGCAAAGGAACAGGACCAGGCCTTGTCTCCGCATTCTTGGCCAGAAGGATGTTGCACATGTTTACATTTAGGCAAAACTTGCACCTTGACAGCCGAGATCAAAAGTTAGATCTACTGGTGTGCTGACATTGTTTCCCATGTGTGCAAAGGCAGGTAGCACACTCAGACAGCACGTCGGCCCATGCAGTGAGTTGTGGCACTTGTGCCTTCACCTTAGGACAGCACAACTAGCCTCTCTTGTGCCCACCCCACACCCGACTTCAGTTGACAAAGCATGAACAGAGGCACTCCACTTCTCACAAACACTTTCCCATTTGTACAAAAAGAACCTCTGTGGTTACTTAAAACATCAAGAAGAACATTCTTGAAGCGTCATTTACTTCGGCTATCTGATCCAGTGAATTTGAACTAGTTAGCAGGGACATTATTTTCAAGAAATAAATTCTTAGATCATTTTGAAAGTTAGGCCTTTCAAGAGTTTAAATGCAGGAGCTCAGAGGAGGGTTTCCTGCTTAAAATACCATGGTAGGTAACAATTCTGTTCTCATCCCTGCCACAGAGCTTATATGCTGTGATAAGGCTGCCCAAATCTGATTTTTCACAGCCATTCATTTTCAGGGTGTCCGAGTTGAGATGTCCGGATGTGATCTGCAAAGCAGCTGGGCAGCCCCAGGCACATCTGAAGCCAAGGGCAGCAAAACTCTGAACAGGTAAAATACAGGGCAATGTTAAGTACGCTGGGAAATTCAATGGTAGCAGACTAAGTACATGATTATTAGAAATTTTTGATCACTCACTCTCAGCCTTTACTAAAATACCTTCTCATCTGATAGTCTTTATCCAAAAATAACATTCATCAAGAATTCAGAAATTATAGGGACTACCATAGAAAAAATCTACAAGTAATAATTCTTTCTCCAAAGTGGTATTTGACTACAGGCAGCCTGTAAGGCAAGGGTTAATAACTAATGAGGAAAAGCAAGATGTTGAACAGCTTCTCGTTAACAAACTATCAGTTCTGTGGGCTGATTTGAGCAGAGCCCAATGGAAAAGCAACACCTGACTATTTGCAGACAACCAGAATGCAGACACAAAAGACGACTGAATTTTTGCTATTTCTTACATTTGTAGCATTTCATTCTCCAACCTTAATGTTGTTCTTTGAAGGCTATTACTGGTTTATTACACATATTTCAACTGTGTGAGTTTTCTTTAGCCAACAAGTAGAACTTCTCGCATGACGCCCTTTCAGCCACCCTGCAGGTGGCCCAGGCACAAACTGCTCCGTGCTCTGAAAGAAGCCCAGCAGGATCCCCCCCAAATCAGACAAAGCATGGGACCCAGAGCGGGTGGCTCACGTAACGTTTCTGTCTGCAAGTCAGTGATGCCACCCCTCCTCACTTAAGAAAAGCGGCCACATCTGTGTGGAAAACTATTTCCCAAAATCATGTTTCCTACATTTTTTTCAGTTCTGTTTAGCAACTGGAAACACGAAGATCTAGTGTCAGTCAGCAAACTGTTTTACAAATATGAAGTCAAATAATTAAAGAAATGTTTGGGAAAGGAAGTAAAGAGTGCCATACTTCCCGAATGTTCTGCTGCTCCATCTCGTGCCTCTTGGTCATCGTTTTTCTCTTGAAGAAACGGCAGTTTTTGTCATAGTAGAGTCTCTGCTGGCTGAGAAGATGGGCCTCCTCTTCAGCCTGTGTGTGCTGCAGGTTCTCTTTATGTTTGGATATCCTTTCTTGCTTCTCTTTCTTCGGCGTGCTGTGGTCCTCATTCATTTCCTGCATATGTACAGGGTCAAAAGCAAGGCTTCCCTTAGCATTACAGTGACACAGGACTTGGAGGACCTTGAATGTCTCATAGAATCATAGAATGCGTTGTGTTGGAAGGGACCTTTAGAGACCGTCCAGTCCAACCCCCCTGCAGTGAGCAGAGGTATCTTCAGCTAGATCAGGCTGCTCAGAGCCCCGTCCAACGTAACCTTCAGTATCTCTAGGGATGGGGCCTCCACAACCTCTCTAGGCAACCTGTTCCAGTGCTTCACCACCCTCCACCCCCACTGTAAGAAATTTTTTCCTTATATTCAGTGTAACCTTCAGTCACTGGCTACTCCTCTGCCACTCAGTTCATGAAAGGACACTGAAGTCCTGACCGCACCACCAGGTACCAGCAGAACCAAATTTGTCACCTGGCCATGCCCGGCCCTACTGCCTCTAGAGTTGTATTATAAGGAGGAAAAAGTGGCCATTAAAAAAAAAAAAAAACATCTCAGGGGCTAAACAGTGCAGCAAGGAAAAGCCACCGCTGTGGGGGAGGCTCTGGCCATCCAGGAAAGACAATGGGCCAAACCTGTCCCAGCTCTGCGCCTGTTTTACAAAGGAGTCCAGCTTGGGCTTAAGTTTTATTTCAACAGGATTCATGCTCAATTCTCTATCGAATCCGATACCTAACAGGGCTCCTCGCTCTTCATCTTCTCACCTCTAGATACTTAACAGCAAACGATTTTGCGATGTGGTGGGGGTGCTGTACTTAAGTAATGCAATTTGGGATAGATAAGCTATATACTAAGTTACTTTTCCTAATTCATATAAGTGATTACCGCGCTTCTGATCAAGTGACACCTAAATGGCTGCTCTGATTACTCAGCTTTAGCAAAAAAATCCTCCAGATGAGGAAAAAGGGGAAGAAGAATTCCCTGTGAAATCCCTTTTTCCCTCACCGCCCTTGGTTTCAAAGATTCTGCTCTACAGCAAATTGTGAAGGCACCTCTAGCACCCTTAGAGATTATTCTAGAAATGCCTCCAGATGTTCCTAATTCCTGAAAGTTTACTTGCTAAGAATCATAATCATGCTTCCAAGCATGACAGTATCCCTTAAACCCCTGGGCTGGCCCAGGTTTATCAAAATGAAAGTCTAGTTCATGTTCATTCCACACCCCGCTTCAGCCCTGAAAATGATGGTTTCTTGCCTCTTTAATCTTTTCCTTGCAAAGCTTGTATTGTTTCTTCTGACTTTCTAAAAAGGTCGCCAGGTCTTTCTTTTGCTGAGCCAAAATCTGTTGCTGGAATTTCTTTTCATCTGCTGCAGCTGCCTTTGCCTGCAAGGCACAGAGAGAGACGGGGTAGGGTGGGGGGAGAGACAAAAAAAGAAAAAAACAAAGGGGTAAGGGAGCAGGTACTGAATTCAGCACAAATCAGTCTTCTGTGGTGTGTTTTTTGGTCTGTCATTCTCCCATCACTCAAAGCCATGAGTATTCAGGCCACATGAGAGCTGCTTGCACAAAAACGGCACAATGCCCACGTACATTTGAGTTCCCTCACGCTTCTTACCTCTCCACCAGAACCACCCCAGAGGGTAAAACCCCACTAGTTTACCATATGGATTAACATGTTGATTTTCAAACAGGCCGAGTAACAGCAGCAAGCTCTGTCACTGCCTCAGCCATGAGGTAGAAGCCCCCTCCAAGCTCTCCACAGAGTTTGTCTGTCTTTTAGCCAGCTATCAGTAGCTACAGTATTGGTCGATGCCAATGGAGTGCCCATCATCCAGAAGGTTGAAGCCATTTCACAAAGCTAGCCAGGGCAGCTCCAGACAGCAACCATACAGCACGCTTAACAAGGGTTTTAAGCAGTACTTCCACAGCCTTCTCTTAGAGATGCGCTACGCACTTCTCCCTCCAATCTTCTTGTACAGCTAGGGAGCCTATAACTCTACTCACCTCTTTCTCCATCACAGCCACTTGCTTCTTGGCCAGCTTCTCCAGCTCAATGGACGAGTTGTTGGCATGCGTCTCCACCTCCTTCTGCAGCTTGAGGCGGTGCTCGTCCATCTCGGCCTTCAACTTGTTTTCCAGGGCGATCAGCTGCTTCTGGTGCTGGCGCCGCATCCGCTTATATCCTGACATCTGTTCCCGCAACTCGTTCTCCTGCTCATGCTCATGGATCTGTCTTGTAACCTGTTGTCAGGAAAAGGGGAAGAAGTGCTACATGGCCTTCTTCACATACAAGCTGTCCCCATATTAGCTGCTTACCTGTATACCAGACCCTGCTTTGCTGTACTCTTAGAAACCAACTTTCAGGGAATGCTGTTCCAGGTTTTGGAGGGTGCTATTGTTTGATACCCCAAACCAGGCCATCAGGTTTCTCTCTCTTGATTTCCACACCCTGCCCCCATCTTTAATTAGAATTTTACATGTGTTTTCAGTAACACAGCAGAAAAATGTCACGTTACAAATAATGCAAACAGCAGGTTACTTCTGGAAACAAAGGCGGCTGCTGGACAACCTTCTTCAGACACAGGACTCAAATTGTGAGGGTGACATGGACTTACAAGATGGCACCCATTTTAAGAAATCCCCCAACCCCCTCATCTTTTCCTCCCTCCCTGAGTCACCACGGTTCCAATTCAGTTCCTCAATACCTATTTTCTGCAACGAGTAGCCTCCTTCTAAATTTCTTCGTAAAATTCAAGAGGAGGGCAGACCGAGCTCATTCCCCACCAGAACTGAAAGTTTTCTAACAAGGGAACACTGCTCTGGAATTGTGTGCTCTTAACAAGATTGATCAGATGGTCTAAGCAGATTTAAAACCCTGCTCAGCTGAAACAAACCCACAAGTTCCACATTCATTTCCATGCCTAAGTGCATCCATGTGAAAGGAGGGGAAAAAAAAAATCCAGTAAGGTTTGCCAAAAATGTTCAGAAGAAAATGGAAACGGTAATGCTTCCATTTCAAAAGAAGAAGTGTCCAAGACTGATATTATTATTTTTATTTTTTTTATACAGTCCCAGGAACTTCACATAGAAGGATCTACTGGTCTTTTACGATATACCCGGGAGCCAAATGCTGAAGCCCTTAGTACATGTGTAGAGCTGCAGTCCCTGGTTCTGTACAAGGGGACCTCTCCCTCTCATACTTAACAAGTATGAAGCAAAGAGCTAAGCCCTTTGAAGGTGATCACTGAAGCTTTATGAACAACAGGCCTTCCTGCAGTCTGCAGGAGCCCAGTCTTCCTAATGAATTTCTCCATAGCAGTCAAGAGAAAGAACTGGCACCTACTACAGTACTGCTGTCATTCAAAGGCTGTTTTTCAGAGGTCTTCAAAGCAAGTTCAGATGTAGGATAGGATGCACTTACGGACCTGAGAAGGCTTAAGTCAAACAGAAGAAGAGCAGCTGCTTTACCGAGCAGCAAACCAAGCCCACTTGCTGGCAGCCCTGTGCTACGGGACTAGTAGCTGATAGGAAGCCATCACGTAAGAGCTCCAAAATCAACAAGCAAGCTTAACACCACGACTGAAGCGTCACCCAGGGCAGACAGCGTGCTGCCACCTGGCTCAGCTCAAACGACTACCAATACTTGGGAGGGGTGTGAAGAGGAGGTTAGGAAGAGCCTTGCGCAGCCTTCACCTTGAAACAGATTAACAACGATTTACACAGTAAATAGTTACCAACCAAGAAAATTATAGCCAGAGTCCCAGAATAGAAAGAAGACATGAAAAGATGACGCTACTGAAGTGGACAGTCTCTATTTTCCCCCCATCCCTTCCAGAGACAAAACTAAACATCTCATTGCGAAGAAAACAAAGAACTAGTCTGACTGGAGTGCTGTGTCAGACTCCTTTACCAGGAAGTGACAATGGTGGGTTCACCACATTAGTGAAGTCAAACATCAACTCTGAGGTAAGTGATGATGCATAAATCACATCCTCTTCCTACAAGGAATTTGGGGATGTAATTTTCAAGTTGACTAGATTAAATATACACTTACACCTCAGCAACTGGTATAACATAGTAGCCTTCAAATGCTTGAGACGAGGTAATGAAACAGACCTAAGCCAGACACCAGGAGTATGTGAGATGGTAGAAGTGACTACAGAAACACTAACACAGTATGAACCCTGTGTATTCTATAGTTCAAAAAGCATTTTTTTTAAAGTGTAATAGTGACAGCTATACTTTGCAGAAGTTGGTAAGCATTTGTGGGAACTTGCATGTTTCAGTCAAGTTCAGCAAGAATAAGATCTCTGACAGAAGCTTCCAGGTAATGAGTTTCTCTGAGAAGTCATCCAAGTTAATTACAAGAGACAGATGTCAGGAAAGGCAGGCAAAACCCCAACATCTCACATATGCCATTCACTACATTAAATGACATAGGACTTGCAGAGAACAGACTTGGTCAGGGACTTGCAGAGGCATGGAGATACAGAAAGTACCATGCAGCAGGACAAGATCTTCCTAGATGTGCTATTTTTGAGGCCCAGCCTTTTTGTGAACAGTGGGAAGTTCTGCACAGCATACTCCATTCCAAGAAGTTGGCAGAACAAAGCAAACAGCAAGAGCATAAGGAAAAACGGATCTAAGAATCCACTAGCAACTTTGCCAGGCTCCCCTTTGGTCTCATCTCTAATGTGATTTAGAACAGGCACTTGTTTTATTTACAGCAAAAATCATTAAACTTTTGTCCTTATTATTTTTTTCCTGCTCCTGTGCACCTCATTTCCAGTTTTGCTCAGTTTGTCTCCATCAGGACAAGAATTTAATCTCTGAAAGACTTCACATTAGGTCTGGGATATTTATCCCCAACAACAGGATGCAATTACTAATTGTAACAGTAGCTGATAAAGCCTTCCAGTCACAGCAGCAGACGAGACATTAAAGAGTCAGAGGAACACACAAGAATTTCATTCCTGGAGAAGGAGGATGGTAGACCTGGTGGACATTTTGTAGATTTAATGTCTGCACACTCATGCTAAAGACCTAATTTATCACCGTATTCTTTAATCGAGACCCACATTCTTCAGAACTCCGGTTTTGAAGACAAGGTCTCCAAACGGTGATCTCAGAGCATGGATGGAATTGGAAGAAATTGACATTAGTTACTGAATATGCCCAGTTCAGTACCAGAGAAGTTCTTCAGACTAAGCATGTCAACACATGAATGAATGAAGGATTATGGCTTTAAAGATGAAGTCCCTAATGAATGAACAGCTTGAGCAACCATTTTAGAAAGAAAATTTGGGGAAGTTCCAGTAATCACTTGGAACTTTACAAAGTATTTCACAAACATAATGCCATAGATTATCACGGGAAAAAAGATGACAACCGAATTGCTCATTGCAAGATTTGTTCTTCACATAACCAGAAAATGTAGAATGCTTTAAAGCAGAAAACTGCAGTTTCCTGAAGATCTGTTTGAAGCATGCAATAATCAGTCAGGTTATCAGCAAGACCAAAAAAAAACTATATAAAGCAGAACAGCTTTTATCAAGGCATGACATTTTCTCAGTTTCTTATCTCTCTGTATCTTTGGCACACACAGAACGAACCTACTTCCACAGGCAGCTCACTTGCCATAAAATCCAAACTTTCTCCCTTTCACCCCTCCAAGATTTTTGCTTTCCGTAAGGAAGTTGGGCTACAACTTCTCTAAACCAGCAGCTCTTTAGAGTTCCTTGTTCTACACTGTTTAACCAAGATACCAAACACTCTCCTAAAGGACAGATATTCTCAGCTCTCGATAACCAAATAAAATACTGAGCTCCTCTTTGCTGGCCAAGGCAGAGTATTAAGCAAGATACTGCCAGCAGCCTCTCTCAGCAAGGGAACAACTTTGAGATGAGAAAGAACAAGTTCAGTATTTTTAGAGCAAAGATCCATAAAGGCAGTGCCAGATGAGTCCGTTAGGAGAAACTCAACCATCTGGAATGAGACGTCATTGCTTCAGCAGAAGAGGGTGCAGGAGAAGAGCCATCCTGTAAACGTACCTGGTTTTGGAGTCAGACTGCCCTGGTGTCATTTTAATGGCCACATCCAGAGAAGCCTGCTCACATGTACCTAGACGTTTTTGTGGCTAGACATCTGGCTTTGCAGATCCAGAATGAGATCACATAATTCTTTTGGATATCAAAGAGAATGCCAAGGTCTTTGACAGAGTCCACACTGACCTTTCTATGAAGTTTTAAATATTAGATCATTTCATTTGAAAACTGTAAAAGCAGCTATCAAGGGAATGCATGAGGCAGTGGGGACTTAAGGGGTCATGCATGAAAGACATCCAGAATTGCAGATTGATGCATCTCTGCACATATTTAAAAACACCTTTCACTGGAAAGTGTTGATAGGTGTACTCTTATCAACATGCAGGAACTCTACCTTTCTTCTTAAACACTGCTTTCTGAGCGTCAAGGCTTAGCTTTCTAGTTGTAACTTTTAATTTATGGATCACTGAGAGTCTGCAAAAGAATATGGAGATGTAGTAGGTACCTGATCTCCATTTCAGATACTTTCACTACAGCAGCAGTAACATACAATGCATTTTCCACCACTGTTCCAAGTGAGTGATGGTTACTGTTGCCACAAGTGTGTCATGCAGAAAAAGAAAAAAAAAGAAAAAAAGAAAGAAAAAGGGTGGGTATGTGTAAGAGGTAGGCTGGTCTACACGATGACCAAAGAGAAAGCTGGCCCAGGAAGGAGTGACTAATAAAACTGTTGTTTGAATTACAATCAAAGGTAAGCTCCTTCAGCTTTCTTAACCACATTTGCTCAACTTTTTGCATTTTTTTTTAACCTGAGTAATAGCAAAGCATCACTGAAAGACTGGAAAGTTATATTCAGAACCTGTTTCTTTGTGGATAGCCCATTTCACTATTTTTCCTGGAAGTCTGTCCAGCTTCCTTCTTATTCACGTGATGCTTTTACAGAGCAACGGGGCAGGGGAATCACACATTTGGAGCGTAGAGCAGTCTAATATAGTTCTCCTGTCTGTAACCCCCACACTTGCTGAAACTTCTAGAGCTTATTTTTGCAAAGAGACCCAACTTCCACGTTGAGAGCACTCTTTTAGAAATGCCAGTCTTTCCTCTACCTGCAATAGCCTGATTTAAGGGTGAATAACAAGGACTTGAGGGCCCAAGACCCTGGACTCCACCAGCAGGAACAGCTGTGAAGCAACAGGAAGAGGCCCCAGCCCCCAGACTCGGTGCTTTTCCTCTATAATGCTGCCCTCCTCTCATGCTGGGGGGTGGTGTTCAGCAAATCCCACAGCAGAAGTTTTTACACCCAAATATCATCCCATATAATTGAATTTGGGGTCAGAACTCCCTTTTCTGAATCTCTGCAATACAGGCCACCTGATGCTCTCAACTGCATAACCTTTCTGTGCTCAGGAAACTGTACCCAGCTGCTGAGAAAGCAATGGTCAGCAGCAGCAATGTAGGGAACCACCAAAGCATGCTGGTTTGCTTAGTTTTTAACACTGTGGGATCTTGAGCACCCATTCATATAGCATTAAGTTTTTCAAGAAGCTGTTGAAAGAGTAAGTTAACACAGCAAGGTGAATAAAGCCTGAACTTCTGGTTTCACACTGCAAGTTCCAGATATGTGTAGGTCACTCTCCCCACATCAGCTGCACGGCTGACCTTACCCTCCCCATGGATATTTAAGCAGGAGACAAGGGGACAGGCATGAGAGAAGTTTTCCCTTGGCCAGAAGAGCAGCAGCATTCAGCACCACTACCCACTGACATCATCCAGCCACCGAGCGGTGATCGAATGCACAGTGATAAAAAAAGTGTGCTGACAGCCATGCCGGCACTTCAAACCCCGGCACGTACGCTGGCATTCTTCATGTTCTCTGGAATAGGTTTCGACTTAGCGTTTTGCCTTCTAGATTTCCATTTTGGAACATAAACAGGTGGAAATTAAATATTATTAAGGGGAAAGCCCACCACAAGGTTAACTGAAATTAAATCAAATATTTCTGTTGTAATCACAGGGAAACTTCTCCCCCACCACGTAACCTCAGAACCTAAGGACACAGTAACACCTCCTGTAGTACTGAGGTGGTGCTTTGGGAACTTCCCTCCATACTGGGAAGGGGATATGTGTGCGTATGATGGGGCCAACAAAGCTTTTGCATGGCACTTACTACTACGTACTTTTCCGAAGGCCTGCTGGCTAACATCGTGAGCTAACTGGTGGGACTTCCTTCTCCCCCAGAAGATACTGTGCTGTGCATGTACTGCTCATGCTAAGCTCACCCTAAGCGTGCACCCTAAGCCCTCCCAGCATGAGCCCAGACACTCTGCATATCAGAGCACGTTCCACAGAAAACCAAAAAAGAAAAACTTCTCCAAAAAGCCTACCATCTTCCCCGCCCGGTATTAATGTTAGCTTTATTATCGTTTGGTCACTGAAGCAGAGAGATTTAGTAAATCCATGTGACTAAGGAATTAAGGCAGACCCAGTCCCAGCCCCACAGGAGGCTGCCACGGGATTTAGGAGTGACCTTGGGGCATTAGCTGTCTTCCCCAGAGCTTAGAGGGCTGGGAAGACCTCACAGTTCATACCTTCATGTGAATATCTTTCATCAGCTCCCAAGGGGCCTTGCCATGCAATACCTTCAAGCCACCCAAGTAGCCCAGGGATGGCATACTCAAGGAAGATAGGAGTTATGGACTCTGCTGCTAAAAACAGCTTTCCACAGGGAGTAAGAAAATATTAATATATTCAACAGATATATCTATCAATCAAATTGTATATATGCTTGGGGTATGATGCTTAAGTCATTCATAATTTCTTCCTTCTAGCCAACCTAACTGGATCCTACTTTTATTAGCTCAGTGCAGGCAACAGTGTCAGCACTGTAGTGGGTGCATGCACGCACACACACGCATACATACAAAAGAAAAAAATTCATAAGGCAGAGGGTCTCCAGGAGACCAGAGATGCTGCCTGTGTCAGGTCTGCTGCATGAAGTCCTCCAATGCACACATTTCTAGGTCACACTTTAAACTGGAGGGGAGGAGGGAGGGAAGGGGGAGCAGGGGACACCGGCCTGGGGAACACTCAGGCTACGGCTATCCAGAAGTACACCTGCAAAAGATGGAACTCAGATGCTCTCCCCAAATCTCAGCCCATAAAGCATCTGGCCAGAAGTCGGTATGCCACAGCATCATTTTAAATCTTAGAAGCAGCAACCACCACACAGAAAAATTTTGGCTACTGACACTGCTGCTGCTTTTTCCCTCCACTCACAACCTTTAGCTGTGGTCACACACGTACACACAGTCTGTCTCATGCACGTAGAAATCCAAAGCGATTCAGGGGATCAAGAAATGGTGGTGTTGAAGGAAAAAACCCCACCGTTCAGGCAGGGTAAAACAAGAAGGGGAGGGCTCGCTGGTGTAATTTCAGGGTTGGTCTAGGATGATGTCATAGCACTGAGCAAGTGCCATGGCCAAACAGCGGGTACTTACGCTCCCCATCCATCTGACCACTAATACCATTGGGCTGAAATATTTCAGATTACATTTATTTTAGGCTTTAAAAGGCCATTTTTCACTCCTTTCCCTCAAAAAGGTTGCTACCGACTGCAGCCTGTGCGGATGCAAGGTGGGGGAGGTGGCACGACAACTAACTCTTCTGGCACACACCCCTTTCCCCTACTACAAAGGCATCCACAGCAATCACATTTGCAATAGTACAAATCTTGATGGATTCACCCCATCCCCCTCCTCTTTGTAAGCCCACAGCCCGCTGTAAGCCCTCTCCGATATTGCAACCCAGCAATCCTTCTGAGGGATCAAGCTGAAAAATGCAGTCACGGTACAGTTGCTTGAAATAAATGAATGAATGAAAAAACAGCCAGCAGCTCAGCCAGGAAGGAGCAATCTTATTGTTTCAAAACCATCTGCATCTGCATCTCCATAGCATTTAAGCATATCGCACACGAGCACATACACACACTTTATGCACATGCAAATAAACATATTAACAAAAGAGATAGGTGGAAAAGGGGGAGGGGAGGAAATCTAGGATTATATTAACTTCATCCAGGAAAGTGGCTTATTTCACATATACTGGAAATACACAAAGAAATTAAATATATTCTACATTTTACATCTCACACACACAGAGCTAAAATATCTTTCAGTGCAATATCTAGTTGCTATGCCAACAACAACAAAAATAATTAGGAGAGAAAAAAAAAATTCCTGACCCCTTTGCAGAGGGAGAGGGGGAGAGAGGAGGTGGGGTGGGGTGGCTGCTTACCAAAGATGCTGATTTGATTGTGGCAAAGCGCTCTCGGTTCCGGTAGTGGAGGGCCTGATTCTGCACTGACTGGGTAGGCCGCACCTCAGGCCTGCGATCCCTGTGGCCCACCTCATCCCTTATAAATACATGATCCTGCAGAAATGGATAAAAACAAGGAGAAAGTCCAGCTGTGCTCTTCCCGCGGCGGCTGCCTCTCTCTCACCCCTCTGTCTGCACAAGCGCCGCTGTTTGAGAGGCATAGTTCAGCTCTCTGCTAGCCCCGGCAGCTCCCACGGTACAAAATGAATAAGCAACACATTGCAGGCTTGGGTTCGGTGTGTCAGCTGATCGCTAGCGGGATGCCTTCTGAATCCCTGGCTGGGTTTTGGATTTTTTTTTTTTTTTTTTAAACCTCCAGTATTACATATGTGCAAAAAAAAAGACTCGAAAGCATAAAGCAATGCAGAGCTATCGGACTCCTCAGAAAGGTCGGCTTCAAGCACTGCAACCGAGCAATCCCATTAAAAATGTGATTTCCATGTCTAGCAAAGAAGATGCTGTTCCTTTTTAACACAAGAGTAACATTTTGCCTCATTCCCTTTGCTGAGTGGTTCGTCCTCAATAGGGTTTTCTTTGTCTCTTGTCTGCTATCTGCTGTGGAGGACGAGCATGCTGGCTAGAACCATGGCAGGCTGGAGAGGACTGGGAAAGCCTCCGTGACCGCTCCGGGATCCTGCTTTCCAGTCATGATCCTGCACAGTTCTAGCACTTTCTCTCCACAGCCCACAAAGGATTTTTTTTTTTTTCTCCCCCCTTTTAAAGCAACAGCTCACAGGTTTTAGCACAAATGGTTCCCGGTGCAACCTCCCTCTTCCTGGCCAGCAAGGCTTCACGAGGAGCGGCTGTGCATTTGCGAAACGGCACGTGCAAATTTTGCAGCAAAGCCCTCGTCAAGCGCATAGAGCAGAGACCCTAACCAGAAAGGCCGGCAAAAAACGCCACCACAGTCTTGCTGACTGAAATGGTGACTGCCAAAAGTCAGTGCACCTGCAGGCTATGCCTTCAGGACAGAGCAGGCTTTGGACACTGGGCATGTCCTGCTGCCTCCCACTGCAGCCTGCCCAGCGGCATGGGCTCCACAGGGCAGCAGTGACGGCAGCCAGTGCTGGCACGCCTGCCACGCTGCCATCTACCAGTTTCATGACTCCCATCCTCAGGTTCCAGCTGCTAAAGACTCAAAGGAAAGCTGAGATTCTTCCTGAATTAAATCAAGTTTCCAATTATCAGGGATGCAAAATAAAGGCTGCAAGCGCCTATGCCAAAAGGCAGGTAGAAGACGCCAACCCTTGCAGAGAATGGCTGCCTCCATGCACCGGGTGTTTGCAGGTGAGCAGAAGCAGCTTTGCCACGCTGCCATGCCAAAGCAGACACCGGTAAGGTCAGAAAGCCCTATGGTGAGAAACCATCCGATACGGAGTAGCATCTCCACCATGACACTGCGGTCATACTGACGCTCCTTTCCCACTCCGCAGGCACTTGTTTCCCCCTCTGCTGTCCTCAACTTCTAGCTGCTTCTAGTCTGGACCCACGCACATTCAGCCGCTTTCAATATGATTCTGTAAATGATTTCAAGCAAAAGCCAAAACGGTACAGAAATGCTGGTATAAAGAGCTGAATGACACGTTGATTTAAAGTGCTTTAAGCCTAATGCCTTTCCTCATATCCTTCATTTTGAGCGTTCCTGCTCCATGCTCAGCTTCCACCTGCCTTTGCGCCGAGAGAGCACAACAGCCAAAACCATCGCAGGATGAAGCCTGCACCAGCCCCTGCGTACCCACCCGAGGGAGGCAGAACAAGCTAAAACAGTTCAAAAGGACAGTCCTCCATAGAAGCAGTAGGACTACGGAGTGTAATAAAAGGTTGCAGTTTCATTTGATATTGGTCATCCTTAATACCAGACTTTTTGTTCCACTGTCTTAACAGGGGAAGGCAGTGTTACAGAAGGGCAGTTACTGGCAATTGGGCTGATGTTAGACTTTCAGCTTGTGCATGGTTGTATGACAGGCAGGGCCCTCAGACTTGCATGCTTTCCTGAAAAAGGTACATCTTAGGCTCTAAAACAGTCATACCAAAAAAAAAAATCTTGATTAAACATTTAAAGTTTAACAGTGTCGCTCAGTTTAATTGCAATTGTGGCTTCACTGGAAGAATATCAATCCCAAGTCTTCTATAGCTTTGCAGCACTCTCACCTATCAAGGAGGTGTAATAAGGTCTCTGAAATACAATCGGGGATACCCCAGATAAGCCAAAGCAGACAGGCTGGCTACTAACATCACCTTTTAGTTTGGTATTTCTACTGATGTGTTTTGGAGCCTTCTGGCACAACGGCCCCCTAGCCAGGCAAGGGGCAGTGCTAGAAGCAACGCTGAGCTTGGCCTCTTGCTCTCCAACAATCAGCTCTGCAGAGGTAAACTTGGCTCTTTGGGGCTTGCGCAAACACAGCCTCACGTGAATGCACTGGCAGGAGGCAAGCTGGAGCAAGTGGAAGGGAGTCAGCGACTGCAAAAGGGAACTCCTTTGATACAGGCTGAACTTGGAGCACCTCAGATACAAAATCAAATTAGAGAGCTGGGCAATCACCAACTGTATGAAGCTGAACAAGGGCTAGCGCTGGGTTTTGCCCCTGGGGCTCGGCAGCTGGGGCTGTACAGGCAGCCTGGGGAGCGAGGGGCTGGGGAACAGCTCTGCAGGGACCTGGGGGTTCTGGTCGATGGCAAGTTGAACACGAGCCACCAGCGTGCCCTGGCAGCCAAGAGGGGCAACCGTGCCCTGGGGGGCACCGAGCCCTGCATCGCAGCCGGGCGAGGGGGGGGATTGTCCCGCTCTGCCCCGCGCTGG
Source organism: Phalacrocorax aristotelis (assembly GCF_949628215.1). Lineage (NCBI taxonomy): Eukaryota > Metazoa > Chordata > Aves > Suliformes > Phalacrocoracidae > Phalacrocorax > Phalacrocorax aristotelis. Next base: position 2,530,164 of record NC_134290.1, on the reverse strand, counting down.
GGCGGCCTCACCTCCAGTCCTGGGTGCAGTTTTGGGTGCCACAGTGTATTAAGGACATAAAACTACTAGAGTGTCCAGAGGAGGGCCACGAAGTTGGTGAAGGGTTTAGAGGAGAAACTACAAGAAGTGGCTAAAGTGGTTTGTTCAGCTGGAGCAGAGGAGGCCGAGGGCAGCCCTCGTGGCGCTCTGCAGCTCCCTCCTGAGGGGAGGAGGAGGGGCAGGGCTGGTCTCTGCTCTCTGGTGACCAACGCCAGGGCCCGAGGGAATGGCAGGGAGATGTGCCAGGGGAGGGTGAGGCTGGGCATTAGGGAAAGGTCCTTCCCCCAGAGGGTGGTGGAGCCCTGGCACAGGCTCCCCAGGGAGGCATCACGGCACCAGCCTGGCGATATTCAAGAAGCACTTGGACAAGGCCCTCAGAGACACAGTGTGAATTTGGGGCTGTCCTGGGCAGGGACAGGAGCTGGGCTCGATGGTCCTTGTGGGTCCCTCCCAGCTGAGGGCATTCTGTGATTCTATGAAAATAAAGCTGAATAAAAAGGTCCTGTGGTAAAGATTTGGAAGACTTACCCATCTGAACCACAGAGGACTGAAGAGGAACAATAGTACACAGGAGCTACTATTATTCTACTGTGGCTATGAAACTAAGGTGTAGACAGGACAAATGTTCCCCATGTCATACACAAAGCCTGCAGCAGCACACATGAATGTACGAGGTTCCTAAGGTCTGCTGGCAATACCCCAATCTCCGGACCACCTTCCCTCTCTCCATTACATTAGTATGCCAGGGTGAATGTGAAATATTAAAACCAGAGAAGCAGCAGCAAATAACTGGAAAAAAAGAGGCTACTTAAAATGGGCATTCAGATTTTACAGAATGCTCCAAATCAGCACCTAAACTGACAAGTTGAAACTGTAATTACTTCTTATACAGGAAAGTTAATCTGTGTGTTACTTTCTGTTATTTAAGAGGTGGATTCTTAGAGGGCAGAATGTCATCCTGGTCTTGTTTTATGGGACTTCTAGTTACTTCAGTGCACATAAGCAGCTCACAGCAGAATCTAATTGCCCTACAGGAATGTGAATTAGCTGCATTCTCCAGTTCAAATTGAGCTGGGCAAGGAATGAGAAAATTCCTTTGCAACTGAGCAAGCAAAACGACCAATTTCAAGTGGATAAAAAACTCTGAGGTTGTCCTCAGCACCCCTTAATCTGGAATCTGAGGCTTCTGCATCAGGCAGGCAACCACTATTAACTCTCAAAGAAGCCCATGCAACCTTAATAGGCAAAACATTTTTCAGAAAAGCTGTCACATTTCCAGAAATAAAATCACTTGACATGAAGAGTTACTGAATCTAGCAAGTTATACTACCACAGAGACTGCTAGTGAACAGAGACCTATAAGATACATAAACGCACGAGTAGCCTTATCTCCACCAACCTTCCTCAGACAATGTGACTGATGGCTACTACAACAGACATCTACCACAAACCCAGAAAATAGATTCCTGCTCTTTTTATTTTATTTTCTTCTCCCAAAAGCTTCCTGAGAGACACTGCAATCATATCTCCTTTCAGATGTTGGCACAAATAGGAAATCTTGTTTCAGACTTTTAGCTCCAGCTTTGTGGGAAACAAAGATGCACAACTGTCACCTTAGCTTACGTTATTCAGTAAGTAAAATCTGATCAAAGGCATCCCAGAAACTCATCAAGTTTGGGTTAGGGTATCTCTCGGCCCTAAATCTGCAGTTCAAACATTGGTTTGTTTTTAAAGTAATGTATGTTCCCTGTATATATTTCACTTTCCATCTGTTTTCTGTGTTTATTGCAATATTTGCCTTATGAATACAACTTCAGGCATGCTCAGATCACAACTCACATTAAACCATTAAAATCCTGCTATTTAGGGTCAACAATCTAAAGCTGCCAACTTCCTACTGAAGAAATAATTTGTTCTTCTGACTGTACTATCTGCTACATAAGCAGTGTTCAGGCTGATCATGACAAACGGGGGTATTTGGCTGGGTGCTGGCTTTGAAATTACTGATCGTATTTGCCAGGACAAAACTCTCAAGCATTTCTATGGTATTATCTGATCAGAGAGCTGGTGGAGCTTCCAGTTGCTTAAGAGATGCTAAAGAGCAAGTCTCCCCAAAACAAGGACAAAACCAGAAGGCATGACACTTACATATATTATGGATTAATAAGTACCTTAAAAAAAAAGTTCTTGTGGAAGTCTGGGTAAACAGAAATACAGAGAAGCAGTTGGAACATTTGTTCAGACAAACCATTCAGGGAGCTTCCAGCTAGATCTCTAAACGGCTACAACTGGTGTATTGTCTGGGCATCTTACAGTCCTCATGGGTTTCTGCTCAAACTGATGAGTCTTGCCCAAGGTCACCCTCAGAGTAAGAACCTGAATTTTGCTCTCTAGAGTCTCATGCCAATTCTACCACACACGGTCTTTTCATCCTCCTCACCGGAAAAAGAGCTTTACCATCCGCTGCCTCTAATACCAGCGCAACATTTCAGGAGTATCTGCTTAACACTGTTGCCATGCATTTTTACGAGCAACACTAACAGGATGTTGCTAGCAGTACCTTCACTTTATGTTCAAAATATTCTGACTAGACTCCTTCCTGATAACACTCAATAATTACACTTATCAAATCATGTTTTGTTTTTAGAGAAAGACATAGCTTGTTCCAAGAAACACTAGGGGGAAAAAAAAAAAAAACCACAAACACATTGCTGCAACAAAACTTCCTAGGTTAATAAAGTACCAGCTCAGAAGACAATCAGAACAAGCACGCTATAGAAGCAAACAGAAAACAACTCATTAGGTAGATAAGAGTTGATTTTTTTTTTCCAACAGAAAAAAATTCAATGAGAATTTTGCTTCAGATTTTAATCACAGCAAAACCAGGCAGACAGATCTATAAATTGCCTTTGATATTTACATTTGTTCAGTATATAACATTGTTATATGCTGAAGCAACCCTTGCATTGACGAAGCATCAAACACAAGAATTAACAAAATACAAAGGAATCCCATCATCTTCAGCAGCTGATTTAGGAACTAACATAAACCCCAACTGTAAACTCTGATCACGCTAGACTAGCCTAAAGCTGAAGCATCCAAACTTTCGCCTCAAAAGGAACATTCAGTTGCATGCTGCATTTGTTGTTACGTCCACCAAGTAAAAACCTTCTCAAACACTGTTTACACAAGAGGATTCACTAACTGGAAAGAACTGCCAGTCTCTCAGACAAATAGGAAAGGCAATTTCTGAGCCGTACTGAGGACTTTAATGGAATTGCAGCAAATCCCTTCCTTCTAAGAATTGAAAGGGCAAGGGAAAACAAGTGTGAGATCATTCATTTTAACACATCGCACTAAATGCCTTGACAATCTACAGAGAGGGTTAAGTATCAAAAGTCTTTCAAGAAAAGGCTTCACGTCACCAACCTGCTTGATGTGACTCCAGAAGGTACGTGAGGAGTCATCGCTGCCAGGACACACCAGCCAAAACTCAGTAAGTCATTACCTAAATATCCTTTACATCTCATAAAATCAACATCTTTTCCAAGTATGAATCATAAATCTTGATATGTAGGAAAACACCCTCAGCTTTGCCTGAGCTGTAACTCATGTAGAAGAGCCATGCCAGAACACTCCCATCCATGGAATTCAGCATGAATGCTGCATCACAGCAGTGATACGCAAAGCGTACAGGTTCATTTAATGGGTTTGGAAAGTCAGTCAAGTTGTAACGGTTATTACAGAAGTATGTTTTTATTACAGACCATAGGCAAGAATTTGTGATGATCAACTATGAACATCCCCTTTTCATCCTTTGGTTATAAACTAGATTTTAACCAGAAGATTTCCCTGATGTTTTTATTGCCCAAGTTTCATCTTCGTAAGTACTGATGGTTTTAAGGTTGAAGTAAGTAACAACAGCTCTGTATTGCAATTGAACAAAACAATACTGTACGGTTTTTTTGTTTCGATTAAAAGAGAACAATCTTTTTTACTATTATAAAGTTTTATGGAAATAATACCGTGTGGGCGCATTCTAAAACCTACCACTTGGCATATTCATTTAGGACAACAAAATAACCTTTCTGGGAAGCCATCTGTACATATACTGACATATACCAGCAGTTGACAAACTACCTACGATGCATCAACCGATGTTTATATTCTCAGGAAGCCAAAATCTTCATCCTCATTTTAAGGTGAATTAACTGATACCTATCTGCTTTTCAAATCTGGGTTATGTGTCTTTGAAGCACAATGTATGTCGAGTTTAACTACCTGCCCCATTTTGTTTTTCCTTTGGGTTTTATTTTTCCTGCGCTCTCAGATACAATTGGGTTTGCGTTAGAGCTGCCATATACTCTTCAGTCCTCAACCTGTGTGGCTGAACAACTGAATTAGCTCCCAACAGGAGATGGACACAAGAATGTGCATCCATAGGTAAGATGATCCCTATGTTAACTGTTATGTTAACTGTCTTCAGAAAAGAGACATTAGAAAATCAGAACTCTTACACTGATCGTATTGACACTTACATGAGGGAGGTCACCAATCTGAAACCTGCAAAGGGGCAAGGAAAAGTTAATCGCAGGACAACTCATCCAGGCTGGACATCTGAATTTCCTCTAAAGAATTTGCTGGTGATTAAGGCATCCTCCTGAGGAAGCAGTCTGATTCCTAAGGATGGACTGAGATCTCAGGAAGAGACGATGCAGTCTTCCTGCCTGAGTAGCAGACATTATTGCTATTTTTTTCCTCCCAGGAGTTTAGGACACAGCTATAAACTAAGTTATATTAAAAGCTACATATTGAATTAGAGCTTTTTGTTACTGATATTTTCTTCCTGTCCAGTGATTCTTCTTCCACTCTATTAGTTTTACTCTGCTGACAGGTGGCAGTCACCTTTGTTCTAAGCTCAAGTTTAGAAACATGGAGCTCTACTGCTTCCCCAAAGCTTTTGTATTGTGGAATAAGTGAGGCTGTGCCTGCTTTTCATGGGGGTTTTATTACTAATACTATTCTCTGCCAGGCAAAACCCAAGCACCTTGGCTATTGTGAACTAGTATAGCCAGTGAAAGTTAACTAGATCAGAAGCAGGTCATTTCACTTACTCTATGACCACAAAACATTTCTGGAAGTTACAGCCAGCTAGCAGCTGTTAAAAAAAGAAGTAAAAAAAAAAAAAGAGAGAGAGAGAAATACCATTTACAAATGCTTTCGCTACATCAGCTTGTTTCTCATGCTTTGCCTCTGTCTCAGAACAGTTGGTCACAGTATAGGTGCTAGGAGATGGGGATGCTGGAAGCTCCTCCCAGCCTAGTGCCCCGCCAGTGATGTAGTGAGAGCTTGAGGTGTGTTCCTGAATTACACCAGGTAACCGCCACTCCAGGCTGGCTCTTCACACCAAGCAGTGGTCTGAAGCACTGAAGGCTGGGAACTCATTTCTCACATGACAGAATTTTTCATCCTACATTTTACAATTGCACATGACATTCTGGGGCTGGGGTCAAAAGAAATCAAAAGGCCTCTGACACTTGGACCTTTGAGCCTTAGAAAATACCAACAATCCAGGCAATTTTGCTACCCTGGTCACTTCACACAGTCTGGAACATCTGGAGGTTGTTAATTTACATATTTGTGAAATACCATAGCTTTACACAACACTTTGATTTGCCCTGTGTCAAAACAATTTCATATATGACCCTATGCCCACAGAACGGAGACAAGCTGGCTAATTACGTTCATCAGTATTTTCTTTTTAGCCTTTAAAGGCTGATTAAATGCAAAACAAAAGCATAATTTAAATTTGAACCCCAGGTTCTTTCCATTTTGTTTGTGATTAGGCTCCAGAGTGCTACCAAACTCAGCTCTCCCTACTTCTCACCTGCGAGAACAAAACCAAGTTCTGTGGATCAGCTTCATCACAGTTTACAGAAACACAAAGCAAGCACGAAGACAAATTGAAGCATTTTCCATATAAGGAACTTTACCTTGAAAATAGAGCGGGATGTATGTGTATATAAAGCCCCTGAAATGTCCTGTCCAATTTTAGTCTTTTCACATGTATTAATATATACATAATACACACATGAAACAGTTCTCCATTAAAAATTGCATTCTCCAAAGTAACAGACAATTAAAAAAAAAAATCATGTAATAAATTAAAACAATATATTTGCAGCTGGAATACATCCTGCTACACAGAGTCTAAATTCACCTTACATGTAGTGACAACAAAGGGTAACGCTTGCCAGCGCAGAAGGTATCTACTCCACTAGAATCAGTAATCCAATCCAATACACCATTTTTAACTATTGTGTAAAGACCATCAGTGCAGATCTGGGTTTTGTGTTGCAAAATTACCCTAAAACACCTGTGTTAAGTGATCTACAGGCGATTTCTTTTACAATACTTCAGTTACAAGTGTGCAAGAGACCCTGTTTTTGCAAACCAGGTAATAAAAACTTCCATGTTTATACTTTCTACTCAACCGAATGTCTTAATCTCAAGAAAACAACAGCTGTGCGGAAGTCTGAAGAGGACTGAATTCATAGCCTCAGAAATCTTCCTGTATTTGTACTTTAGAAGTGTCATACAATCACTATAAAATTAAATATTATTCTTAAAACACACAGGAAACACTATTTCTTTCACAAATGCAATTTATGTCTGACGGGAGTGGCTCACATTTGGTTTCCAACAACTGCAATGAGACTGACCAGTCAGGAATATTATAACGTATGATTATCGTGTAAATCAATTCTTCAAACCTGTTTTAATGCATACATAAGTATGACTACTTAACAATGTGAAATCAAAATGAATCCACGTTTCTGAAGCCTACACAAAATGAGAAAAAGCTCCAGCTGTAACCACCCAGAACATATAACCAGTTGCGGCGCTCTTCATTCAGGATGGTTCCTTGGGCTGGCATTTTGTACCTACCCCTGTTTTTTGAGAAGGGTCTCTCTCAAAAGGTGCTACTGCAAACTTATTTGAGAAAGATGTAAACCCCTGAAACTGGCAACTTACCCGCCAGTATCTTTGAAAATGCAAGGCAATCTTTTGTTGAAGACAAAGTTTCTTGAGAGCTGCCTTTTATAAGTGCTTCAATATTCAAACACAAACACTGTATTTCGGGGGGGGGGAAACTACTTACACAAACTTAGTAAGTACCAGGCTTTGCTGTAACCCTACAAATGAGAAATTAATACTTTTCATGCTGTTGTAATGTTTTGGCTCCTCTAGCAAAAAGCATACATACACTGTGAAGCTCTTTGCAAATGCAGTCGCACAAACAACCTTTATTTCACTGCCCACTAGCAAATGACACAGCTAAGGCCCAGCCAAAACTATTTTAGTCAAACAGTCAGATTAGATGCTGACTTACAGCTAGACAACTTAGCTTGATATCTAGCACTAAGAAAACAAAAGACAACAGATCACAACATGCATCAAAAGAGCATAAAAGCATTGAGTGGAACTTGACTCAAAACATACCTCGTGGAAAGGGTCCAAAGTTCTGCACACTTCCACTTCTCATGAGGGAAATCCAAGTGCAAGCAGATTTTAATCACACACTGTGACTGGTAAACGGTTAGCTTAGCTGCTATGCCCACTTGTCACCGTACTACATAATACAGTAAATCATTCACAAGGAAACAAGGACTGAGGTTACAAGCAGAGATGAAGTGCACATGCAGGGCTGGGTAAAGAGGCATGCGGTAAGTCTGCATGAACCCTGCCTAGACACTGACAGCACTACCTTTCTTCAGCGGCCTCTTTTTATTTTCAAAGGCTATTTAAATGCAGTTTAGCTTTTAAAGAAAAAACAACGCAGAACTTGATTATGGCAAGCCCGGCACCAGCTCCCGTTCTCAGCACATGGCTCAGCACAAGACCACAGCACACTGACCATTGGGCCCTAGGCAGGTGAGCCAACGCGAGCAATAGCAGGGACGGCAGGAAGCTATGGAGAGCACCAGAGAACATACCTTCTTATGAACAACGGAGGAAGTGGAATTAATTGTGCTCTCGTCACTATGCATCATGACCAGTTCAGGGCTGCTCTCATCCAGGACCTCCTGCATGCTGCTCACACTGCTGCTCTGACTGCCCGTGCTCACAGACATGCTTGGGATGGAATGGTTGCTGCCCAGACTGTCCATCTTCCTACTCAGGTTTGATCCAAGCTCACTGTCCTATAAAACAAGGGGCATCAGTTACAAATACTGCAGGATATCACCTGCCCAGCACATGACTGCAGTGCCTGAAGTTTGTTGTAAAGGCAACTCTGCAGAGTTACAGGTTCTTTCGTCATTCCTTTGGCAACTACATTTCTCAAGGCTGCTCAGGTTATGAAATACTCCATAGAGGGCAGCTGCTTTTGCCTCTTCCCCTGCAATCTTACTGACATGTGGAAAAAACTGGCTTGAAGCCTGATGTAGTAAGTCTGGGCACGGCTCTTGGCTTGAACAGCAGACATCCAGAAATATGGATGGCTGGTAGAAGGAGTCTCATATTAAAAGGAGCAGCTTAAGTTTGTATTAAAACAATGTTCCAAGTCAGGGTATGCTACAAAGCATTTTGTGAATCAGAAAAGGTGTAAGACAATCAGCCCATTTGTTTATGATTTGGTAACTATCACATGGTGCTCAACAGGTGTAGAGGTTTTAATCTCCACGTCCCAAGCAGTCAGCAATTATGTTTTGTAAAGCTAAAAAACGCCTTTAACCTTGTGTTTTCAGCCAAGGTAAACTCTTCATTCACCTTTAAGCAGCTGACTCAGAAGAGCCTGCATTATTACAGTGATTAAAACTGTTGCGATCTACTTAGGCATACCTAAATTAATATTCCTCGTATAAGACATACTTTTGATTCTATAGACAAATATCAGAAGTTAGCATCCTTTTTTCTTGTTGCATACTTGTACCAGCTCAGTAATCCCAGCCTATGTGCTTAATCTGGACTGACCGAGAGAATTTATGGAGTCTGTCATTAACTAGTGCCAATGAAGTGGCTTGCAAGGAGTTCAGAGTGAGGACTGAGAACTCAGAACATCCTTCAGCTCCTGGTCCAAAATAGCCTTGATTCACCAAAGTGAATGGCTTGTTACTGCACCCAGTTTGTCCTGGCCTCCAAAGGGAGCTTGGAGAGAATTACATTGCAAATCAATTCACAGGGTCCTCATTTTGTTGGAAACTGAGAGAAAGATAAAATTGACAGACTTGACAGCTTCGTATTTGATCGTGTGATTATGTTTTTAGCAATCAGCAGATCATTCAGAGCCTGTGTAAGATCACTTACAATCCAAAATAAAAAATAATACTATTTTGCAGAGAACGTACGCACATGAGAATGAAAATATTTCCAGGCTGCTTATCTGACATGAAGATATGGCTATGTAATTAATAAATGTATACGCACAAAGGACAGAGATGAGAGATTGCATATGCAACCTTAACATTAGCTTCCTGACTTGAACACTTTTCAAATGACCTTAACTTTCTTGCAAGAGATCTGAGGAAAGCATTAGTAGTATTTTGAGTGTTAAAGATTTGCAATGCTCCTTTTCCACCTTAGACAGTCTGAGGTAGAAAAAGGAACTGTGTTGTGGCATTTACAGTTGAGCAGCTTCTGTTAACCAGTTACATAGAAACTGAAGCAAGTGCTACGTTTTCCTTTCACTGCCAAGTTAGTGATACACACGAGCATACAACCTTCTTTCGTGGTACACAAGGTCAGTGGTAAAATGCAGTGCAGGGCATGCTGTGCACATGCAGAGTGTGAGCTTCATCAGAGTGTTAATTCCTAGAGGTACGATCTCTTTTCTTCCCCCTTTTTGAGAGGTGGGGACAGGAGGAACAGAAGATACATCTTGGAGTCAACTACTACCACATGTACCCCACTTAGCTGTGGAGCTTGGATCTGCTGAACTGTCACGTTGGAAACACATTCCCTTCCGCCTTCCTACCCTGTCACTCTCCTACCAACTTTTCACACACAGGTAAACAAAGCTGGAAGGTCTCAGGGCAAAAATCTGACAAATCCCTCCTCTCCCCGACCCAACAACTAAGCTCAAGGTTTAGAAGCTGGCTCGCTGGAGGTTTAGAACAGAAGCACCCCGAGCTTTAATCACAGCGTTTGCTGTTCTTGCTCCTCCTGTGCATCACCTTCAACGTGAAGGACAAGCTAAGCGCCAGTCCCTCCTCCTGTATGCTCCCCTACCTAACACCCGGGCTCGCCCATTTCTTAAATCAGAGCTCTACTTTAGCCTTAAAGGAACATTTGGCATACACAAATCTCAGAACCAAGTCCCCAAATATATGCTGAGATTGGGCATCTCACTACATATTGTCTTGCTATACCGCAGCAAAAAGGGATACAAACATCCATTTGCCTGCCTATTTTTCTGTTGAGAACCAGTCATGATTTATCCAATGTGCTTGCACCAAATGATATTAATTTCCGTCTAATCTCATCAATTGAAAAATGACTGGTTTCCTTCTCTGAGCCACAGTCAGCGTCAATTATCACACACTGATTAAGTGGGTTGTTTATTATATGCTTTAAACTGAAGCTGAATTTTATGTCTTTAACATTTTTTTCTTTAATATTAAAGAATTTTAAAAAATTAGTCTTACTGATTTGGTGATGTGCTTTTCAGCTCATAACAGGCCAATTGCTTCACAACAAAGTTATGGTAATTGGAAAAACGTTAACGTTAATCAAGTGGTCTTGACTGTGCTTCTGAGACTGAAAAGGTTGAACTGTCAACAGATTCTCCTTCACACAAGCTGCAAGCCACTTTCTTCTCTCTGAGAATCTCCCTCCAAAAAAGCTTCTTCCCTAAAGCTTTCAGAAGAAAGGCTACCATTTGAAAAAAAACTGAAGTTTTATAGTTGCCAATAAATGCACATCTAACACTACGTAAAGGCTACTGTCACTCATTATCCTACCCTACATCTCCGCTGAGAGGATATTCCATCATGGGCTGCATCCTCACCTAGGCTGGTTCTGCCCCCTTAAGGACAGGAACACCTCACTCGCCCTAAAGCTATTTGTAACAATGCAAACAAGGTAATAAAATAGAAGTACCTCCTCCTCTTCTTGAGACTCGGTCAGTGGGCCATTCCGTGTCTCCTGGAAAAGTATTTTCTTCATTTTCCGGTACTGAAGATTGTCCAATTCACGTACTGCATCTTTTGTCCTTTGTATGAGGTCTGTTAGTACCCTTGGTGGTCGGTCTCGGCGAACAAAATCATGCTGAATTAAAGGAAATAGAACGCATGGTTTCAGACACGACACCAGGACGTTTGATGTAAAAACAGGAACACAGTGACTTTTTTTAAAAGAGACACCTGAAATGACAGTTCCTATTCAGTAATTGCTCTGTTTATATTCAACAGTTAGTAATACCCACTATTAAAGGCTCCAAACACACTCAGCACTGATGACACCGACTGTACTCATCACAATGACAAATAACCAAACTGATCATGCTACACTCTGAGTTTTGAAGCGTAGGCTGCAAAATGGTTTGCTCAAAAGTCAAAAGATCTGCTTAAGTTCAGAACTCAGTTAAAGAGTACAGAGAAGTGAGGCAAAAATCACTCTGCTACTTGAAACTCGTGTGCCTGTGTGCGCACAGGCACATCAGTGGCAGGGGAAGCTGGGTAGCGGATGGCGAGGTGCAAGCCCTGGCTGACCCTTCGCAAGCTCTCTGCAGTCCTGACTCCCTGATTCAGTTTTCTGGCTGAAGTGAAACAGCTTGGACCAGGGTCAGGTTCTCTGAGCTCTCCAGGCAACGCAGCTGATTTGTCCCTTTCTGAGCTCATTCACTTGAGGCGTACAAGGTACGAGACGGTGCCACGTTGAACCTTACAAAGATATAGGACTTCAAAATGAACAAAATGCATAGAAGGTCAAAGAAGAATAAATTCTGATTATGCAAGACTACCTGCCTAAGCTACATGCAAAGGTTTGTCCCACATCTCTCCATTCCGATTCATACATACAACCAGTAAGAAGACTGCAAGGTTTATTTATACTTAAAGCATCTGTAGCCAGAGTTAAAGTAAAACCATTATTTTTTTAATGCAAACTCTTGCTAAGGATCTACTAGAAGCACAGGTTTTAAGTGCAGACTGAACAATAACTTCAATGGAATTTAAGTACATGATTCAAGCTCTTCTCTGAGTTATCAGATATGTTCTCCTGAACTGTACAACTGGCAGTGGATTATGAAAGCCTTGCAGCTTTCCCATTTAACCTTCGACTAAAGTAGACAGTCTGAGTATACGCTTGCCAAAATTCTACTTGGGATCGCTACAGTTGGGTGTGTTGCTTAATGCGTATCACAGGAGATGGCCTGAAGGCACAAACACCTTCTGCACTTTTCTAGAAACATTAACAATGAAGAGAGGAATGGGGAAAAAAAGGTGCTCTCTACCCTGCAATGCAAATGCCACAATGGCCTTTTATTAGAAGTCTGCAACAGCTGGACCCTGCCACCAAAGAAATTCCCCAGAGGGTCATGGCTGCCCGCTTGGCTTCACAGCTCTTTCCACGCCTGGTGAACTCAGGGTCCCACAGGACAGGGAAAAGCAGCTCTACCCTAGACGTGTTGCGCCATCCCTCAACTTCAAAAGCTGATACATTCAACTGTAACTGCAGTAACCCACGTATGAAAGGCAGTCCTCCGTAAAACAGGAGTCTTGCGTAAGAAGAAGCTGAAGGGATGAGCTGCTGATCTTTTAATGACTTGGAAATAAACATGGGAAATATCATGCCACGGGCTTATTTCTTGTTTTTAATTGAATTCAAACTGTTGTTCATTTGAGTTTTGCTAACGAGGACAGCTAGTTGTTTCACTATCGATTTTTTCCTAGTAGTGATGGCATTTATTTTTGAATTATAGCTAAAAGTTCTAAACATCATTTAACACAGAAGCAAAATGAATTATTTCTACTCCTTAACACAGAGAACAACCACTTATTTATTTATAAACAGTAACAATCTGCAGCTTATCTATGATTACAGAAAGGGTAACCATTTTTATCTCATTTTAGGTAATTTTTAGAAAGGAGCAATGTATTTGGAACAATGATCCTGAACTTAAATCCATCCTTTACGTCCAGTGTCTACTTGTTTATGCATATTCTTTAACAGCGCAGATACTAATTTAACTGGAAAGACTATGTGCTTCATATTCAAATACTACACAAATATTAGGAGACCACATGGAAACTGCAGGGCAGATGCACAAAAGTGAAAACCAAACCAAGAGGCTCTTGTATGAGAATCCAACTCTGACTGCTTACTTGCATTATCTAACTGTATAAATTACACATAAAAGATGTATGCACCCCTCTGCTAGGTACTGTGCAACGCTAAGAAATGACGGCTGAAAGGACTTAATTTGTACACTCTTTCCAAACTGTAAGATAAAAAACCAAACCGACTCAGAGGGAGGAAGAGGTGAGACCAAAGGCAGGCGGCAAGTTGGCTGTTAGAATGACTAATAGAACTCAAGTCTCCTGGGAATGTCATGTAAGCTGAGAAAAATCAGGGAAATGCGTTGAAACAAATTTCGTAATTGCTTAATTTTAAAAGTGAAAATTAGTGAGGTTTTCTGTTGTTTCTTGTTTTATTTCTTTTCCTGCATTTTAATATCACCACAGTAATTTGACTCTTTTCATCTGGGTTAGTGAATTGAAACTAAAATCAAACACCTCATTTAAAAATCAGTTCCCTTTAAGAAAATGTGGACACAAAAATTTGCTCTATCCCTGGTTACTGTACACAAGTGAAAACCCTTCAAAAGACAAAGAGATCTTCGTTCTTGTAATCTAACAAGATTTAGGGAGAGCTACTGCAGGCAGGAACATCTAGGGTACTGTTCTGAAAGTCTAAAACCAAATAAGAAGACTGAATATACACGATTTAGGAATAAGACCTCAGCTCCAATTGTTTGCACAGAGTTCAACCTAAGGTACTCATGAAATCATATCCTTCAATGAACTCAGTTATTCCTAGAGAGCAGAAAGGCTGCCAGTCTGCATGAATGAATCAGTCTGAAACCCACAACGTAAACCTATTAGCTGGTCAAAGGACTGTCAGGGTGTTGCGAGCAGAACCAGGGAACAAAACGCTGGTTATGTGCCACAGCACAAATGTATCACGGGGCGGGGGCAGAATACCAGGCGCAGAACAGAGAGTACAAACAAGCTCGTTCATCAGCCTTTACCTGGAGAGTGAAGGCATGAGGGTTAAATATTATATATAAAGAAATATCATATAGGGTCCAGGCTTAAAGCAAGGACAGAAGCAAGCACAAAGCTAGTGGTTAAGTAGAGCGCTGGGTTTCAATTTCTCTCTTGAAGAGCCCAGAGGCTCAGAAACATCCATGAGAATGCATTTTACTGCCTGAAAGAGCAACAAGAGAAGCCATAAAACAAAGGCTGAATGATAGCCTTAGAACAAAAAACAGCATGAAAAGGCTGTCAGGTAGACACAGAGCAGCAATCTAACCTACTATGGAAATTAAGCAAAACACTCAATGAAACTAGCAATTCCTCTGTTCAAGTATTTAAGGAAAAACTGAGTCCTGTTTACCTGGTGTGGCACAGCAGCATAGCTGCTGCTGAGAACTGAGTGGCACGTACGGCAACCAGGGGAATAGCAGGGCCACTAATCAATTTTGAAGATATGAAATACTTCAAAGAAAAAAAAAAAAAAAAACCTGATGGAAAAGGGGCAGGACAGGATTTCACACATCCCTACCTTCTAATGGAAGGCTGTTCCTCAATTTCCCAAACACAAAGCCCTTGGAGTTACAAGCAGTTCCTATACTTCTCAGGTAAACTGAAACCCAATGGCTTAAATGGAACCAATTTCTGATTCACTGACAAAACTTTGGCAAACGCTGGAAACATCACTCCCAGCACAGGTCCCCCTCCCACATGCTCTTGGCAGTTATGAACCTGTACAAGGTACTTTCCAAAACGATACAGTTATTTCCAAAACAAGTTCTGATTAATCAGGTTCAGTATAGAAACTATTGGAAGGATATTAACAACTTTTGGTTTTGGGTGTTTGATTAGGGAAAGAAGTTAACCTAGGTCTATCCTGTTAGTGCTTTTAACAGCTAAGTATGATGCTTGAACACAGAAAAGAAGCAAACGCATTACAAGATGTTAATGAATCAAGAGGAATTGCTCAAAACCCGTCTAGGACAAAAATTATTGGAAAACAGAGATCAGAAGACTAGAGAGAGAAGTTGGAAAAAATCTGATGTCTGGAAATACACAGTAGAAAAAAAACCCAGATGCATAGTATGTTTGGTAAGTAATAATATAAGGAGGGATCTACAGGTAGCACTAATCAATAAACTTGTCAGAACTTCTGCACCAGACAGCAGTGAAAAGAACACAGCATCAAAACCTCCTACTGTAACACGGAAGCAGAGCCAGCCTTTCCCAGCTCCCACATAACCACACCTGGAGTAACATTTCATGATGTGTATATTAGAGCCAGAAATGCCCATCCAGCCAGAAGAACTTTTGACAAAAAACCCAAACCAAACCAACCCAAAAAGTGGATCAGAAGGCTCGAATTAATGATTTACAAGAATAGAGCAAAAACAAGAGCTCAACTAAGATCAGGCAGAAAGGTCACGATAAGATACATATTCAACAGGTATGAACAGATAAAGAATTATCATGCTCACGTTAGCATTACTAGAGAAAAAAGATCAAGATAACCCTCCTGAACTTGGTCTGTGTCTGTCAAAAAAAAAAAAGACAAGACAGGACAGTTCAGAGCACCCCACACAGAACAATACTGCTCCGGCCAGGAGTAACACAGGTCACCCGGTCTCTTTTCCTCTCTAAAGGCCACGTTCCTTTAAACAATCAGCTGCTATCTGTAAATCTTTATTAAGAGCTCAATCCTCTGGTCATGTGGAGGATAATTCTCAAAGTACTACCAGCTCTGCAAAAGATTTGCTATTGCCTATGCGTCTTATGAAGACTGGTTAAGTCGAGATTTTGATTTGTAAGAGATTTTAAGTAGCAATTAAAATGGCTGTTTAGGTTTTCTGTCACTTCCACAGAGAAAGCCTGTGCCAAACGACTGGTAGCCTTAAATCTTACTGAAATTGCATTGAAGCTTAGCAGCAAGTATTGCCTGTTACACAACAGGAAAACAACATTTTTCCTTATTGGAGAAGGTAAGCAGGGAAAAAAAAAAGAGGGGAGCATCAGTAAGTTAACAGTTACATTACACAAAACTTCATAACTGCTCCAAAAAGGTCTTTGCTTTCACACAAGCTGCACCAATTTACAGTTTCCCCACTCTGTCTGCCCTCACTTAGAGGGCCAACAGGGTTGCCTCCCGTTCCTTCCCTCAATAATGTCTGCTCTTTCAGAGACCACATAGTGCAGCATGGTCCCAAATCAGAGCATCCTACTGACAGTACAGTATAGTAGAGAGGCTGGTGAAGATTCCTTCTTCATCAAAGCAGTAGGAAACATACTCCTAGGTTCTATCAGTTGGAATTTACTTCTGCAGCACAGATTTAACTAACACAGCTCTGGACCTGTTTGTCCTTGATAATACTTTCAGTTAAAGTATGTACAGCTTAGTCTCAAGAAAAAAAAAGGTAAAAAAATAAAAATCAATATTAAATCCTCCTACCCCCTTTCTGCTGACAGGTCCTTCTTTCAGCTAAAAAACCCATTACTCACACTACTATGCCATGAGGCCTGCAAGTTCTCTAACATAAGTGTAACCTCCGGGGTGTAAAAGGAGCAGGGTGGGGGGCTGCTCGCCCAAATGGCTCCTCACTCAGCAGTGGAACTGTTTTACCACACAGCCTACCTCTACTTTCTTCCAGTAGTTCAACTCTTGAGCATCACGTTATGAAGAAAATTGTGACTGTGTAACAAGCAAAGTCAGGAAACAAACAGCATAAAATACTCCAGCCTAGAACACTCTTCAGAAGGCCCCAGAACTCTAATGATTCAGATGAGAGCAAAGCTAACCATTTTGTTTTAGAAAGGGCAAATATTTGTTCACCATCTTTAAAACTATTTTGGTAGACAATCAGATTTTTCCCAAATTTCTCAAAAAGATTTGAAAAATTACCCGTAACAGGTCTGTTGATGACGGCCTTTCCTGAGGTATTTTCTGTAAGCAGTAATCAACAAATCCCCTAAAGGAGTCTGACCTGTAAATCAAAAAAAAAAAGTTCGAAATGAAAAAGCTGCTTAGGATCTGGAATATATGCAACCTTATTAGCACAAAGCAAAAGAAAAACCTTGGCTAATTTGTTCTTAAGTTCTAAGGCAGAGAAATTAACTGGACTTTTCCAAATCCTGAATAAGCTGATCCCACCAGTTCTTTCAACAGCTAAGGACTGTTGAAGCAAACACAGACACACAGTTATGCCCCAAGCACAAGCTGAAACCAAGCAAGAATTATGTGTACCAGTCACTATTTTCAATTTTACTTCAACTACTTAAAAATAAATGACAATGAAATGACTGGGAACTCCAGAAATGCGCTCGTTAAGTTAGCCAATGAAATGGCTCGCTGCTCTCTAGAAGCTTCCCCCCCATTTGTAAGATTGACTTCGCAAAGTGCCTCGATACAATGCTTAGTTAAACAAAACTTTAGCTATATATGAACTCGTATCACAACTGGAAAGAAGAAAACTGGTCTTCTAGGTGCCACTGAACTCCAAAGCAGCATAAAAGGCACCTTGCTTACTACTCCCTGTGTTCCCAAAGCCACAGCGAGCAAGCAGGTGACAATAAACAAACTGCAGCCAAGAATACTGGTTCTTATACTGTATTCACAAGTTGTCTCTACTCTGCATTGCAAATTCTGCACAGAATAACATGGGTATCAGTGTGCAGGTATGACAGCAAGTTCTTAGAATCTTGAAAAATGGGCAGAGATGATGAAACAAGGAAACTGAAGTGGAGTGGTTTTGATAAAATAATCAGCAATGAAACAATTATGCTACTTAAGTGCTTAGCAGTGTAACCGGGGAACTTCACACCTCTCCAGGAGCTGTTGTTTCAAGCCAGCTGCAGAGTCTGCCATGCATCCCTTAATAGCAACATGCCACCCTTGGGGACAGAGCACAGGAATGGGGTAACCCCTTCTCTCCCAAAGAGTAAAGCATTCTTGTATCAAAGTTCAGATTCTGGCAGCAGCCTGTAGCATGGGGAGCATTTACTGGCCACAGAGCTTTGATGACTTTTGAAGGCCCTCACTGAAAAATATCCAGTTACCTCCATAGTCTGTGTACCTCTCCCCTCCCTTTCTCCATATTTCAGCTGCACTACAACACTAACAATTCTTCCATCAGGGATCTTTTGAAGCTGGAAACTTTGCTGAGCTAAGGCTGGCTTAATGCATCCAAGAACACTTTTAATTCCTACAGCATCTACAGCCCCATAATTAACACCTCCACACATTTCAATTGTAGCATGGCCAAAGTGACAGAAGGTCAAAATTGAGCCTGCCTACGCAGGAGCATTATTTGAGAATGTGGCCACATCACTACACTGCAACAAAAACTTTTCTTGACAGACTTAAAAGACAGACAACCATTAAAAGATCATCGCAGAGCATTTTCAGGGAAACAAAACCAAAATCTGGTAATAGCTCTCTTACCATTCATTTGACTGTAACGTAGGGGAATCATTCTGGGCTATGTGATATAAGGCACTCATTGCATTCATGTTGAAAAGTGGAGGCTTCCTTTCAGCTAGAAAGAGAAGAGAAAGGTGTGATAAGGCAGTCTGGAAAGAAAAGGAGAAAGATATGGAAGTATAAGCAAGGGTATCACTGCTAAATCAGTAGCTCATTACTGTCACCATTGCATTTATGCTAATTATTTAGTATTCTAGGTTAGACCAGGACAACCACTCAAGGAAAGCTGTTATTCACTTGAAAAGGAAATGATGAAATCCAAAGAGACCAGGATGCAAGTTATAAGGAAAGGTTTCCAGTAGATTCTACCTTAACTGCAACACTGCACACCTGACCTGCTATGGTAAAATCAGCAGACGCTGACTAAAACAGAGCTCGGATGTACAGCATGTCAGGGCTAGGAAATCTATGTATCAATCCCTACAGATCTTTGATACACTCCTCTAACATCTGTATTAAGGGAAAAGTGTGGCTGCCTGTTTCATTTGTCCTTGGCAGTCACCTGCAAGTTCGCCACATTCACTGCCAGATGTGATGTTAACTCGCCCTAACTAAAATTCTTCCTAGTCCTTGCACCAAGACAACAGCTACCTACCAGCCCCTGACCTTTCGGGAGCGCATCAGATCTCACACAGAATTAAGAAAGGCTAGTTTTCACCACCATCTCAGGTCAGTCATGCCAATCAGCACGCGATGCCAGGATTTTTAAGTTCGTGTCAGGTCAGAGCAATCACTTGTCCTTGACATGCAGCATGCATGAAAACCACTGCATTTTCTTTTCTTTAAGCAGTACTTACTTTCGGCTACACAAGAAATTAAGACATCAGTATTCAAAGAAAGCCAAGTGGTGCTCAACAAAGAGATATCCTCCGATAGCTACCTGACCCCATGTTCAGATATGGAATCATACAAAGGCAAAGCTCACAGCTTAAAAAAAAAAAAAGCTTAATACTTCTTAAAAAGGTAATATTAAAAAAAGCAAACCCATCAAGTATGTAAAATGGCTTTGAGGTTCTTGACTGAAAAGCTCCATAGAAATTCTAGTATCAAGACTCAGTGCCTACGCAGGACGGGGTAGCATGATATCTATTCTACCACTGTGATTCACTCCTTGAGAGGCCATAAATAGTCTAAACTCCACAGACACACAAAAATAATCGGCCATGCAGAAAAACAGAAGTCTAGAACTTCTGATTTTTGCACTTGTTATATCAAAATACAGACCGTGTCAGCAAGGTGTTAGCGCTGACATGAAATACAACACTGGAATTACTAGTCATTTACACCATTACTGTCTCCATGTGGGGGTCAACACTTCTTCCCATTCTGTAGGTCCCCTCTTTTTTATCTCATATATATTTCTGCTGATTAAACATATTTATAAATAACATTTTCAGTGAACTTGCCCTCACAATAAGGTCTTGACGTACTGCTGTTAAGCATAATCCATATCAAGAGTATCTTTGAAAATAATCTACTCAGCACATGCAAGGTCAATATTCAAACTTAAAGTGCACACATCTGCCACCTATACCTGCTATCACACCTACACCTGCTTCAGGCTGTGTGGATGCATTTCATTTGCCCTTTGCAGTGCAAGCCCCCTTTTCTTCTCATGTAAAGAACCTGCCCACACTGAATCACATCACAAACTTTCAGCTGAGCTTGAAGATTTTTGTTTCAGAGTGGGGAAGTAAGAAGAATTGAAAATGAAACGTAGGTCCCTTCTGACACACAGTTATTAGGACACCAATTCCCTTGACGTAAGCTGGAACAACTTTCTCAAAACCCAGGTTGAAAAATACAGACTATAAACCACAGTTTCTTCTCACACAAGACTAGAATCCTCTAGTTATTAAGGGAATAACTGAACAGACCAGATGAACATTAAAGCACAGCAGCATTAGTGGCTTGCTCTTGATTTGCCAGTGAGTAAAAGATTTACACTGAACTGTCAGTGCTTTCCAAGTAAGGCTTTTTAAAGAAAAACAAAAACAAAACAAAAAAACCCCGCCAAACCAAGAAGACATATATTGCAGACAGTTAATTATTTGTCTCATCTGCCAAGTATTTACTCACCTAACTCAATACACGTGATCCCAAGAGACCAGACATCCACCTTTCCATCATACTGTCCCTCGTCCATAGCGAGGATCACCTCTGGTGCCATCCTACCAACCACAGTGCAAAACACGTGCGTTAGGGGATACAAGTTGTGACTCCCAGCACATAGCTCAAAACGAGATGGCTTCATTATCTTCCGCAGCGCAGCAGACCAGAACTTAAAGAGCCAGCATGGAGCTGAGTAAAGCCATGCCGAAATGAAACAACCCTTGCCTGCACTAGCAACTCTTCCAAGAGGCAGTTTAAGAAAGGAAAGTAAATAAAAGGACAACCTGCTCGTCTTGCTGTTAGCGCAACATGCTGGCACATGGGAGACCCACAACAACCTCAAAGGCATTGTACCTACAGGCAGACAGCAAGGGCTGGGAGAGTCCTAAAGGCATCACCTTCACTCTCACCAGGAGATGGTGGGTTTTCCTTCGGCACACCAGGAGAAATTTCCAGCAGATATATGCAGCCTATGAGTGTAGCTATGAAAGGAACAGGGAAACCTGGAACAGTGGGGAAATATGGTGATCCAGGATAAAGGGATGAGTTGGAGGGAAGGAAGCAGTGGGCCCAGCCTGAAAAAAATCAGTCTCTTAACTTTTGTTCTTCAGAGATGAAGCAGGCTTCCTGCCAAATGGACTTGTTCAGAGGTTGGGCAATAGGTGACCTCCCATCAATGCCTGGAGCATCTGCCACAAAATAAGTGGAGCATACAGCTATGCTGGTCCACTATGTTAGGAATGCCAAGCAACCCAAGTCATCCTTAAGCAAGTTTCTTCAAAGCAGAATTTAAGCAGGTGTGTGACTTCCAGTCTGCATGGCCAGATTAACAGGATTCCCTTTTTCCATGTGGCTGTCTCAGTTCCATTACCTACGGCAAGTGTTAATAATTTTTAAGCCAACTGCATTACAACAGTCGAAACATTAACTGATGCCATTTCAAAGTGCTGCGCAGCCTACCTCTACTCATGGACACCGAGAAAGAACACATTTCCTGAAAAGCTGGATGCAGTGATTTTAAGAAAACTGCTTAGTTAATAAAATTTTTATGACAGATATTATTTTCAGATTGTGAAACACTGGAAATGGAAGAGAGCAGTCTTATAAAAGGAATGAAGTATTGCAGGCTTTACTCACCAGTAAGGTGTTCCCACAAAAGAATTGGCAGGGGAGACTATAGAAGCAGACCCAAAATCAGCTAGTTTCACTTGACCTGGTTCTGTTAGAAGAATATTTCCAGCTTTAATATCCCTTTAAAAGTAAAAAAGAAAAGTATAGTTCTGGTTACAGTAGTATAAGTTTCAAAAATTTACAAACACACAGAAGACCACTAACACCTTCTCAAATAAACACCCACAAACACATGAGACTATATAGAAGTCTAGTATTACAGAAAGCTAGAGAAATCAGATTCATGGGTTTTTTGGGAATGGAAACCTGGCTGTACCTGAAGGGTAGGGGATGAGGGAGGAGAAGAGATGAGCCATGGTTGCAAGGTTGAGACCCCTAACAGAGATTGAGGAGAGATGTATCCTAATATCCTGCTGTGACACCTTAAACGATACCAGACATATTATTTTCATCTTTCAAATGCCCTAGGCTGCCTTATCTGATCCTTCCTACAACTTTCAGATAATGCATACATTTAAGAGGTTAACGATAACGACATTACTGAAATGCTAAAGGCACAAGAGGTATCAACACCTTTGGCACCGTAAGTTTCTAAATTCCAGCAGTAAGTGGGATAATTTCAAATTAACTGCCCATGACATGCTGAGAAAGGTTAACTCATTTTGCATACCTTCCAAGATACTTGGCAATGACCCTATTCAAAGTTTGGGACGGACTTGTCAGTTATATCTGAAATATTTTTTTTTTTTCCACCTATCTGACAAAAGGAGGAGGATTGCTTTAAGAAATTCAGGTCTACTGACCTGTTGCTGAAAAAAATCACAATATAGCAAAAGTTCCTTAAAACCCTGATACAGCACTTCAACAACAAAGGGAAAACTGCACACTGGGTATGCCACAGATGTCTTTACATGGGCAAAGCAAGCTATTTGCTTTTGCAAAAGCAGACCCTCAACGTAAATGGAAGACGTGTAAGGGATCCCCGTCAGCCAGGCTGCACAGACCATGCAGTCTGGAATGTCTCTTTGCCATCTTTTAAAAAAAATGTCATGACACACTTTTTGTAAAAAGATACAAGAAAAATACCAGCTTTTTTTATCTGGTGTTCAACTCTGAGTCCTTAAACACCAAAGCCACTTATCAGTAGCAGTAGTAGACCTCCAGCCCAAACAAGTTACTGTAGATTGCCAAACACACTCGTACTCTGACCTAATGAAAACCAAACTAATTAGATAAATGGAAGGGGAAACAAAGCTATCTTGTATTTGCTGCAGAGGGAGAGCATACAATGAATTGTCATACAACTGTTGAAGTGTAATGATTTGTGCATCAAATACAAATCCAGTATCACTGTAGACCCAGAGAAACGGCAAACTGAAAGACCCTTTAAACTCAGCACGACACAAACACTGGTGAGATGCCTTTGTCTCCACAGGGCAGCACACAGCATAGGCAAAGCTGGGATAAAGAATTTACTTATAGGCTCTCAGTATAAAAGCTGGAGTAAGACCCTCTATTCCCCCATTCTCAGGACAGTATCACTTTGTGACTAGTAGTATGGAATTTTTTTTGACATGTGCTACTCAAACATATCCTGACACGTCTTCGTGTTTTGGGTCTATGCATCTGTCTCTTCTGCTGAAGGACAAGTGCTAAAGAAGTCAGCTGTGTGCAAGAGTGAACACCTCAAAAGTACAAAAGATAGAGCACAGGCCATCCTCTCTGTTACCATCTCCACTGCTGCCTTCACTGTACACCAACTAACAGAAGACTCAGCAGGCATGTCAGGTATCAGCAAACATATATGCTAACTTAGCTTTGCTTTGTACCTGCAATTAAACAGAAAATAATCGCATCCTTTGCCATCGCATAGTGTGACATTAGAACTAACTGGTAGCAGAGATGCTGTGGGAGCTCAGGAGGCAAGATTAGAGACTTGCATTGTTGCTGCGTCTCCACAAGGTGTCCCCCCGTTCTAGGTCACGCTCGTTCTGCCTTCCTTGCTGTGGGGCAGGGAAACCACAGCTGTCCCAGCTGCCAGCTTTGGTCCCTTCTCGTTCAGCGGTTGCTTTACTTTGCTCAGTGCTACTGGAACTGGCGTGTGCGACTACAGGGGAACTGCACATCAGCACAGCAACTCCTCATTCCTGGACAAGAAAGCTAGGAAATGGCACTCTTTTGCCTCTTCTTTTTAAGATACAACACCTATCAGAAAACTAGAAATCTCTTCTTGGTCCTCTTTCCTGAGAGAGGAGGCTTGCCTTCCCATCTTAGAAGTGAAAAGGCAGAATACCCCCTGGAAGAAAACCAGCCGGACAGGAACGACCTGCGTGTACTTCTAGCAGTGACTTTCCTTACGACCGCTCTCAGCACGCTGCAACAGCAAAGTGACTTCTTCCAGTTTGAAAGAGAAACAACCAGCTTTGTTCTTGATACGCAATAGGCACACTAGTTCAAAGTTCACACAGAGTAGCTGGCATTCATTATGTGAAATCGCTGAATTTACAACATGTTAATTGTACCATGTTAGAAATTCCTAACAAGTAGCGAGAAAAACTAATTCTCAGTAGTGTCCATACAGGGAGCCATTTACTATAAATAAGCATTCAATGCACTTTGAAAGCAGGTAAAATATACCAAAACAGGTATTTTTATGCTCAAATAAGAGCATATATGCAAAGGGATAATAAAAAATAATCTGATTTTAATTTCATAAATTGGCATTCATGTTTAAAGCAATATTTCACTTAAATATTATTTAATAACCATGTTAGAATAACTACCTGGGGTGTATCTACACAAGTGACAAGTAGTAACTGTCTCTGTAAAAATCCCTCACTGTGTCAGCCTCAGATACACTGATTTTCTGCCTCAAGCTTGCCACTAGATGACAAAGATGCTTTTATCCCCGTAAGTTAGTCTTTACTTGGCTCGTTCTGATGACTCTCCACTCACATTACACAAATCTAGTTCTCACTCATTTCACAAAAGTCCCTGACATATCAGTAATACCCAAAATTAGACAAAAAAACCCCAAACATAAAATGAGAACATGCAATGCTGTTGACAAAAGAATCAAACAACACCAAGCTCCTGAAAAATATCACATTATGAAAGACAAATCTAGGAATCACAAGCAGCCTGTCAGAAAACCTTCCTCTGCCTGTGTGCTCCAATTTCTCCTAAGGTAGTTTTACCCTAGACTTACGCTTTCATCAACTGATTTCTGAAAGCATAAAGTTTTACTTACTCATATAAAAATTCTCACAATGCCTAGTCTTAAAAACAGTCTAACTCTTTCACTCCACTCTGCCTGGCAAATTTATGGTGATGTTTTCCTGTCAGTCAGCCGACATTCAGATGTATTCTTTGTTACCAAGGTTTGCAGAGGAAAAATGCTACCATCGAAGAGAATTCAGCACTGGATATAGCCACATTAAATTATTTCAACAACAACAAAAAAGCACTCCTTAACAGCCAACATCTTTTATTTATACATCTACCCTTGGCATTGGGGGTACTGACAAGTGTACTGGAGAAAATTTTGGTGGAATAACCTTTACCAAAGCCGTTTAAACACAGCAAAGCAGTTTTCAGACTCTAGAGAGTTGAAGAAGGAAGGATATCTAAGCAGAACTGAGCTCTAGCCTTACCTATGAATCTTACAGTGAGAGTGCAGGTAGGCCAGCCCCTGCAAGGCACCGTGGGTGATGGCAGCAATCTCCACTTCCTGAAGTGGTTTCTTGTGAACTATGGAAAAAATTAAAGAAAAACCATAAGAAGGTAAGTGTGATCTTTTCCTAAGAAGGTGTTTTTAAAGAAAATGAACCCCACCAATTTTGCCAGCTATGAGGTGAACATCGTCTTCGTCGTACTAGTTTCCTACAGCCCGATGGCCATTAGCAGCTCTGAGCCTATGCACAGCCCACGCGTGTATTTCACATCATAGAAAACCACATTTTTCTTCACATTCCTGCTAGGGCTAACAGTTACTGTTAACACCAGGAGATCTGCCTGAGCTCAGCTTGCCAAATGTATTTTAAATACTCTCATTGTCCTTCGCAAGGAAAATTTGCCACTTTTTTCCCCCAATAGACAAAAAACAGGAAAATGAGGAATACCCAAATAAATGTCCAAAGCACCTTCCATATATCCCTAAATACGACTAGCATGTGCCTTTAGCTGACTATATCTTAGAAACAAAAGATATGGCCCACAGAGAGCACTAGTTTTTGCAAACTTTGGCTTAGATTCCCCATTCCTCTGCAGGTGCTGTTCTAGTTTTGAGGTTGTATCAGTCTCTTGTTCTATAAAACCATCTGTAATTATCCCTACAAACTGCAAGGCAAGGACAAAGGTGATCTCTGCAGGTTGTTGTTATGGATATTCAGAAAACAGGCAGTCTGCTTCAGTCATCAAGAAGGCACAAATTACAGGAACATAGCTATATACATTTATACCTTCATTTTACAAGATATAAATGTGCATACCAACTATATGTAGCACTGGCCTCCTGGGCAAGTCTCAGCTTACCCTTGGAATGACAAACCCAAGCGTTCTAGCTACAGAATAGAGCAGTATAGGCAGACCACCTCTTCCATCTGCAAAATACCAGCCTATGAGAAAACAGCCTCCCACTATACTCAGAAGGGGCACTAAAAGCAAAGACTATATAAAACTTACCCTCTAGCAAATCAGAAGCTGATCCTAAACAGTACTCCATAACCAACTGCAAGAAAAAAACCATGCTTTTAAATAATAGGGTAGACACTCCCCCACAGTTACTACTGGAATGGCTGAGAAACAGTAGAAGCAAATAAAACCCTAAGTTGCATGAAATGCAATAAGCAATGAACAAAATAAAATGCTCCGAACATTCCAGCAATGTCAAGACATGTTTCATTGCTGTAGAGAAGGTTTAGGCCCTAGGAAGTTTGTAGGGAGATATTAGAGGATGTTCCACAATAATTGTTTAATCTGCACAAACACAGGCCTGCCCCAGAAAAGCAGGACTTTGTTCCAATGTCCTGAACATCTATTTCCTTTAAATTACCTGGAAGCTGCTCCAGATGACAGGGACTACAGGCAGCACGGGATGAATACTGCTGCATGTAAAGACACTGCGTGTACTGAGTATTTGATTGCTGTACCATACATTTTCTGCTCATGAAGACCTCTCAATGCCACATCACTCACTCACCCATGCCGTATGCTCTTTCAGATAACAGCCCTTATACTCTATTGTGTTGGGGTGCTTCAGCTGTTGTAGAAACTTCACTTCTTTGATGATATCCTGCCATTTCTAACAAAAAAAGGGAAAAGATACAAATGTATTTCTCTGCTTAATCCCCTACATACTGTCATACACCACACACTGTAGTACAGTCTGAAAAGCAACCATAAAACTATTTTACAATGTGAAGAGTCATAATTGCAAAAGCACATCTGTACACAGCTGAAGCTGTCTGGATCTCTACTGCATTAACATCCCCCCAGACATATTTAAATAGCTTAAGGATTGCAATTTTTTTCCTCATTGTATCTGCAACATATTTTACTTAAAGCATTGCTACTGTTTTGCTTATTGAACTGTCCAGTGGTCTCAAATTTAGTAACAAGCCCACATGCCTCAGAACAGACACCACCACCTACAGTGCGTGCCACGGGTGGTAGGAGTTAGCTGCTCACTTCCTTCTGTAACGCAGCACACGGCAGCTGACCTTTGGAAGATCTCAGCACATGTGGGAGACCAACAGGTAAGCAAGGAAAAATGAGTTTAAAGCACCCCCGTTTGCTACTAACACACACATTCTTTACTGCTCATCAACCCACCAATCTGAGTGAACAGTCAATCCAAGTACAGAGCGTCACAACGCAATGAAATAAGAGGGGCAACTAACAAGCAACAATTGAAGTGAGACTGGTATTTTGAACAGAAGGTGTATGTAATTTTAGATTATAGATCCTGAAAAGTGTTTCAAGTCAGCTACACATTTCAGCTGACACCTCCAAGAGCTGTGGTTACAGCTCCAGTCGCCGGCGTGCTCTTAATGCGGTTATTACTGAAATAACCGCCCTACAAGCATTCTGAATTGCCATGCACTGCCTTAAATCGAACTGTTTGTCAAAATTTGCATAAATTCATTTGCCCTCCACAAACCTGCGTGCTTCCTATGGAAGTGAGCAACAACTACAGCATTAAAAAGCCGGTTTGCTAGCGTCAAATGAAATACGCAGCTAATTTCACTGTTCAGATTTACATTATGGCTGCAACAGCTTCTGCATACAGAATTGGCTTCATTCATCTTACCTCATTCGTTTGTTTTCCACTATAGGACATTTTCTTGACTGCCACCACCTCATTAGTGTGGGAATTTGTAGCCTGGAGTAGGGAGAAACAAATAGATTGAGAACAGTTTCATTTTTTTCCCCTCCCCACAGAATGAGCTGTGCCTTTTGCAAATGCAGGCTTTTTTCTCCTGTATTGCACCCCAGCAAGCTCCTACGCTTCAGAGACATCTTCCCTGTGATAAGATTTACCATAAAATCATTACGACACTTTTTTCCTGACTTTATCTGTCCATACCCACTGTTCCTCCCCCAGCCCTTACTGCACCTGCTACTTCTCCACTGATACGTAAACCAAGGTCCAGCATCGCACCTACTCACAACATGCAAAATACACTTTTATTGGAACTGCAGTAAAAACAGTTTTAGATTTGTTTCTTTGGAAAAACGTTTTCCAAAGAAATAAACAAATAATTCTCTATATAAATTATAAATCTATAATTTCATCTAACAACCCCACACAACATTGATATTCTCAAACAGCTGTTTCAAATTCCAGTTTCAAGAAGATGCTTCATTCTGGAATTTATCTCAATTTTAAAAAGCAACTTTCCTTTCTCTGCACCAGGTCTCATTTGACCAAGGAATTTTACTAAGTCAGCAAAATTCTAATTTTATGCAGCCTGTACGGTACAGGGATGGTGACCAGAGGCTGAAAACTCAGCTGTGTAAAGAGCTGTACTTGCCTGGATTGGCACTGTCCTCATTTCTGCACATTAAGGACAGAAAACTTGAAGGTTTTAGTCTTAAAAGAGTTATTGAAATCCCAGCACTGCCAACCATTTACCATTTTTAGGACAAAAAAAAAAAAAACAGTTAAAAGCTTAGAATACAACAGAAGCTAAATGTGGTAAATCCTTCTTTCAACTGCTTGAGAGGATGAATGCTATACTTTCAAGTAATGTATTAATGAAAGACATTTCATGACGCATACAGTGACTTAAAAGAAAAACGGTGTCGGGTGAACCAATAGAGCACAGGAATTACTGAAGGGAGTTGACACACTTAGACTCTTCGCAGCACACACTCCTCCCCCAATGAGTTAGAGAAAGCTGGAATCAAATCACTTTTGGTCAAGGCAAAACCCTTCCTAAACACTCATAATCAGCACATAAAAGATCAAGAGTATTTTACTCAAATTGATGAGTTAATGCTGGTGTTCTAAACAGACTTGTGAGTATTTCTGTTACGTTAATTCCAAGTATCGTCACACGAATGTGGTATCTCTCATTTCAGCTGTTATTCTTTGCCGAATGGTGCACTGCCACGTTCTCACAGTTGAGGGTGAAGTTCTTGCTGTACCAAATGCTTGGAATCCTCCTGGCTGAAATAACTTAAAGGGCCCTACAAGCACACTTCACAAATATCCACTTGCTGAAGTGGTTTTGGCCATACTTGTAGATCTTCACTAAAAAACTTGGCAGAAAACAAGCACATTTTGCTTGCAAAACCTTCCTTTATGCTGCCCTCATCTGCTTTATCACTTTTCCAGATTTCTAACATGGATATAAGTAGGTTATTTTTGATGAAAACCATTCTCCTGAATTTAAGTGTGGTATCAAGTCAAGTCAACATCAACTTTAAAACCTTGTGAGGTTTTTCTTAGCCTTGTGATATATAAAGTATCATTTCTTTCAAGCAAGAAAAGAAATTCCAAATTATCTTGCCAAACCTTGGCAATAATATACTGGAAAACAAAACAGCTCGCAAAAATTAGGCTTACATCAAGTTTGTAATCATAAATTACTAAAAGAATAGTGATATTAATCCACCATAACAGTGAGAAGACACAGATCGATGTATTTGCTGTTTGTAACAGTGTCAGTGCCAATTTAAGTAAGAGTCAAAGAGATGCAGCACCCGCATAACAATCCATGCCCTACCCCTTTTTATGTATCTGAAGTCTCTTCCCCGTTCTTTTGGAATATTTAGAAAGCCATGTTCTTCAAAGTTTTTTTGACCTATACTTTTCGATAACAGGCACGTCAGGATCCCTGGAGTCTTGCCATGACAATCCAGTATCTTATTCTTGGCCCCTGCCTTACTCCAAGATGCATAAGAATCAAGATGTAAGACAGGCTACAAAAGCTTTTAAAACAGAGGGAAAAAAACCCAAAGATGGACAGCATGCCCTGCGTGGCAGGGAAAAGCTGTAGCTAGCACGACCCTTACAAGGCAGGGTAATAGCTAGAGGCCTTCCTCAGGCAAACAACGGATCCTGGGCTATTATGCATGAAATCTGCAAACAGGTGAGTTCCTGCTTGCGACTTAGGTATGCAGCAGGACAAAGCAAAGACTCTGAAGAACAATGTACTGGATGCCTAGTGCTTCATGCAACAGGAAGGAAAGCTGAGGTTTTAACCAGTGGCAAAGAAGTGTGGATGTGTGGCAGAGAAGTGGTAACGCATCCAGTTACTATATTACTACAGTAATATTACTGCAGGCATGACTGCAATCACCATCAAGCTTGGAGGATGCAGTTGCTGCTAGGATATTGCAAGAAGCTGCTGTGTGGCTAAACTCTCCAATGTCTGTGAAGTGCAGACCAGTTAAAGAAAGCATCCAGGGAAAGGAGGAAGAGAAGCACTGGGGAATCACAAGTCTTTTACCCAACTGTAGTGACATCTCAGTTGTAAGCCTGCTTGGAAGATTAGATCTCTAATGCTCCTCACCCTCTTTCCCTGGAAGTACGAGGAACTTCTGAACACCAGAGCTGAATGATAAAGGTGGCACCTTCACTATTTCATCTTTGTCCTAAAGCATACAATGCACCCTTTTCCTTTGGTTTGAAATACGCTGGACAGAACCTCCCTACTCCCATCCAAAAACACACTTGCTCTTCTTAGGGAGTGGATCAATGCATATTTTAAGTTTTACAGCCTCATCCTCTTACACATGTAGCACATTTAACATTATACTTCCATTGACCTGTCACTTACCCCAGCATCTACAAGTGCCTGTCCCACTGCTGACAATGCCCATGGCAGAAACTCCCCTGTATCGTTACTACCATGTTATTCATTGAGGAATTATATTGTTATCCCTCAAAACATACACACGCTGCTTATCTGACGCAAAGTATCAGGCTCCTCTCCTGTTCTAATAACAGCTCCACCAGCGCCACCATCGCTATATACAACTATAGACAGTGAACTGGAGCGCTTGCAAGTGATTCACACTAGTTTCTGCCAGGTTCCGGGGTTACAAGCATAAGGGTACTTATCTAAATACTTTTATGTCTGATATTCAGAAATCTCAGTTCTAGTCAGCTTGATCTTCTGGAGTGGCAGGCCATGCTACTAAGCAGCTTAAATTTGTCTTTCACTGACTTTTTTTAAAGGGGATTCTATTTTAGTTTCACTGATAGCGACTGGACTATAATTATTTCCAAATCCAGTATTTTGGATTTGGCTTTGTTTGATACAAATTGTAAAAGCACTATTCTTCTCACTTTCCAGATTAAATTCCCTTGACTGTGTTGATTAATGCAACACATCCTTCCTGCTTGAATTCCCACTCCTCTTAAGACTTTTCTCTTTGCTTTTGCCATGTAAGCATTTGCTATTAAGATATGAGATGAACATGGGAATGAGAGGGTGGCAAAACAAAATGGTATTTCAAAGATATCTTACTCCTAAATTATCAGAGCAGCAGAGAAATCATTCAAAAGCCTGAATGCTATTTGATGTGTCTTCCACGGTATCTTTACCCAAGCAGCCACAATACCAACTGATTAACAAAGTAGCTTTTAATTCCAAACGCATTTTGAATCATTAATTCACTTGATCTATTAATTTGCAATGATTTACAAGCATATGAGCACCAAGTAGAGTATCTTGAAATTCCAGTTTGGTAAATATATTTCCAACTGTTTAAATTCAACTTTCAGCATCAGACAGCACAAGATACCATATACTTAACCTGAATGGTTGGGTGCACTATTAAGACTATAGTCAGCTACTACTATAAATGGAGCTGTACCAGTAAAAAGCCCAGAAGTGCTCTGGAAACACTTATTTTTGAGAAGTATTATGAGAAAGCTGATTGACACAAAGCACTAAGGGCTCAAAGAACAATCACTTTTACAAACGCTGAAAACCTCTAAAACATCACTTAAAAATGGTTCTGTTTTCCAAAGAGGTAAAGAACTATACTATAGTTCTTTATATACTATATAATGCTAGTATATACTATATAAAATACTATACTTACAAAGTAAACTGCTCCAAAACTGCCATGTCCGATTTCATGTAAACCCACAAATATTTCTTCGGGATCATCTTTGTAGAACAGGTCAGCTATTTCTGGGTCCTTTGGCACCCCTTTGCGCATGTTGAACAATATTACGAACTAGTTCGCACTTTCAATTCCCGATCAGTTTCTTCCTTCATCGACAAAGTAGTCTGTAGACAGCATTCAGCACCTGGTGAAAAAGTTCATCTTTAATCTGTTTCCTTTACACATGTTTCTGTTCTCACTCCTCAGACAGCAACATAAGAGGAAATACTTTCAGGAGCAATAGACTTCACTATTGTTTCCTTCAGCTAATTCTTTTTAATTATTAGTTCAATTCAGATATAGAGATTAAAATGCATTCAGAGTACAACAGCTCTTTATCTCAGGCAGGAAACAAATGCTGCAGTTACACTGAAGTCCACTCGAAGACAAGAGTCCTGTTGCTATGCAAAACTTCCCGTGATACGGGTTTGTTATTCTTCATGCAGGTCTCCTAATGTGTCTAAAAACTGACTATCACCATTGTTCCTCCTACTTTTCTCTGCTGTTTGTTTGCTTTGTTTCTCTACTCCCACTTGCCAGCTGGTGCTAGTAGAAGTTAGCTTCTATTCCACAGAAACACTTCACAATCATATGATCTTTTTCTTATTATTCATTTATTCAGTGCTATAAGACAGCTAGTTCTACTGGGTTGTGAGGGCTCCCAGGTCACAGAATTGCTTTTGAAAAATCCTAGACTCCATCATGTAAGGCAGATCTTTACCTTCTTAACATCTTTCTTTAGCATAAGCATATAACTAGACAGCACAGAATTGAGATGCACTGAAATGAGGAATTTAAATACTCATCACAAAAGTTTATTGGGGCGGGGGGGTGGTGAAGAAAACACCAAAACATCAGAATGTTTCACATTCCCTGTCAAAACATCCTGAAAAATCTGCATTGGTTCATTAGACACTGGTGTGTAAAGCATCAACAGATGCCTCTACCCCACTGCTTTTGCCTTCTGAAACCCAGCAGATTATCTGCAGGTGAGTCATCTGGAGTAGTTTCTAACAACAGTCTGGAGCACATCTCAGAACTACTTCCACATACGTAGTTCAGCACCTCATTTCTTGAGACCACATCTTCTCCGTGCATAATAGACTTCTGAAAACATATGCTAAATGTTCAGCTTACCTCATGAAATAAACCAGTGTAACATGAGACCAGCTGAAATTTAGAAATCTGATAAAATTCAATCTAAAACAAACATAAAAGGCTTTAGAAGAGTTCAGACTGCAAGTGCCATCCAGATGGAACAATGGAAGCAGAGCATGGTTTTGGTCTCAGGCTAAGACAGTCTCCTTGGCTCAGGATGACAAGTAATGGAGCAACAAGCACAACAAACTGTAGTTCATTAGAGGTGCACAAAGTACTCTGCTGGAGCGTACCTGGGTAACTGTGGCACAAAGCATGCTCTGTGGCTCAGATTCCTTTCAGCAGCATCGTCCTGTGCTCTCGTCCCCCCAGAGTCTACGTGCTCTCTTATTCTGCAAAGGAAAACAAATACCAGTATTTACATCTTATTCTTATACACAAAAATACTACACCTAGGAAAGATCACCGAGTATCATGGCATCACTGGAAAGCACAATTAAAAGGAGTCCTGGCTCTAAATGCTAATGGTGTCTCTTTAGGTGAAGATATTAACTTCCTCTGTTCTACAGCCCTGGGGCTTGTTATATATCATTATAAGATAGGAAACCAGGAAGAGAGGTTAGATGCCAAGTCCTTTGACTTTTTATAAAGACTCTTAAGCTTGCTGGGGCATAGGAGGAACATGGAAGTTTGCTCTCAGACTACACTTTTTAGGTTGCCTATAAAAAGAATAAGGCTCACAAAGCTGAGTCTACTATTTAGCTCAGTATGTTGTACCTGATGACATACAAGACTTCAAAGAAAGTCCCAGGCATTAGGACATAGTCAAACATTGTTGGATTCCGCTGGGGAGAGAATGAACAATGAAAAGATGAAAAAGAAGGGCAATGGTTAGGACCATCAGCTGAAATCAGGTCTAAATTGCTCACAGTTAAGGATTCAAGTGCCTGCAATCACTCTTTCCTACCGATTCAGCAACACCCACAAACAGCCACAGCGATCCTCTCAGTGGAGTCAGACACTGAGAGCTTGAAGTTACCTTGCCCTCATAGAAAAAGTTACTGTGTAGCTACAACTACAGGAAAAACACTTCACAGGTAAAGCAAACTGTAACAGTTACATAGCCAAAATCTGAATTAATATGCACCTGAATTAATGGCAAACAAGCTAACTCACCTTCTCATTTATTAGGAAAAAAAATATATGAGCAGAAGTCTTCCTGCTAGTAGCTAACATAGCCAAAAAATGACATATTTTTTGTCTACTGTTCTCAACACAGGGCAATACTACTGAGCCATTAAGAAGCTATTTAAAGAGTTCCAGAAAAAGTATCTGCAATGTTTAGGAGAAAAAAAAAAAATAAAAATACCAAGAACAAACTGACAACAAAAGTCAGATGAATGAAATCATTATTCATTCTCAGCTGATTGGCCTCACCCAAAGGTGCTATATTTACTACATGCCTGCAGACAGGGGCAAAGAATGCAGTATTTCAGGTCTGGCATTCTTCAGCCAAGTGAAAAATCCATTTGGCTTTAGAACAACAAAAACAAACTGAGGAAGAAAACAAATTATCCATCTCTAGTCAAATGAACTTCTCTGCCATAAACAAAATCCACACAGCTCGAATATTCAAGGATAAATTAGTATTTAAAATGGAAAACTAAAGGTCAATACTTGAAGTTAAGCCCTGAGTAATGTCATTCTCCAACTGGGACAGACACATATAGTGAGCCCGCACAATAAGTAAATCTTCTCAGCAGGACTGTTATTCTCCAGTAACGATTATCAGAGAAACTCAGGGTGGAAAGTGTATCAAGAGTAACCTGAGTCCTGCCGATTTGAACACAACCACCAGCCGCTCCATGTGATCCCACAGGGCCTGCAGCACCTCTCGGTACAGACACAGAACCCTTCGCACGAGCACTTCACAGCACTAGCTATGCGATTCAGGCTCGGGACAGCATAGGACTAAAGAGGTGCAAATCCCACCACTTCGAGGAAAGCTGGCAAGGTCACAAATTCTTAATATTACAACTCTCTTCTAGACACATGAAGACTGAAATAACGATGGTTTAAACAATGGCAGAGCATTTTGGGAGTCAAATGTCATTAGTAGAAAAACTCCAGTTCAAGGTGTAGTCAATGTAAGCAAGTTCTTTCAG
The DNA here is from genome assembly GCF_949628215.1 of Phalacrocorax aristotelis. Lineage (NCBI taxonomy): Eukaryota > Metazoa > Chordata > Aves > Suliformes > Phalacrocoracidae > Phalacrocorax > Phalacrocorax aristotelis. Next base: position 2,494,264 of record NC_134290.1, on the reverse strand, counting down.
TTACCAAACTAATGAATTGACACATCAAGAAACAATTTCTACCAGAAGCCTGATTTTTACCCTTCATCCTTTCGAAGCACACCTAAAGCAGCATTTGAGACACAGCATGTTCCGAACACCTCAAATGAAAACAGCATTAATCATACTGGCAGTGACTTACGGAAGTAACAAGTGACTCAAGATTTTCAGAGCTCATGAGATCAGCATTTTGTTCAGATAAGGCCATTTGGAAATGCCTCAAACTGCCTACCTAGAAATTAAAACTCTCAAAAAACAGTTCCTAGTGAAAAATCCCTGCCTTGGAGGAAAAACTGTGCCCCATTTCTGAAATACCATAAGGGGCTAGAAAGATGCCATCTTATGTTAGTGTTTCAAGGATTCTCTACTACTCGATTATGTTAAATGGCACGATAACCTGGTGTTTTTAGTGGCTGGAGCAAGACAAAAGCTGGTCTCATCACAGTTTCGCCAGAAAATGATGGTGGAGTGTACGGGAAGAGCCAAGCCAGGAAGCAGATAGCAGCTTGCTACTGTCTATGAACGAGGAATGATAAACTAGTGGTGCATCCTGCAGACTACTCATAGACTGGACCCTGGATAATGCTGTAACAAGTCTCACTACTATACCAAACGAGTTGTTTTTTTTTCCCCAACAGTTTAAAGAAAAGCAAAATTTCCTCAATCATAAGCAACCCTCTTATTTAAAAAGCACGACTTACTGCTTTTGCTACCTACGTTTGCCCAAAAATTCTCTTGCTATCAATTATCAATTTCAGACAACACCAAGTTGGGTGGGAGTGTTGATCTGCTCGAGGGTAGGAAGGCTCTGCAGAGGGACCTAGACAGGGTCGACGGGCCATGGTCAACTGTATGAGGTTTAACAAGGCCAAGTGCCGGGTCCTGCCCTTGGGTCACACCAACCCCAGGCAACGCTCCAGGCCTGGGGCAGAGGGGCTGGGAAGTGCCCGGCGGAGAAGGCCCTGGGGGTGCTGGCTGACAGCCGGCTGGGCATGAGCCAGCAGTGCCCAGGTGGCCAAGGAGGCCACCAGACCCTGGGCTTGTGTCAGCACTGGTGTGGCCAGCAGGAGCCGGGCAGGGATGGGGCCCCTGTGCTCGGCCCTGGGGAGGCCCCACCTCGAATGCTGGGCTCAGGTTTGGGCCCCTCAGGACAAGAAGGGCCTTGAGGGGCTGGAGCGTGTCCAGAGAAGGGCAGCGGGGCTGGGGCAGGGTCTGGAGCACAAGTGTGCTGGGGGGCGGCTGAGGGGGCTGGGGGGGTTTAAGCCTGGAGAAGAGGAGGCTGAGGGGAGACCTTATGGCTCCCTACAACTGCCTGAAAGGGGCTGGAGTGAGGGGGGGGTTGGTCTCTTCTCCCAGGTCACTAGCAATAGGACAAGAGGAAATGGCCTCAAGCTGCATCAGGGGAGGTTTAGGTTGGAGATTAGGAACAATGTCTTTACTGCCAGAGTGGTCAGACCTCGGACCAGGCTGCCCAGAGAGGTGGTGGAGTCACCACCCCTGGAGGTATTTAAGATGTGTAGACGTGGCACTTCAGGGCATGGTTTAGGAGACATGGTAGTGTTGGGTTGGTGGTTGGACTTGATGATCTTAGAGGTCTTTTCCAACCTTAATGATTCTATGAGTCTATGAATTATGGCCTCCAGGTGCTGTTTCAATGGAAAAAGTCCTTAACCTGAATATAAATGAAGCAATAAAACATAACTGGGAGTGCCTTTAAGAACAGCTAAACTACCCACATTTCCAAATATTCCATGGATCTAAAATTACATCCATGTACAAGATGGTTATACTCATGCACTCAATCTCTTAACTGCTAACAAGTTGTCTTCACATAGCATGGCATCAGAAGTTAATATATTAACTTCTTTCTCTGTCAAGTTCACTAACCAACCAGCAACCTGCCCAGCATCCTTAGCTCACAGCACATCCAATACACGCAGCAGTTTCCACACCCTACAATCACCTCATTTTCAACACTCCAATGAAATGCAAGTGTGTGGCTTGTAAAACACAGTTTGAATTGTGCCTCACAATACTACAGGTCCCTTTCAAATGTGTACAGAAACACAGAAAATTAATTTTAGTTCCTAACTACACCATGGTACTTCCCAAAACAAGGACAAAGTTTTCCACTTCAAGCAGAAAAACAGACGACAGGAAACAGGGCGGAACAGCAGCAGATTCCACTCATAGGAGGAGCAACGTGACATGGCTCATGCACTCATTTTTAGATGAATATTTTGGGGGGAATAATTTTACATCAGAATTCTTTTTCCAAGAATGACAAATGCAGAGTCCCCTTTCTTCATTTCAGTCTCTACAACAACTCCAAAAATCTAGAAGACAACATTAAGAAGGAAATTCTCAGATAAATTCAGTTGATAAAAACTGGCCTGAATAAGAAACCTGAATCAGAGCTTAATGTAGACACATGCTCAAGTTCCACTGCAGTCCTCACACATAAACTTATATTGCTCTGCTTGATTCATTTTGGGTTGGGTTTTTTTTTGTTTGTTTTTAAGAATTAGGAGCTTTTTTCTTCCCTTTAATTGCTACATATGGCTAGCTAGCAAGGCCATAAACACTTCATCCAGCGCTTTTGCAGCTAATATCCTCACGTGCAGACCGTGATCTAGGATGAACAGTCCATCACTGCGGAGAAGCAGGTACTTTGGCTTTTTGAGAAAGACTCTTAAACCTCCATATTTGAAGCTTTTCCATGCCATTTCTCTGACTGTTAAGAATTACTTTTCCAGCTAACATTATGTAACTGAAAGCAACTGTCATGGTTTAATCCCCGCTGACAACCAAGCCCCCCCCAGCCACTCACTCGCTCCCCCGGGCAGGGATGGGGGAAAGAATCAGTAGGGTAAAAGTGAGAAAACTCACAGGTTGAGATAAAGATGGTTTAACAGGTAAAGCAAAAGCTGTGTGCATGAGCAAAGCAACACCAGGAATTCATTCACCACCCCCCATGGGCAGGCAGGTGCTCAGCCATCTCCAGGAAAGCAGGGCTTCATCCCATGTAATGGTGACTTGGGAAGACAAATGCCATCACTCCCAACGTCACCCCCTTCCTTCTTCTTCCCCCAGCTCTATGTGCTGAGCAAAACGCCATAAGGTGTGGGACATCCCTGGGGTCAGTTGGGGTCAGCTGTCCCGGCTGGGTCCCTCCCAACCCCTTGTGCACCCCCAGCCCACTCGCTGGTGGGGCGTTACGAGAACCAGAAAAAGCCTTGGCTCTGTGTAAGCTCTGCTCAGCAGGAAGGAAAACATCCCTGGGTTGTCAACACTGTTTCCAGCACAAATCCAAAACACAGCCCCATACGAGCTACTATGGAGAAAATTAACTCTACCCCAGCCAAAACCAGCACAGGAACATATGAACATATGTGTTTTTTCCTAGTGTATTAGCACTTAGTTTATTTTAATTCTTCAACCAGTCAGATACGTATATCTGGTACATAAATTCAGGCTACTTACAAGTTTGCTGACAGCATATAGAAAAAGCAACCGTACTATAGCCTTTGCTTAAATTAATCACTGATTCCAAGACACTCAGAAAAGATTTTGCGTTGGTCTACAAGCAGCAAGCCCTGTCATGTCCTTTCTGCAAATTTCTAAGAAGCAAAATGATCCAAATTGTATGTAACAGAAATGGAAGGTACCCAGTGACCTTCAGTAGCAAAGAAAAATATTTTGGCGCATTGGAAAATGCTCCGCAGATATCAGGACAGCGCGCCCTGAGGGCACGCGGCAGGGGACCCGCTTAATGAATCAGGACACAGTCTGGTAGGAAAGCTGGATAACATAACCAGAACATAAGCACAAAATGTGCCTAGTCATATAGTCAGCAGCTGAGACTCATGTTTGAGGAACTAGCGTTATGACCTTTTTTGCTCTGCTTTTCAAAGAAATAACTTCCCAGAACATTCAAGTCAACTATGCACACCATTTTTATTAACATTTGCATAATATTTGGATGCAATCACAGCTCTTCCTTAACTACAACTTCTAAAAGGAAGTACAAGGATTCTTCTTTGCCAAGTATTCATCTCAGCAATCTGCTTCAAATATCATCCTGACACATACATACCTTCATTCAGCATCCTCCAGTGCTCACACATGCATCAGGTCATTTATAGTTACCAAGATTACTCATGCTTATAAAAACCCCTGAATCAGAACTTTACTGACTAATGTGTGATCACTGTACAGAGTGCCCCGGGATATGAAATTAAACTAATAATTTGCAGGTTTTATAGTAGATACGTACTTTCATTGAAGCAACTTTCTTCCCTGATTAGGAGCAATAGTTTCAAAGGAAACATTGTTCCATTTGCAACTCCCTATAAGTAGTATTTATTTCTCAAGAATAAGACAATAAACTTATTCAAAAAATAAAACTATAAAACCAGTGGGCTTAAAGTCAAGAAACAAACAATTAGTTCTAGTCCCAGGGAATGTTTCAACAAGTATGAAATCAAGCAACATGCCAGCCTTCCAAAGGAAACAGTACCAGTCACGCTCACTGGAAATCATCCTGGCAAAGACATATCAGCTACTGCAGGAAGTTTTGGGATATAAGACATGGCAGAATGCAAATGCATAAGAAAACTTCTATAGATTGTCCTCCCTCTTGCTCTCCAGAGAGACCTTACGGCTGATACATGAAGTATCAGCAATTGTAGAATGATGATTAGGCACTGAAGTGAGGAACTAGTGGCACCTATGACACTGATCTATCTTGACCTGCAGCCAGAGAGTCAAAAAGAGAGTCAAAAATCCTCCTCAAAAAAAAAAAAATAATTATGATTTTGTCTATGAACTTACTATGGAAAAGCATGATATACAAGGTAAACATGACACGGAGCCTCTATTTTTCCTAAAAGTAACGTTACTCAGAATTGTGCTGTGGAAATACCCTGGGAGCTAAACACAACACAGAGGAATTCAGTGGTCAGCGGACAAACACACACAGCAGTGTGCACCATGAACACTTGCAACCACTGATACCCCGAATTCTGACACCGTGTTAATGTCCCAGCAAGCATAGCCATCCTTTCTGGGCATAAGCAGTATCACAGGTTAGCAGAAACCAGAGGTAACAGTTATTCTGAAGGCAACACCCCCTTCCAAAGTGCCACCTTCTCTCTGCACCTGACCTAATGCTCACAACTCAACGAACGCTTCCATAAAGACGAGCACTATCGGTCCTTCTGCAATTTGCTTCATGAAGCTCTCTGCAAGGGATTTTAAAACCTCTGAAATAATGAACTAATGCTTCATTTTAGTTTTGTTGCTTTTTACAGTTTCATCCTGTGGCTGAAATAGGCATACACCTAACATACTTCCAATACATTTAGGTCAATACATAGTCCTTAATCTCACACCTAGTTTTGAGCACTATGTAGTCCTTCTGAAGTAATGTATCCAGTTTAAGGAGGGTATCTGTAATTTTTCTCTATAGTAACCACTCTTTCGTACCCAAAAACTTCTATGAAAGCAGGTAAAGAAATCTGACAACCAAGGTGGTCTTTCCAGCTAACGTGTTCCTGTAGACCATTTTGTGACAATGGAGCCTTTTTTCCCCCTGGATGCACAACACAGACCACTTATTTAATAAGGCCTTTACACAACTCTAGTATTTTCATTACCTATGAAACAGAAATATTTACACCACTATCTGCTGTGTTCACTGTATGGGAAGAATAGAAACAGGAGGGAATGTGGTGTCAGACAGCATTCCAGCTCAAAATTCTGGTGCCTCTTTTTAAACAGGTTCCCCAACAAAGTGTCAAAGCTACCTCCAGGAACGGCCCTGCTTTGCTATTGTCCATTAAGCAAAAGTTGAGGATTTTGTTTGTGGATTTTTTTTCTCTTCAAGGAACCTAGGAACATCTGTAGCAACAAAGTTAGTAAGTATCACACAGCCTTTCCCTAATACCCACTTAGCTGAAAATTCAGCATATGACTTTAAAATACACACACTTTTGACTATCCTGCTGCAGATGTTTTAGTGTTTTGAAAATTTTGCAGCCATCTTAAAACAAAACAAAAAACCACCAAACAAACCACATGATGTTTTAATGACAAAATTGTAAGGAAGCTATGAATGAGTTAAACTCAGGTGATTAGCCCAATAGGGAGAGTCATCAAAAGTAGCAAACCAGCTGGCACCTCCCAAATCCTGTCCGCAAGTGGCATTTTAAAAAGGAACTGAAATAAAACGTAAGACGGCATTTCTTAGTACCCAGACACTTGTCTCTTACAGGCAAGAAGCAATCCCTTTACCTTCTCTCTGCTTTGCTAAGTATGTATAATTATAGTAACCCAAGATCATGGGTAGAATATAAACCCCCTCCAAAACCCAATGAAAAGCCTGGGCTTTATTTAAAAAGTCAAACAGCATTGTTCTTCACAGTAATGAAAAAACAAAACTCCAGAGCAAGAGACACTGGGTGATGCTTCCCAATAATTTCCCAGTTAAATTTAAAACAATTTAATAAAAATATGTTTTGTTTAAGGGTAATGCACACTATTACATTTCTTGGACCAGAACCTGTATTTTATCATAAAATCTGGAGTGCATTATTAGGGTTCTGCAGGTTTATTTTACAAGTTTAAAAACTTTGAGTCATGAAATAAGCTTGGCGTAGTTAAAAAAACGATAGAAAAAGACTTCTTGCTCTGAACAACAATATTTCATAGTATTTCATCACAGCACCCTTGAAATAATTCAGTAGTACATCTGGAAGAGAGGAAAGATACATGAATCATTTTAAATCTTAATGTACCCAAATGGCATCATACAGAGAAATATAAATTTCATGAGATCTCATCAAAATATCTAAAACATAAGGGTCATGCAATTGAAGAAATTGCCTCCCTATTTTCATCAGATTTCTTCTGTAGCATACCAGGCTCTTCATCATGTCGCTTAAAAGACAGTGAACTCTAGATAATTATAAATTCATGAGTATTATGCTCTGTGCTAATCAGAGGCAAAAATACATCATCAAATTGTTTATGAAAGCCTGAAGAGACACCAGCACACTCAGAGTTTCCTACCTATTAATGTAATGGCTTCCAAAGGGCTGTATATATTTTGTGTTTTAAAGCTATTTTTAGATATTTGTAAATAGTTTATATTTTGACCATCACACAATCAAACAAAAAAAAGACAGCAACCAGATAAATCTATTCCCACAACCCTCCAGAGTGCCCAGGATGATGCTGGAGTGAGAGCTGACCTACTCCTACTCACCTGCAGTACAGTTCAAAACTGTAGGATCAACACCTCTGATGCTGAAGCTACCACAGTAGCCACCAGATCTACCTGCCGCCAGATCATTTAAACAGTCAATGTGTAATGAGGCTGCAAGTATGTCCCCATCTGCATTTCAAGCTCAGTTTTTCAGAAATGTAGGAAGTGACTGTTACAAACACGCTGACCACTAAAACATTCTATGAGTTTTAAAATTAGTTCTCATATTGTTAGCTTAGGTGGCATGATTTGCCCCTCAGAGTAAGTCAGAAACTGCAGAGAACACTAAGATTTAACTGAGTTTAACACATCATTACACTACGGAACCGTTACTTCATGCTACCCAAGGAAAAGGTGTGTTTTGGTAGAGGGACACGTACGTATTTATGTATGAAAAGCCTGTGATACCATTTGGGACAAAAAGGTATTTCATTATGTCAGTGTAAGACAATGAATAAGACCCTTTAACATAACAGCGTGCTAGGGTAGCTATGTAGCTTTTGTCATAACACTAGCTGACTTTGAGAAAACAGGTTTCTATTTTAAAAACTGTTTATTCTCCTTTTGCAAGAAAATGTAACTCAGATACTCATTTTCTGGAAGCTATACCACAGTAAAACTGGCCAAAGAGAGAGTCATGCAGTAGGTCCTTAACAAAAAGTAAGAAAACAGATGCAGACCGCACTCATGGCAGGGGGAAGACATTTTCTGCTCATGGAGGGTCAGAATACCTCTCACAACAAACCAAGCTGTAATTTTTTTTTCCCCCTTCTGTTTGAAGAGACGGGGGAAGGTAACTGTCAAGTATGTTCTTCACGATTAGAAGAATCCATGGATCTTCATTACAAGCTTCCTATTAATAAAAAACCCCCAAACCTTAATTTCTAGAGTTGCCCAGTGCAGCATACATTGTTTGTCCTCTCCAGTGATAAGGTTTAGAGAGAAAGGCTTCTGACTCCTAAACTTGTACTGCTGCTGGTTAAACCAGCAGCAGAGAAAGCCACAGCACTCCAATATATTTCCCTCAAGACGTCCAGTCTTTGCTGCACCACACTTCCCCCTTCCACACACCCCCTGTGAATCTCTCCCTACCACACACTTCTCCTTTTCTAGGCCTCCTTCCTTCCTGCCTCCCTCTGTGCCAGCCAGAGATAACCTTTAGGAAATAGCCTTTTTGACTACTTCGGTTTATCATTTTAGCTCAGTCTGCTCCCAGTGACTCTGACTGCAACATCCAGCTCTCTTCCTGACCTATTTACAGGCATGACTGCAACCATTAACATATACATACATATATATAAAAACCAGGAATTTTTTCCACACTCAATATAATTAAAAATGGCTACATCTGTTTCATTCAGGTGTTCAAAGTCTGCTTCAGGAGTGGAATTAAACATGAAAAAGCTCATTTTCAAAAATCCACAAAAATTTAGTTTAATGTGGGAATACTATTATTAAAAGAAAGCAAACTTAATCTGGCATATACCAGCCAAGACAGAATCAGCCATTAATATTACATAATTTACCCACTGGCTTTCTAACTTGACTCTTTTCTAGCATATGCATTTTTTATGGTTAGCAATAAAAGACACATACAGAAGTAAAATATGTATGTCCAAAACATCATTATTATCTAATAACTGTACAAGAAGAGAGTGTTTATCCTCTATGAAAAGAGCACTGGATGGCTGAAGACCTGGAAAGAAAAAATGATAGTGTGCTGCCTTTATTCAACATCCAGGAAGAACTGAAAGTTTGCTGCATCAAGCATGATATGTGCTCATGAGATGGCCCTCTTGTGGATCCCTCTTTTTCAGGATCATTTTAACATCCCCATGACAATTATAGCAATTATTTACATGCAGCAGCTATCATAGAATCGTGGAATCACCAAAGATATTTTTATCTACAGTGAACCATCCATAAACAACACCAGGTGCCAAGGGAGCATCCAGCTTGATGCAATATACTAATAAAATGGTCCAACAGTCCGCTTTACAACCATGGGCATTTAAATCCCTGGGCAGTCTTGGTGAAGCTAGCAGTTACGTGGTGCATAAGGCAGGATAAAGCTCTGCAGGACAGAAGGACACATCAGGGAGGACCAGACGGCAACGGGGCTTTTTGTTGTTACCTGGAACCCTCTAAGAGTGTCCGTGTACTTTGTCCCTCAGAGGTTTCAGGGCCAGTACTGGCCACACTTTACAGAAGCTGATAAAACAAGAAACAAAACCTGTTCAAGGTCACCCAAAGAATACAGCAACTACAAATAAAGCCGAGGTTTCCAGATTAGAAAGAGCTGGGGCAGCAATCTTGCTGAATAATCATCTGCTGCTGGGTTTGGGATTTTTTTTCGCTGATTTACCTATCACACACATTGACATAAGAAGCTGGTTTTCTGGCTGACTGAACAGTCATAAAATAAATCACTCAAGATCTCTTAGAGTAAAAGCAAATAGGTATATGAAACTTATAAATATATAAGGTTTATTGTTGGACTGTTGGAATATATATAATGTTGGACTAATATTGTTGCATAAATATGCAAGCTTTCCAAGGTATTAATTTCTGCAGTACCTCCACACTACAAGCAGGAGTGATTTCCTCATCACTGAGGATCCTCCAAGTCAGACAAATGCTGCTGAAGTGTCTCCTCCACCCTGTAAGCACTTTCTCAGCCACTCTTTAATAGGGTCCGGCACAGACCAGCATGGCACTATGCTCTTGGGAAAGGACTGTGTGGGAAAGAAAAAGCCTCCCTGCTTGCCGAAGTCCTCTCCCATCTCACTGTGTTACAAACTAACCACTAGGCGACATAAGTAATAATGCTTAGTTATACAGACTAAAAAGTAAAATAATTTTAAAAGGCATTTACACTGCTTGCTGCTCCACGCCTCCGTCTCCTCGCCGTACTGTTGGGCGCAGGACCTGAACCGTGGCCCTACCAGCAAAACCTGCTGGCTGTCTCTTCATTACTGCTCGTCCATTTTTTTCTTTGGTAAATTTGTTCCGTGACTGTTCCAGATCTCCAGGGATTTTTTCATAGCTTTTTCTATTTTAGGAACAAACATACAGACACAATTTTCCTCCATCTTCTCACAAGTTCACTTAAGGAAAAGCAAAAATACTGCCGTTATCTCACAGCTTGGTTTCGGCAATTATGTTTTATAGAGGGCTGGTCCATAAATACAACTAATATGCTCGAGGAACATTTATATTATTAGGGTCATAAATTCATATTTGCATCTCTCCGGGTACCTCCATCAGCTCTTTTCTGAATGTAGCTTAATACAGGAAAAAATATGTTCCATTTTAAAACACACATGCACAGATTTACTTGTTAAAATTAAAAAACTAAATCACCGTGTACAGCATGATTCAGATGATTCAGCTAGAATATCTTGCTACTCCTTCAAAATCAAACATTGTACACAGAATATTTCAAGAAGGGGCAGGAATAAAATGTAACACTGGCTGGATTAATGGCGAAAGAACACATGCTGTCATAGGTGCAGGATGTCTGTATTTCCATCAACTCTTCTTCAGGACTTTAAGACCCTACAGAACCTGTTTCCACCGCCATTTCATTGTGCAATGAGTGTGCTAACTAACATGCACATTAATCCGAGGCATCCTGCATCACTAATGCATGTTTCTGACCATCCCCCTTTCCTGAAACTGCTTCAGACCTGCAAAGCCCAGCAGGCACCACTCACCACTGTGTCAGATTGCTCCAGTATTCTGCAGTAGGATTGTGGTATGGCCCCAGGAGCTTTCCTGCATTCACATTCCCCAAGCTCAACTTTGGGATTCTAGAGTACAGCTCTGCAGCAGCTTAAGCAGTTTTGACTAATTCAGGTAAAACTTAACTTGTAATCTAACTGCATTATACACCCATCCTTGTCTATGCTGCTTTGGATAATTCCATCCTAATTTAGCAAGGCATGGAAACCACATAGGACTTTGAGAGAGAGAATGTCTATCTGCATTTCACTGAGTGCTTTCAGCAGCAGCCTCCCACTCCCTCATGCTAGCGCAGTCACTTCTACAACCCCACACTCATTCGATCAAGAAGCTGACCCAGACAACTAACATCCAGCAAAAACAGTACATCTTCTGACCAGATTTGTTCCCCAGTCTCACTCCACATCTAGTCACGCAAACAAGAATAAACAGCTTGGGGCAGAAACTGCTTATGCCAGTGCTGCCAAAACCCTCAAATGAGGCTATCGGAACATCTCCACCGGAGTTTCAGTCACTAAGGTTTTCAAGAAAAGCGGTCATTTGGGGCCAGCTATTTATCGAAAGATTAATGAATTCAGTACCTCATCCTGAAGCCTACACACATTTATTTCCCCTCCACGAGGAGGTTCCCGGGAGGTTGTTGAAGACCCTGGCAGCTCACCAGTGGAGTGCTACAGTCGCCCCTTCAGGAAACAACAGTAAGTTCCTACACTTAATACACTGTTACCACCTTTTGCTGGTTTGTTGTACTTGACAAGTAAGCTAATAAATGTGTTGCTAATACGCTAGTGTGCGAGACACCAGGATACAGAAATTGTCTCAGAGACAACACTGAAGTTGGAAATTCTGTACTCTCCAAGCCGCAGAGCAGGCTGTTGAGGCAGAAAGATGGTCCCCAGTGAATGGCGCCAGATTTCAGCCAGGGGTATGGCCAGGGATGACTGATAGCTCCTTACCAGGTAGGAGAGTGTAATGGAGTAGTGGAGATCACACACAGTGGAGGGGTGGGTGGGGGTGGAGGGAGAAAAACCTCAATATATAGTTTATATGCTTGACAATAAGTTTCAGAGTAAAACTGGGATGAAAAAAAAAAAAAAAAAGAGAGAGACTGAAATTACATCTCCGCATACCATGCCATCATTCCTTTTATATAAGAATATGCAACACTCAAAGCCTCTTTCAATAACTGGATAACGGAGAAGTCCAAGTCTGTGATTTCAGCCTTAAGTCTTATTTTCTTGGGATTTATCAGGTCAGAACAGGCCCTTAGTGTTGCCTTATTGCAGATTTTTAGCAGCTTTAACTAGAAAATAAAAGTTTTAAATTAGAACTGGACGGGGAAAAAAAGTCTGCTTCACTGGGCACTGGAATCAGATGTTTAAGATTAACTCAGCTCATGAACAGCCAGCACCCTGCAGGTCAGCTCGGAGCCTTCTTCAGACAGAGTTTTGGTTCCAGCCGAAGGGAGATCAGCAGAGACAGGCAGCGAAGAAGACGAATAGCCACCTGGGTTAAGATATGTAAACTGGCAAGTACCTGTCCTCTCAGCATACTCTTTTTTTAATATTAGCATTGCAGTCACGAAGAGGCAATATAGAGTTTTAACTGACATTAATTCTTTTTTAAAATAATCTATGCCTAAATTTCATTTTTCCACTTGAAATTCAAAATGCAAGTTTCAGTACTGCATCCTTATGTACAGGCATATTCTCAGATGAGTTTTAAAGCACTAAGATTTAATATTTCAGAACGTTAAAGCCAGAGAGGAAAGTAAGCAAAACCTACTTGGTGTCCTCAAGAAAACAAGATAGAAATAAGAGTAAAATAAGGGATGGGACTAATCTTCTCACAGGCAAAGAAAGTAGACTCGGTCTCCCAGGACGTAGTGGGTCCTTTTAGGCAAAGGGGAAGGCAGATCACCATGGCAACAGAGTATTTTATGAGTTACTTTAGTAGTGCAATATGCTGTGCTATGAACATAATAGATAAGTTGAGAAGTAGTCCTCTTCCAACCAAATAGAAAAGCTTTGGCAAAACCAGGGAGTGCATTTGTGTTTGCTGTAATTTCCCATAATGAAAAATCAATGTTGCAAAAGACGCCACAGATATCAGTAACAGAAATTATTATCAAAGCTTAAATTAAATTCTCTAGCTGCTGGGCTACCTGATGAAAATATCTAAAGACTGACCCAATCAGTGAAAGAAAGCTATTATGTGGGAAGGGTCAAAACTATTAAATGCTGGCCTAGCTTCTATGCAAAGTACCCAAATCACACCAGTTTACTGCATCTCTGCACAAAACTAAATGGTGACAGAATTTGGAAGGGTGGCTACAGGGACAAAGGGGTGCTCGATAAAGGTATCTTCTGTGGGTGGCGGGCATTTGAGGGCACGAGGGAACAGACAAGAGAAATTCAGATCAGAGACCACTAAAACAAGAAAATATAATAAAAAGGATATTACAGGAAATAAAGGACCACCATACTCTAAGGAACAATTTAGACGTATCTATATTTCTGTGTGAGCAGGAAGCAAGGAACCGGCAGCTGTGGCTGGAACATGTGTGTTCAATGGCTAAGAAGCAACAAAATCCAGGCTTATTGGTAAATACTGCCTAGGAAGAAGAGGCTGTTTAGACACTGCTGTAAGATATGACTGAGTTTTATTTTTGCTCCAATGATCATTTACTTTTTTGAATCATCACCAAGAAAGCCATTTAGTTGCTTGCTATTTTTGAGAAGGCATCTAGAGTAATGACATAGATTTGTATATATTAAATTTAACACCACCAAGTAGGTTTCAGTCACTTATCTTGTAGATAACAGTCACTCATAGCAGAGGTGATGAGATCATTATGTTAAAACCAAACACAGCTAGGTCCACCTTGAGTGGCTCAGACCTGAGAGAAGTCAGAAGCAGACTAGTGGCTGATGAAATGCAGTTGTTACAAAAGTAGGGTAGCATACAGCGGTAGTAATAGTTTCAGCTACTCACACACACCGCTGAATTTTAAATTAATTGTAACTAGACAGGAAAAAGACCTGGGGGTTGCTGGAGACAGCTCTCTGAAAACATCTGTTTGGTGTGCAGAGGCAGTCAAAGAGGCAAACAGAATGTTGGGATGCATAAATACAATGACAGAAAGCCATGACAGAAGTGCTAATGTCACAACAGAAATTAAGGATCAAAGATATCGTATTACTCAAATACAATATCCCACATCAGATACTTGAAAAGGCAGCAGAAATAAAACAGAAGAAATAAAAGCATTAGATGTAGGGGAAGACATCAACACGAAGGTAAACTGAAAACAAAGCCAGCTTCCACAGGGGATAAATAGAAAGGGTGATGATGCATAAACAAAATGGGAAAGAGAACACACAAGGCTGTCCTTTCTTCTCCCCTCTGAAAAGAGGTGGAGCAAGGAATGTTGCCAAAAGGTACAAGTTTCAGCTTAAAAATACAACAGCTAATTCAGCTAGATGGACATAAAAATATTGTGTGTTTCTACACAGAATATAGAAATAAAACCTTCTCAAGTAATGATTTCACTGATTTGTAATACTGAATGCAAGGCTCAGAACTAAAAGCTCAGATAACTGCAGTGGAAGACAGAGAATACTTCCACCTCAGTCTGAAGACAACCAGGGACTGCCTGAGACCAATGTCAAAGCAAAAACCCAGAAGCACCTCCTTTGTAGGTAGGTTATTTACTTTTGCCTGATCAATGGGCTTTTGTTCCCATCCCTAAGAAGATCGAGTTCAGCATCCTTCACAATAAGATACAAGTTCATCACACACACCCCAGTCCCCCTGCTGCTAGCACCCACATGCTATAGCCATTCCCCAATAGGTTTACTTCAGTTCTCTTTTCCAGATCCAGAGTTTGACAATAAATCTGTCAGACTCCTACTGCAGTCCAACATGTTTACTCCTTATACCATCTCCTCAGTTAATTCCTTTCTTTCCTAGAAAAAAATACATCTGCTTGTACCATCCGACTCCAAACTTGTTGTTAACCTGACCAGTAATGAAAACTGTTTTAATGTGTCTTGTTCCTGATAAGAAATTATCCTTGCCAAATATTATAGTTCTAACTGATATGTTACTTCTGTGTATTCCAACAAAGTTGAGAATCAATAATAGCTGAAGATAGGAAATAGATCAAGAGCCTTTTTATTCATTATTTCTGTGGCAAATTCCTGGGGCAACAGCTTTTGCATACGCAAGGAAAGGAAAGGTCACTTTTTCCTTCTGTAGATTTGTTTTCGTCTAACAGACAAATTCCAGTTACACTCTCTAAAGCTCCTCGGAGCTGTCAAACTTATTCCAAGGATGTTCTGGGAGAAAGAGTTATTATTCGAAGTTTGGTTACTATGGATAATACACTAATCAAAATATCAAGCAGAAGCATAACACACCAGCCAGCATCCCACGGATCCCATCACCTACAAGGCTGCAGCTCAGGACTGGTCCGTATTTACTGGTCCCCACTGGCAAACAGTTGTATTTGACCATTGCCAAAGCTAAAACAACAGAAATATTGCCATGTAGCATCCCAGTGCTCCACAATTTTCTCAGCTGAGCTTAAATTAATTTTTTCCCCACGGAAGCCTGGTTTGGAGCAGAGCAAAGAGGAGCCGCAGTGCAGCACATGCAGCGAGCAGCAAAGGAGTGTTGGACCAGCTACACCCAGCATGGATGGGTCCACGCTGCAGCACCCTGTTTCTCCACTCTGGCACTAGCTTTGCTCAGCCAAGAGCACACTGCAAAGTCCTCTGTGTACATACAAACCAAACAGATCTAGCCCTACCCTTCCGGATTAAAACACAGCTGCTTGAGTAGCTATGGCCTAGTGATTTCAAGAGACACATGTTTAGGCATCACTTAACCACTTAAAGCTTTGTTTATTTGGACAGATACTGAGATAAAATAGCTAAAAGTTAACATTACTGTGGGAGTAAGGCCGTAGTTACACAGTTGTTTATTTATGTCCTCTGCTGTAGCAAAGCTATCTTTGCGGGGGGCGGGGAGAAGAGATCAAGACCACCAGATATGGCTGGGCATCTTTAATTGTAATGCTACACTACAGAGCTTGATTTGGACAGAAACTCCCCATCTTCTGCTAAAAAATCCTCCACTACATTTCTCTGCAAACCTTGCCTTGGCAGCAACAGTAAACAAAGCAGTCCTTGAAAACCGTAGTAGAATTTCAGTATCATAAAGTAATCTTAAATCTCCTGTAATTAAGCCACTAAACTTTTCTAACAGAAACCAAAATGGTCTTTTTGCTGAATAAAACATCTAAACTTCATTCACTGATATGATCTTGATGCTTTACTTGTTACCTTTTTAAGAGGTGGGGGGCGGGGAGCCTGAATGGAGATTAAATAATACATGCGGTTTTCTCTAAAGACAACTAAGCTCAACTGCTACAGTAAAGCTTTCATCAACACTAACATCTTTGCCAAAGGTATTTTCCCCTGCAGGCAACTTTGTTGTACTTAAATCAGAAAAAGTCAGTCATTTATGTCAGTCTGTTCCAGTTCTGCTTTCTATTAAGGCAGACCAAGTTCTTCTCCCACTGCGAGCGTTAGGTAAAACGCCTGTTTTCCCACGATTCATTCTCCTGTCTGTTCACCATGCCAGACCTTCACCTGTTTGGGTATGGGATACTTAGTTTAATTTCCTCCAAGAAACGTATCTATGTGAGATACAGGGACCTAAGACAACCACACATACACACCCCTCACAATATTAAGGCAAATTCTTCAGAAATAATCTCATCTTTTTGCCCAGGTAAATTTATACCAACATCTATGCAACCATTCCTATCTTGTGATTACAGTTTCTTTTCCACTTAATATTTTAGCATTAATAATTTAAGGCTTTGGGAAGTATGTATTGAGGAGGAAGAGCAGTGAAAAAAGTCTGAGTTTTTTCTGATACATTTGATAAGCAAGTTTTCAATACATGAAAACAATCATCTACTGATAAAGAATATCATGCAACCTTACTGCAGCAGCACCGAACATGCCCACAGGATGCAGGTTTTCTGCTACTTGATGATGTTCTGCATTGCACTGAAGGCATCTGTGCAGGAAAAGGTCAGTGTTCGTGAGAAAATACTCGATTTAGGATCCATTACAGCCTTATGCACAAGAAAAAGACGCTCAGTTTCCCAGAGAAAGGCCCCCCCCCCCACTTGACTCTTGAGAGAATATAAATATTATTTTGCTTTGCAGGTGGAGAAATTTAAACGTTTTGCCAGTCTGTGAACATTTTCATCACCACTCTATCAGGCTTAGCCATACTCACACCACAGAAAATCACTGGGTTTTTTTGTGAGGGGTACACGCTTTTAACAAGGCCTTTTTTTTTTATACTAGAATTGCCTTTAGAGATTTAAAAGAAAGTTCATGTTAAGGATTCTATACACACACCCATCAATTCAACACACCAAATAATAGTAATTCTCTAAACACAAACAGGATATTTTAAAGTGAGAGAATAGACACAGACTTACTCAACTTAAATGCTGGTACGTCCTTTGCCTTCCCATTCCTTGAGACAAAACTCCTGCCTGCCTCCCTACACTCCCTTAGAAAAGCTTCCCTTTCCATGACATGTTCTGTTCAAGAGTCTTAAACATTAATTAAGCCTAACAGTCTTCAGAGATGTTAGCACAGCTATAAAAAGGTTTCTGAATCGAGTGGCTACCAAAGGAACTGGCACCTGATCAAATTTTCAGGAGTTATTCTCCCTGCTTTATGAATAAATCAAGGAATTATCAGTTTTTTAAAGTCTCTAGCACTATTTTAGCTCTTGGTGCCTCATGTACATCTTAACAACCCTGTTTTATTGATTCAGCAGTGTAATGAACTTAAGGGGATTCTGACAGCATAACTATGAAAGAATCCAATCCTGCACCTTAGCCAGCAGATTATACTGAAATTATTTTTATTTATAAATATAGCAAGAAACTAAAAGCTGGCCGACTGAAAGACTGAAAGATAATTCTATATTTTCTACAACTACAGTGCCTAAGTAATGAATATTTTTAATTGGGGATGGCTTCTTAAACGCAGGCTAGCTTGGAAGACCCATTATTTTGTTCTGATTAGTATTAAGCACAGCTTTCTGAGACACTCTGCGAATGAAGTACATTCTCCTACCGACCGGGACATATCACCACTAACTAAAAGAATAAAAAATTCTAGCATTAACTGACAAATTCATGATAGTTCAATATTTTACTGTATGGTCACACCAGCCCAAACCCTTAAAGGATCTCAGGGGACTTCAGGAAGTCAGCTCTGCCAGGGTGACTAGGGTGTACAGGAGCATCTAGTCACTCCTCCCATTAGAAGGGGACATTCTAGGCAGGAAGACTGGGAAAAAACTCCTTTCTGAGTCTTCCTAACTAGCCTATATATACTATAAATGTATAACTAAATTTAATATGACAAGAACGAAGGCCTTATAAGGATTACCAGAGCTACCGTGAATCTTACACGTGTCTTACAATTTTAAAGCAGTTACCTCCAAGGAAACAAACCCTTCAGGGGAAGCTGCACGTAATGCTTCTGGTCAGCCCTTTTGTGTCAAATAACCATAAAATTTTGTGATTTTTTTCTTCATAATATTCATAATACTGAAAAAATTGACACTTTTGGAAGTGTAACTAAAGGAGAAAAACGCCAAATAATTTTGTACAAACAACATCAGAGCTGAACACTTCTAACATAGCCAAATTGCAGTATCCTGCTACTTGGGTAAAAACAATCCCACTGAAATAAGTAACCGCAGAAGTCACCTTGCAAACTTGAACACAGAAGCTTCAAACCATTTGAAATTATGCTGCATGCAGACACTGTTGACAAAATACAACTACATCTTTCCTTGGTCAGAAATAAACCTTCGCAGAGAGTATGAGAGAATATGGAGAGCTTACAGAGGAAACCTATACTGTGCTTAAACCCTCTATTAAACATACATGAAGCCAAAGAGAGGAACTGCCACCTTCTCATCTTGCTCTGCTAAGGAAGTGCAACACAGCAGTGAGGTTCAGCACCAGGCTTCCCCTTTTCCACGGCACAGCAGGGACAAAGTATCCCTCCCTGCTCCACTTACCACAGCAATAATGGGCCAGGAACCACCGACTGTGTCTAGCTTTGCAAAATCAGCTTCTTGTTACAAATGCAACACCACAGTTTTCCAGTGAGAACTGTTGCTTGCTTGCTCTACCGTAGCTACAGGAAAAGCTCATTTCTGCAATCTAGAGGAGGCACCAGACAGCATGATTGGTAATAGGAAAAGCACTTAAAGGACTTGCCCTTTTCCCGGGAAATCTCAAGTAACAGCATTAACAGCATAATTCCATCATTCCCTAGATATTTTACTGTGCGCCCAAGAAGATAAGGTACATGCTGCTCATTTAGTGTTTTTAAACAAAAGAGCTGCCCTCCTAACAACATTGCACCTAGTATCAATAACTGAGAAAGCCCACCAGTATTATTCTGTTCAATTCCATATTAGCTACCAACACAAGGATGGGCGACCTCACCTGACAAGCCCACATTAAAATATATTCATAAGACACAGCAGGAAGACAAATACCACATGTTCTGGACAACCATGGGAGCAAATTGAGGGAATATTCCCCAAACATGAGATGACCACAGCTTCTACCACACAAAGGATCTAGGTAAGGGCATCACCAGAGCCCCGTTCAGCTACTTTCCAATTTTACCCTCAGCAAGCTTTATAGCCCTCTTGGATTTGAAAGTGGGTCTGGACATGACAGCACTCCACTGACACTCGGGCTTCTCTGGAGCACCTTGTGCGCCTCCAGCCACGATGTCTCCCTGCATGGGAATCCAGATCCCCACACTGGAAGAAACAGGCACATCAGCTTCTGAAGCAGTAGGTTGGTTTTATTTGGACAATGCCAGAACAAGAACTGATTCTTAGACTCTGCAAGCTAGAGCTCTACATCGTGCACGTTCAGCTTGCAGAAAAGCCACTCCCTTGATAACCTTTCAAACCATCTCTGTTCTCTCCTCCTCCACCCTCCTCTCTCCCTCTTCCTCCTCTGATGGCAGAATGGGGGTACCTGTGTTCCAGGGCAGGCATCCCTGTCATCTCTAGCCCAAGCAGCTCCTTGTCTCTTCAATTCCCACTTGGCAGAGAAATGCCAGTTACAGGTGCACATCCCAGCTGGGCACAGTTCCATGACATATTTAACCCCACCCTCCTTGTGCTGCTGAACACCCTAACGTGACCACTCTTCAGAGGCACTTAAGCTGTAAGCCTGCTAGCAATTGCCCAGCACTTGCAGACTCACTTCTGCTGTATCTCAGATTTGCAGCTACGCAGAAGCTCTGCAGTGGCACAGACCCATCACCAGTGACATGATCTACTTCTGATAAGGGACTTGTGCTTGAATTGCTTGTGAGTGGCAGATGGCTCCAGAGTCACTTTTAACCCTGCGGTTAGAGGGTGTAAAAAAACCAAAAACCAAATAAAAAAAATAAAGGAAAAAAGATGGTGAAGGTGTCTCAGACCTATTATGTACTAAAACTAGAGCCATTCCCTGGTGACAGTAGGGCAAAAATGGAGTTTCAAAGTGGACACACATTTTCACAGTAGTGCTAAAGAACAGAAATGGAAGAAAACACCCCTTATAAAGATTTCACTTAAGTGTCCTCATTTAAAAGGGAGGATCATGTGTAACCATTAAAGTAATCTAATATATTTTTGAGCCCCCAGCACTCAAATGTATTTATTTAGACTCCAGAAGCTACCATAAACAGTTTGAGAGCACACAGCATCTGCCACTTCTAAGATGAGTCACGGTAGGAAATTCCCCTATATTTTCTAGGAACCAGTTAGGCAGCCAATGATTGAAGCAGCGATCTGACTATGTACGCACCCACACAAGTGAGAAGAAATAACTTCTATCAATAAATGCACATTCTATTTAATGTACTGACTGCAGATTTCAAGTAAGAGATTACAATTAGAAAAATTACATTGGGAAAACATTCCCCAGTTTAATTTGAATGCAACATAAATTTTGTCAAGATGCATTAAAGGACAGAAGAGATTGGAAGAAAGAAACTAATTCAAATAAATTAAATGAATTTGAAGATATTTTGAAGGAGAAAAGCAAATGTACAACAGAACTTCAAGACACCATAGCACTTGCCTGCATTTTCAAGTGCTGCATCATTAACCGTATAATCTCCTATCACATCTGTCCCTCCCCAAACTTTAAATTATCTCAGCTCCCGCCCCCAGCTTCTGTCTTAACTAAAACTACAAAGGATCAAACTCCCTCTCACCTTCTGATTTCTCCCCACTCCAAAATACTGCACCCATAACGCCTCATTTTCAACAGGCATACTCCTTCACTTCCCCCACCCCATCCCCAGATGTCCCCTGTCATGGAGACACTTTGTGTTTACTCTGCTGACAGCAAGATCCTTCACACTGCAGAGCCGGTTCATTCTGTTCTTCCTCTGATGAGGTGCGTGACAGTCCCACGAAAACCTCTGAGAGGATACATCTGCAGCAACAGCGGCCTCTAGATTGGCCTCAGGAGCAAACCCCAAGCCTCTCCTGGATTTAAAAGCATCCTGGTTATGTTCACTTCTCTTATTTTCCGAACAGTCTGCTGCTACCTTCTGTAAGAGAGGGATTGTGATGTGCAACATCTAAATTTACCCAAGTTCTAGGTTTGAGGTTGGTCGGTCGGAGAAATACGGATTTTAGAAGTCAGGTCAAACTACCCACTGACCTTCTAATGAAGAAATACAATTTCACTGACAATGTAAAATTAGTTTTTACTGTAGTAGGTACTGAGAGACAAGCCCTTTGCTAGGCACAAACTCAAGATTTAAGCTAAACTTCTATTACGTTATTTTATATTATTTTGACCAATTTCAACATTTTCACTCCATGATCAATACAGCTGCAATGAAACTGGGAGGATCCAGGATTTCTATGAAGATTCATACAGTCTTGGAGCACTGGTTATGTACTTCAAGCTATGATACATTTTTGGTTTTGACTTCTGATAACAAGAGCTCAAATATTTGTGTGCAAGTAGCAAACTAATAACACTCCCAGATAAGCCCTCAGGCTCCTAGAATTACTGAATAGTAGCAGTCTCACCTTCAGAGAGTACAAGGTGGCCTTCTTGAATTACCAGAACTCCTGATAAAAATCCAGTAAGACAAAAGAGAAATTCCACCTCACTTTTGAATATCTGAAAGTTACATTCTCATCTCTCAATGGCGCGAACTTAAAATAAATCTACCACAAAGCAGCAACATCCTATCCTATTAGATTGAGCTATGTGGAAGGACAGCTGCTCACAGAAGACCACTGGCACAGAATAAGAGTCACTCCCTTTCACCATGGAAGCAACTGCAAAAAGAGTTACAAGCCATAGTATTTGAAAACAAAAACCTATTTGCTGTCCCAATAACAGCCCATAAGAGGGAGTTTGGTCTCACTGAGAATTAATTCCCAGATTCATACAGGCTCCTTGTACAACCATAGACCAGCCACTAGCTCTCTTTTAAAACAGAACACTTTCTGTAAAATGGGAACTCCCTCCGCAATCACCTGCAACATTTATACTGAATATAAATTCCTCCAAGCATGAACTTTAAAATATATTTCTACGTAGCCTAGCTAAATGTGGCAGTAATTGTAATAAATTAGCAGCAGCATGTCAAAAAGGACAAAGTTAAGTACTGATACTTAGTATTTAGCTGTAGACAAGGGCTTAATTACCACAGCAGCATTGTAAGGAGAAGCTAAGAGCAAGTTCAAAGCAACTGGAAACTTTCACTCCATTGTAAAAGTTGATTTTTCTGAAATCAGTCGTATGAACAAGTCTTCTGCATCAGATGATAAAGCCTACTCTAACACAGTTTTTTCCCTACCACTCACAGAACCCCCTCACTAGCATCAGATGCAGCCGAAGTTGGTTTTATTTTTTTCCAGCCATTGAATTTTCTTTAAAAGATCTGATCAGGGGATTTTCAGATATCACCTGATGTAAAGTAGCTGGAATTCTGCTGGAATTCTTTGCAAATATTTACAATAAATTAAGGGTTTGTGCCAAAGTACCAGATCACTACAGTTGGTAGCAACAAACTAAGGCACAGGCCTGCACTGCAGCAATCTATAGCTGGTTTTAGTTCCAAAGGAGAATATCAATTATATCAGCACATTTTCTCTTTTCAGATGCCACGTGCCCTTTAGTTGCAAAGCAGCTTCCATTCAATCCCAAAGCAGAATCAAAAGATGTCAACACAATCATATTAATATATCCAACATCTTGTTTCTGGCTGCAATCAGTACTCCATAGATGAGATGAAGATACAAAATCTGACTATTATAACCAAAACTACTACGTATGTAAATCCATTCAAATCCCAGGTCCTTCTTGCTTTCCAAAAAAATGCAAATCCAATTCCCTGAAGCAACAAGAAAGTGCATCAGGTATGCATACAGTAGCAAATATCTGCCCTAACATAGTTTAAGTTCACTACAAGAAGCACTACTGAAAAACAAACAAACAAAACAAACAAACAAAAACAGATTTGTCAAACAGATCTTGGGAGTCTGAAGAAAAGCTCACAGGTAGCTGTTCCAGGAAACCTGCTCAGCAAAATGGCCATCACACATTTGTCATTGCCATGAACTTCTGGTCATCGCCAGAAGTCCCATCCGGAGAACATCCACGGGATTCATGCAGTAACCTGGTTACCCCAGTTTAATTTTTGGCCAACAGTGCTCACAAAGCACAGCATCCCTGGGGCGCCCTTGTAGGATGCAGAAAGAGCTCAGCTTTACGCTGTTTTCAATACGGCATTGCACACCCATAAGCCTAGGCTAAACTACACTAAGAGGCAGCAGGAATCTTATGCTGCAGCTCTACATACACCTAGTCTAGAGGAAGGGAGGATCCAAAGATTTTACCTGGGCTGGTACTGGATCAATGTGTAGATTTAAACTGGCCTTTTCCACAGAGTACAATTCAGCTACCCTACTATAAACACGCAGAACATGTACAGATTCAAAATGCTTCTTAGAAAAACCCCTGAAGTACATCTGCATAAATTCTTCTATTTGAAGACCACCAAGTCTCAGCACTGCATCATTCGTATCGCTGGTCAACAGCTGAATACGAACATTGGCATTTTGAAGTAGTGTTTTAAAAACATTTCACACACATTATTGCTATATGAGTGTTACTCAGGAAGACAGAACCATTTCCATGGCATGTTAAAATAACATAGCAGGCATTCATCCCACAGCTTGCCATGTCTATTTTATTAACCAACCACTGCACTGTAAATATGGCCAGCGACACTTACAACCGTGGAGCGTAAAATACTTTCCAAACCTGTAACTGAAATGTCAGTATCAAGCTTAAAAATTAATACACGAGCTGAGCAGGGGAAGCCCCACCACTCTGCAAGAGCAGAACTATTAGAGTATTTTGTCACCAAGGATGGGCCAATACCCTAGAAGCACTAAGGGAAGTACAAGCAGCAAGGCCACCTCACATCTGAATGATCTGAATGATTAAGACATTTAACCATTTATCTCATTTCTATCATCACGTTAATTTTACAGCCCTTTCAATCACACATTCAACACAAAGACTAAGGGAAAAAGAATCCACATGTGCACCGTGAGGTGCAGCACTCCAAACACAAGCTCCATGAGCATCTTAATCCTCCCATCCTATCAGCCATCGCCAGAAGAGACCGGACTTACTGAGAAAGTAGATAAATTAACAGTCAAAACAAACACAAAATGTAAGTCTCAAATGATAACCCAAGACAAATGCTAAACAAACCTGGTAGATTTAAGGCTACACAGAAACCAAAATGTCCTTCAAAAGGCTGTACTATCTTCCAAAACAGGGACAGGCAGAGCACAAGCGCTTTAAGGATGAGGAACAAGATGACCAGCACAAAAAGAGAAGTACATAGAATTCATCTGAAGCACACTTTGGACAACCCATCAAAATATATCATAATTAATTTTAATTACAGGCCAGCAAATATTCCAATGCTCAGAAGCTATTCAAACATATTCCACAGCAAATTTTTGTCTGTTTTCTGGTATGCATTGGAAGTTTTAGGGGTTTGGGCTCTGGGTTTAAGTCCACCCCAACCTAGACAGCAGAGCTTCTTAACTATCTGCTCTAAGTTACACACTTCAGCAGATAAATTTGGCAGCCTCGCATATGGGTTCAAGATTTCCATTTGAACCACCAGAGGTTTCTTGATTCAACTCAGTAAATGCATCATTTGGTAAGTAATTTAGGAGGGAGGATAAAACTCTAAAGCTGCTTCTGAAAACGGTGGAATATGCTCAGATTACTTTAGGAAGATTCTGGGAAAACTACAGGGAATTTAGCTACTGTTACATATGCTTCTACCTCTATTGGCCTGAAAATGCCTCTTAGCCCTATATTTCCTTCCAGAGTTGGTTTATGCAACCAGCAATTGAAAGCATTTGCCACCAGGTCTTTCTTATTTAATATCAGACAGTGTAGATTTTAATGCAGCTTCTTAAGCAGAAAGTGTGAAAGAGCCACCACAAAGATATTTGCAAAGATAGGCAGAGCCTAACGTGAGCTCTGTGAATGAACTGGTCTTTGGGGAAAGAAAAAGACAGTGAGAGCAGCAGATCCTTCAAGATCAATGTGAAAAGAGATGTTTTGGTGACAGATGAAAAACCAATGTCTAGGATACACCTGTTCTGTTGACAGAGGAAACCTTGCTCCAGATTAGAAGTCTTCAGACTTTTGCAGCCAAACTGACTCAGTATGAGACAGTTTGAAGCAGTAAAAAACCATAAAGTACGTGAGGACAGAAACCATATTTCCCCCTGTACCCCAATATGGCAGCATTTCACGGTCATGTCAGCACCACACTGTTTATTAAAGGTTACCATGAGCATTATCTACCTCTGTTCGTTCCTTCCCAGAATTATAGCAGGGTACCTTCCCCTGTACACGGAAAGCTTTTCATCTCTTCTGATCATCGCTGGTTTTAAGAGCTGTTGTGACAGGTCAGCAGATACGGACAGTACTTAACCTCCAAATGCTGTTTACTAGCCTTTCTGAAATGAGCTGATGGTTTTACAGCTATTCCTGACAAAGGGCAGCAACACAATTTGTGCAGCTGGCAGCCTAACTAAAGACCAGGAGACGCCTCAGGATCCCCAGGCTCTCTCTTGTTACCAGAGGTTGAATGATACTACCCAGTGCATACTACTGCTGCTTGCATGATACCTACTGTGGCAGGCAGAGGGCTTTCATCTATGAAAAACTTCCGTAATTTTCTTTAAGAAAGCCTGGAATAAATACTATCAATACTGCAGCAAACGCACATGGCTATGCACTTGACTTGGGAATTGCTAAGTTTTGGTAGTCTTTAATGGCATCTAATATAGGGGGGAAGAGGCAGGGAGCCAGGAAAACATTGCTTTACGTGTTTAGAAAACTTGTTATTTTTAACAGTGCATTTTAAGACCAGCAAGCCCAAAGTAAATCAGTTAGAACATTTTCTTTCATCAGTGTTCTGATAGCACACCAAGAGCTTTCAGAGGGTGGATAATGTAGGCCAGTGCAGCAAAACAGACTGATCCCAGGAAGGAAAGCTCACCCACTGTGGCAAAAATCAACATAGGAAGGGTAAGTTTATTCATCCATTATGCTGAAGAGCTTAAAATGGAAACATTCTATATGTCTCTTTTCAGGCTAGGATGAACAACCGAACAAAAATGAATCACTACTACAGCAAGTGACTGGAAAACACACTGATGGAAACTGATGGTATCTTTTGCCTCTCCCTCCTACCCATGAAAAAGTCCTTATGACCACATTGGTGCATGTTTTTTGCAAGGAGGGAGCAAAACCAAATCCTTTGCTATTACTCTTTTCTTGTAATGAAGGTTCTGTGTTTCTCCAGCTACAGAGGCTAATACATAAGGTCTCAGCTTTCACTGCAATCCCTGCCATGCTTATATTCTTAGCTATAGATGCACAATTGCAAAAAATCAACAGCAGATAGATACACTTACAAAATGCATCACACCCAGTCCTGCAGCTTTGGAGGTTTAAAACAACTTAAAGGTTTAATGAAGAAAATTGTGGTGGAGAAGTCATCTATGTTTAGTGCATTTTGGTACGAAAAAAGAATTTGTCAAAACAAACTCACAGCTTAATTTACCAACATTCTGATTAAAAAGAAAAAGATTCACATTCACAATGAGATAGTTAGAAGCTAAAAATAACCGGCCAGCTGCAATTCCCACCTTATGTGGCTAGGCAGAAGTGCTGTTCTCCCCCTCCGCAAGCGTACACACACACTCACTTCCTCCTTCATTGCAACATCAGAAGCTGAACTTGATGCTAACAAGCCACAAAGTCCTCCCCAGAATTTAAAGTCACGCCCCAGTAATTACATAAAATAAGCTCTCAGTACAACTGGTCAAAAAAAATAAAAAAACCCAATTTACTCACCTTCAATTGTGCTTTTAATTCCAAAATATTTTGACTGGTCATAAAATAGAAAAACAATTTTCACTTCTGAGGTTTGCTCCCTCCACCCAGATGTCTTGATAAAAAAAATTTTTAAATCTCACTATAGAACATCAGCATGCGCATTTATCTCACGGCTATGCCAATACAGGGATCAAACTGTGTATTTGATCTTCACTTTTTGTACGTAAAACATAAGGGAGGATATTGATAGTGGGTGAGGGAGAAAAAAAAAACCAAAGGAAACCTAAGATAACTTAAAAGAAAAAACCTCAATTGTGCAGATGTCCCATTCCAACAGTGGTCCTAAACATCAGAATAATATACAAAAGCAGGAAAGACCCTCCAAAATCTTCACAAGCTTTCAGTAAAAAGGCAATGTGTTCTTCCCTGCCCTGCCTGCTCTAACAAAGAAGCAGCACACACAGGTTGATGAACAGAAAACCCCTCTACATTGCAGTTTTCTTCTGAGAAGACTGAATAAATGACACGACAGTTATGAAAAAAAATTTGTGCTCTTTATTTGTGGGCCAAATAAAAATCCACTTGGACCAGGAGATGGCTCCAGGTCGTGCAGCTCCTATTAACTGCCCTCCAGAGGGAACACTACCTGTGAGGCACAGCAGCCTGGGCAGGGTGTGCCACATACCCAAACAGTAACGAAAATCTTCCCTATTGCGTATAAATGCAACTCCCTGGCCACCAGTTAACCACCAAAGTGCAAAAGCCTAGTTTTAAATACCCTGGTTCTTTAAAAACCAAACCATCCACCACAACTCCTCCTAGCTGCCTGCCCCAACTAGGGCAGACCCCTGGTGACTGGAAGGACAGCCGTCCGCTTCATTAAGTCAGTCTGAGCTTTGCAACAGTTTTCTTAAATCAATCCTCAGCTGGGTGGAGGTAGATTCCACCCTACATCCCCTTCTACTAACAGTAGCAGCAAACACTTGTGGTTCTGCGATGTTAGCAGTCAGCACTAGGAAGTTCCTTCTGCCGGGCACCCAAGATGAGAGCAGTAACCCTTCACGTACACAATCTTACCATCTCCTACACAGCTTTCAAGCTGCAGGGATACAAAAGCACAGGATACCAAGAGAGTTTCATCCAGACACTGAGTGTTCAGCCGAACTTCGCAGGAGTTCTTAATTTATGATCGATGACACAAATCAAGCTGTCCTTTCTGTTTAAGGCAACCGGGAAGACAGAGATCATAAATATGAAAGTTCTTTGACTTCCTCTATATACACCCTTGAGACTCTTACCCACAACTTCACCGACAACGGCTGCAAAAGCTCTTTGGATGGGGAGGCCCTGCCACCAGAAGCCAAACGTTCTTTAACTGAGATGTTTTATTCTTTACACATTCACCACAAATTCTCTGGATGGCTTTGGAAACTGGGTGGGCTTAGCAATGCTTGGAAGGATTTCTGCTGTGCTGCACTGCTTACCTAAACTAAAGATCTTCCTAAAGAAAAAAGGCAAACAGAAACAATCCTCATTTGTATTAATGAAACAAACAGTCTATTTGAAGAAAATTAATATGCTTTGGTGCTTTCTTTTCTAACAAGGTTCTTGGTTATATACTGCAAGTAATTCACACACTTCAAGAACAAACAGGACTTAAGATTAAGAAATAACTTTTCACCTTAACATGATTCCTGGTATACAGTGCCATGACCTGACATTTTAGAAAGCCACCGTATACCTGAAGTATGAAATAAAACTGTGTTTGGCAACCAGTGTTATCATCTTCCAGTCAATATTCTTGTTGCCCATGAGACAAGCATTCTGCCTGGGGTTTTCCCCAATTCTTAAGGCAGCAGTATTTTTCTATGTAGGCTATGAAACACTGAACAACTAACATGCAGCAAAATAGCTTTTCCTTGTTTATATGACATATCTGAACACAAAACCATTAAAAAAAAAAAGCAGGTGCAAGTAATATAACCACCAAACTTGGGTTTCCTAAGAAAGTGCTTCAGAAAACAAGGTAAAATACAGTGAAAGGGGGGTGTATTAATTCTGATTCAAGTCTTCCCCTGCAGTTTGCAGCTCAGGACAACACAGATGCTGTTAGACCCAGCTAACGCACAATGAACAGAAAGTGAAACTTGCTAATTTACTCCTTAACTTACACCAAAAAATAAAAACCCCAATACCACTGTTGAGTTGGGGTTTTTTTTTTGTTGGGTTTTTTTGGGGATTTTGTTTTGTTTTGTTTTTTAAGCAAGGTAACTCACAGTATAATTTAGTAGTACTGCTCCTACTTCCCTAGGAGGAAGTTTCTACCTTCCAGCCCCCTGCTCATTCCACGCCTGCCTGTTCCTACCCCCAAACCACTGGCTTTGCTACACATGGCTATTTTGCACACTCTGGTAGCATAAGGATTTGTGACAACACAACTCAGTGGGAGAAAGGAGAGGCTAAAATTAAGAGCTGGTTTTAATTCAGCAGCAACATCAGCTGAAAATTCATGTTTATTTACAGACTCATGATTTAAAATTCAGAGTCAATCAATGCCATGCTCCCAAACCCCTGATCCCTACCTCATCAAGCCCCATGTTTCAATAGGAATCTGAGTTGGTATTTTTCTTTCAGTCAATACATTTCAAATCTGTCAAGACACAGAAAACAGCTTCCACAGGTAATCATGAAGAGATGAAACTCCAAAGACAAAAATATCTGGGTTTAGACCTCTGTTGTCAGGGCTGTATCTTGACTTTCAAATACATGAGTGTGGCACTGCTGAATTTTAAGAAAGTTATTAAAGTTTAATAAGATACCATTGTTAATGACTAAGAAGATTATTTAGATTCAGAAAAAAAAAAGCTGATAACTAGCCTTTCCTAAAATGGGTTTTCTCCTTTTCTTGCATAGTTGCTTATTATAATGGTGGCCAGAAGGGAGAAAATTCTGACAGATATTTTATAAACATACTATCAAATGAGTTTTTAAAAACTACAACATAAGCATTCACACAAAAGTTTCACAGGTTGTCAAAAGACAACCTGAGCTTGAAGATTGCCAAATCTTAAGAGATTTTTAATATTTGGTTTACACTGTTTAATAGTAAGTACTAAAATTTCTGTTGCCTGATAATTTTTTTAATGTTTTGTTCAATTTACAAAGCAAAAAACATGGCAGATTAAAAGAGTTAGGCTGATATACTATATATTCAGCTGACTTTTTGCTGTGTTTCTTTCAGCAAGAAGGTGCTAAGGGCTCACTAGTGGCAGAATAAGCAATCATCACAATGTTAAACTGCCAAAATTCACTTAGGCTATGGCATGACCTGCATGCAAAACCAGCCGTGAAATAGAAATGAAGTGCTCAAGGCAGACTCAAAAATTAATGCATATGCTTTAGTTCTACTCCAGACCACTGCAGCGCTCCAGTATTGCAGCAGTCTGTATCTACCCAGGATAATTGAAGGTGAAGCCAGGAACAGCTACTATCATAGCTGCAGCTATTAAGACTCCTTAATGAACAGTCTAACAATAACCCAGGCTTAACCAGTTCTCTCACTGAGAGGGCCTTAACCATAATAAGCCCCTAGAACATTCCTAAAGTGTTTTCCAAAGATCTCACAGCATAAGACTAACAACTGTGCTCTCACAGCCTTGTGAGGCAGGTATTAGTCAACCTTTTTTTTTTTTTTTAATTTAAATACAGATAAAAAAACTGAGACAGAAAGCTAGCAACGACTTCCCTGTGGATACGCAACTGACTAGTTGCATACAGAATCCAGATCTTCCAGATTCCAGGCATGTCATCAGCCAAAAGGCCATCATTATGAAGAAAGAAATTAGTCTGGTCTTATAAATAGCATTTGAATATAAGCCTTCATAAAATATTTGCAAGGAGTTGACCTTAAACACCAGCAGAGCTGCACTGATAGCCTGGGGCTCCAGGCACCAGCTTGCATGTCCACAGACCAGGGTTCTTGTCCCTCTGCCTCTCTGGATGTCTTCAGAGCCTGGATCCAACACAAACCACAATCTCATTTGACCACCTCTGGCTGGTTTGGGCTCAGCACATCTAGAAACAGTTAGATTGCTCAAAAATATAAACAATGTTCTTCTAAAACACTCGGGTGGCCAGGATAAAGAAAATAAAGAACAAGCCTTTAGTCAGCAACTTTCTACTGCTTTATTCTAAGGCACTAAGTTTAGTGACAGGAAGCTCACAGTAACATACAGCCGGAAGCCTGAAATGTAGAAAAGGTCCCCAATAGACCTGAAATTTGGAGCACTTCAAGGGAACATTCAGCCAGCATTTAGGATTTGAACTGCTCCTATTGTATATCACATATTTACTTGCAATTTCTGCAGCTTTCAAATGAATAAGTTAAGTATACTTTGATTTATGTCATGTTCATATGGTGACTACATTTCCTGCAGCAAAATGCTAAGCCCAATCCTGATTTTGTACCAAAAAGTCTTCTAATCTGCTTCCATAACAGTATAACATCATTTGAAATTACGTACTTTCCGGGAAAGCGACCCTAAAATACAAATTTGGAAATTGCAAAAGCAGAGTTGAAGTAAACAAAAAGTAAAAATAAGACTTTGTGGAGTAAAAAAGTAATTCCAGTAGTTACTCATTTATTCTGGTTTTAGATACCTGCATTACTACCTCCTGCCACCTGGGCAACCAAGTGCCGAATGCAACCTTTACGACCATAACAGGAGCTTTTCCTCTATGGGAAGAGCTGAAAACAGAAAGCTTGTTATCTTCTGTGGGGATCCTCCACAGAGAAAAGACACCACACAGAAACGTACACAAGCAATTTTGAGAAACGGCTGCCCAAGTGGAACAACAAGTTGGAACGTTTTTTTGTTCCCATTCCTCACTTTAGGAGCAAAATGTGGTTACAGGCAGGAAAGTAATAAAACCCTCCTATTTTTGGCTGGCTGCTTCCCAACGTAAGACTCCTGACCATGAAAACATGAGCCTCTAGCACTTCAGCTAGAGACTTCACGTCTCTTAATGCAAAAGCAGCAGCAGAGTCAAAATTCGCTACATTCTCCACAGGATGACAAAACTCCTTGCATTAGTACGCATTAAAGCACCGCCTGACTGTGGCAAAGCAGATGAGACCTGACTCTTAACAGAGACTGTTTCCATCCCAGCTCACATTTAGGTCTCAATTATCTTATCTGCTCTGCCACTCGCATACTTTCCAGATAAGAAATGTTTTTCCCCTCTTTTGAAAGAGGCTTAATGTTAAAACTGAAACCACAACCAAGGTTAAGATTTAAAATGTTATAAATAAATTAAAATTCATTTGAGGCTAATACTTCTTAAAAAATATTCTATGCACAGGTTAAAGCTGGGAACTAGAGTTAATTGACATGCTGTGTAAGTTTTAATAACAGTAGTACATTCTGCAAGTGGAAAAGGAGTATTTTCTTGACTTCAGTTTGTTCACATGGTTTAGGTCAATGATAAGTGCATCTGAAGTTGAGAAACTGCTTAAGAGTTGGGAGGGAGGGAAAAAGCCTGTTTTCCTTCTCCAATCTATGACTAAGAATGAGGCAAGCGAAGGGAGGATCTAAGATCCTGAAGGCGATGGTAACAAGAGGTCATTAGTTAATTCCCTCAATGATAGATACTACTTCCTTTTATTAAATAACATCAGGTTTTAATGATGTCAAATCTTTTTTTTTTCTTAAGCATACAGCATACTTAAACTTTACCCGAACCAGTCAAAATAAGCAAAGAAACACACAAGAAACCCTGCACTGATCGGCAGATTGTCATAAACAAAAAAAGTAAATAAGACTAATCTGATTTTTATGAAAAAAAATTACAGATTTGAGAGCATAGAGATTCTTTCTTACAGATATCCTGTGCCTTTGGCCTAACAAAAGCAGTACCAAATTTGGCATAAAGTCTGTTTTAACCAGTACTTTAATGTTTACAATTAAATTAGAGTGAAGTTTTCGATTAGAAAAAGACAAACACAAACACCATTCTAAGGTTTACATGAAGGTTCCTGCTTATTGCTTAAATCACTTTTAAAAAAGATTAATCTTTGTACTCTTATGACCAACTATTTATTACCTATATTACTACAGCACCTGTGAGCTTCAGCTACACAGTAGTAAGACCTACAAAGCCACTGCAGAAGTGGTACCTGCTCTGAAGAGTTTATAATCATCTAGAAGATGAATAGTCAAGAAATGCAGGACAGCACAAGGAAATACACAGCTGCAATTTATGTTCTCTGTCACTGCACTTCAGTATGCTTTCCCTTGTGCACTGGAAGGATACATCATCTTCCTCCACACATCTCCCCCCCCAAAAAAACCCTCAAGAAGCCATGTAAAGACAAAAAAAACCAAACCCCAAAACACACATGGAAGATGTTTTGGCTAGTAAGACTGGAAGAAAACTATATATTTATGTTCTTAATACCCCTACTTCCCAGATAAGACAGAAAGGATTTAAGTTTTTAAGCTGTCATCCAAGAGAGCGAGACTGAACCATAAGAAAATGAACATCCCTCTGGGTGGCTAAAAGGCTAGGTGAACTGTCATGGCAGAGCTGCTGAGGCTGTACATTCAATGCTGTTTCAGACAGTCTTTAAAAAACAAAACAAAAAACCAAAAGCAACCCCATCTTCTTTAATGAAACACCCAGTGAGGTCACATATCCACTCCAGTGCTATGGGCACACACACGACTTTTGGAAGAATTCTGTTTTCATTTAAAGGAATTTAAAGAAAAATTTACTGCTACAGCACAGTAGCGCATCCAATACAAACCAGCAGCCAGAGCTGTTTACAAAGCTTTCTGCTCAGTGTTAGACTCAAAATCCAAACTCTTTTTACTGTGTAATAAATCAGTGCTCTGTGTTTAACAATTTTCAGCAGTGCCATATGCTACGTACACCCATATGTTCCATTACAAGGAAGAAAAATATCATCTCAACATGAATCATCAGTGACTATATTCTTGTAAATATGGCCTAAACACTCACACCATTCAAGGGCATGCCTAAATAAACCTGATCAATTTTATGCCAGATTCCATGCAACAGATTCGCAGATCGCTTATTTAGAATTAAGGAGGAAAAAAAAAAAAAAAAGAGTTTTGATGTAGGAGGTGAGCACACTATTTGCATCTCTCCAGAAGCAGACTCAACTATGCACAAAATTTGGCACGCATTCATCAATTCCAATCTAATGAAGACATCCTGCTCATAAAATGATGATAGTATCTGTAGTCTTAACACCTTTCATCCTAAACTACTTAATGCATGTGAAAATACGTACACCACATACAAGATTCATTCCTCCCAGTGCTGAAAAGCAGTTACTCTGGATCATGGCATCTGCCAAGTTCTGCACCACAGTCACTCTGGGGAGTAGTTTGTGAGAAAAATAATAATTAAAAAAAAAAAAAAAACAAAACAAACCCATGTATGCATTTTAGGCTGCAGGGAAATTCATTAGGCAGCGTATAGTTTTCTAGATGGGAGTTTATCTAGGACTTTGGGGTTAACATCTCCGTTCTTGAAGTGACAATTTCTTAGATGAAGTACAAACAGCTTTCTCTCTCTTCCCAAAGACAGTACAACCCACACCATAAAAGCTGCCTGTACCAAAGCAAAGTCATGAAGGACTGAAAACAAGGCATGCCAAGGTCACCATTTGCCCTTCTTTTGCAGAATTACTTGGTCTCTCAGGTAACCCAGTGCCATAATTAACAGAGTGACAGCAGGAGGGGGTGCAAATGGGGGGCAATTCACTCGTCCAAAACTTCAAAGGCAACCTGATGAAGCTAGGTTCTCTAGCTTTGCCCAGTTAACCTCCATGATCCAACTGTGCCTAATTATACTAATATGCAGAAAGACAGATTGAAATTAATACGCCAAACAAACTGTGAGAATGTCCTTATTTGAAAGTCCTTCTGTAGCTAGGTAGGAAGGCATGCAACTGCACGTTCCCACATAACTATTGGTTTCATTAAATTCAAAATAAACCAGAGTCCATTTTGGCCTAATATTCAGGGTGGGGAAAAAATAGTAGTTACATCAACATCAAGCTATTACCTGTTCAAGGGCATAAGTGCTTACTTCATTAACAACTCTGACAAACTTGTTTTGTAAGATCCCTATATTAAATTTGAAATTTTCCCTGCCCTTACAAATTAAACTAACAATTTCTTACACAGAGGGAAAGTCCAGTGAGACAACACAAACACAAGGATGAGTACATAAACAAGAAAACTTCCAAACTGCTCAAATCAAATGCATTCTTTGCCATCCTCAATAAGAACAAGCTTACCCAAGCCACCTAGACAACCTAATTTCAACAATTTCTTCGGATTTACTTATACAACTCATTTAAGAAAACAAACCAAAACCAAACTAGCAGTACTCCAAGGTTCTTCAATCTGAGAGCAAAACCTACTGCTCTTTACAAATACACAGTTTCATATTTTCAACAGAAGTAAAAATTAAATACCTATCATATAGTTCAACAGATTAAAGACGACAGGTCACGTTAGAAGCATTCTCTTTAATGCCATGAAGTGGGACTTTATAAAGACTGAACAGGAGCTGCCACAATATCAGAAATACTTGGAGGGCACTTGGATTTCCACCATCCTTTGGTAGCTCAGGAGATGGATGACCACACCCAATTAATTTCCTTTAATTTCTATTTCAACTTTCCTCCTCATTAATTAGGAGCTGAGGTTCACAGAGATTACAGTTCCTGGCATGTAATACTGATGGTGCGCACTATACAATCGACTTTGCGTGCTGTAATACCGCCAGCAGATCAAAATGAGAAGTCAGAACGCGTGCTACCTAAGTAAAAACAGGAAGAGATATTTCCTTCTTTTTACCCCAAATACCTAAGGAACCCTAGATTTATCAGTTCAAAACTTTCTAAAATATGTTTCACTCAATAAATTAAAACAAACCTACCACAGTGATTTCAGAGAGCGATAACAAGACAGAGTCAGGAAAACTCACTCAGCTACCCTTGGAAGAACTAATGAACAAGGAGGTGCAATGCAATTGCATAATGTTTATTACACAGCACTAAGCCAAAGGCAATCAAATAATTTTGATTTAATCAATGGCTTTCAAATAAGGAAGTAGCTTGAAAATAATCAGCATAAAATAAAACACTCTTTTGGGTTTACTACTGTGATTTTTTTCCCCCGTTGTGTAAAAACACACCTATTAAGAACTGAGCATTTGCTGAAATTTTATAAAAGTGTACTTCTTGAATATCTTTGATACCAAAATTGCACTTTTACTCAAACTCATTTTGCTGTAAACGCTGTGACTGAACAACAGAAAGGTTCCGTTAAAAGAACCTGAAATCTATCTTAAAACAAAAGGTCTGTTTTCTACTTAAAAACATGAACGTTAGACACTAAGGGCTTTCTCCTGTAAAAATCAACAAATAAAATTGAAAGTGTTTCATGAACACCACCTCCCCTGCCATCTCCCTTAACCTGAACATTGCAGCATTTCACGAGGCTGCAGAACCACCTGGAACAAAAACCTGTGAATGGAGAAAACACCAAGTCTGCGATCCTGGTCCGAACTCGCTGATCCCACCCTGGGGGCAGCAGACTTCCCTGCTCTGCTCCCTGGCCACAGGCTTCCTGGGCAGCCTGTGTCAGCCCAGCAAACTCCAGGCTAGCCACGTACAAACAGGGTTTTCTCTCACAGGCAAGACAGCTGATTAGTCTGAAGGGACAGAACCCAGTTCTGTTAGAAAACCACCCCATCCTGCAACACATTATGAAAAATAAATATAGTAGCAAAAGCCAGGTGACACAAGATCCATATTTATAGTGCACACAGGTAGAAATATCTCATCTTTAAAAGTTTTGACATGCAAGGATCCTTTTTAACTGATAATTAACAAAGGTAAAGTGAAAGGGAAGTACAAACAGAGAATCACTATAAGTAATGCACCCACAGAAGAATGAGTTTACAATCTGAAAACCCTCATATTGGGCAGGGCAGATGGAAACAACCTAGCTCAAGTTTTCCTCAAATCAGACGCCAGAGGAAGTTACATGATGAGTTACAGGGTAAATAAGAAATTTTGATTTTACAAAACCTGAAAAAACTATACATTAACACAGCTATGATCAGTTTGCAGCCTCACTGTGAGTGCATAAAAGGATTAAGTTACCAGATCTTTGTATGAATTTCAATGTTAAAAGAGAGTTTGTGAACAGGTATGTACATTTAAAACTCCCTATATTGTTACATTACTCCCTGAGAACTCAGAATTAGCTAGGTACCAGAAGTAATACAGTTTTAAAAGGCATAAACAGAGAGGAACAAGTATGGTTTATTATTTCTCTCCACAAACAATCCATTATCGATGTAGAAATACCAACACATGTACTCTAATAAATCTAGTACAAGACACAAACTAATGACGAGTAGCAAGATAAGCGACATCACTCTGCAGCGTTCCAAACATTTGTTGAAAATATGTAAGCAGGCCATGGAGAACAGATGGGAGCGCACTTATCTCACCCAAACACGGGCATCATAACTGCGGCCGACAGTGTCATACCCCTCCTGAGCTCTTACCCAGTTAATATCTGACCACGCTGTGTACTGTGGAACAGCTTCTGCAGGAGAGGTTAGGAGCGTCCCCCATTGATCCATAACCCTGAATGCTTCCATCCCCTTATTTAGACTGACAACCCATAACGCTGGTGATGCCATTTGGAATTCTCCTGGACAGAAAGCGGAACTCAGCGCAGCTCTCCCACAGCCTGGGTAAGTCCTCCTGCCTACCTGGGTGCACTCTGGAGGCTTCCACGCAGTAGGGAGGCCATACCAGCACCACCTGTTTTGCTGTTTCTAAACAAACATGGCAGCTGCTGCTAGACTGTGTGCTGAGCATGAGTACTCCACGTACCTACGGGATCAGTGTTCAGCTGCTGGAGCAGAACCCTGAGAACACCTTGGCTGCAGACAGCAAATCCGCACCGAGCTGCTCAATGCTGCCCAGGCTGAGTAAGTGACCAGGGGAAACCTGGATGCTACCAGGGCTACTCAGTGGCTAGTACATTTTAGAAGTGTAACGGTTATAGGACTTAGGGAATTAATTCCGCTTTGGTTCCTGGGGGGGTGGGAGGGGGATGACATGAGGAGATGTATATGAAAAACACAAAATTCTAAGGGCTTAGTACTTGCCTAGTGTCCTCCTTCTTTCTCCTTCCCACGCAAATATGAGTACTGCTAGATGACATTCAGCACCTACAGTAAATCATTTCTTGATGTCATTAAAAAGACAGACACATCTGTGAAGACCAGACCTATGTCATTGCTTCCAACTCAGTTTAAAGAAAGCTGACAGTAACCAAGCTCCATTTTTCACTTGAATTTCACTAGGTCAATACTAACGCCGTCGAAATTACTTGCTCACAAAGAGCTCTGATGGGTAACCTTAATGGACAAACGCCGTTTATCCGAGCTGTGACAGCGTTCCGACCTCGCAGGTGAAGGAAACGCAGTCGCTTTCCCTCTTCTCTTCACGTCTGCTCTCCCACCGAACCATTTCCCCCTCAACTTCCCACAGAGCTCGCCACGACCCCTGCAACCAAACGCGGGACAGCCCACCACGCAAGGGAGCTGCATGCCACAAGTCCTGCAAAAACCAGCATCAGCTGCTGGGGAGCTGCACCCCCCCCTAGACCCCCCAAACCCCCAGAGCCGCCGCAGGAGACCCCCAGAGCCGGCCGGGGGACCCTCCCACACCCCCTAAGACCCCCGTAACCTGAACCCGAAGGCAGCCACCCGGGTCCCCGAGCAGCCACGGGGGAGCGGGCGGTCCCCGGGGAGCCCCGCCGTGAGGCGCCCCGGGAACAGCCGGCACTCCCGGCCCGGCAGCGAGCGCCCCGCGCCGCCGGGCCAGCGACAAAGTGAATTTTTTTTCTTACTTTTTAAGCCCCCAAACCCGCTGCCAGTTGGCGCCCCCCGCCCCGGCGGGACGCGCCTGTCAGAAGAGAAGCAGCCGCGCGCGCCCCGTCAGCCGCTTCCCCCTCCCCTCACGGCCGCCGTTCCCACTGCCCCCGCCCCTCACCTGGTGCCGGCCGGCGGCAGCGGGCCACGTCCGCGGCGCCCGGGAGGAAGGGAGGGAGGCGGGAGGAGAGAAGGCGGGTGTCCGCCGGCCCGTGTCCGTCCCCGCCGCTTCCTGCCACGGCCCCGCCGCCGCCCGAGGCGCGGTTCCCCCTGCCAGGCGCGGCCAATCGCTCGGCGATCGGCTCCACGGCCTGCCCGCCGCGGGCGGGAGGAAAGTGAGTAGGCATCGGCGCTCGGCTACACAGCCCGGCAGCTCGGGCCAGGCAGCGGAGTGGCGTCAGCCTCATCGATCATCCCCCATGAAGCATCGGCGCTCGATTCCGCCGCCTGCGCGGTCCCGCCAGGAGCGAAGGCCCCAGGGCGGCGGCGGCCGGTAACGGCTGGGGCGGGGCCGCCCCGCAGGGCCGGGGGGGAGTCGTGTCGTGTCGTGTCGTGTCGTGTCGTGTCGTGTCGTGTCGTGTCGGGGCCTACAGCGGGCTTGGGTGTGCGAGGGGCCGGGCCTGGGCCCGTGGTGCCGCCTCTGGGCTGTGAGGGGCCGACGCCCAGTAAAAAGGCGGCTCTGAGCCTTTAATGCCTGCTGTCAGGGTTGGGGGAGCTTTGACAGAGGCTGCGTCTCCTGTGGCGGCAGGAGGAGATGCCTTGTAACAAAAAAAGAGATGCTCTGGCTTAACAGTGGCGCGCCGTATAGAGGAAAGGCCTCAAAGGAGAAGAAGGAGCTTTAGCAGTGGTTAACAGGTCTGGATTAGGAACAGCTCAGAGCAGAGACAGGGAAAAGTGATTTAATGCTGTTTCTGCCGCACGTGGTGGTCCCCTACAGCGTCAGAATCTAGAGGCAATCACTCTTTCCTTTATCCCTTTAGAGGCTCACAGTGGCTTACTCTTTGATAGTTTTTTATTACTTTTTGCTAAGCAAAACTGAGGTAGCTGAGCTTTATCTTCTGCCAGTACCTCACACAACCTCATTCTACTAACTTGTTTCTGACAGCTATTCTCCTCCTGGGCTTTCTTCTAGGACCCATCATCATGTAGCCCTTTGAAACTAAAGGTACAGAAACTTGAAAGCCATGTGTTCCAGGCTGAGGGTGTTGGTATGCATTCTGCTCTTCAAAGGCTAAGGTACTACATTACAGGGTTTCTCATTGCAGTCATCTAATTCATGCAATAAATGAGTTGCCATGATCTCTGTTTATAAGCTGAGCTTCATAACTTTTTTTTTCTCTATTTCTTACAAATGGAAAGAAAAACATGGTGAGCTTGACTTCTGTGCCAGCTGCTCTGTGAATAGCTGATGCTGACGAAGCAGGAGGCAGAAGTCTTTCTTCAAACTGAGTGAATGTATAGAAAACAATAAATGAGTCGTGATGAGAAAAAACTGCTTTGATGAAAATGTGCCAAAAACAATAGCTTGAGAGAGAAGTGTAAACTTTCCCTGATAGCTCTTTGGGGTGTAGACAGTTAAGGTTTTTTTTTGTGTTTGTAAGGGAAACATGGCATTCCTTAAAGCTGAACCTCCTCCCTTGGGTTCCTACTGAATGCCTGAGATGTGACAGCAGAGGGTGTCTCCAGAAAGCTAATATTAAACATGAAGAATTAGTACGGAGGGAGCAACAGCAAGTGAGATTCCAGTTTTGACCACAGAATGAGCCAAAAAGTCTTTCATCAGCAGCTGTACACAGTTTCTTACTCACACACAGCTGCACGGAGCTCCTGTTCAAAGGGTTCTCGTGTGCCCTCACGTTGGGAAATGCACCTGCCTGCTGCGTGATGTGTGAAAGGTGGGCTGCTCCGAAAGGGTGAATCAGCTTTGAGCAAACAAGGTGCTGAGGCAGCGTGATGCAGGGTGAAATAAACTTGGAAGGGTAGCCTTGGTCCAGGCACACGTGCAACTAGTTTGCTGTCCACAGTGGTGCGAACCAGGGTTGCAGGGGAGCTCGTGGGCTAAAGATGTGGACAGGTGGAAGAGATGCAGGCAGGAAACGGGGAAGAAAGGGGGGTAAATAGCATTTATAAAGCCTTAAGGGGGCTCTGGTTAGTTCTGAGAAAGGGTTTTAGCCAATCCCACCTCTATTTTTAACTCTGCGACTCTATGACTTTGGGAAAGTTATCTGAACAATTCAAGCCAGGTGCAAGTCTGTGGGGAAGGGACAAACCCATGGGCGCTGGGTGAAGCCTGGGCACCCGGTTGGCTCATGCGATGTGCCAGCCACCACCACACCCTTTCCTGTTTCCCCTGCGGCCGCAGGCAGCCCTGCCAGCTACTGCTGCCCCGAGTGAGGAGAAGGATGGAAGAATTGCCTTCCAAGATGCCGATAACCACTAACACCTGGCATTACTTGGCAACAGAGAGGTGGCGAGCAGCTCTAGCATTGTATCTCCCACATGCCAGGCCAAATGCCCTCAAATGGGACATTCAGCTCTGGGAACTGCTCTTGATAGTGTTGACTTTTAGCTGTGTCTCAGCCTCATCTCCTGTAAAAGGTAATATTTGCTTATGTAAAAAGGTATCGGCGTACTTTGCAAGGGTGTTCCAAGTTAAAAATTGTCAGTCAGGGCAAACAGATCTTAGGGGTGAGCTACAGGAAAGCAAAGTGCACACGCTGCATTATTATGATTCTTCTCAGAACAAAGAGCGTGACCTGGTGCTCCTCTTGGCAGCTGAATGCCCCGTTCAGCCAGTCTGAAAAAGCGCTGCAGTGTTTGAGTTCAGCCCTCCTTCAGATAACACCTATTCTGTTTCCTTTCTCTTGGTGAGATGTTTAAGGCATCTCGGTGAGACACTGAGTTGTGCATTTGAGGAATGCACCTCACAACTGTTAAGGTAAGCATTTAGCATGGCTCTGCTGGAGGCAGTGAGACCTGCTTCTTCCCAGGTGACTTATAGTTGCAGAAAAGGGCTAAATGAGATACTTAGTCTGAAATACCAATGGGAGGTATTTTCATATGGAGTGGGATCCTGTATTTAATGGTTCTTTGCATGTGAATCTCACTGCAGGATCTATATCTTGGTCCTTCATTTTGTAGCAGTGTCTAGTCAGGAGGATAACCTGTATCCGGCAGATGTGTGACATTCATAGTGGGTTTGGGCGCTTTTTTCCACGAAAGCTACTCTTTACTGCTTCACCTGGGTGAGTGGGAGATCAGGGTACTGGGGTGGTACTTTGTTGAGAGCATAGAGGAATGGGGAAGTAATTTCTGTACTTAAAAAAAAGAATAAATTGGAAAGAATAGTAGAAGTGTCATAACAGGTCCGTTCCAACAGCTGCAAGGTCCTGCTCCTCGCCCAGTGGTGTGTCTGTGCCCTGTGATATGGGTGTTTCATAGAATCATTAAGGTTGGGAAAGACCTCTAAGATCATCAAGTCCAACCACCAACCCAACACTACCATGTCTCCTAAACCATGCCCTGAAGTGCCACCTCTACACATCTTTTAAATACCTCCAGGGGTGGTGACTCCACCACCTCTCTGGGCAGCCTGGTCCGAGGTCTGACCACTCTGGCAGTAAAGACATTGTTCCCAATATCCAACCTAAACCTCCCCTGATGCAGCTTGAGGCCATCTCCTCTCATCCTATTGCTTGTTTCTTGGGAGAAGAGACCAACCCCCCCCTCACTACAACGTCCTTTCAGGCAGCTGCAGAGAGCGATAAGGTCTCCCCTCAGCCCCCTCTTCTCCAGGCTAAACCCCCCCAGCTCCCTCAGCCGCCCCCCAGCACACTTGTGCTCCAGACCCTGCCCCAGCCCCACTGCCCTTCTCTGGACACGCTCCAGCCCCTCCAGGGCCTTGTGCTGAGGGGCCCAAAACTGAACACAGGATTCGATGTGTGGCCTCACCAGTGCCCAGTACAGTGGCACAATCGTGGCCCTTCTGTGGCAGATGTGGCCATCCCGGTAGTAAAAAGCGGGAACAGGGGTTTCTGGAGGTCCAGGCAAAGCCCCTTCCCCCCTAAACCCCTCGAAGAACCCAGTCTGGCAGAGAAAGCCCGCAGCAGGCACAAGCAACGGTTTAAGTCCTGGTGCGGACCGCTGGCGGGGCCGGGACTCGAACCCGCGGCAGTCGCTCGTCTCCGCCCCCTTTCCGGCCCCCCTTAGGTGCCCGCCGCCTTGGCCGGCGCGGCGCTCCG
Source organism: Phalacrocorax aristotelis (assembly GCF_949628215.1). Lineage (NCBI taxonomy): Eukaryota > Metazoa > Chordata > Aves > Suliformes > Phalacrocoracidae > Phalacrocorax > Phalacrocorax aristotelis. The sequence goes on along the minus strand of NC_134290.1, from coordinate 2,450,451 downwards.
GAAGCGGAAGTGGCGGCGCGGGTCCCGGCGGCGTTGCCGGGCGGAGGCGCGGGCCCACGGCGGCTGCGTCCCGTCGCTATGAGCGCGGCCGGGCTGGTGTCCGCCACGCCGCCCGCCCCTGCCCCGCCTGGGGCGCCCGCCGCCGCCGCTGCCATGCCCCCCGGCCCCGAGTACTACGAGGAGGAGGAGCTGGAGAGCGCCGAGGAGGAAGACGGCGAGCGGAGCGCTCGGGCCCGGGACTCCGATGAGGGTCGGTGGCAGGGCGGGCGGGAGGCGAGTGGGGCTGGGGGGAGTCGTTGTCCCGGGAGGGATTTGGTGCCCTGGGAGGGTGCGGGGGGAGAAGCAGAGTCCTGGGGGTGGGCGGGGTGGCTCCCACCGGGACGGGGGCTTTAGGAGAGGGGCTGCTGCGGAGAGGTTCGCGGGGGAGGAGGAGGGCTTTTGGGGAGGAAAGGTTTGGGTAGGGTTTGGTGGAGAAGTGGTCTGGAGCAACAAGAAAACGCAAAGAAGCCAAGGGCCTGTTAGATTGCTGGGGTTCCCTGTGCAGGGAAAAAAGCAAAGCTGAGAGGTGGAACTGAAGTGGCTTCCCAGGTGAAGGAGAGGCAGCGAGAGAAGGGCGCAGGAGGGGCCGGGAGAAGGCCAGCAGGAGCCGGGCAGGGATGGGGCCCCTGTGCTCGGCCCTGGGGAGGCCCCACCTCGAGTGCTGGGCTCAGGTTTGGGCCCCTCGGGACAAGCAGGGCCTTGAGGGGCTGGAGCGTGTCCAGAGAAGGGCAGCGGGGCTGGGGCAGGGTCTGGAGCACAAGTGTGCTGGGGGGCGGCTGGGGGGGTTTAGCCTGGAGAAGAGGGGGCTGAGGGGAGACCTTCTCGCTCTCTGCAGCTGCCTGAGAGGGGCTGGAGTGAGGGGGGGGCTGGTCTCTGCTCCCAAGTCACCAGCGATGGGATGAGAGGAAACGGCCTCAAGCTGTGCCGGCTAAGTTTAGGTTGGATATTAGGGACATTGTCTTTACTGCCAGAGTGGTCAGACCTTGGCACAGGCTGCCCAGAGAGGTGGGGGAGTCACCACCCCTGGGGGGGTTCAAGCAACGTGTAGACATGGCACCTGGGGACATGGTTTGGGAGGCCTGGGGGTGTTGGGGTGACAGTTGGACTTAATGATCTTAGAGGTCTTTCCCAACCTTAAATGATTTGGTGATAAGGAGAGAGCACTAAGGAGGTGGGATTGAGTGTGGGGACAACAGGGTAAAAGTAGTGGAGACATCTGGTGTTTGGAGCTTGGTTATATTTCTGTCATGTGAAGGGGGAAGAGGCAGTTAAGGTAGGAGAAAGTGTGGACAAAAGTAAGGGGGTGCAGGAGGCTGTGAGAGGAAGGAGGGGTTTTGTAGAAGGACCAGGAAAGCAGTGGAGAAGAAGAAATGGAAGTAAAACCCAGAATATTATGGGGTGTAGGATTCAACAAACATATAAGGGAGATGAAGAATGACCCTTTGAGAGTGCCTGTTGTTCTGTCAGCCAGAATCCTCCGTCACATCTGGTATGCTCATGAGTGAGGTGCCGGAGCCAAACCTGTAGATCCTTACAAGGGATGACAGCGTACTGGTCAGCATGTGGCTCTCCGTGGCTGCGCACAGGCAAACTGAGTACGGAAGTCCTTTATGGTGACCTAGACATCCTTCAGTTAAAACTTTTTGTTTTATCTTTGGTGTATTGAGTTTTAGCTTAATACATGTAAGTTTAAAGTGTTTGATCATAGTTTTAAGGAAAATCTGAGAAAGGTTTGATTGAGGGACTGGTGCCTCCTGTCCGTACGTAGGGAATGGAGCTGTAGTTTAGGTGTTACGGCTGTACCCTGCCTGACCTCCCCTTCAGAGGGAGAGGTAATTCATTCTTAGCTACCCTTGTCTTATAAATAAAAGCCTGAAAAGGCATAGCAGAAAACTAGCAGTCCCGTGCTGGTTTAACTTGTTCGTAGTTTATATTATCTGTTAATGAAATTGGGGCTATCTTATGGTAGTGCTGGTCTTTGCTACGTATAAATGTTGAAGTAATTCTGTGCAAGGTGTAGCTGAGAAGTCCAGACCGCAGCAAGTAACTTCGTTATCTTTAGCAAGACCTTTGGTCAACCCTAACAGCACCTAGTCATGGTAGTTTCATTTTGGAGTGTTTCAGGTCAAGATGCAGAACCAGTTACAGCTGTTTCAGTCATTGTCTCCCATACAGTGTGTTACGGCATGGGCAGAACTATAGGAAGAAGCCTGTGAAATGTCAAGTCTTTAGGTTGTTTCTGTCTCACCTTTGTACACGTGAGGGTTAATGTAGAACCTGTTATCTTAAACTGGGAAGAAATTACCAGAGTAACTGAAGTTGGGAGTTGTTTAAACGTGATGTAAGCTTCATTGCAAAACTAATGGGTTAACTTGCAGTTGTAGGAAAGAGATGAGATGGTTCATTTCACTTCTGAATTCATCTCTCCGGAGGCCTATATCTGGTTGTGTTTCTTGAGGTTAAATTGCCTGAGGTTTGGGGTGTGTGTGTGATTGTTTCTTTGTTTTTAAATAATTTACTGTTTTGGGGGGAGGGTTAAATACTTCTCTAGTTTTAACAAGTCATTCTTTACTTCACTTAGACACTGAGGATGCCAGTGAAACTGACCTGGCAAAACATGAGGAAGAGGACTTTGTAGAAATGAAAGAACAGTAAGTAACCCATTCTAATCAAGAGTAAGGTAATGTTCTGTTTATTGGGGTTTTTTTAATAAAACTTTGCAATGTTTTGGGCCAAAATCGGGGTTTTTAAGTGCCTAGTCCAATGTAATAGGTAAAGATTCTGAATACTTGCATTTCTTTTCTCCTCGGTGACTTTCTCTATTCTATATGTATTCAAGAAACAAAGCGCTGCTGCTGTTTTGAACAAAGAAATAGGTATGAGTTTCTGGGAGCAGACGAGTTTTGCTGCAAATGAATCCCACTGCAGACAGATCCTTCAAACAAAATAAAGGATCTACTTTATACAAGCCAAGCAAGATACCTCTTAAAACCCCTTAAAGAATAGAATGCTAGTCCCGTCCAAGAAGATGGGCTTTTTGGAGTCTTGAAATAGGTTCCCATGATGTTTAGGTGTATTTGCAGTATTTTGTGTTCTTGCTTACTGGAGACACATGTTTTTATACAGTTCAGGAAGTCTTGGCCTGTATTAAACCACAGATAGATGAGCAAGGAAATGCAAGTTTGCAACAGCACCAGGAATAGACTTTGGGGTTTTTTGTAGTGTCAAGCTCTACATGAGGAAGTACCTTCTGTTTTGTAAGTAGGGAACTAATACACAAATATTAAGACTTAACAAAGTGGCAGAATGATTCTCTTGCAAAGTTTCAGGTGTCTGTAGATCTAAATGTCACTTTAGATTTCTGCATTTGAAAAAAAAAAAATCCTACTTTACCCTGAACTGTTTCCGAAATAATTGGTTTGGGTGCAGTATAAAACCAACGGGGTGGCAGGGTTTTTAAACAGAATGATAACCTTTCATTTGAATAATTTTCTTTTAGTTGTTCTTTGTTTGTTTCCTGAAGTTCTTCTGAAAAGTTTTTAATTCTGCTTAAACATGTAACTTAGACCATTTTTTTCACCATTATTTAGGTATGTTTATTTTTCAAAGTAACGTTGCGCGCTCTCTGTCTTTGCAGGATGTATCAGGACAAACTGGCATCTCTGAAGAGGCAATTACAGCAGTTGCAGGAAGGTAAGCTTTGAAGGGGGTAGCTTTTTTCTCTAAACAATTTTCAGCACTTTTCAAAGGTCACAGAAGGATGAGGGTTTTGAAAGATGTAAGCAGCATCCTTCACTGAATGGTGGCTCTCAGTCATGCTGCTTAGTGAAAAATGTCAGCTGCTTTCCATCCTCTTTCCCTCTAAACACTTGAGGTTAAGCTGCTGTGTACTACAGCATTTCTGAAAAGGGGTAGCTGGCTTTCTGAAAAAACAGGGAACGTGCTTATCAAAATAAGCAAACTAGAACTGTAGTTTTCTGATTGTGGATATTAGTATTTGTGTTTCAAGTGGTGTATGGCTCCTTGAGAAATGCAATACTTGTCAAAAGTAAAATTCTAGTGGGAATCCACAATTTGTTTCAACTAGGTACTCTTCAGGAATATCAGAAAAGAATGAAAAAGTTGGACCAGCAGTATAAAGAAAGGATACGGAATGCAGGTAAGCTGAGTCCCTAAGATGCTGCATACAGCTTAAATTAATGTTTTCTGTAACACCTGAAGAAAAACAATGGTAATTCTGTCCTTTAAAGAAATGGAACTTGCTGGAGCAAAGGGTTTTTCTGCTTCTGAGGGTATAGAGTAGGTTTTTTTGAGAGTGCATGAAGCATGATGGGGTCTATCTTGATTTTCTTTAATTTTTTTTCCTTCATCAACATTGCTTGCTCACTGTTTTACTAAACAATGAACAGTTCTAGTCTTCATTAATGTGAAAAAGCTCAAGTAAAAAAACTGTTTCACTTTTATCTGGCACCGTGCCTAGCCTACAGTCTTCCGCTTTGGCAACTTCTCTGAAAGCTTCAGGTGCGCTGTTCCTTTCAGTTTGCAGAAATGGAAAGTTAGGACCACATGGTTTCCCAAAGATCTATTTTGTGCCCTGGAACAAATGAATACAGAGGGTTTGCTGCTGAAGCTCTTCTCTGTAGCTGTGACAGCAAAAGGGCTGCCTGTACTTTGTCTTCTGGTGCTCTGTTTCAGGAGCAAAGGCCCAAGTTAATTTTTAAAGTGCCTAGCTCTCTGCCCTTCTGGGTAGCCTTTATTGTGTTACTGCAGAGAAATTCCTTGGAAATCAGATCCATTTGCTTGCCCTCCCTCGTTCTTGTTCTCTTTCCAGTAGGTTCTTACCTTGGATGCTGAAGCAGGGCTTTTAATAGAAGCTGTTATGTGGAAATAGGGAATGTAGCTGTTCTTCCTTTAGGAAAGTGCGATGAATCCTGTAATGCCTGGGCTGTTACTCTGGGAAATACGACAGAGAGGCAGTGGCAGCTGTATGATGGCTAACATACTCCAACCTTTGAACAGTAGAAGTTGTATCTTTCTAAAAGTGATTGGGGTGGTCATGGATTTGCTTAAGGAGAAGTGAATTGAACTACTTCTTGTTGGAATCATAGAATAGTTTGGGTTGGAAGAGACCTTTGAAGGTCATGCAGTCCAACCCCCTGCAGTGAGCAGGGACATCTTCAGCTAGATCAGGATGCTCAGAGCCCCGTCCAACCTGAACTTGAATGTCTCTAGGCATGGGGCCTCCGCAACCTCTCTGGGCTACCTGTTCCATTGTTTCACCAACCTTGTTGTAAAACGTTTCTTCCTTAGATCTGCTCTAAATCTACCCTCTTTGTTTAATCTACCCTCTTTTAGTTTAAAACCATGACCACCTGTCTTGTCACAACAGGCCTTGCTAAAACCATTGTCCCCATCTTTCCTATGGTCCCCCTTTAAGTACTGAAAGGATTCTTAACAGGAACCTGTCTTCTGAGATGAATTTCATGCACACTAGAGCTGCATTCTAGTAATATTGGGCTGTTTTGATAAAATTAGGGCTAACTGCAAGCTTGTATTTCTGGCTGGCAAGGACCAGTCCTGCAGCAACATATTTCTTCCACACGAGGGCAGATGGTGATAACTTTCAATTTTATTAAAAAAACCCAACTGCCTAGTGCTACAGGAAGGATGGTCTTTTAAGTTTATCCTTCCCATATTGAGGTTTTGGGGTTTTTTTTTGAGAATTCACAGATAATAAAGCAACAGTTTAGATTTACCTGTATTTGATTACCTCCATAATACCACTTTTATGTTTAATTGGTAGAGCCCTTTGCAAACAAAAGGTTTGATAGTTTTTTTTTTTTAATTGGGCCATTAATATCTTTGGTTTCTGTTTTGTTGTTTTTTAAAATTATTTTTTAAAAAAGCACAGTGTTGCTGCTACAGTCTTCTCTGAAACACATTTGAAGCCTGTGAACTTTACAGAAGTCTTTACCATTTCAAGTATTGCCAAAGCTGAACAAGCTGGTGACGTGTGGTGACTTGAGGACTGATCAGGTGCCTTGGTTGGCTTTTCTGGGCGCTACTTTGAGTAAAAGCTTTGTTTCAGGCATTACGCCCTCCAGGAAGCACAAGAAGGGTCCCGTCCTGCTTAATTTCAAGTTGTGAGGAATTGCACAAACATCAGTAGCAGGACTACTCAACACCCAAAAATCCACTTGCCTCATCCATAGGTCTGACTTGAACTAATCATTGCCGTGAACTGAAGCTTCAGTGATACATAACAGCTTCCTTGCTTATTTTCTCAGGCATAAACAGCCTGAAATCAGACACGTGTGGGTTGAGTAGATGACTCTTCTAACAATTGCAGAATTATTTCTGAACCAGCCGTTGCTGAAATTCATAAAGATGGCTTAAACTGTGAATTTTTACCAGTATTACATTTAGCCACATGCCTCAAGCTTCTGTCTCGGAAGTTTGTATCTAGTATTTGTTGATTGTAATTAAACTGGAAGAAAGATGGGCTACATGCATAGTGCTGCTGGGAATAGTAGCTGAACTGAATAGTATGGAATACTGCTGTGTAAGCTTTGCAAATCTGCTTGACAATCTATAGAAAACTTCAGTTCACAATATATTTTTATGGAATTTTTTCATAGCTGCTATATTTTCAGCATAAAACCGCAAAGTGAGAGTAGAGTTTGGATGAGTATGTACACTATTTAGTTCACTGCTTCTCTTGGCTGCAATATTCAATGACTTAAAACGTTGGGAAGTCATTTAGTATATCTTTGAAGATAATAAATTAAGACTTTCTTCTCTTTCAGAACTGTTCCTCCAGCTGGAAGTAAGTACTCTTAATTTATAAAAATATATATTAACTAGATGGAAGAGGAACAAACCTCCTGTTTCATCAGCTAGTACTTGCGCTTGTTTTCCCAGAAGGCTTAAAGAAATTTTCTTCCTCTAGCTAGCATTATCACACTTGAGATGTAGTACAGCCCACTGTTGGTATTACTCTAGTAACCTCTGGACTTTGTCATTAAAATAGAATTAAAAGAAATATTTGCTCTTGGGCTGCTGTGTGCTCGCTGTGCATTTGGCTTGTTTAAAAGGCTTGTTTAAGGTGGTAAGTGATGGTGCTGCTTATAAATCTGAAGAGCTCTCTGCTAGGGGCTTGATATGGTATGCAATGTTAAAATGTTTTTTTAAAAACAATTCATTCTTTTGCCAATATAGTAATGCTTACTTAGTCATTTTTAGATGGTTTTCTGTTGATTATGAATATTGATAATCTTTACAACTGGCTACAGCTTTGAAGTGAAAATCGAATCCATACAGCAGTTGAAAGCAGCCGTTGTGGTATCATTAACTTCGGTCATTGGTTCCTTAGTTAACCTTTTTGTTCTTTTGGTTTGCATTAGACAGATCAGGTGGAAAAAAATTATGTCAAGGAAAAGAAGGCAGCAGCAAAGGAGTTTGAAGATAAGAAAATTGAGCTTAAGGAAAATTTGATTGCAGAGTTGGAAGAGAAAAAGAAGATGATTGAGAATGAAAAGCTAACCATGGAATTAACAGGAGGTAAAAACAAGATAGGCATCTGTCATTTCTCTTATCCACTCTTTTACTGCTTAGAAAAAAGGTATAAAGGTAGCAATGCTGGTTTATACAGACAGCTAGCGTGAAGGCTTTAAAGCTTTCCTAATGCCACGGATGTAGAACACAAATTGCCAGTCTTTTAATCGAGAAAGCAGTTTGTAATAAAATTCAGTGACCTGAATTACTAACAGGTGAATCAAAATAGCGCCAGTGAAGCAGCAGAGTGGATAGGCTTTCTTATATCCAGGGAAAGGGGTTTCTTTAGTTCCTGTGATCTGGCAATAAAACTACTGAGATATGCCATAATATTGACTGAACCAGCAGTGCCAGATTGTAACCAGTGTCCTTTCATTTCTCCAGTAATAGGTGGTCAAGAAGTTGAAGAAAGGCAAACAGTAAAGGTTGAAATATACTAGGTAAAGCCAGAAAAATACATCTGTGAGCTCCATTTGTGTCCAGACTCTGGAAAATGGACAGCTTCCTTTCATGAGACCAGTCGGCACCCTTGGTGCCTTGGCAATGCTCTTTGCAGTAATTGACGCAGTGGAGCCAAGCAGAGGGGTAATTAGCCTCCTTCACAAATTGTGTTGCTGTGATACTGAACCAAAAGTCTGATTTGGTTCTCTTTAAGAGCAGCTCCCTCACTTTTTGGACAGATAATGTTGGTTGTGTTGCTGAGGCCTGTCTGCGAGTTAGACCTTTTATATCTTTCTTGTATAGTATCTACATAAGTTATGTAAGCTAATAATTTAATTAGCATTCAGAAGCAGGAATTAAAACCTGTTTGGACATATTCAAGAGTGCTCTTGGCTTTGTACAAACTGCTAGGGCTAATCTGGTCTGGAAAACAGCTTGAGCTATGCTGTTTCTCTGATGTCTTTTATTTATTTATTTTTAATTGTGAAATCAAGGCTAAGGCACAGTTTGTATGATCAGACTAAACTTTCCTGTTGTTATCCTATGCCTGTGCCTGTTCACTACTAAGCTGGGATACAGCCCTAATCTTGTGAGCAGATTTTCATTAGTGGATCAGGATCCAACTAGATCTTACCTTTGGAAATCTGTAGGCCAGTGTTCTAGGAGTCTGAAGGAATCCAATTTCTCTATCAGTGGGACAGCTGTTAACATCAGGGTTTGGATTTGCAGAGTTAAAGGGAGAGTGAGGAGGGGGTAAGAAGTATCTAGTAGTCTGATTTGGGGACCAGTTTAATCGTCTTCAGGGAAATGTGTCCTCCCATTGTTGTGTGTCCTGAAGAGATGAGCTGTTTCATCAAACACATCTCTAGAAAAAGGCACGTAAGTAACTGTGGAGAAGAGATCCACTCCGTGTCTGTTAGCCCTCCCTTATTTCCCGACTAACAGCAGTGCAATGTGATTTCTTTAGAAGTAACAGATTTTGTTGTGAATGTCTGCTGGAGGCTAAAGAAATAAGAATACTGGAACTTATATGCACTCAATGTTTTTTAAAACCTATGGAAGTTCAGTGTATGCAAGGATGCAAGTTAGCGTCCTGATGAAGAGGCTTGTCTGTGAGTGCTGCGTTTTCATTAGGTTGCAACAGTTGCCCCCTGTTCTGGAGCATTGGATAGTGTCCTTCTTAACTATAAGCCTCATGCAAGACTGTTTCAGGTTAAATATGTGGTGCTTTAGCAGGTGTTCAAAACTTCCTTTATAAAGTTTTCATGAATCTCTTGAGAATCTTAAAGTTCTTTAAATGTTTAAATGTAGACTTTTTTTTTTTGAAAACTTGTTTGGTGCTGACTTTCAGCTGACTTGTCACAATTTTAAGGTATGGGATGCTAAGATAAAGAGAAGGAAATTGATCTCTGCCTAATTTGCTTTTTAAGCAATATAAATAACTGACAACTCATTTGAAACTGATTTTTAAAAAGGAGAAAAAGCCTTCTCCATGTGGCTGCATATTGCCTTAAATGCTTCAAACCCCTCTTCTGAGGCTTTTGTAAATTGGTCTTAAGAAATAAGAATGGCTTACCTTCAACACAGTAAGTTAGTTTTAGTGTCTGCAAGGCTATTAATGTTCAGTGGTTTTCCAATTCAGCTTTGAACCCTAGAGATAAGGTTTCCTTTGGCATACACGCAGTGGGTGGCACTTCTTTTTTTTTTTTTTTAAAGCTTTTATCATAATATTTGTTCCCTTGATGTGCAGCCTGGTCATCCTCGTTCACCCTTGAGATACAGAGAAAAGTAATTCGGTGTCTTTTTGAACATGCATAGCTGCTGAAGGTTTTAACTTCTAGAGGGAGCCAAAGAGGCTTCGTAGAGTTAAGTACTACCTAGGATTCAGGTGTGCTTAGAAGTGAGCAAATAATTCCCAGCACATAGAAGGGGAGGTGGGACAGTGTGTTCAGCATTTAAGATGCAGTCTCTTGGTTGCCAGTTCAAGATATCTTCATAAATTAAACATGATTTATGAGAGTTTGAGTCAAGTAGGTCAGTTAAGACTGCCTGTGAGACATTTGGACAAACCATAGTTTCAGGTAATTACTTGGTGATGAGACTTGTGTTCCACTTCTAAACAGACTTTTTTCTTTTTCCCCAGTGCATATAGTACAGTTTATTTCCTGTCAACTGCTGCTTTGCATTTATTAATTATGTTCATTTAATTAATCATAATTTGAAGCATTTTTAGATAATCTGAATTTAAATACTATTTGTGTTTAAAATTACTCCAGCAGATTTGATCAGTCTTGAATGCACTAATTATCCGCACTCCTTTGACGAAGTTGTTTTTCCAACTTGAAGACAAGAAAGAGCAATTGATTTATAGCTGTTGTTTACATGCTATTAACTATCCAAGTTTTGTTAGCAAAGAACTCCATGAACTTTGTCTTTTAAATGATCTGTTCAAAAGCAGATAGTGTTAGCATTAAATAAATTTGCCTGAATCCTTGCAGCATCATTGTGCTTGTTATCTATTCCTGAAGGAGCTGTAAAATGCCCCCAATTGAACTGTGCCACTTTGAGCCCACAAAAGCTGGAACCATGGCATTGCTGATACTGAACAGTGACCTGATGTGAAAGGGAACTTGTATTCACTGCCAGCATTTCCAGCTTGGATGCTGGAAGCTATCACAAAAAAAATCTTTCCTCTTTCATACAGAAAATTGAATTATTTTCCTTGTGCCCTGTGTAGAAAGCTGCTGCTTCTTACTCCTTTCCCTCCTGGTCTTATCAGCTCTTCAACTTCATTACTCTACAGATTCAATGGAAGTGAAGCCTATTATGACAAGGAAACTGAGGAGGCGACCAAATGATCCAGTTCCAATCCCAGACAAGAGGAGGAAACCTGCCCCTGATATCCTTTTAAAGAGTCATTGGAGGGCTATTGCATTTGAGGCCAGCGTGGTACCTGCATCTGTCCTGTTTTGTACGGGAAGGAAAATGAAATGAGGTGCTAGGATCAGATTTTAATCCAGGAAATACTGAAGTACAATTTGTCAGGTATAATGTGTGATAAACTAATAAACACAACCAGTCCTTGGAGGCTCAGACTCCTAACTTAAACTTCCCAGTGTTGTGAGATAACTTGATTATTTTTTGTCAGCGAGAACAGTTGGAATTCTTCAGGCAATTTTTTTCACAAAGGAAAAGCTTTAAAGGAACATTACGTATAAATGCTGAGGTAATTGATTCCATAGATAGTAAATGGCTTTTTACATGAGCCAAAGCTTTTCTCATTTCAAGATGTGACAAAACATTTGCCAGAAAGATCATATTTGTCATATCAAACTAGTTTTTCCACTTCTGATAACGGCTTCCGATACCTAATCCAGAGAGATGCATAGCGAAAGCAAGGAGTGCTAGATTTGTTCTCTGAATAAAAAAAAAGATTAAAATCCATCTTGTTTTTATATATCATGAGAGGGAGAGAAAAACATGTATATGTAATCATTCTCTTCTGCCTTGTTGCATGTTTCTTATAATTAAAATGCACCTTGGATTCTGAAATATGTTTTTAGCTCCTCTGGTGATAGGCACTCTTTCTGTTTGTATATTAAATTCACCTGGAAAGGAAGACAATGATATTTGCTTTGCAGAGGCTTATTATTAGATTCCAAACTTGTATGGCTTAAATCAGATTTAAAAAACCTTACTTATAACTTCTGACTCACATTTTCTGAGGACAATATCAAACCTTGAACTACTAGAGCTCATGTGGGATGGTCACAAGCATCTCCAGTTTTAATTAACCTCTTTGTGGTTGGAGATTCTGTTCACTTTGCGGGGGGGGGGGAATCTCTTAGTGCCCCATATCATCAAAAATAAATGAGTTTCATAGTGAACATAACCCTACTAATTGAGCATGATACAGCAGCCATGAAACTCTATGAAACTCTCTTTCCTCACTGGGGGGAGGATTAAAGTCCATCAGAACCAAAATCCTTAAAATGCAGCCTAGCGGTTGTTAACAAGTTTAATACTTTCAATACTTTTGACTTAACAGCTGGTTTGAAGAAACACTGTAGACTAAAGCTGGAGAGAGGGTCCACTGCTTTGGGTATCGTTTTCCTTCTGTGTACTGAAGTTCTCCTTGTGTGGAAATGACAGAGGAGGAGTAGAAAAGGGAAGTAGGAAGGTGCGATTGCAAAACTACACGAAAGGACAGCGGAGCTCTAACAAGACTAAAATACACTAACTTCTGTGTTCTGAGACTTTGTTTTTGTTTTCAGGTGCATGATAGGCTCTTATTTATCCTCATCCACACAGGGATGTGTTTTGTGCCTCTGGCTTTATTTTCTGGTGTGGTGTTTTTTTGTTTGGTTGGTCGGGTTTTTTGTGGGGCTTTCCCCTCTTCTCCCTGTCTCTCTTCCTGCTTACTGAGTTACAAAATAATGAGTTTCCTTTCCAAGGTTTGGGTGGGATTTGGCTTCATTGCATGAAATCTGAAGCAAGTCTGTTGTATTTCAGCTCCCAGATTGTTCTCTTCAGTGTTTTTTCATGTTGCATTTCTGTAAACGCTAGTGCTTGATGCCTCCATGAGGTAAATGCATTCAAGGTTTTTCGTTGATGGTTATGTCTGAATAAGTTAAAATGATTTTGTACTCTATTTGCTGCTAAATATGAGGCTCTGTGGAGATAGACCTGTATTAATTCATATGAGAGAAAAAAAGCTCAAGTATGACACTTATTAAAATATTATGTAACTTTACAGAAGCCTTTTGGCATGCTTTAGTCAAGTGAAATGTCGTTGACCTTTAATTTTTAGCCGTGATTGTCAAGAGCTTATGGGAACCTTAATTCTGAATACCTCAGCTAAATTATTTGTTGACTGATGAGCAAATAATGGAGGACCTGAGAACACTGAATAAGGTAGGGATTATTGCTTTATTTGTATTTCTTGGTTTTAAAGAGAAAGGTAATGCTTTCCCCTGAAGAGAAGAGAGCTCTCTGTTTTATGTTCCCTTTTTGAGACATGGAACTGTTTCATCCCAGTAGACTTTCTGAAGTAACACAAAAGATTTAGCAAGATGGTATCTTCTCCCTTTTATTTTTAATAGGTTTAATTAACCTAATTAAAATGGCTGTCATCTAAAAACGTTACCTTTCTCTGAACCAAGAGATGAGCTATCTTAAGGAGTTTCATTCTTCCTCCACACGACTGAGCAGATGTGAACGCATCTTTCTGAGAGATCACAGGCAGCCTGTGGTTTATGCCTTGGGGTGTGGTGGTATTTCTTAGGGTTGGGTTAGGTTTTTTGTCCTCCCCACTGTCATGATACTTCAGCAAACTGGATAGGATGCAGTGTGTATGCTTATAGTTTTTCTAGATTTGATTAACCTATTGCTTTTTTGCTAAACACTTTAAGCCTTACCTAATTTCTTATAATTGAGGCTGCTCGTTGAGGATTTTGAGGATGGTAGTGGAGCATATTTTTGTGTCAGCTGTTGAGGTGTCTCTAATGATTTATCACCTGTATTTCATGTACCCTGAGAAATGTTGGCTCATAATCATAAATATAGTGTGTTAGATGGGTTTGGTTTTGACTTGTTTTAGTGGTTTATCTGTATGCTCTGAAGTTCAGTTTGTAGACCTTTTGTATCATGGTACTGATTATCTGCACCTTAGGCTGTTCATAGCATGCTGTTCTGGTTATGTGTTACACCACTTAACACTTAAAGAACAATTTAGAGTATGGAAAGTAAGACTGAAACTATTACTGCAGACTTCTATGACTCATGTCAGATCTCTAATGCTTCTTTGTGCTCTTCCCATGTAGCTTAAGTCACCCAAGAGACCAGGTGAGTTAACAGTTGCATTGGAACTTGTTCGCAGTCATGCTGTTTTGAACAGAGAGTTATACTGTAGACTTTTGACTGTACAATTGCTGACTGTGTAATTTGGCTGTATAATTGTTTTGACTGTGTAATTGCTGTTCTTTGTGTAGCTACTGTGGTGAATGGGCGCTGTGTGGTGTCTCTTCACCTGTTACGAAGTTTGTCAGGGATGGGAAGGGAGGCGTATCCATCTTTGGTGGCTGAAACATTTGGGCGTGGGACAACCTAACTGTATGAAGAGGTTTTTCTGTTATATTCAGATGCATCTGGGCAGCTTGCTTGCTTGTCAGGTAGATGTTGGGATTTAGAACATACAGTTCTATGCTTTCAGGTCTCTAGATGTGTCTGTACACTTTATTTCAAGATAGAGTGGTACTAACGTGCCTATGTAATTCTCACCTATTAAACTACTTTACTATAGATTAGTATGAAAAGAAAATCAAGGACATACAATCCATAAAAACTGATATCCATCAAAACTACCTGTCAAAATTTTTTCAGATAAATGTTATAGTTCAGTGACTATTATAATTTATACACTCAAAGCAGAGGTTGAATTATTTGTCCCGATAGAGAAGAGTTTTCTGATGGAAATTCGAGTTTGTAGCTTTCTGTGCTTATTATTTCTGCTTAATATGACCTTATTAGTTGCAATTCTGCAGTCAGATGTGTAGTGGCCATGTGCTGGTCCTAAACACGGTCTCTCTCCTGTTCTCAGCCTCTCCCTCCTCTCCCGAACACCTCCCAGCTACACCAGCAGAGTCTCCAGCGCAGCGGTTTGAAGCCCGGATAGAAGATGGAAAACTCTACTATGATAAGAGATGGTAAGTCCCGGTAAACTTCTGTTTTAATCTGTCTGAGCCTTGTGTAGTGAGGAGACAGAGGCTGCAGATAGAAATTGCTTTGATAAAAGAATTTGAGGACAAAATGGTTTGGGGCAGAGGTTAGCCACTTCTTCCAAGGGCTAATCGTTGCGACTTCGGTAAATCAGAAGTGATAATGGAGTGTTTAGACTTCATAGACTTTCAGGAGTAACTGTTGGCTTGAATAAAAGGAGATTTAAATCTTTTCCATGGAGTCAGTAGTGCACACTGTGACACTTGGGAAACATTTTTGTCAAACCTGATGTTAAGTAAGCGAGCCACCAGCAGACGCAGCATGGTGTAGCTGTGCAGCCGGTCAGCTAGCATACAGATACTGTGATTGCAGGTGCCGTGTTGGCGGCAGTATGCACAGCCCTGGTGTTCAGTTTTGTAGAATGCTAGCCCGTCGTTCCACAAGGTGGCAGAAGAAATGTGCACCAGCTGAGCAGAATGAAAAATGTTTCTAATAAATCCAAATAATGTTTAAAGATCAAACCCGCATGGGAAGAAGCAACTTCAGAACTGCGGATTGGATGTAGCATTGTTAAGTTTTAGGGGCATGTAGCTGTGCAAGCCTCACAAAACGAAAATAAAACATTAAATTTTTCAGGGAAATCTTAGTAGGTCTTAAACTTAATCCGTGAGACATGCAAAACCGGATAATCAAGGGGGCATTATAGTACTCCTTGAGCAGACAGCAATTTGCAATTCATATGCTTATTTGTAGTCAACTTTGGTGTTCTGGTGGCTCAAAACACCAAGTGCCAAGGTTGTAATTATAATCACGGAAAATGATAGGTGTGAAGCTTGTTTTCTACACAACAGCCGTCTTGCGCAGTTGGTCAGTTTTTCCTTCTGCTCGTCTTCTGACATTGAAGTTTTGAGGGTTCAGTGTATACAACTGATAAAAGCTGCTGCCTGGAGCTTAGACTTCCGTGAGGCAGAAAGCAGACATGAGCTGAACAGGCTACTTGTCACTTCACAAATTCATGAAGTTCTTTTTTTGCCTTCGTAATTTTTTTTTTTGTGTAAAGTGACGGTTCTCTGGGATATATTTGGATGAGTAAACTGTTCTTCAGAATTTTTAAGCATGTGGAATCCTGTAAAGTGTTGCGTAAGTAAAGAAAAAAAAGAAAAGATGGAATCTGGAGTAATCTGTCAGTAAAGCTCCCGAGTTCCCACTGATTATAAACTTGGGAGAGCTTCAGTGAGCCCGGATTAATTTCTCAAAAGCATCAGCTCTCTCTGAAAGGTATCTAGTTGGGACATAAATCACTAATAGACATTTTCATCTTGCTGAACTCAATTGTCATGGGGGTCTCACTGTCAGGAATTCTAGCAGTTGCCTTTCCTGTCTTCCTTGTTCTTATGCTGTTTTAAGAGAAGTATGTTACATTTTTTGGCTGTAATAATTCTGCTTAGATTTTTTTGATTGATAGTAATAGTACTTGTGCAAAGTAGCTGGTATTTTAAAATAATGAAGTAACTCTTGATAGCGGGAGGGTGATTTTTTTCTAACGTGTATTAAGGCTGTAGCTGCTGGCGTGCATCAGAAAGAATAAAACTGACAGCTCAGGAGTGGCTATTTCTCTGTTTCCTGACAGCAGCCATGAAGGACCATTATCTCAAAACAGTGAATGTTTGGGGCTAGTAATGGACTCCCTAAGGTCTTGCAGAGACATTTCACAAGCATATCTCTGAAGTGGAGACTTTGTTTAGGGAATATCAGATGGATGTGGAATTAGACTTAAGTGTTTTGTCCTCGGTCAATTTGATCCATGCGCCCCATCGGATCCTACAATATGTATCACTGTAAAACAACCATCTTTTTGCTGTGACTGCATACAATAATGCAGGGTGATTTCTTTCAGTTTTCTGGTGGATATGCAGTTGAAAATCTTGACCTTCCAGCAAAATATTTTGCAGCAGAAACTGGAATTACTTCTGCTTGCCTCACTTATCAGTGTTGTGGTGTATTTTACCTACTGCAAAAGGAAGAGTTGTTTGGCACTTTTCTCCTCTTGAAAGCTAACTTAAATTCCATCGCACTTTTCATCTGAAGTGTTTTCCTTGGTCCTACCCCTCTGTTTTCCTGTGGGCTTATAAACTTGGCAAAAGGCTGAGATGTGAACATGCAATTGAGATGTACCAGGCTACTATGCCTTCAGCTGACCTGTCTGTGTTCACGGAGCATGAGACAGTTCAGACAACTCTTCGATGAGAAAGTGCTGAACTAACGTGTTAGCTTACCTTTTCTGTGCACAGTTAATATAGATTTACTGATGGATGTAACTTGGGATGTGAAATCCAGGGACTGGAGCCAGTTTCATATGTGCCATTAGCTTTGGAATTCACTGATAATCAAAAATGGGAAGAAACATGCTAGAGTGGAAAAATTGTTTCATTATCTGTGCAGGCACAGATATCACTTGAGAGCTGTCATTTGCAGTGGTATCTTCTGCACGTGGAGGCTTGTGCACTCATTGTATCAAGATCATCAATTCTTCCTGCTTAAGTACTCACAGCACGGCATGGTAGGACACTGCTGGTCTTATCTTACTGAGGTCTAGTTTGTAGTAGCTTATACTGTTCCTTTATATCAATTTTAACGATCACCTGAGCTCACTAAACTGTGATTTTTGGCTCAGATTGTTGCTGCTATTACATTGCCCTAGAACCCATTGATGTCCTTTCTGTTAAAATGAGGGGGAAGGAATAATGGTTGGGCACAAGGGTGTAAAGGTTGCAGAATTTGAGGGGTTTCTGTTTTTTATTACCTTCCCCAGGCCATTAGTAATTCGTATGTTTGGAAGACTGAAAGCTGACACTGTTGTTCTTGGTACTGGCAAGTAGTGTGAAAATTCTGAGTACGTGAGCCAAAAGGAAGAGACTATGGAATAAACTATGGAAGGCTGCCATATTTACAGTATGGTTGTTGTAGAAATAACTGTAAAGATTATGCGAATCCATGCATTTTGACAAATGGCTATTGGCCAATCAGACTGCAGGGAGTTGCATACTGAGTAAGTGCTGAGAGAATCTCTGTGCAGGGAGCCTGCAGCTTGGATTGCTGAATTAAATATGAAGCATATCGTGATTAGGGTAAAGGTGGAAATCCAGTTATGCTTTCATAACTATAAAGCATTTTGGTGCTGTCCTGATTAAGATTATTTACTTACAGGTAATCTGTTTCTGTACAATTAGTTCTACGTACGGAACTCTCCGAAGTAGAATAAACAGAAACTGGGGAGTTTTGTCTAGCACGCTCTGCAGCGTTTACCAGAAATGTGGTCTGCGAAGAAGGAAAGACCATGAAATCAAGCAATGCAGAGTTATGAATTTCAAAGTTTTTACTTTGTTTTATACAAAATGCACTAAGAAATATTTTAGTCATGCTATATATTATCTAAAAGGGGCAAAAAATGGATATGCTTAGCCATGACCTCCTTGTGGCAGGTGTATACAGCTTCTTACAGCGGCTGTTACCCATCACTTACCAATTTGGATATTTTCACAAAATAAGACAGTACTAGAAATTTGAAGTGTCTGTTTAAACTATACATAGACTGCACAGATGGAGTACAATTCACTTTTGGTGGTGGTGCACTAGTAATTTTGTACTGGGTAATATGAATAACTTGCTCCGTCACGTTTTATCAGGCATAATACGGAGCTGCCTTCTAAAATCCATCCTGGGTCTGAAATGTGAAAGGCGAGTTTGAATCCTTGAAACACGGGCTTGTTGTCAATCAGTGTTGTCCTGTCTTGTGGCTTGATGCTCTGCCCCTCCCTCTTTCAGATAGGAAAATCTCTTCCCAGTAATCTGTTACAGAATTGAATTAATTGAGCGAGCTTCATGCATTCTGAAGCATCATGTAAATGCCAAGTGTGTGTTTGTAGAATCAGACCCCGCCTTGTGTTGGTTAAGATGGGGAAAGTGGTGTGGGGAGACTTCATATTACTCTATCCAAATGCTTGTAGAATCCTAGCTTTATCAGTCTTACTACTGTTTCTTTTCTCAGTCTTTGGACAGCAAGTGGTTTCATGTGTTCCTCTCTTTTTTTTTTTTTTTCTTCTTTCAATTTTTGCAGGTACCACAAGAGCCAGGCTATTTACCTGGAGTCTAAAGAGAACACTAAGATCAGCTGTGTGATCAGTTCTGTGGGTGCCAATGAGGTAATGGGCTGCTTTGTTTTCCATGGGAGTGGGGAAAGCTGTGGGTCAGCGTGGGCAGGTAGATGGCTGTCTAGTAAGGACTAAAATAATCAGTATTACTTTCAGAAAATATGTAGTTGTCTAGTGTCTAAAGAAGCTGAATCCAAGATAAAACTGAGTTGAGAGATCTCTTCTTGAGATAGATGTGAGATGGGAAGACACCTGCTGTGTCTCTAAAGAATGGTCCTATATCGTGCAAGTAGTAGTTTGGCAGGCAGGTAAAATGGGGACAACTGACCTGTTGCATCCCATTGGCACTACATTCATGCGTTCCACTTCCATTATTTCAAGAACATACATGCAGTTATTGTTAATGCAAAACTAAAAAAGAAAAATCCCATTGGGAATCCAGAAGAGGACGAGGGAAAACTTTTGTCACCAAATTTAATTGTTATAAGGGGAAAATATTCTTCCTGCTAATCCGAGTATGTGTGTTGTGAAGTAAGCTGGCAGCATTCATCGCCTACTTGGGAGACAGAGCAGGTGAGTCATTTGTCTGAGCCAATTTCCTTGTGGCTAATGATTAAGGCTTAGGGAAGCAGGTGAAGAGGCATGTGTGCCGAAGATTGATGGGAATCTTGCTGCAAAATAAGCTTGGTGCTTGAGCAGTGCATCAGCTGGGCAAAGGGAGCAGTTTGCTCTTTGCTGGCAGATTCCAGACACTTCAAGGAAAGAAATGATAGCCTTGAATGCACTTCTCTTCAATCAGCCAGTAAAGTAACTTTAATTTGTTTTGGCAGCTAAGGGAAAATATTTAATTTTCAACAAAATGAGTTACATATGGGATATGCTTTGTATCACAACTGTTCTCCTTGCAATAACAGTTGTTATGCTCAATGGTTAGTTATTTAGATAAAGTAGTAGTAGTGTGCTAATGGATGTGTTAAAAATATAGTACTGCTAATTTGATTAAAGTTGTTACTGTTAACTTACAACATAAAAACTCAATACTTTGGGAGCATCTTACCTGAAATGTGAAGGAAATGCAATTCCTTAATTATAAGTGTATGAATTCCACTTTAAAGTGATAAAATAGGTTTCATTTTAGTTTTGTGGGGTTTTTTAAGATAGGCTGGGGAGAATGCATGGCAGTTGTTTGTGCTGCGATGGTTCGTTACATTGAGATAAAGCCAAGACAGATAAATGCTGAACAGAATACTGAAGTGAGAAGGTGTTCTTTTAGGAGTACGACGGGCACGTCTCGGGTTTCATCACATGCTCAAAAGCATGGTTGCCAAACTATGATCTTACTGGGTCCTGCCTGAATTTAGAAGCTAGAAGGCAGACCGAGATTTGAGGTCTCTAATTGTAGACTGGAGTCAGAAGTTGATAGCACTTCTAAAGGAAGTCCAAGTTATTCAAAGGAACTTTACTGCAAATACTTGCACAGCGTGCCTCCCCACCAGCGTTTCCATTAATGCTCAAAGTGAAAAGACTTAACTAAGAAACATCAGGGATAATGTGGCATACGGTTCCCTTCTTGTGGCTGGGGAAAGGAGGTAGTTACCAGTGTATCAGAGGCATCTTTGTTCAGATGAAGGTCTAACTCAGTTTTCTTAAACTGAGTTTAAATTTAGTAATTGGCTATGGGCGTCTCCAACAGAGTCTGAGCTGTGATGATCTCCCTTAAAAAAAACCCAAACCAAACATATTTTCCCAGGCCCAAATTATTTAAGACCTGGTGATGTGTTTAGACCTAAACAGAATATATTTCTAGTACTCTTGATGTGATTTCCTTGGAAACCGTACATCAAATACCGCATTGGCAGAAATCATTGGCCGAGTGCACGGAACCAGTTCAGTCATTTGCCTTTTAACAACAATGAACTCTTCCGTATGTGCAGGGAAGTTTTTGTTTTGTTCTTTTTTCAATTCCCATGGGTTTATTCAGCAATCTCCATTTGCTGGAATTTGGAAAAAGGAGGAAGCTTATTTTTCTTCTACAGTCTAGGAATAAAAGAAATTCAGAGATGGCTTTGGTTGTTTCTATTCGCCATCTCCTTCAGTTCTTTAGAATTAATAGATGTTATCTTCTGCTTGCAAAATACACTGTATGTCTAAAACATCAATTTTAAGTTCAGAATGTCTCAGTGCTTTTATTTTTCTGAACTGTGTGGCACATTTCAGTGTTAGTACGTAATTTCACTGTTGTGGTCACTTAAAACTGAATTTTAGTTTTCCTCCAAATGGAGCTTAACCAAGTAGTTAAATTTAGCAAAACAAATATACCGTTCCGTCATACTGTGATAGAATGTAAAACTGTACATGTTTGTGCCGTACAGTTGCTCAGAGTTTGTAGATTTAAGAATTCTTTTGGTCAGTAAAACCTACCAAACTCTTGGAAATGTTGCAGTGGAGAGATGATTATCAGTGAAGGTGGATTGTAATTTCTCTTGAGAAATAACTGCAGTACCAATGCAGGCAAATATTAAATTTATTTTATATTGAGGGCTTCTGCTAGTAAAGTCAATTTATAGTTAAAATAGAGTTAAATCAATCTACCATGCCAGGCCTGTAGCTAATATGGTATCTAAAAAAAAAAGTTTTGGATAAATCGCCTGCCAACACTAACTTTATAGTCCTTTGCAGTAGGCAATGTTGGACTTGTGTCCTGAAACACTCTAGTACAGAGAGCTGGATAACTCTTATTTTCCATGCATTTATTTGAATATGTTTAAATGCACTAGAGTGATAAAATGCAGAGGAGTTTTGCTCAGATTTGATTTTTAAAGTAGAGGTATTTGGGTCTAAACTTCTCGACAGTGATTTTTATTTTTTAAAAATTCTGTGTGGCTGCCTCCATGGAAGCAATTTGTCCTTTGAAACCTACAGTCTATCGGCAAGTTATGTGAATTCTTCCATGCAGGTGTTTAAAAAAGAGGCCCTTTTATCTTCAGATACAATTTTTCTATTACGTTGTGAGAAATGCTTCACTGAACAAAATCAGAATAAGCTTTTCATATGACTAATAGCTACTTGTCTGGGCAAATCCCACGATAGATAATTTTATGACCTGTGGATCTAGAGAGACTTATTCTTGATTAGGTAAAGCTTAACTCCAGGGTTCTGTTGCGAACTGTAGCAGAAGGAAACTTGCTTTCCTGATGATGCTTGGAAAGATTAATTTTTCTCAATGACTGTTTTGAGCAGGAATCTAGGGTGGTAAAGCTAGAAACCTTATTTCATTTTCTGCTCAGGTTGCAAATGCCTAATGTGGGGAGGGAGAAGGGCTTAAGCTAAATCATCTGTGCAACCCGAGTAACAGAGATGTTCGGATCTGGCAATAAGAATACCTGGACTTATTTGTCTGTGTATTGCTTACTGTGGGTTTTCCCTTTTTCTCCCCAATATATCTCCCTGCCCCTTTCTTTTTTTACTTTCATGCAGATCTGGGTGAGGAAAACCAGTGACAGCACAAAGATGAGAATCTATCTGGGACAGCTGCAGCGAGGTGTTTTTGTGATTCGTCGACGATCAGCTGCATGACTGTATGCTCTTCCTTGGGCTCTTTTTTTTTCTCTTTTTTTTTTTTTTAACCAATAGATAAACCTCTGATGGGGAATGGCAGTCTGTTCACTCATCTTAGCAGCAGAGAACACTGCTATGACCTCCTACGAGACAGTTTGTGGCTGGCCACATAATCCCCAGTAGTCCTTAAATCTTTAGTGATACCCAAGCCCTGCCCTGGACTATTTCTGGATTTTGCATCAAGCTTCTGTATGCTTTGTATTTTGGGTGACTATTTAAGAAGACTTGGCATCATACTTCTTCATCGTTGTTTCATGGTGCGTAGATGGGACTCCTATGTTGAAAACCAACGTAACATTTATGTTTTGAATCAGACCAATGGAAGAAGCTTTGCTTGTCAAGACCTGACATTATTCATTGTTCTTGGTTTTGTTTTCCTGCAAGGCTCGGGATGTTGGGCAAAAGGAGATTAATCTTGCCAGCGCTCAGGTGCAGCCCAGAGACGCGTCTGCAATACCTGGTATATGACATCAGCTTTGTTGGAGGAACTGTTTAAAGACTTGAGCGCTAAGGCTTCTCTTTAGGGAACTGTGAACATCTTAGAAATTGCTGAAAATCCAGTTGACTGTAATGTAGTTAAGCAGTCTGTTGTGGTTAATCAGAAGCTGCCGGTTCTCTTCACATTAAAAAGCCCTTCAATGAGCAAGCAAAGAGTATATCTATTTGCTGAAGTAATTTCCTGAAATAGGTGGATGAGTACAAACCAAAGGATTCGTTAACTGGACTTTGCAGGTAGCGAGACTATGTGAACTATATGTGTAAGTGCTCACACGTGTAGAGAGAAGAAAGGTAAATTTCATTTTCTTTACTGATACTTAGAGTAACAGGTCATGCTGTAATCCTGCTGACAGGAGATACTGGGTCTGTTGTATCTTCCAAAGAAGCCTGGTACAGAGTAGAAAGCAGCAATGACATCCTTTTAGTGTGCAGCCAAAACCTTCATTCCCTAAAATGTCATGCAAAGGTTTGCCTTTGAAGGGTGTTTTAATTACTGGAGATAACACCGGGTTTCTACATCTGCCCTCCAATAGCACAAGTGAAGATGCTCGCGTGGTGATATTAATACATTCCCTTCCAAGATGTTTAAAATCCGAGTCTGGCGTTCCTTCATTATTCCCAGTCTTTTGCTGATGGCTGAAACCACCGATACCATGTGTGACTGCACTGGCAGGAACTACGCAGTGCACTGGCAATGCTGTCAGATCTTTGCCTTCTGTGCAAAAGAACTTTGTGCTCTTTTTGATTACTGGACGAAAAATTGTTGTAATTTCTGCCTTTATGAATATCTGTCACTCTGAGGCATCGTTTGTTTTTGCTTTTGAACTGCCGCCTTGTTCAGCATCAGTCTAGCCTTTCTTTCGTATCTGGATAAATGGAGTATTTTAAATTACTGTTTCTATTTCTTTTCCTTACTTGCAGTTGGGTGGCAATCGTATCCCAGTAACTGGTGTACGTACCTGGATCTAGAGTGGAGTGTTATGGCTGAGTTTCTGATGTGTTGCCTTTGTGGCTGAGATACTTTACCTGTTTTTACTGTGTTTAGAGTTTCAACTGGTTCTGGAGCCTTGGCGAGGAAAGGAGGGGGTGTCTGTTTCCCACCCCTTGAAAATGTGCAATCTTCGCACGTTGCAGTCAGGTGGAAAGCAGCAGGCTGGATTGTGTCAAGTTAACAGCATACTTAATGTAACTTAGCATTCTCTGCACATGTGACAGGTTTTTAATAAGGTGATGATGTACCAAACAGGATTTGTCACTGAGCCTTAAAATGAACATCGTAGTTCTTATAATAAAAAGTGCTAAGTAAACAGCAGGATTTGTTTCCTACCTATATCATTTTATCAATATATATGTTTGTGGAAATAGCTGGGAGCTT
Source organism: Phalacrocorax aristotelis (assembly GCF_949628215.1). Classification (NCBI taxonomy): domain Eukaryota; kingdom Metazoa; phylum Chordata; class Aves; order Suliformes; family Phalacrocoracidae; genus Phalacrocorax; species Phalacrocorax aristotelis. The sequence continues at coordinate 2,426,058 of NC_134290.1, read as the reverse complement.
TGGTTCAATTTTGGGGAGATATCTTGCCAACCTGCTAACAGCAGGTGATCTCTCCGCTGCTGTGATGTTGTCTGTTCTGGGGTAATTTTAAAGGTATTGGTAGACGTGTGGAAGTGCAGCAGCCCTCTGAGAGGCAGGCATGGTATAGGTGTGCATTGTGTAAGCTTAATTACGTAGCATTGACACAACATCTTAATCTGAATCAACAACATCTGCTCACGATCCCTATTCTTTGGCAGAATTGGGGAAAGAATAGCTCTCTTGCAGCCAAAAGCCTGTCTTTCCATCAGCAGTGGTCTTTTGTTGCGGGGGGGGCGAGGGGGGTGTGATGGCGTGGGACACACATCTAGTTCACACCCTGATGAGAATTTGAATAGTCTTCTGGAAGCAAATACCTGTGGGACTGTTCCACTGTCTCCCTCTTCTGTAACCCCACTGTGGACACTCTGCGGTGCTGAGAAATGGACCGTTACAAGGAGTCACCTTGTGTTGTTGCAGGTAATGGAGGGGCGTAGCCTCAGACTGCAGGCCGTAGTGGGAGGAAAGAAGCTACGAAGGGATGAGGACAGTGAGCAGTCAGGGTTGGGGGGAAGGCGTTTTCGTGTACGTAGTATTGACTGGGGAGATGGGTTACACAAGCTGGTCCTGACCAGGGGCAGAGCTTCAGCGTGGAAGTTGTCAAAGCTTGATCTCAAACGCTTACTCTACTCTTTCACGCCGATCTTGGATCTCCAGGAAGGATGTACAAGGTTTGTACAGCTCCTTTCTGTCAGAGTTCCTTGCCCATTGCCAGTCCCTAGTGCCCCTGGATCAAACTTTTCACTATAATTTCTGCTTTTGAGAGTCCTAAGTGTGGGCTTGTAGCCCTCTTTGCTCAAATTTAAGTGCTACACTGAAGGTATTTTTGTTTTAAGGTTACTTCATCCTTAGTTTCTTAATTTTAATGAAATGAAAGTCTTTTGCCTTAGTTGATCACCATAAAAAGTAGATCTGTCTCCTCTAACAAAGCGTATGAATATTGTATCATGTTTTTTCAAGCGGGCTGTACTGTAATGGCCTGTGCCACTTACAAGGCTGGAAATGATAAAAATGCAGTGCCTTATTGTGCGCTGAGGGAAGCAGTACATTTTTAATCCTAGGATGCTCAAAATGTGTTGTGGCAAGGATGAGGCATGTGGAGATCAAGAGTATAGACATCAGCTGTAGAAATGAAGATTTCCTGCTGCTGGTTGGAAGAAGAAACAAGTTACTCAAGGAGATGGAAAAGGTCTTGCGTAAATTCTAAAAGAAAATTGGCTTTTCTATCTGCTATTTGCCTGGCTAACATCAGTCTTTTGAAGAATTCAAACCCTCAGTGAAGAGAAATGGCTTTGCTACAGTTATGAAAAGATTTAATCCTCATTACGAGCAGCATTTAAAGGAGATTGAAGAAATAGTTTTAACTCCTGCTTATAGTAATTTTAAAGAAAGGTGAACTTTCTGCCAAAAATAGGCTTTTATTGAGGGTTAAATTATAGTTGGCTGTTGACTCATATTGAACAGTTTTGTTTTGCTTTTTCCCCTGAGAAGCGGGCTGTGATGTCGATCAAGTGCAAAATAAAAAGGCTCCCACCCCCCCCACGCCCCGTTAGATGTTCAAATGGTCGGGAAGGCAAACCAGTGAACTGACTGCCAGTGGCTTTTTGACATCATGCTCACCGAGAGGTTTCAAAGGAGGCTTTTTCCTGGGACGAATGCTAATGAAAGGAATTATCTTTTTTTTAGCTCATGGGCTTTGTCTGGAATTTTGTAAAGAGACAAAGCGATTTAATGACGGAAGTCTTGTTTGCAATTTTTTTGTACATTTCAGGGGAACTTGCAAAAATAAAGCCTAAAAGAGCAAGAAATGAATGTGACCCTTGTGGGTAACTGAGGTTCTTCCTCTTTCAGAAAAAGAAAAATTAAAACACCTTTTGGGTTCTTGTTCCACAGAAACAAATAGCAAATGCTAAACGATTAAGAAAATCTGAATGCATGTCTGAGGTTTGCTGGTACCAGTTTTAGTTTGTCCAACTCTAAACCTAAAGTTTAATATAATTTGGAGTATTTTGAAAACAAAAGAATATTCCCATTTTTGTATGATCCCGTTCTCACTGAAACTTCGTTTCATACAGTTAAAGAATTCCACTATTTTAATGTTTTGCTGAAGTTGGGAAACACCTTTAACACTTACTGTCAGCTCAAACTTTTGAGATGCCAATATATCTTGTAATACTTTAAGTACCTATTTCTTTACAATGGAGCAAATGCTGCTATTTAGATTCCTTTTGATGCAAGAATGCTTTTCTGGAAAATATTTCAGTTTAGTTAATAAATATGTGTAAAAGAACTGTGTGGGTTTATATTACTTGACCAAGGGGGGGGGGGGGGCGACCAAACCAAAAAAACCAACCACCCACCCACGAAAGATTTGGGTGTTTTTTCTTCCCCTCCAATGAGATGTTAAGAAATAGGTGGAGGGGGAAGGTGGCTCAGAGAAACCTTGTACCCTGGGACCAAAATTTAAATAACATTTAGGTGACAGAAGACATAAATGCAAAATATTTTTCAATGCAGGGTGGGGGTCTGAACTCCCTTCGTATAAACGAGATGCTGAACAGCAGCACAGGAAGAGTTACTGAAGCCTTTGATTCTAAAATAGCAATGCTTTGAGCAAAGCCAGTCACTTTTAGGGCTTTATAACCAGGAGATCTAACCCACTGGGAACAGCTACTGATTCATTTCATCAATTTTAAATTTGAAACCTATCAGTTGCCCATATGCCTAAAGTAGCGCTGTCACTTTTCATTTAATTGTGATTTGCATCCACATGTTCTGCACCGAGTCTTGAGACGGGAGAAAAAATCACAATAGTGATGAAACATACATTTTTCATTTCACTTTGAGGTTCCTTATTTTTATTGAGTTAGGATTCTTTTGATGGTGATCGCCTGCAGATCTCCGCTATTTTAATGGCTACTAAATGAAAGATAATGATCTTTAATGAAAATAAATACAAATGCAAATCGAGGTTAAAACTGGTGCCTTAAATCAAGGCTTCTGCTTGATAGTTTAAACCCTTTTTGGAATCAGTGACCGAAAGGTGTCAAAGTGAAGAGATGGATTGCACTGACTAACGTGGGTTTGGAGAGCGGTTGGCTCAGGACAGGTGGATGTAGTGCCACATCTGCTGATGTCCTTGAATGGAAAGGTGGGTGGAGTTTTTTTGTTGGTGGTTTTAGGGGTTGTTTTGTTTTGTGGTTTGTTTTTTTTTTTTCCAGGGAAGTAATGGATGTCTGATAAATGATTAATTGATTTCTCTTGAAACAAATAGTTGAAGGTAGCTGATGATCACGTCAAGTTCCTGTTAATACAGAAGAACTATTCGCTGTGGGGTAGAAATATCCTTTTGCTTATTAACTAAATTTTAGTTACAGTCTATAATAGTCACATGAATATTTGCCTCCTAATCACATGAGAAGAAATGTTCCAAACCTCATACATCATGAGGCATCGGGTAATGGGGAAGACTCTGAATACTAATGATACTAAATCATGTAATATAGCGGTACAAAATCAGTATAAGCACAGGAGGCAAATATTCTGATGGAAAGGATTTCTGTGGTAGTAAAAACCTCATCCATTGAAATTGGGAATTACTAAACCCCTTGATTTAAGGCTCCCGAAGCCCATAAGACATGGCAGAGGAGTTTCACATGTAACTTGGGACCCAGGGATGTGTGCTCTGTAATAGTGTTTCAGCAGTGGAGTATTAATCAAGTCCCGTTTTGTACCAAGTATGAAGTTCAGGGAAGGGAAGTGGCGTGGCAGGACGGTTACCGGCCCTGGTTCAGGATATTGGTCTTGTTCTTCCCTAAGAAAATTCAAAACTATCGATTTCTTTCCTCTTTCAGTAAAATGACTGTTTTGAGGAGAGCTCTGAAAGTCTGGGTGAAAGACAGAAATAAAGTGCCTGTCCCCTGGTCCTTGCCTGAAGATGGAAAAACATTGTCCCAAGGAAGGCAAGTGGGACTTAGGACTGGCAATCCAGTGAGGGGCTCTGCCAGAGCAGGGCTTTGCCTGCCAAGGATCTTGTCCATCTGAGGAGATACGGGCGCTTGCTTCTCCTTTCCAGGCACTGTGCGGATGAGTATTTGTCTGGTGTTCTGGGATGCAAAGCTGCGGTGCTGACGATCTCTTCCCTGGATGCTGCTGTGGTGTGCCTGGGCAAGGGAGGCGCGGCTTGTGGGGAGGCTGGTTGTCGAACTGTTCTTGGCGGGGATTAGTGTCGTGAGGAGTTTCTGGAGCATTTAGCAAGGTTTGGCCCCTCTCTGTTCTGAGGCTGACTTTCTCAAAGAAGTCTAAGGGTTTAATTTGCTCTGAAGAACTTTGAGGGCCGTAGGAAACATGAAAGATGCATAAACTTGTGCTCTGGGCTGGCTTGTCATAGTGTCTTCCGCAGGTGGCTGCCTTCTGCTACCTGAGCGCTAAAGGCCTTGGGGAACGTGTCAAGAGCCTTGCCTTGTTAATGGATGTGAGCAGCCTTAAATGCTGGCTGTAGCCTTCACAAGCCATGCCAGCTCCTGTTTTTTTTACAGTTTGCTATAACTAAAGGTAGTAATCTGCAAAGCCTTTGGGCAGAGGGTTTTTTCCCTTTCCACCAGAGAGCCTGACAGGTACTCCATCTTGATGATGCCTCAGCTCTTTGTTGTATCTGTCATATTCCTGGGCCGAATGACAGAGCTCTAAGGTACTTCTGGTGGATGTAATTAATAGATATGGCCGGTCAACCAAGCAGAGGCACAAGCCCAAAGAGGCAGTTGACGTGCTCTTTCAGCCAACCATGCCTTGTTACAGCACTGTGTTTCAATGTTGTTGCATAGTTACTTAAATTTTGAGGCACTGATACTTTTTACAAAATTATTATAGTGAGCATCTTTACTGCTTCTGGATCTCTTCATTGCCAAATACCTTGTTGAATCAGTGCAGTGTCTCATGAAGAAGAATGTGGCGTGTGGCCAGGCAGGTTCTGTGTACTTGGTTTATCACTGGGGGCTGCAGGACGTGATGCCTCTGACCAAGGAGGTCCCCTGGTCCTGTGACCCTGCCTGTCGTTTGGGTCTTCAGTCTTCAATCCAGTGAGCTGAGCCTGCTTCTAAGGGGCTACCAACAGAATTGCAAAAACGCAGTTATTGTTTACCTGAAAGTGCTTGTTTAGCTCCTGCCCCACTTCCCCGGAGTTCTTTAAGTGAGCAGGTTTGTCTCTCGAATGCCTGCTGATGCAACTGCTGCGATGGGGTGCTGCGAAGGAGAGCGAGGGTGAGTTGTGCCTGCTTGCTCGCTCGCTCACTGGGTGCTCAACCTAGCCATCATCATCAGAGCACGGGGGAGACCTCACTCTGATTCGAAGAATGGGATTGTTACCTTCTGTTGTGTTTTGGTTTGGTTTTTTTTTCCCCCCAGGATGCGCTGCCCTCTCTAGGTCCTGACAAGGCTCACTCGATTGGGCTCTTGAGGTGCCATGTAGCATTTAGCACTCGAGCTAAATGCTCGAGTCTTTTGGGACGTTGTTACAAAGGACACTGGAAGCGCTGTGGCACGGTGTCAGCGCTGCTCCTGCGCTATTAACTGGTTTAATGAGCCTCTTAAATTGTTTTGGGGAAGACTTCAGTCTCTTCCACGACCTTGTTGTCCCTGTTTACTGTCTCGTTATGTGGCTCGGCGGACGGAGCAGCGGTGGTGCTGGAAGCGGAGCAGCCCGCTGTGGGTGCCAGCACTGTGGCAGTTCCCTTCCCAAGGGGAAAGCAGAAGGCTGCAGCTCGGCCGTGTGGTGCCTGCACGTGACGGGGGGCGTTCTGGAGGCAGAGGCTCCTTGGGCCCCACGAGGTGGTGGAGGTGAGTAACCACGAAGCTGTTTGCATTAGTGAACAGGGTTTCCTTTGCCCAGTGGATGAAGTTGATTAGTGCCGAGCTCCTACATTGTCCCACAGGTCTCTCGAACAGGTGAACCTGCATGTTTAATCTCCTCTCCCCGAGTACTTTGCTTGCCGTGCTGCCATCCACTCTCACTTCCAATTTCAAACTGACATGCTCTTGACGTATCTATAAACAAACTCTTCGATGTCAATCCACTAAAAAGCAACCAAATACGTTCTAGAGAAATATTTTTCTCCTCTGTCTCCCGTTGCTGTGGCAATCTTTGCTGCTGAGCAGAACGGGTGGGAGAAGCCAGCATCAGTGCAGGAGCATCCTGCTTTCCCGCTTGGTCAGTGCTGTGAAGGCATCCAGTGCCTGCTGCTGTCTGTCTCAGCAGTGGCTTCACCTCTGTAGTGGTTTTGATATGTAAATCTTGAAGGTTTCTACAGAGAGAAGCAAATGAGAACATACTTGATGACTCAGGCTAAGGCATAGGAGTGTAATGATCTGCCAAAGGCTGAGAGCTGTGTCCCTTACTCAGCTAGAAACACCCTTCTCCTTCCTTAATTTATCTTATACTCTGGACTTTAGGGCAACTTAATCTTCCTTAAGGTCTTGCTCTAAGGTTTCAGCTATGTCACAACTTCATCTACACCTCTAGGCACATGATCCTTTCTTCAGTGTTACCCTCTTGTCCCTCCTCCATCCAGCTGGGCAGGCTAAGGCTTAGCCCAGAGGAGATGACCAGATGACTTGTGGATAACGAGTTACTGCTAATCAGCTACATTTGGTAGTTGACTGTGAGAAGCTGGTTACAAATCCTAAGTAAAAATGTGTTAGCATAAGCCATTGGAAGAGAGCATATTTTCCTCTGCAGTAGGTGGAGAACATGGGGATGGTCTGTTAATCAGATCTGTCAGTGCTCAGCTGACAGATGGCAACTCACTGGGGATAATTAATCATTTTCTTGTGCAGGATGTTGAGTACGGCACGACAGAGTCTGTAAAGATTCTTGCGGAAGGGTTTTGTGTGAGACAGCTCAGAGAGGACCTGAGCCCCCTGCAAAGGAGGCTCTCTCCCTCCAAGGTGGAACTTCTTAGCTAGAGACAATCAAGTCCATCTTGCTGGGGTTCACAGGCTTTCTGCCTACCGCCACTGGCTTTCCCAAGGCATCACAAAGGTAAAGGTTTGCAAAAGGAAGGAAGGAAAGCTGGCTGATATCTCTGAGCTTTGATCTGCTGTGAAGGATTTCTGCCCCCAGCCTGGGGGAGGGGCAATGTAGTTTAAAAAAAAAAAAAAGGGCAAATGCTTGTAGGTCTGGCCTGTCGGGAGCGTCGAAGTAAGGAGCAAGTCCCGCAACCGAATTTTCTCCTTAGGAAAGAATGAGCTGCTGTGAGCGAGCAGCAGCAGAATGATGTGACTCCGATGGCCGGTGTCACCGTGGAGCTGAGCATCCTCCAGGTCTGTGCTGCCTGCAGGGCTGTCTGCTATTTTGAGAGAAGGAGATGTGGGAAAGGTGGTGTTCACAGGCAGCACTCGCTCTCCCAGTGCAGCTCAGGCCCTGGGCGCGAGGGTAGAAGTAAAGCAACCTCTGTGTCTTTTGTAATACTTTTCTCTCTATATCTTCTCAAAATCCTCCTTTCCAAAGGCAGCTGTCTCAGCAGGGAGGGTGAAACACAAGTAGAAGTGGTGCTGGCAGGATGAGGATGATCAATGAGTGAAAACCCCTCCCTTCCTCTAGACTTTGAGAACTCCAGGTACAGGTTAAAGTCGTGGGAGAAAGGCATCTGTACCAAGGGTATGTCAGGCTTGTTCCTGGCGGATAAGTGGGTTTTATCAAGTGGCTTGACAGGTAATTCCATGCAGCGTATGGATGTTTGTCTAATGTTTACTTGGAGAGATTTTCTAGCCATCCTAAAAATTAAACTTCATGAATCGGTGCATTTTCTTGGGGAAAATGAATGTGAGGGTGCTGTCAAAATGTCACGCTTGTCTGGAACGGGGGTCCTGCAGAAGACAAGTGGCATTGGTGTGTTGGAGGATGTTTCATTTAGAAGTAATGAAGTCCTCAGCCTTTTGGGGGCCCTATTAATTGAACTGAAGAGGTACAAAGCCCAGAAGGGAGATGCTGTTCACAGCTGGGAAGGCAGACACACTTGCAGAGGGAGAGGGTCAGGGTTATTTTTAACGTAAAATGACATCAGAAGGATGTGAAGAATTGTTCCGAAATTACATTACTCCACCTGAATCGTTTTAGGGAAGTACGTTTTATGTGGTATAACTAGGTGGTTTGCTTCTAGGTGAGAAAGGGGCTTGAGTCTGAGTTTTAATTTGAAAGGTGTTCAAGGAAAGAAACATGACTGTCCTGTGCTTTGTGAATCATCGTGCAGGTTTACAGGACTACAGAAATTAATAATTAAAAAAAAGAAAAAAAGTCAGGCAACTTCTTGCAGCTTCCAGACTTGAATGGGGGCAAGTCAGCACGCTGTCTCTCTTCTCTGAGAAACTTCTGCTGGGAAAGTGCCTCCTTGCAGAACTGGAAACTACGGTTCCTTTACAATTTTTTTTTTTCCCTTGCAGGGACAGCGTAGTTGAATGGAGATATATTTTCTGCATGAGCCACTGGGCATAGAGTTCCTCTTGATAACTTCATTTTGGTATTAAAATAATTTTCCAGATAATGCTGTTTCTCTTCTGAAAGCTTCCAAACTTTTACAACAGCGGAGTAATTATTCCATTCACGAGGAAATTGAGGCAGAGGACTGGGGTTGCTGCAGCCCACTCTCAGCAATGCTGGCGGGAGCTTGCTTCCTTTCCCTTTATGCCCCAACTTTCCAGTAAGCAAAGAAAACCACATCTGTTAATCGCTTTTCCTTCACAAAATCCACTTATTTCATAAACACTAACGCCGAGTTGTGTAACAAGGGGTAGGAGGGTGAGTCGATATTGCTCACGTTGAGGTTTGGCCTCTAAATACAGATTGCCTGCTGGAGAGCCGTTGTTGGTGTCAGGGGTCAGTATAAACAGCGTTTAGAGTTTGCTTTTTCAGAGGGAGCTTTCTGTTGTTGTAGGGATAATTTTTTTTTGGCCTTGGACCCTTTCTCTTCTGCCAGGAGTTCAACAAGATCCTTTGTCATTCTCTGGGGAAGCTTTCAAACTCACCACTGTGGTTTTGAATCGGCTTTCAATAAAAGGTGTCGTGCTTCTGAAGTGCCCTGCCCAAGGGCTCTAGAGCACTCCACACAATCCAAACAGCCAGCAGACAAAGCCATTAAATGTGAAGTGCCTGTGCGTGATTACCTGGCAGAAAGCTGCAGGAGAGTGTTTGCAGCTGAGTCCCACAGGAATAGGCTTTGTCTGAAAAACCACCCTCAGCAGGTGATAACTCTGGAAAAAGTCAAGGTAGGTCTTGTTGATTCATCAAGGTGGGTGGTTTAGTCCTTTGTTTCAGTGTAGAGCAGAAGTGGTAGGAACAAGCGGAAATGTGATTAGGGAGGTGGGAGGAAGACATTGGCTTCTGTGTTTTCGCCCCTCAGCTGAGGCATTGTCTCCCTGCACGGTGGCTCTGAGCCACTTGAATTTCCAGCTTGCATGACGAATGGCCTTGGTGTCTTATATCCTGAAAGCAGATATATAGCCTTGAGAAGTCAGATCTAATTTCTTCTATTACATTTGCAGAGTGAAACCCCGTAAGTGTAACTCCTCTACTGCCTCTGAGCTCCTCCAGCCTCCATCTCCTGGCAGCTCTTCAATTCTGAACACGTAGCTTCATTTTACCTTAGCACGACACCAACTGGAGCAGCTTCTTTCAGGGTGGGTCGGGAGTCTTGTGTGCATGCTTTATTGAGCAAGGAGAGTGCTTGGAGATGAATGTGCAGTTCCCTCCTGTGGCTTAGAAGGTTATATCTATATTTTTTAGGAGTTCTTTTCTTTCCCCATCTTATTGAAGTAGGAAGGGAAGATTATGGCACTTGATGATTTAATCAACATAATCTCTAGATAAAACACGCTTATGTTATACTACTGGGAGACATTAATTTATTCTGGCTTGCTTCTCCTAAGGTAAATTAAATCATTAGTTTTAAGACTGGATTAGGTGCACATGTCCCCTGCCTCTTAAGAACTACTGAACTGCCTTTCTAAAAGCTTCTTGGCTTGGCATTTCTTGGGAGTCAAGTCCTTTCAGCACAGCTGTCATGAAAAGTGGAACTGAGATGCAGTGCTTTAAAGGTGCAACCACTCGCTCTGTGGAAGCTAAATGCCTCCATGCTGACGTAGGACCTGCTAATGCCTTGTGCCGCCTTTACCCAATAGTAGCATTTTGCCAGTTCATTAATTCAGCGAGAAGGTTTTGCCCCAGGTCTGGGGAACCAGCAATCGCTCCTTTGATTGAGCCTGTATCTTAGAGCATCAGCTCTCAGTTTGTGGAGAACTGAGCTCTTCGGTGTGTGTTGGAGGAGACCTGCCGGAGGTAGGTGGTCGGTGCCCACACCCCGCTCCCGCTGGAGAGGGCACGGGGACAGCCAGGGTGACACGTTGACTTGTGCATGAAAATACACCTGAGCAGAACTGTAGCCCAGACATTGGGTGATCTTGGAGGTGTCGTCAGCACCTCTGAACTGGCTGAAAATTCCCCAAAATGTATCGGCGAAGCTCTGTGAGTGCACAGCAAAAGTTAAAAGCAAAAGATCTTTACCAAGGTGGGTGGGAGATACTACAACTCTTTCGCACAGGTAGGGAAACTGAGGCACGGTCTGCCTCTCATCGCAGAGGGCAGTAGCAGGGTGCAGGAGTAAAATTTGGGTGCCTGATGCCAGTGGCCCCTTCTGGAGTCAATTAATTCAGCACTGATGTGCTGAGCCAAGCCAGTGTGGCTGGTCATCTGTGGTTCCTCTTAGGAACACCTGGTGTGGAGACACTGGCTCCAAGCATTGAGGTGCCCTGTCTGCTTGGATGGCCATGAGCTTTGGTGAGGAAACCAGACCCTGCTGCCGACAGATGGGAATGGCTGCTCTAGGACCCAGGGGGAGGAGAAACAACAGAGGTCCTCGTAGCAATTTTAGGGCTATTAAGGATGTGATAATGAGGCGTTGCATGCATCATTTTTCAGCGCTTCACTCTCCTGCCCCCAGTTCAGTGCATACATTAACACTCTCCATCCCAGGAGAACAGCTCTGCTGGTGCTGTAACTCCATTTATTGTGCAGCTGGGCATCAGCAGGGCTGGTGCGTGTGCAGGTGGAGGGGGTGAGGAGCAAAGGTACCTTCCCAGAAAGCTGGCTCATTCCTCCACCGACGGAGAGGCGATGCTCAAGACACAGGTTTGATCAAAGGAGCAATTGCTGGTCCCCCAGACCTGGGGCAAAACCTTCTCATTGAATTAATGAGCTGGTAAAATAATACTATTAGGTAAAGGAGGAGGCACAAGGTGGAACTTGCTGCTGTGGGATGCTCTTCAGCCAGCTATGGGCATCAGGTTATGTACTTGTGGAGAATCTTGTGTAAGATGATCTCAGTGCACCTGGGGAAGGGCTACCATCCACATGTGATTTCCTGTGCTTTCCTGGTGCTGTTTTCCTCAGTACAGTCAGTTCTTTGGTCTGATTCTGCATGGCCCATCCCTTGGACGGTGAAATCTTCCACCACTCTGGTTTGCCTGTCTGGATCCCCAGGCCATCTGCTGCACCATGGTTCCTGGCTGGTGGTGGACGTGCTGGTGGATGCTCCAGAGGAGCAGCTTTGCTGGCTCTTGCACATCCCGGTTTGTGCCAGCAGAAGTGGGCACACAGGCAGGATTTTCCTAAACAGCAGAGCCAGCTTGCTCCTGGGGTGGGTGGATTTCTGATCATTCCTGTGAGTGGGTTGATATCTCCCTGGAGGTCAGAACAGGGAGGAATCCACAAGTTATAAATCATGTGGATAGGTGGGAAATCAGTGTGCGGAGGTGGTCTGAGGCTGCTCTCTTTCTTCTCTCTCTTCCCATTAATGCTGCTCGATGACGGTGCCTGTGCAAAAAGCAAGTCCTTCCTTCCTTCCCAATTTAATTTTCCCTATTTGAATGTATAGAGTCACTTTTCTGCCTTGAATATTCAGAGGCAAGTGTTTCTTTCTCTGTGTAGAACACTTGCAGCTGAATCATTGCATGATGCTCTAGCACTGGGATTAAATGTTAATGCAGGTGCGCTGATGCAGTCTGCTTTGAACTGGGCAGCTCCTGGAGGTCTGTAGGCATTTGGGGAATAAAAACAGCTGTGTAACATGGCCCTTTGCTGCCCCGCAGATGTGCCTGTCGCTGCGCTCGGACTCTTCTCCATCCCCATCTCCCCACAGGCACCTCAAGAGGCATTGCTGGGGCTGAGCTCTTGACCTTCACCTTGCTGTTGAAGGACCGCTCTGTTCCTGGGTGGACTCTGTGTGTGTCCAGCTTCTCGTGGGCTTAGTCTGGGGGGTTATGTGCTTCCCTGGGGTGATGCCCAGGGGGCGGATGCCTCACACAAGGCGGTGGGGAGGTGATCTCTGCCGTGCTGTGGGTTGGATGGGCAGGTGGCTGTATTATTAGAAGAGGAGATGAAAGGATCCCAACTGGTATTTGTCACTTGTGACTGCAGACATCAAAGATCTGTCACTGGCAGAGCAAAAGGGGAAAAATATTAGTTTTGGTTTGATCAACCTGTTTTCCCCCTCCAAGTACTGCAGGCTGCAGCAGGGCTGACTAGACATGAAATGCTGCCAAATGCTTGCTCTGATTTACCTTCGCCTTTGTGCAGGTGTTTCACAAAGAGGAGAAGCACTTGTTTAATTATAAAAGAAGCGTTTGTAGTCTCTCATGTGCTGGCAGAGACCTGGGGGCAAAACTGATGTGCAAAATATATTTTGACTTGGTTTAATGTCTCATTCAGGCTGCTGATGTCTCTCCTGTATCTCCCTGCTGGTCATCCAAGGCTTGTCCTGCAGCTGCGGAGGATCAGGCAGGTCTGTGCCTGGGAGCAGGGACCTCGGTGTCATGGAGGGATACCATGAGATCTCCAAGCTCCAGTCCCCAGCCTGCAGCCTGGAGGAGAAAGCCAAAGCAGGCAGATTTAACAGCCACAGCAGGAGAGGAGGGAATCCCTCCCTTCCAGGAGGGCAGGCATGCTGCAAGCAGCACTCGGACATGTCAGATCCCACGGATGCTGAGCCGTTCCCCCTTTCTCCATCCAAGCCGCTTCCTAACAGGGAGAGAGAGGTCAAATCAAAGGTGGCAGGATTATTTATCAAGGTGTTTGTTTGAAGTTGAGTGGACAGGAATCACATTTCAAAACTGTAAGAGAAAGAGCTTTTTAGCTCTCTTCCTTTCTCCAAAATAGCAACCGCATCACCGCGCACCACAGGGATGTCAGGGCGAATCTGTTTCACTGACAACAAGATTGTTCTGTCTAGACAGGGAAGCACTGATGAACTGAGTGAGTCTGCAGAATAATTTAAAGTCCAAATACTTAACAGACATTAAATTTAAAATAAAACCATGGCTTGACAGAGATGATGCTTGATGGATAGTTTGTGTGTATGTGAGAAGGTGGCTCAGTGGCAATTATTGACAGATGTCACTCAGGGTGCCCTGGTGGCTGCTGACTTGTCACCTTTGCCAAAGAAGTTTTGGCAGAGTGGGTCCCACCAGAGTGGGTCCCAAGAGGTGTCCGGCTGGCCTCATGGAGCTCAGTGCAGGGCTCCTCTGCAACGTCTTGGATCTGTCTTGAATTTTGTTGCTCCTAGGCAGCCTGCCCACCCTCCCCAGCCCCTCGGTGCCTGGTCCCCACTGTGCTGCCACCTCTGTGGCCACCCCACCGCCTGACCACTGCGGAGGGGTGCAGGAGCAGAAGGGGTTGTGTGGAGGGTATATGAGCCTTGCATTCACCGTCTGCCTGGAGGGGCTGGCAGCCAGGGCTGTCTGAGGCAGGGAGATGTGGTGGTGAGATTGCAGCCCAGCTGGCATAAGGAATTTACTTTCTTCTGGCAGAAAAAGAAAGATGAAATATTAAAAGCATGGCTCAAAGGCTGGAATATATATATATTTTTTTTTCCCCTTTCTCAGGAGGGCTTCTGCTCAGCAGTGCTTCAGTATTGCTCAGAGAGACAGCAGCCATGCAGAGAGGGATGGGAGCCATATGGAGAGAGTAGGGAGTGGGGCTGAAGTAAGGGAGGAAGAAGAGGCACATCTCGGGTGGGCTGGTCTTGGGGCTCAGGGCGAATGCTGACACTTCAACTCCACCATAGCCTTTAGGACTTGTGCTTTAGTCTCATTTGGTTCCTGTTCAATGGGAGGAAATAAAAACCCTTTTCTTGTCTCTGCCTCTATAGGTGAGGGCAGTGCCCCCTCTGAAGTGGGAGGACGCCTTCATGTTGACCACTGTCCTTGGGTTAGGGAGGATACAAGACAGGAGGAGCAGAGGGCTTAGCCAAGTTATCTGTCAGCTCCTTCCAGACAAGTCCTGCTGGCTCCCGACTTGCCATTCTGGTATCCTGGTGAGTCCAAGACTCCCTGATGACTTTCTGAAGTGGAGATGCTATGAGGTTTCTCTTGGGGCCAAGCTGTTCCCTTTGCTTCCAGTGATGAACTTAGGGGCAGACTGTCAAGGGAGACCCTTGCTGTCAGGCAACAAGGCATGCCGGCCAGAGATGTGCTCTGTCCTAAACTCAGTACAGTTTGGGGCCTCCTATTTTTCCCCCAAGCGGTCAGCAGACTCTGTGCGCCTTCGCGCAGCAATTCAGCCATCGGGTGGGCAGCAGGCACCGCCATCCCAAACGGGTGCGCTCGCAGGCGCGTGCAAGAGACGGCTGAGAGCTGCAGGAGGGAGGGAGAACCGAGGCCTGTGCATCTGCCAGGTGAGGAGCTGGAAGGAACCAGTTCAGGGTGTTGAAAGCTTTTTCTTCTGCTTCTTCCTTTGACATCTGCTCTTGCTCTGTGTCAGCAGGTCTGGGCCAGATTCAGAGGTAATGTGGGAACGGGAAGATGCAAGTTCAGCATGGCAGGGAGTGGGCTTGGAGCAGTCTTAACTTTACACCTCTCTAAATGCTGGCTCTGCTGCCTGGCCCCACCCTGTCCTGCCAGAGATGACACAGGAGCCAAGGATCAAGAGGCAAGGCAGGGGCTAGAGTCAGAGTCAAGGTCAAACTCTGTTTCACTGCTCACCCGTTTTCTGACCCTGAGCAAGTGACTGTCTTCCCCAGTGTGCTTTGTTTGGGTACTCCCTTGATCAGCAAATAACCAGCACTCACTGGGGGGCCCTGATGTCCCCCCATCCCACAGCCTTGCCTTCTGTGTTCCCCAGCCTGCTTCCCCGCTGCTGCTGCTGCTCTGTGAAAGACCCTGTGATTAATTATACTGCTCTGCAGCCTTTGAAAATTTATTTAGGGTTTTATGTTTGCTGCTGCTGCTTACACAATGGCAAATCTGCCGTGACTGCATCCTGAGCAGGTGGCAGCTAATAGGTCAATAAAGCGAATCGCACCATTAGAGCTGTCAAGCTGGGCTGCCAGGAGCCAGGCAGGTAGAGGGGAAAGCTGTGGAGAAGTCAAGACAGATCTGCTTTAGCAGAAATGCATCTGGCTCTGCTGGTTTGCAGGAAATTGCTCGCTTCCCTGATAGCACCCACTGCTTTAATAGATCAATTTTTCCACTATAGTTTGTCTAACTTAAGCTTTCTTCTCCCTGCATCCCATGCTCTCCTAAAAATTAGTCTAATAGGACCTTTTCATCTCCATAACTTTTGAAAGTTGTTTTCCTTAAAGATTTTTATTGCCCTTTCCTTGGGTCATACAGAAAAGGGGGATTGGGGAAATTGTCAACTGAAGGAAATGTAGAGCATCAAACCACAAGAAACCCCGCCGAAAAATCTGCCAATGGCACGCAGAAATCAGCCCAACTTGAAATAGCAAGCAAACACCCAGGTAGATTTAGAAATCACCTCTGCCTCTGAGCATCTTGCTTCTTGCTGTCAAAAGACTGGGGATGGCAAGCCTCGTGCAGATAAAACACAGTTGTACCTGCTTTTCAGAAGAGGAGAGTGAGGCAGGTGTGAACCTGCTGTCCTGCGCAGGGTCTCTGCTCCTGTCTGGAAGGGAGGAGGCTTGTTTGTACCTGCTGCTAATTCATATGCAGTGGGAATCTGTTCCTGATGGCCTGGTGCAGAGCTGCCTGCTTTGTACCGTTTCCCACTAGGAAGGGAAGCAGGAGCTGCGTTTCTGCATGGCCGCGCCAGCGGAAAGAGCCGAGCTCGGTTTGCTTTGTGCGGTGTTGCGGGCTGGGGCTGCGCGCTGTCCTCCTGGGTAAGACGGGGCTGGAGTCAATGGCTCGCTCTGGGGAGCTGTTGGGCTGTGTCAGTGGGATGCTGAGCCTAAGCAGGCAACGATATCACCTCGTGATGCTAAAGCTGCTACATCCACTGGGCGATGTACCACCGATGTGCGAGGGCGTCTGTGCTGCCTTTGCATGCTCTATATACGGTGCTTCCAGCAGACTGCATCCTCACTGGAAAGGCAATTCAGACATCCTGGCTCCTCCTGTTTCCTCCCTGTTAGCGCCGTAATGTTAGTTTTTAATGTTTCTGCAGAGATGGTTTGTACAAATTGAAGCAGGTTGTATTTATTCTATAAAACTTTGTAGGTATCTTGCACTGGATGTCGCATCCCAGTGCACGGCGAGCAATTCAGCTTAAGGAATCATCATCTACACCGTTATCTTTAGTGCTAGTCCTGCCTCATAAATCTGCTTCCTCTGGGATGGCCGAGGCCAGCGAGTGAGCTAGACCTGCTACACGTGTGGGCTGTTTAGGAGAGAGCAGAGCTTATGCTCAGGAGCTGCTTGCAGGCTTCTCAACAGGCGCTTGAGACAGCCCCAAGGGCTGCTTAGAAAACATGGAATTAACAGAGCTCTCGTGCAACCAGCCTTGGGAGTCTCTGGGCTTTTTCAGGACTTTGGGTACTGTGGTTCAAGTTCTTCTCCCCAGCTTGGAGAGGTAGAAATTTGCTATAATTTTGTAAGCCGAGGGCCCTGTTGTCCTTTCCCTGACCTGAGGCTGGGCCATTAAGTTGCACATCAAGTACTGCAAAACTCATTGTTGGAACAACGACTTCTGATGGACTGCAACTTTACTGAGCACAAGGTCGCCTTGCTGAGCTGTGTCCCATGTGAGCAAGACCGTCTGGTATTCTGTGCCCTTTAGGATAGAGCAGGGGTACACGTTTCCAGCACGTGGTGCCCCCCATCTTGTCACCCATGGGGCAGTGGCCCGTGGCATCTGAGCAGGACTAAGCTGGGCTGGGAGCTCTGGTTCAGGGATCCTCGTCAGCACCTCGTAGCACCTTCCCGAGAGCTCAGATGGCTGTGGGAGCCAGGAGCTCTTGCCTCACCCGGGCCAGCTGCCTGGCTGCGTGCTCTCTCTGGCAAATAGCCTTCCTTCTTCCTCCTGTTGAATTGGTAGTACCGCTTCTCCCCTCTGTTTCAGGCGTGAGTGCCTCAAGGGGACATTGCGTGGTCTGTGAGCTCCTGGAGGTGCAGATCACAGCTGGCTTCTCCTGGAGCTGCGACAGCTCCCTGCTCAGAAATGGTCTCCCCAAGCCTCGTCTCCGCCGCTTGCACGAGCTGGTTTCTGTCTGGCATGTCTGGTGGCTCTGCCGAGCTGTCCAAAATCACAGATACAACCTTGTCTGTGGCTTCCTTCTGGGGAAGGGAGCCCGCTTTTGGCTTAGAGGGTCTGAGGAGAAACAAGTCAGGTACCAGAGACTGCAACTGCTGTGTTGACTCTTACTGAAAGGTAGAAACGGTGGGGGAAAGGTCCCTCTTTGCACCATCTCCAGGCAGAAGTTGCTTACGGAGCGTGGCGGGGGCAGTGGAGCACTCTGGGGAGCAGGGCAGTCCCTGAGCTCCCAGCTCTGCTGCCAACCTGGTGCCGCAAGAGCGGGACTTGTCGCTGCCCCACCAGTGCCCTGTGCCCTCCTCGGGGCGGCACGGGGGCTGCTGCGGCGCACAGCGTGGGCTTTCCCCGCTGCCGCAGGCAGGAGACGGGCTCTGAGCAGGCAATGGTGAACGTAGGAAGCTGCCTAGCAGCTCCGGTCTGAAGCCATGGGACTTTGGTAGAGAAAGTGACTTTTATAGAAATAAAGGAGACTTCCTTCTGGGTCAAGTGCTCTGGAAATGAATGATTTTGAGATGAAAGCCTTTTTACTCTGGTAATACAGACTCACATTGCTTAAAGGGAAGTCTGCCTTGTGCTGGGGTATTTTTCCCTCTGGAGGCATTGCGATTGCTTTTGAAGGTGAATTTTCAACATACAAAGGAAAAAGAAGAAAGCTGTGAAAAAGAATGGGCTTTAAAAAATATCAGGGGTTCTTGTGGTCTGTATTAATTTGTCAGTGTGTCTCTCTTGCTTTTAACACCACTGTCAGGTGCAGGGCTTGTTCCTCCTCTTCCCTGTGTGAGTTGCTCCTTCCCTCTGGCATCTTCATCAGTCCCAGCCTCTGGATTTTTTTTTTTTCCTTTTTTTTTTCTTCTTTCCAGGTTAACCTGTTTGCTCCTAGGGTGGCCCTGCAGAGCAGCAGCAGCTCCTGTGTGTTGCACTGGGAAGGGATTACCTTGTGAGGTGGGATGGGAGCCCCCTGAGGGTCTCAGCTAGCGGGAGCCAACGGCAGCAATGTGTGTGCTGCCCTCCAAATACACAACCCTGCTCTGGCTTGTCCCCATGTATCCAAGAGCCAGAGGATTACCGCTCCCATTGCGACTGGTGGGAAGAGCTGTGCATCCCATGCAGCCCCTCAGAAGCGGTGGGACGCGTCAGTCCATCGGGCTTCTTGGTGTGGCACCCCATGATGCTGTGCTCAGGTGCTCCCCAACCTGGACGTAACCAGCCCAGAGGCCACGTGCCGGAGCTGTGCTCGGGGCAGAGGCAGGAGAACAGCCGAGGTGCAGCCCTCTCTGGAAGAGGTACAGAATGGATCATTTTCCTATCAGTTTATCATCTGAGGGATCTCTTTTGAAAACATGTCATGCCCTGTGGACTCAAGGTCCCTAAAACCTGTTCTGGCTTTGGTAAGGCTATGGGAAGCGTAGGAGTGTCTCACTTCCCTGCTTTTTGTTGGTTTCTCCTTCTCTGCCCTGGAGGGACGAGGTGCACACAGGGCTCTTCTCTGCTGCTGTTTAGTGTGAAATGCTGTAAAACCCAAGCATTGATTTCTCAGCCAAAGGTGTCTGCCTGCTCCTTGGTCTGGGGCTTTAATGCCTGCAAATCCATCTTTCACTCCGCAATGGTTTGCTTTAAGATTTTTAAATCATCTGTTATGCGTCAGAGCTTTGGGAGGGGAACGGATTCAGTCAAGCCGATGTTGCTTGTGCTGGCTCACCGGTGGGTTTTGAGCCAGACAGAGCCCACGGGGGCTCTCAAGTCTCAGGCAAGACCTTGGCCTGTGTCTAGCTGCAGTATAGGACAACACTGGTCTACTGGGCCTTGGGAAGTTGTGGGTCTTCCTCCTGTCCTGACAGTGAACCTGGTTCAGCAGGTCTGTGGTCCCCAGGCTTTGTGGATTGTAGGCTGAAGTTGTAGTATGTCCTGTCAAAAGATGCCAGAAAAACCTGAAGAATTATTTTTTTAAAAAGCAACACCACGTTCCCACCTGTGCTTCCCATATTTTCATAGCAATCACAGTGTTTGCTCCCTGTTTTCAAAGCATTGTACTCTGCTGTTCTTCAAGGGCTGTATAGCTGATGCAAGCCTTGTAGCTGAAATGCAGCTGCTTCTGTGGAGGAACACAACAGCTTCGAGGTAGAAAGGATTGCTGCTCTCCTGCAGAGATTGCTGTTGGTGACCTGAGCTGGGAGACTTGCCTGCAGCTCCTGCCTTGGCCTCTGCCTGCTTCATCAGCTCAGGTCAGTTGCTGCCACTGTTTAACCTCAGCTTTCCCCTCGCTAAAGGAAGGTGGATGACATGGAAAGCCCTTTCCAAAGATCGGAGCTAGGGTTGCTTTGCAGCCCTGGGAGGTGCAGGTGGAGGTTAGAGTGGAGGGGAGGGCTGGTAAAATGCAGGTGACTCCTGGTGCTAATTGTATGCAGGAGATCTATCTGGAAGGAACTGAGGGAAGCGTATCAAGGATGTCTCAGCTATTCAAGTGAGAAATCAAATTAAACTTTGCATCAAATAGTGGAGCTGCTTTGTGCTAGGAGTTATGTCAAATTCATTAAAGGTTTCACAGCCCCCCACACACACCAGCCCCCCAGGAGTTAGTGGAGAGAAAAACCAGGGCTCTGTGTCAGGGGGCTGTGTTTGCCTGCTTACCTGGATGTGTTAATGATGTCGGTGGGCGAAGAGGGAATTATTGCTTTAACCTTCAAGATACCTGTGTGTGGAGCAGGACAGCAACCCCACAGCAACGCTAGTTCTGTGGGCCACTGCCGGCAGGCTGGGATACGTGTCCACCAGCCTGCCCAGAGGGATGCTAGGTGAGGAGTGGGGACAAAAGCCCCAGCAAGCTGGAGGTGTGGAAAACACACAGTTTGCCTGTCTCCTGATCTCCCATTAACGGGCTAGGGGAGGGAGTCCCTTGGGAGCCCTAGGGTGACTGGGAGGTGGACGGGAGTGATCTGAAGGAGATCAAAATATCAGCATCACACAGAAATATGCGTTCAGACTTCCTTCTCATCCTTGCTTGCTCCAGGCAAGGAAAAGATCTGGACAACACATTGCCCCCTCCGTGGGGACAGATTGCTCAGAGGCTGGATGGAGCACAGACTTGGCATGAGAGAGCCTGCAGCCGGGAGGAAGCTGCTGGCGAGGTGGCAGGGGAGTCGCCTGCTGGGGAGGTGTGATGCCCCGGGACTTTGGCTGCCAAATAATTCCCCACGCAGCACACCAGAGGCTCTGAGAGCTCCCAGGTCCATACCTGCTTCTCACCAATGGTGGGGCACGCCAAAGAGCTGGCAGCCACCAGGAGGAGGAGGAGGAGAGGAATGCTAAGCTTCATCCACTGCAAACACTGAATGCCAAATTTTTCTCTGCCTCATGTGCTAAGGCCCAGGCTTGACTAATGCTATCTGATTTGATTTTTCTTTTTCATCCCTGATGCATGTTATGCTTTGCCTTAGAAGCACTCAAGCGCTAGCTCGATATTTAAAAGCCATTTGCAATACTGCCGCTCTGCTGGCAGGAGAAATTAGTCTGACCCAGGGATGTACGTATGCTGGTGTTGGAGCAGGGCAACCTGATAATAGACAAGGGTGAGCCTCCTCAGGTGTCCTGCCTACTTCTAGGTCTGGATTAGGGCTCTCCAGCTAAGAAAATGTTTTTCCTCCCTTCTTTTCTGTTGATTTGTAAAAATTTTTAGGAATTTAAGATGCTAAACCTCAATTAGGCAACACTTATTAATTTCCGAGGTGTAATTTATTTACAGAGTGTTCCCATTCACAGCAGCAAGGGCTGTTAATTGCTGTAGTTTGCTTTCCAGCCTAGGATTTGAGAGACTTGAAAAGCCCATGAACGTGGCTGCCAGGCAGGGCTGGCTCTGGGTGGATCCTGCCAGCCAGGGATCCGAGGAGCCCATCGAGGAGCTGACTCTGACCCAGGCACCCTAGCTTTTGCTGAAAGCAGTCCCTGTCCTAGGGCATGGAAACCAGCCAAGGAACAGGAATGTCTGTCCTCTCTTTGTGGCTGTATTAACCCAACGGTCCTGCAGTGCTTTTTGCTGTCTCTGCTCTTCAGCTTGCTTCAGTTGCACCCATCGTGATACAGGTATCCTCATCCTGCTCCAGTGTTGCTGCGTGGCTGAACGAGCTGTCTCTCTGTGGTAGATCTGGAGGCAGAGCTGCAGAAAATCAATGGGGCCAAGAGAAAATTAGGTTCTATGTGCCTGTCCTTCAAGCTGCCAGCACTGGCGATGGCAGCTTTGTAGTGTGCTGGCTCAAGGCTATTTTTTTTCCCTCTTCTTTCTCTGCATAGGCTGTTGCTCAGAGCTGCAGAGATGCTGTACTGAAGCTTTGCTGACATGCGAAGCCCTGTGACTAATTCCTCCCAAGCAGGCTGTGCTGTTTACCTGTGAGACACCAGCTCCTCCAGGATGAGGGGGTTGTGGGGCAGAGCTGCCCTCCAGCCCTGTGCTTGAAGAGTGTCCGGGAAGAGGCAGGGGAGACTTCAACAGCCGCCACCCCCCATCCTATTTTATCTGCATTTCTGGCTGCTGGGGCTGGGCTGTGGCAAGGGGAGGGGAGCAGCCTCCTGTATTTTGGAGATGGAGAAGCTCTCCCTTCTGCTGCCCATGAACTGCTGGACTGCATCTTGCCATCTAGACTGGCAACATCTTTAGGAGAGTGTCCCAGGTGGCTCTTCGAGGAAAGAAGTTGAAGATTTATCAAAGTACCTCATCCAGTGTCCAACC
Source organism: Phalacrocorax aristotelis (assembly GCF_949628215.1). Lineage (NCBI taxonomy): Eukaryota > Metazoa > Chordata > Aves > Suliformes > Phalacrocoracidae > Phalacrocorax > Phalacrocorax aristotelis. The sequence continues at coordinate 2,403,730 of NC_134290.1, read as the reverse complement.
ACTGGCTTCACCTTGTTATGCTTCCCAAGGACCATTTGAAAAGGGCAAAATAGAGCTGTTCCCCTCGCACAGGTCTGGGGGACGGCTGGGGTGCATGAGTTTGTGTAGGACCTGTGATGAGGTCCTTGTCTTGGTTTGGCTCCAGAGGCACTGCTGTAACTGTGACATTTCATGCAGAATTAGCCAAATTATTGCAAAATAGCTCTGTCTTATCTTCTGGCAGGCCCCATCTCCCTGCCTGTGTACCCAGCTCAGCCTGCTAATGAAATAATTGCTCTACACAATGGATTTAGCCACCAGCCATCGTCTCCAGTTGAGCTTGATCTATAATGCCTGTTTGTAGGCACGGGAAGTGTTCAGTGTTCCCAGGAGCGGGTGGTGTGTGAAGTCTGGATTTATTAGCCATCTGGCATGCTGCTGGGCCATTTGTTAGCGAGGATCTTGCAGGAAGAGCCTCTGATTCTACAGTGAACTCCATGCTGTAGGGAGAGTCAGGATAATTTCTGGGACCTCATGGCGGGGAGTCCTGGCTTCTTAAGCGCTTAGAAACAGTGAGTTTAGACAACTCCCCACCTGCTGTGATGTTCCTCTTGAACGTCCTGGTCCAGGTATTCGTGGAGAAGCGTGACCTGCCTCTTCCTCGGCTGAGTATGCCAGGATGATGCTGGAGGGGCTTCTGGTTTTGTTTCTTAAGCCTGACCTCCTCCTTGTGCATATGGTGATGTCTTGTGATGTGGTGAGCAGGGGCTGCAGGGAGTGTGCCTTGTGTCTCCACGGCTGACCTGCAGAGCAGGAGTCTGGCCCTGGAGCATCGCCTGGCCTTTGCAGGGCTTGTGTTCAATGTTGAGCCGGGCAGCTCCAGAAAATGAAAGGCAAATGAAATGGAAAGCTGAGGGGCAAAGGGGCTGCGGATGACTTCACTGCTGAATTCCACTGTCTGGAGGAGAATTGTATTCTGGCTGTTGCTTGTGTTGTTCTTCACTGGTTAGCCTGGGCAATGCGCTGGCAAGATAAAGGAAGGCAATTTCCTCGGCTCATGCTGAGATCTTATTATGCATTTCCATGAAGCAAAAGAGGAGGAGGGAGCAGCCCAAGCCTTCTAGAGCTGAGGCGCTGCAGAGTTGTACAGCGCGATAACCCTGCCAGCCCGTGGGTTAGCAGGGCTGGCCTTCAGCAGGTGGGGTGGGCTGGGGCAGGGTTACTCAGCCGCTCGGAAGCGGGGTTAATGACTCGGAGCCAGGGTGCTGGCTTTCTACCACCTCCTGGACCATGCAGGCGGCTGAAGAGCAAGGGCTGTGGATGCAGATGCATTGGCAGGGAGATCAGGTTGGATGTCAGGGTCTAGCACGTGGGTGGAGAGCAGGGTGTTTGCCTCTTTCTCACTTTTCTCCCTGGTTTGAGTTGTTATCTGTGTGCACAAGCAATGCAGAGCGTGCTTTCCTGTGAAATGGAGGCAGTGGGTGGTAGGGAAGGTGGCTGATCTTATGGGCCAAGGGGTGACAGGGAGAAGTGTCTGCTCCCAAGCTCCAATGCTGTTTGCAGAGAGCCTTGGAGATGGCTGGATAAGGTCTTTATCGTTTCTTGGGTAGGGACCTAGCCAGTACTCCCCCTCCACCATCCCCGTTCAGGGCTGCGCAGTCCCAGTCCCAGGCTCACCTGATCCCACAGCCTTCAGCCAAGCTATGTCCTGACCACAGTCCCCATCATGTCTCCCGGGGCTGAGAGCTGCTTTCGGGCTGTAGGATCCTCTGAAATCACCCAGGAGTGAAGCATGCTTAACCTAGGTCAGGAGTTGGTTTCCTGGCCAGGGCTGAGGGTGTGCTGCCTGTTCAAGAGAGGGGACATTTCCCTGGCAAAGTGCTGATCATAGACCACAGTTCTGCTGCTTCTTAATGCAGTGGTAGAGAGCCCAGCCTTAAATATGGGTAGCTAATGAAAAAGCTGCTCTGAAAACCATTGTACTTTGCAGGAATAACTGCCTGCGCTGTTAGGGTTGCTTTTAAAACCTCTAACTGCTGTGTTCTTCGGCAGCTTAAGCTATGTGCATAATAAACCCCTGAAATTGAGTCAGGCTCTTATGATAAGAAGAAAGTGCAAGTTGGAATAAACTGAAAAGAGAAGACAAGGGGGCTGGTTCCTGATGGTGCTGAGCCACCCCCCATGTCATGGTCTGGCTCCTTCCTTGGGGGGAACCTGGCTGGCAGGAGGTCTGGCCTTAGCTAATGAGTGAGGGCTGGGCGTGTGATCAGTGTTTTACAGCCACCTCCCCATGGCCTTATTAGAGGGTTAGTCACTGTGAATGTCAGTCTGACTGGAAATGATTATGACTGCCCAGAAATCGTTAGCACTTGCCATGCCACGAGTACAAGTCCATTGCTTCTGCTTTTCTGCTGTTGGACATCTGGGTGCGTGGGGAAGCAGCTTTCATGTATGGGGATGATCCCCGTAGAGCTCACTGAGGTGTGCAGGCCTGGGTTTTAAGCCCCCGCCTCTACCGTGCTGGCTAGTGGCCCAGCTTCATCGTGAGGAACTGAGCGGTTGCTGGTGCATGGGTGTCTGTGGGAAGCCAGAGAGGCAAGGGTTGCCCAGGTCAGCGCAGAGGAGCAGGGAGTTGTCGTGGGTCCTGGCTAGCAGGGGAAAGAGAACAAACGATGCTGCGGCTGCTAGCCCTTGTCAGCCTGTGATGGGAACCTGGACGTCGTTTCAGAAGGTGGCAGGGTGCCCCCAGCACCCTGCACTGACCTCAGGCACAGGGGGTGGCAGGAGGCTGTGGGTGCTGGAGATGCATCTCTGCCCTTGAGTGCAGCGCTGTGTCCTGGCAAGTTGTCAGCTGGAAGGAGGGTGCCCAGTGACTCCTGCTCCTTGTTTAACGTGCAGGGAAATGAGGATAACCACATCCTCCCTGTCTGCTGCGAAAGGTGTGACCTGTGTGCTATGTAAAGGCAGCACGCGGACGGCTCCGCTCTCCACCGTGCGGGCTCTGGTTGGGCTGCAGGTGGCCTGGCTGGGATCTGAGCTGCCTCTGGGGATGCTGCTCCATCCTGTCCTGTCCTGCCAGGGCCCCAAGGTGAGATACAAGCCCACGTGTCCACCCATACCCGCTGCTGCCAAGTCCCTGCCTTCTCCTTGTCCCCCGTCACAAAGAGCTGTGGATGAATGAAGCCAGCGAGGGTGTTGCGAAACCGGGAAATCCACTGCTTTTAGGGAATGGCTTATCTGGAAACTGCCTCATGCGCTGGAGAAGCCTGGGTTCATGGCAGAAGCATGCTTTAGGTAAACTGCTTTTTTTCGCTCGTTAGATATATAATTCATGTCTTAATGCATGTTGGGGGTGCATAAAGTTAGATTTTAATAGTTTATTCATCAGTGGCGCTCGGTTCCCTCGTGCTATGCCCTGTCCCTTCCCTCCCTGCGACACGTCTCTGCAGCAAGATGGGAGCAGGGTGGGGGCACGTTAGCTTCGCTGGCTGGCTGGCGCCTGTCCCCTCCGCACTGTGCTGGGACATCAGAAGGGATGTGAGGCTGGAGGCGCGTTTTCTCCCTCACCAGACCCAGGGAGGCATCCCTGGCCTCCAGCCCAGCCCTCGGCATCGCAGGGACAGCCAAAGGCAGACCCTTCCCCAGGCACATCCCTGGCAGCAGCCAAGGCATGGCCCCAAATATCCTCTCTCTCCCCTGCACTAATCCCATTCAGACCCTGCCTTCTACTTCTCCCTGGCGAGGCTGCAGG